>NC_086250.1:58442321-59067321 GCF_021018805.1 Prinia subflava | reverse complement strand
TGGTAGAACCTCCTTACCTCAGCAGTTAACACTCACAAGCAGACAAGGACATTGTAGTAAACTCTCTGAATAGATCCTTGCTTAGGACCTTTTAAAAATGTACACTGGGTAGTGTTCATTAACCTACATAATTTTTACTTCATTATTACTTATAGTGATTAATCATCTCTTGTTTTCATTAGAATGGAAACTCTCAAAATCCATACTGCCATGGAATTGATGGTGTAATGGAGGCATATTACAGGAGTCTAAAATCTGTGCAGCTTTATGGACCAACAAACTTTGCTCCTGTAATTAATCATGTAGCCAGGTAAGCATCACAACAGGTTCTGTGCAGAAACTTCTTTGTGTCAGAACAACTACTACATATAAAAGGCTGACAGTTACAGAGAAAGGTGTTTATTAACAGTTGTTTTGTTTGTTCAGTCCCATGATTACCTTGTGACTTTGGGTAGGTTTAAAGACCATATACTGGTATTATGCAGAATTTAATTGCTCATTAAAAAGAAATACAAATGATCCAGTTGACCAGGCTGAGTCAAAATCTTAGCAGAAATCATAAGGAAAGAAAATTTTTGTCATGTCATATTCCTTTTTTGTCCTTTAGAGCACAGAATTATTGCGTCACAGAAAATACATGCATCTATCAAAAATTTTTATAAATATCAAAATCACAATTTACAAATATTGAAACTTTTAGGTGTATATATAGTTTCTCTAATATCTAAATGTCCCAAACATGAACAAAATCTTCCAGGTCTCTCTATGCCAACAATTCCCAGCTGGTAGTGGTACTTTCAAGGCAGTGATACAGCTGTCACCACTGGGGAGCCATGGTGCTGTTATGCAACACCTCATCTAACTCCTCAAAGCAAAAACCTTCCTGTGTTTATAGAAGTTTCTTAAGAAGGATAATGTTGCCTTATTTTGGCAGACAAGATCTTGACCTATAATCTTGAGCTCAAGACCTTGGCAGTATAATACCTCCATGAATTTATATAGGAAAGTGATATGGCTTAGGTGATTTGCTGAACAGATTTTATTTTATTTATAGACACAATGTACCACTGGTTACAAAATAAATAAGTAGAGATATGTAAATCACTGTACTGGTAATGTTTTATTTATGAGCTTGCAAAATAGATAATTTTAATAGCAAGACATATTTGTATACTATCTGGTTTGCTGTTGTTAGTTCTACAGACCAGCAGAAAATAATTTCCAAATTCTGTGCAGCAAATAATTTTCTTTGCCCCTAGCATGGCTAGATAGCTGATTTCAGGTATTTATCATTAGGGTTAGTTGTTTTGTCTTCAGATCATACCGTTAAAATTCTGTACATGTATATTACATTGCTTGTCATCTGAGAGTAGCTGTCTCCTTTAATCTTTCCTTTGACATGATATCTTCGTAGGCATTTTTCCATATATGTGACACTCACTGTCTGCATTAGCCACATTATCTGGAAATCTAATCCAACAATTTTTCTGGCTCTTTCTTCAGAACTGGTCATAGCAGCTGAGATGCCCGGCTCAGAACTTGGCAATTTATCTCAAGCCTGTTTTTCATTACAAAAATTGAAATTTTTGTTCAAGTGTTACCAAAGCATTGGAATAAAATCTTTTTCTCACCAGTTGTTTTTCAGGAATATTTGCCAATTTTTGCACAATAACAGAAGACTGTCCCACCAGTATTAGTAGTTTTTCCACTGAACTTTTGTCTAAATATCAAGTTGTTGCAAACTTTGGGAGCTCCTCCTGGTAGCAAATCATACTGCATTACAATGTCTTCACAAGGATTTCTACTGTATGATCATGGCTAGAGTAATCTATGTATCAGTCCTGTTCTCAGTAACACCATTTTCCTTCAAAGTTCAATTTCTGGATTATTCTCGTGACTCGCATAGACACTGCCCTGCATTACTCTTTGAACCTACCTTCAGCCTCAAAGAAATTCTTCTTTCCATATCCCTCCTACTTAAAAGAATGCCTCTGATGAAATCTCTTTAAACAATGTCAGATATTACTATCCTGTTGTGATCTTGGTATTCTTTGGAAACTCTTTGGGCAGATAATGATTTTTTTATCCTTTCCCCAGTTAGGGAGTTATTTAAATTACACCAGATTCAACTTAGTGTCCTATCTCATCTCCCCTCCTCATATAAGATCTTTCTTGCAAAAGACTTTGGGACGTTTTAGTCTGTGAAAATTTTGAAATAACCAGATTTCTGTTCCGTTTCTTCAGTGTAGGTATGTAGACAGTGTTAAGTGCTCGGGTAGGTTAATAATGTTTATTTTACACTCTCATCACACCTTGTCAATGCAATCATCATTGAAAAGTTTATAAGCATTGTGGAGAAGTAAGATAAAAGAAGTCTCTGCATGGCAATGAAAATGCCTTCCATGGTAGGTCTTGCTAATCTCAATATTTAACTATCAGTCCCTACTGCCAGCATGCAAATAGGGGGTATCCAACAGGTTCACTGCTTGTATGGCTTCTTTACCCATCTGGATCCTTAGGAGAGAGTGGAAGATGGTGAGGTTCTGTAAGTTAGTTGGGACTTTCTCCAAACTCTCATAACTGTTGTGACTGCAGCATTATATTTATCAGAAGAACTTGTTTGCCAGTGCACTGTTATCATCAGAGAATTTTATAAGCATATACAAGCATCATGGCCATCACTGAACATACTCTATTCAGTGAACCAGGCCTTTCATGTTCAGTGACCAAAAAAATAGTGAGTTCTTTGACAGTCATAGTAGATATTTCAGCATATGTTCAAAAGTATTCCTGTGGCAACTAACTTTTTTCTTTTACTGTTCTCTATACAACTCACTGCACAAGGTTTTACATTTTGACTTCTTCACAGCACCAAGAGCCTTCATAAAAGTGGGAACTGTAGTGGCTGTGAAGCAGCAAACAGCTTCCCACAAAAAAAGTTCTTCTGTTCAGGCCATAGGATTTAGCGAGACCGTTTGGACTCAGTCTCTTTCAGGGCTCTGCAAACCTTCAAAAGCTGCTCATTTTCAAAGAGTGGTTGCTTGTTGAGTCTTTCATTTGAGATGGGAATGGCACTGGGTGTATTTTATCTTACATTCCTGTACAGCTCAAGGGGAAGCTTGACTCTTGAAGGAAAAGACATCTGTAGGTGGTGTAAAGAAATTAATATCTAAGCCAGGGTTGCAGGGTACATGTTCAGCCATTTTACAAACATGCACATAAATGTGAACTGTAAATCTGCAATCATGGTCAACAATAAGTAACCTGGATTTGTAAGACAAAAACAAACAAACAAGCAAAACAACAACAAAAAAAAACCCACAAAAAACAACCCCCAAACAAACAAACAAACAAAACCACCAAAAACCAACACCCCCCCCCCCAAAAAAGAAACCAAACAAAAAAGAAAAACACAAAAAGAGAAAAATATGCAACATGGTGATTCCTGTTAAGTTTTATTTGTGCTAAAAGCCCATCCATTCAGTATTCATGTATACCCTTCATACAAAGCTATGTACCCCATAGGTAATACCTGTTAAACAACTTAGGCTTCCTAATGTCTCATGGTTCTATAAAGCACATTCTGTCCATGCTCCTTTTGGTAGTGGTGCAGTTCTCATTTTTCACTGATGCAACATATGCAGATTATCAATATTGTATTAGTTATGTTTTTTCATTATTCTCATTTAAAAGAAGAATGACCAGTTTAGTAATGAATATCTTTACTTTTGAAATTCACTGTGTTATGTTTGTTAGTCCTTGGTAGTCAAATTTTACAAATACAGCTTGTTTTCATATTAATTCCTTTTATAAAGGGTTTTATTTTTTTACTATTACAATGTTGGTTTTTCTTCCCTTAGGTATGCTGCTTCAGTAAAAGATGGCTCCCAGTATTTTGTTCTTCTCATTATTACAGATGGAGTTATATCTGATATGGCTCAGACAAAAGAATCCATAGTGAATGTAAGTTTTACTGAAAGTGTTGAAATTATATTTCTAGAAATTCTTATTTTAGGCAATAAAGTGAATGGATTAATACTTCAGGTGCTAGAGTTGTTCCATCAGTACCCTTTTTTACCAAACAGGAAAAGGTTTTTATGCATAAATATGAAAAGAAAGCAGAAGTTGATCTTAATCTAATTAGATAGTGTTCTGTGGTGAATGATACTCTTCTCTCTAACACTGTATATTTGTATGATTTTCCTCATCAGCTTCTTGCCTCCTTCTTCCTCATGCACATCCCACCATGCACTTTTGCATAGTAAACTCTTTTCTGTCTTTCTCATCATTGCAGACAGCTTTGATCCCCACACTTTTTAAAAACTGTCCCCAACTTTCTGATCCTGAATAGCAAGCATACCAATCATCTGATTTCCCTCAAAACAGTCCCCTAAAACTCTGTAAGTTCCTTATTTCTTAGTTTCTACATTATTTTCAGTATTTTTCTCTTCAAAACTGCTATGTGTATAGATAATATTCTACGTTATGAGCAGGTTCTATTGTGTTTTTGCCTGTGGGAGATTTCAGATGAAAGTACACACAGAAACACTCCTAGACATGGTTGGAAAAGATCTCTAGCGATAGTTTTTAACATACCACAGTGGATCTAGTTAACAGCAAAGGGATGAGTTGAAAAGCCTACATTAAAGTACTTTAGCATCATGTCCAAGTGAATGGTGTAGAATTAGGTGGCATAGTTTTGAAGTACCTCCTGTAGAGATTTGATGCTATTGCAATTTATGGGGTGCTCATGAAAATACTGCCCCATGTTCTGAAAATGTTCTGCCTTTCACTGGGGAGCAGGATGCCCTCGAGTGCCAGCCTGCAGCACGTGCACAGAATCTGTGAAATAATAAACTTGGAAATTAATTCTCTAGCCCAGCCTAAAAGTTTGAAACATAATTTCTTTTAGATGAGCTGCTTTTAGGTGACAAAAGGCTCAGTGGAGAAAAAAAGAGCAAGCAGCTCTTGATTCTGACTCACCCTTCCATGTGAAGTCTGTGCATAAGAGACCAGCAAGTGCAGTCAGCTGATACCTTGTAAGATTAATTCATTTGCCACTAAGACATACAGAAAAACCTTGTTTTCGGTAATAGTTCATTTCAAGGAATAATGACTGTTAGTCTACAACAATGGAAGCACAGCAGATGTGTTGTTAGCTTGGAATAAGTGTAAGTTTGGGAATATTTGCTGTCTTGTTTTTTTATGAAGAGGCCTTCATTTTTCTGCATATTTCTGGATACATGAGCACAGTATACCATGACAGAACTAATTAAATGCTATTCAATAGCAGTTTTTTCAGTCTTAATAATATCCATAATACTAAAAAGGGCAATGATGTCCAAGCAACTTGATGTGTATAAAAACTCAAAGTGTATTTTTATTTTTAACATTAATTGTGCTTTTAGGCATCTTTCTCATTACAGCAAATATGTCAGACACATTCTGTTTTACCAAACTGCTTAAAGGTTATGCTGTCATTCAGGAAATGCCAACACTTAAGTTTACAAGCAAAAGTTTAACTCTTTGTCTTTATGCTGTCCTTGCCGCTTACTGTTTCATATTTCATTGTATCACATAATTCTATGTCTGTGTGAGTAGGAATCTCTTTAAAGGATACTTCCTTTACAATCAAGAAATAACATTTTAGAAAACATCTAAAAAGCAGAAGGTTCTGTTCTAAGAGATCAGAAGGTGTGTACATCTGTGATTTTTTTGACCAGTGTATACTCCTGTTTAAAGTGACTGTAGACATTTTACAGTTTATCAGAATATCTCAATAAGCAACAGAGTGATCAGAATTATCTCAGTAAGTTGTCAACCCTGACATTTTCTGAATGTTCTTTGGTTTTAGTTGATAACTTCATCAGAGGCAGATTCACATTATTTTTGTAAACTGATGCTACAGGGCAGGAGAGTCCAATATTTAAGATAGGGTCTTTGTAATTTTAAATATTTCACAGAGTTTATTCAGGTAAAGCCAGATATAGTCTTTGAATGAAAAAGATAAAATTAAAAATCTTACCACAGGCCAGTTCTGTATCTTGCTTGTCTGTGGCATGGATGATTGACTAAAGTAAAATTTCATTAATGTAATATACATATTTCTCAAATATATTATTTATTGTCTTTTAAAAATCGGCGTAAGATCAACATACAAAATAGTGTCCCATAGTTGCAAGCAGCTGTGTAATATCAAGAAACAGCAAAGCACATTTAAATACATGTCAGACTGTTATTAGGTACATATTTGCAATTACTGTCAGCTTACAAAAGTTTCTAAGATAAATTTGTCCTCTTAGTTGTCATATTATTATTAAATGCTAACATAGTTTGTTGTTGTTAATTAGCATCCTATATGATTCAAAAACTTGGTAATGAAAAAATAAAATAATCATTTCTATCTTCATCCAAGATGCTTTGTGCCACTTAAGCAGACAATTTACACCACTCAACTTTTTAGGGGCAAAGAATTGTTCTTTAAAACATAATTTCTGTGTGGTTTTTTGTTCACTTTTTTCTCAGATCTCATATTATTGGCAGAGGTTATGTAATGTGTTAAACCTCTCTTTCTTCTTCTTTTGAAGGCATCAAAACTTCCAATGTCCATAATTATAGTGGGGGTAGGACCAGCAGAGTTTGATGGTAAGTGTTCTAGTGTTTTTTCTGATTTTTTTTATATTTGCTGAAATTTTAGTAATGTGTGGCTTTTCAAACAAATATTGGGTTTTAAAAGAACATTACTATGAAGTGAGGAGTGAGTGCTGTTGGCATTTCCAGCTGCATTGATTGATTGGTAACTCAGTGTGATTACAAGCTACCATGTGGAGCTGTGTAGCCCCTCAGGCTCTCTGTTCAAGTCAGAACCATATGGGGGCTCAGCATTTACAGTAAAATAAATATACTCAAGAAATGTTAAATTTCTTCAACACAAATATTTAGATGCCTCATGAAGTGTCAGTTGACTGGAAATATTGATCTTATTGCAGTAATAAAATCTTGAGAAAAATTAATGCATTTGAGGTGATATGGATTAAACAGGATTTCACTTGGTAACAGGAGTGAGCCCTACCGTGCAGCAGCATCGACAGAATATTACAGCAGGAGAGAAATTACCAGGCTATTTACATATTCTTTCTATGATATTCTGGAACACCATTCTCTGTTGCAATAACTAAGCTGCTTCCATTATTTATATTAATTTTTTAAGTATGTATCACTGCACTATGAAGTGTAGACATTGTGTGTGTCTGTTCCTCAAAGTCCTAAATCCTTTCTTTTTAATTCTAGCATATCTGGTTAGACAGTATGCCTTCTATTGTACATGAAATATACTTAGTACTACTACCACGGATGTTTAGTGTTGACTAATGACTGTACCTATTCATTTTTGTACAAATACTCTAAATGTGGGAAAAAAGAGGACAAAATAAGACAAAAATGTTTTATTTAAAATTTGTTTTATTTTATTACAAGCATTATTCGTATGCTGTTTAACAAATGGTATATCAGTTAAAATTTTAAGTATCTTCTTCCATGAAGAAACTGTCCAGGTGAACACTTACACTTCAGATGATTGCATGCCATAATCAGTGAGAAAAGACAGTTTATATTCATAAATGCATATGATGGAAATTTATAAACTTCATTTTTACTCCTGAGAATTCCAGCATGGTCCTGTTACTTACCATTCTCTCGCCCCTCCATTGCATTTTCCCTTTCTCCCTTTGTCTAGTCCTTGGATTTCCCGGGCTCCCTTTCTCATTCAGGACGTGTTCTTGGGTTGTCATCCCTCCCCCTTTCCTGAAGCTGGGATTCTGTTTGTACTGCAGGATGCAGGTTCCATCTTTGGAGCCACAATCCTGGCGTGTACTGCCTCAGTGAGATTCACTCACTAGGTGGATGCCAAGTCTGTAGTCCCTCAGTGCCCAAGAGGACAGAGATTACTTCCATCTGCAGAAATTCCTTCTGGAATAAACGACAGACCCCGTGTCTGCAGTGGGTGCTGAAGCAGGGTGTCTGCAGTGGGTGCTGAAGCAGGGTGTCTGCAGTGGGTGCTGAAGCAGGGTGTCTGCAGTGGGTGCTGAAGCAGGGTGTCTGCAGGAGGTGTCTGCAGGAGGTGACAGTTTAGGCACTGTCTGGACATTCAGGTGCCCCTGAGGCTTCAGTTCTGCTGCAGAGACACCAAGCTGCTCCTCTTCAGATCTCCCTGCTCCCTAGATCTCCCAGCCCCTGGGGGATACCAGAGGGTTTCTTAAAAGTCTGAAGCTTGGGCAGATGACACTTGGGCTGAGCTTTACTTAAAGGATGTGAGGATGTGACTACAACAGGTCACAAAGGGAGCATTTTTGCCCAGTATTCTGTATCTGACATGGCCATGGGTAGTTTTCCTAGAGAATGTTAAGAGCAGACTAAGCAAATATGATACTTCCCTGAATACTGTTTTTAGGTTGGAATTTCCTGGGCAGGATGTGCTTTATGTCTATTTTGGAAATTTTTTTGTGGAACTCCTTCGAATACTTGTTCATGCTCCTAGTTTGAGCACATATACATTTTTGTAACAGCATCATCAGGCAACATGCAGATGTACTGATTTGTTTCTTTGAACAAGTATACTCTGTTCAACTTGGCTCCTGATAGTGTCATTTATACTTTCTAGTTTTTGCTTCAGAAGAGCTGGGTTTTGATATGCTGGTTTCAGTGAATTCAGCCCAGTTCATAAACCCCTGAGGAGCTGAGATGTTTTGGTTTTGATAGTGTACACTGAAAGGAGGTTTGTAGAATTGCAGATCCAACGTCTGAGCAATAATCTGAGATCCCAAATCCATCCATTTTAACACTGACGAGAAAACAGGTACATCTTTGTACCTAGAATAGCTTCCAGGTATCTGGACAACAGAGCTTTCCTGTATTCTGCTCAGAAGATACAAGAAGAATTGCCCAATAAATGTAATAATTTTTAAAGGGCTCTTCATTCCTTAGCATTAGAAGATACTGCTTTTTCAGTGTGAATGTGAGTTATTACCTCTTTGTGCTGTATCCTCTGATATCTTCAGCAACAATAGCTGCTGAAGATGAATTTTTCTCCATCTCTGAAAGTATGTATATATATTGTCTTAAAAAAACAGATATACTTGCTGTTTTGAGAGATTAAAGGATAAAAACTTTGTCATAGTCTGTTCTTTTCTGAAGGTGACAGTAAATATAAAAGTATGTATTGTCACGATGAGAAAGTGCAAAACAGTTACAAAACATCATATATTTTCTGATGCTAATGATCTTAACAGAGTTACCTAAAGAGGAGTTGTTGGTTTTATTGCTCAAAAGTGTAAGTTCTCTGAAATTTTTCTCAGTAAGATGATTTTGTTGTGTACCTGAACTCATAGGTGGTTTTTTTGTTTGGTTTTTTTAAGCTATGGAAGAACTGGATGGGGATGTAGTGAGGATTTCTTCAAGAGGAAGATTTGCAGAAAGAGACATTGTACAGGTGAGAAAGAAAATATATCATAAATAGATTTTACTGTTCCTCTTTGTTTTGAATTCTCATTTCTATCTATATTCCTACCTTTCGTTTTACCTTGGCACTGACATACTTTGTCTTGAGGTGTTTATAACAAGCTCAGAAATCCCCTGTGATATCTCTAAGCCTTTTTATAACACATA
Source organism: Prinia subflava (assembly GCF_021018805.1). Lineage (NCBI taxonomy): Eukaryota > Metazoa > Chordata > Aves > Passeriformes > Cisticolidae > Prinia > Prinia subflava. Next base: position 59,057,658 of record NC_086250.1, on the reverse strand, counting down.
GTAGTGGATCTGCATTTGTTAGGAAATGGCCCCCAACTGGCAGGACACTTACAAAGTCTTGGTGTTATACAGCCATGGAGAAGAGCTAGCTATTGAAAATTTGGAGAAACATGATGTTTCTAGAAAAAATGGTATCTGTCTAATAGTAAATCTTACATGGAAGCCATATATTCCTGGTAGTGGCTGAATACATTTATAAAATAGAGTATTTAAAGTTGGAAGAGACCTACAACAGACACCTTGTGCAACTGCCTGGCCACTTTAGTACAGGGCTGACTAAAAGTTAGAGCATGTTAAAAAAGGCATTGTCCAAATGCCTCTTAAACACTGACAGGCATCCTTACATTCAAACCTTACCTTAAATCTGCCATTTCTTCCTCCTTTATTTCTCTTATTTGTCAAACTTCATAGTGTTCACTTATTTTTCCTCTTACTTATTTTCACTTATTTCTCTTCCACACTGGCTGGATTTTTATATTGTTGTTTAGTAGACTATGTATAGAAGGAGAATAACTGAGCCATACCAATAGCTCATAGTGCATGATAATTAAGATCAGATAGCAGCAGATGAACTTTGGAATATGTTTCTTTATTTTCTGTTTATATCTGCAGAAACTGAAACTTTTCAAAATGTTTAATGTTACAAATACTGACATGTGAATGTTGAAGGATTGATTGATAGCTGCTTTTGGATGTAATATTTCAGTCCAAGGATGTGTTCAAAACACTTATTTGGCACCTGATTTTATAGTTTGGTTTTATTAAAATGCAAAAATAAAGCTACATAAATATATGGAAATGAAAATGATCAGATTTTTTTTAGTCTTCTTCAGTCTTCTTTCATACTACATAAAAATTCCCTCTCTATTTTTTTTAATGGAGATCAGAAATGAGCATAAGGTGACAGAAATTAAATTACCCTTACACTCTTCATGGATATACATTAAAGAAAGTCATGAATTCCTGAATTCTAATAGTTGAGAAAGACAGTTTTTTCATTTTTGCAACATACAGAGAGAAAAACTGATGGGAAAGTGAGATACAAAAACTCTTAGAAGCGTAAAACATGCTGGTTTCTTTGGTCATTGTTGTCAGATAGTTTTAAAAGTAAGGATGATGTAGGATGATGTAAGACAGCTGAACAGGAGATAAGAAATTGTTTCTCATTTTTTAAAGCCTTGATGGTGTTTCTTGGTGTCCCTGTTGGGCTGGAGAGGGGCTGTCTGTAATCTCTTGTTCTGCAGATGTCAGTGCTTTCACCAGAGCAGTGTGTGGGGTGCACCCCAGGTAGTACTTCTGCAAAGCCTGTGTGCCATGTCAGGTTTTTTAAAGCTAATTCAGGTATCTCTGGCATGCATTACACTTATGTTTAAATGCATTTAAATATAAGCAACATAATTTCTCTAGTAACAGCAGCCCAAAAAGTTTTGAAGAGCATAAATGGATAGACTTCCAACATGTTATAAACAAGATTTGTGAAAACGCTTTGTGTCAGAGATTACTAAAATATGCTGAAAAATTTAAAAAAATTGTGATGAATACCCTTTTGTATTTCTTGGGAATTCACTGTATATCAGAACATAATAAAACATCTATTTAATACTAATATATTTTAATCAGAATGTTGCCCCATACCATATTGAATTACCTGAAGACAGTATTATTTTGTGCTCTTTTTCTGTCGAAATGCTAACAAACACTTTATAGCCTAACTAACTAAAGAAAAAGGGATTCTGTCAAACCCTCAAAGTTTGGTTTGATCTTTATTTTGTGTCTAGCAGGCTAAAACTGATTTGCCTTTATAAAACTAACTATTCAAATATAAAAAGTTTATACCTTTTTGTGTTAAAATTAACTGGTGAAAATAGCTATTAGTTCTAACAGTATTGTGAAATATGTTGATTAAATTAGTATAGGAAAAGTTTTTCTGTTAACAGTGAATCATTGTATGGGCTATAGTTACTACTGACTGCAACTCATGTAAAGTTCTTCTCTATTTCCTCCTCACTAGTATGTATACTAGTGTATTGTGTACTCTTTATTACATGTGTACAAATTCTTCCTCAGTTTTATTCAATTTCTGCTCTTTTCTTACCCTTTTTCTATTTAATACATTTTAGGAGAATATTTACTTCTAGTGATGCACCTGTTGTTTCTCCTGAGAATTTTGCATATGAGCCTTTTTAATTAAACTCTTAAATTATAGAAAAAGCATTTGAGGTTCCATCAGTTTCCCTTTGGTTTCTCTTATATTCTCGTTCTATTCCTCTGCCATCTCTGTGTTAGCTGTCCTTGTACACCTCTAGGTTTGCTTACCTGCCCATTGTTCCTCCAGCTCTTCTGACATCTCTGCAGTGTGGGGAGAGGTGAAAAAGAGCTAAATCAGGCCATCTGTATTGTAGAACTGCATTTCAACAATTACACTGTTCAAGTAGCCCCACTTTGTTACAGAACAGTGGTCTGAGATTTGATGTCTGCAGTAATAGGTAAGGTGATCTGTTAGGATGGGACACATGTTCTTTAACTCAGACTACATGTACATTTACACAAGGAAAAAAATCAAGGAGCCTGGATTGCTTCTTTTTTGTATTCCAGTAGCCCAAGATTCTCATTAAGTATTACAAAATCCAACCCAGGGCTGGGCAGGTAACTGATTTAGGCACTGAACATCTGGATATCACATAAGTTATTTTTTGATCCAATCCTTTTTGCTTAGCTTCTTTGTGCATTTGTTAGTGTCATATTAAAAGTGTTTGGATGGTTCATAGTTCTACTAGGTATAATGCAAAATGGTCAAAAATTTAAGGTCATCCTTTCTGTTTTTTTAACTTCAGAGGTAAAAAAAAAATTATGCACCAAGTGCCAGAGTGGAGGCAGCCTGGTGGGTGGCCCCAGGAGCAGGGAATATAAGAATGGCTTTCTGAGACAGAATTACCTTCGTGCATGGAAAGGGTTGTGAGACAACCCAAATATGTGAGTCAAGGATGTCATCAGCAATCTGAGCTAGCCATGGCTCATGTGAAGGGGTTCACCCAAGTGAAAGCATTACACTAGTTCTATTAGAGGGCACTTCTATAAAAATTGAGATACATTTGTGTTATATATTTTTAAAATACATAACATAAATGCAACATATGTATATGTACATTAAAACTGTATAAGGTAACATATTCAAGTATTCTAACTCTCTAGGTTAAGCTTTCTTATTTTTATGTTGTAAGCTGTATTCTGTGTCTGCATAATGGCCTGGGTGAGCATCTCTTCTGTTTTGTAGTTCGTGCCATTCCGAGATTACATTGACAGAAGTGGAAACCACGTGCTAAGCATGGCAAGGCTTGCTAAAGATGTGCTAGCTGAAATCCCAGAGCAGTTCCTGTCCTACATGAGAGTCAGAGGAATAAAGCCATCGCCTGCACCACCACCCTACACGCCCCCGATTCACGTGCTGCAGACTCAGATATGACTGCTCGAGTGTTCAGCATTTATCACAAATCTCTGGATGCAGCAGGAGCTTCTGATAACTTTCTGGAGCTGGAAAAGTTCTCTTCACATACCAAAATTCTCCTATAGTTGCATGAGCAACTGGAAAGCTTTTAAATGCTAAGAGTAAGATGTTGATGTTCGGAGACTTTTTTTTTTAATCCAAACACCCTACTTTTTTTGATGTATTTATTGGAGGGGGGAAAGCACAAGTCAGGTTTTCAATTTAGAAGATTGGGTCCTCTCTGAATACTGTGTGTATATATAAATGTATAGGAATGCTATTACTCTCTATCAATGTTTACATGTTACTATTTTTAAATTTCAGTACTTTTATAACTATTCTTAAGAATAAAAGTTTGGAATATTGACTTACATGTCTTCTAGCTTGCAATAGTTTGTCACAAGATAACAGGAGAAGCAATATCTCTTTGAATGTTTGTCCAGGCAAATACAAATGAAAGCTAAGAAAAGGACAAATGTATCTATGTGTTTTAAAGTAACTGAAGTGCTTCAATCAGTGCTCAGTAATCCATTCATCTCATGTATTGAAAATTTCAACTCCTAAATGTGAGTAACATAATTGCATATGACTTATAACAAACTCCAGCCTTTGAGGGGGAGGTAATGTGTATTTTTTCAGAGATTCTCCAGTTTCTAAGTTTATCTAAGTTTACAGTTTTTTAAACTAACTACTGAAACAAATTAGAATAGTTACTTGCTATAATTAATTAAAGAAAATTACCTCAATCCAGAACTATCAGAGTATTATAGTTGACTCACTGAGATCGTTAAATCATATCATGCATTCCTTAAAGCACTGGAAATTTTGCACCAGAAATGTCTCTTGAAGTGATTAAAGCAGATGTTTTATAATGGACCATTTTAAAATTTAAAAATTTAAAATCTTACTTTTTTTTTTTTTTGTCTAGATTGCCCATTCAAAGGGATGCTGACTCTTAATATTTAGGTTTAATATTGTCATTTAATCACATTTCCATTCAGGGTGCATGAATAATAAAAGTTAATGAACTGGTTTAAAAATTGCACAACTATGTTGCTTTGTGCAAAATTTTGTGTACAGAACTACCCAAAAAATTTATTATATGCCTGTTCGTATATAATTATAAAATGGTTTTGCATGTATATTTTGTACAAAAATACACAGTTTTGTGAATTTGTGTCAGATACATTTTATTTAGAACTAATGGCCTTAAATTTCACAAAACTCCTGAAATGATTGTGAATTGCCTTCAAATACTGTTTAAACTGAATATTTTAATTTTTTTGTCACAGTTGTAATTGTCTTGTATACGTAACCTTTTTCTTTGCATATAACCTGTTTAATAATTCTGTTTCTTACTACTGTGTGTTGTAATGTACAGTATAAAACTAAGGTGCATTTTTTTAAGCATGAGAAGTTTTTTGCCAGAAAGCATATCTTCAATATTAATGGCATATAACTATGTAAATGCAGAATCTTCCATTTTTAAATATATTTAACTTCCTTTAACTATTTCATGTGGGAAATTACATTTTCCAAATAATTATTCTGTAAACAAAAACAAAAAAATCTTTTTTTGGTAAAAGAAAAAAATCTTGTTTTATTTTTATGTTGAAAGTTTTTACATAAATATGGACTTTAATTTTCTCACCAAAATATGTATTTCTTAGTGGATAGATGTTGCATGAGTGAAATTTGATACTTGGCAACTACAAATTTTGATGAAAGTGCATCATAAAGAGTAAGTTTAAATCTATTATATGGTGGTGGTGTTATCCTTTTATCTTTTACACTTATTTTTGTATGGACAGTGTTGGCACTTTTGAAAAAACTGAAGTTGTAGCATGTTCCTGTTGTTTCATTTGATTGCACAAATCTTTATGCTGTTTTTTGTGTTGGTTCCCAGTGGTCCATTTGTGGGCCATGTTTTCAACATATCACTCGAAGGCCAGAAAACACTTACTCAGTTGAGAATAATTTATTAGCTCTAATTTATCCAGTACCTTGTATTAGTTCAAAGATCAGTCTCAAAACTAATCTAGCAGTTCATTTAACAAGTGAAAGAACTTTTAAAGAAAGGTATTACTTCATCAAAGTTATTTTGTCTATCCAACTTAAGTACCAGCCTATTCTGTTTCACACTGTGGGTTTTTTTTTTTTTCCTTCTGTTTGGTATTAGGTGCTAAATAAAACATATTTAATGTAAAGAAGTAGTTGTGATAAATGGACTGAGAATTCTGGTGGAAAAGGGCTCTTTCCAGACCTGAGAGATTCACTGGAACAATCTTACACATGGCCAGTGTGTAATGAGCCTCTGAAGGTGTATCAAGTTCTGTGGGCTGACCTAAAACCTCCCAGAGTTTAGAGTAGCAGAGGGTATTTATGTTTATGAAAGCTAAAATGTGACATGTTATGTGACAAATGAGTTTTCCTGAGAGAAACTGTTGACCTTGATAAAAGCTCTTTTCCATTAATATCCATCTTGGAGTAGATTATTTTCTTAGTAATACATGCAGAAAATTTTCTGGTGGAGCAAACTGCATAAATGTTCCTACAAATGAGGGGGGACACTGGCTCATGGAGTCTAAGAGTGACTCCTAGGTTTGATTCAGACTAGTGAGGAATTGTTTGCTAATCTGGAAGAAGAAACTGGTTTGATCTTGGTTACAAAATAGGATTTTGTGATTCTAGGCAAAGATGGAAAGCTGTACAGTTGAATTTACATGGACTCAAATCAGCTCAGTGATCTACAAAAAGTGTTTGTTTTGTGGTGCCACAGGGAGGTGTCTGTAGGAGATGAAGAGGATTTCAGGGGGGTGATATTCTCTGAAAAGCTGCATTTTGGAAAGCTGGGAATTCTCATCTAAGCAGGAGCAGATGAAATTCACTCCAGGATATTGAAATTCAGCCATTTTATGGCTGAAACAAATAGAATGATAAATTATTTATCATCTTTAAGGACTAATAACAGGACACATAATGAGAGGTTACACCAATGCAATGGGTGCATAGTAAGAGGCCATTATAATTGTGCCAGAAGTTCTTTAAAAAGAAAAATTGACAAGAGTAAAAAGAATATATAACTATGTATAAATGTAAAAGCAAGATCTGTGTAAAAAAGAACAGTCAAAAAATTTAATGACTGCTAAAGCATAATGAAACCTCTACTAGAAAGGAAAAGAAAGGTCAATTATTTAACAAAAGGATGAGCATTTAGTCCATTAGGGAAAACCTAAATACTCTTTTTTTTTTCCTTCAAGCTTCATAGAACAGGAAGAATCATTGAATTAAATAGCCAATTAAAAATAAATAAATCTAAACTAAGCTTTACCTCTACCAATAAAAATTTGCTACTGCTAAACAGTTTGAAACAATTTTCTTAAAAAGCAATATAAGGAGCTTCAGGATAAAAAAGAGAAACAGAGGCTTTAAAAAGCCATTTTAAAAGCAAAGCAGAAGATGCTGGCCTTGTTTGAAGTGTGAAGTACTGTAAGGCTGGTTAGATTGTTCAGAAAAATGCTATCAGTCTTCTATCATCAAACTCCAGAAATAGAACAATTACTGTTCCATGGGGACCTGTCTTGCTTTTGGTATTATTCAGTCATTTCCATTGATGAAGCGATATATGAAATTTTGTCATTAAATTATTTGATTATATCAACTGGAGATAGTTTAATCGCTTCCAAAAATGGAATTAGAAGTTTAAATTATTTTTATGAAATAGAAAAATTATCTGAAAGAGGAGCAAATTCAATCAGGGCAAATAGGTAGGAGTACTGGAGTAACAAAAACTTGCACAGTTACAGCACCTTTTGGCTCTACAGCAATTCTTTAAAACAGTCTCTAAGGTTGTAGTGGATCACCAAACAGATATTGAGGGGAAGGTGCCAAAAGTAAAAGCACTGAATAATGGCCTCCTGAGGTAATCCACCCACTTGTGCTCAAAAATAATAAGGCCTTGGCTCATGTACTAGGTCCAGTTTTCAGACTTCAGATATCGTGTGGATGAGCTGGAAATGCTCTCACAGGACTGTTGGGGCACTGAGGACTTTCAGAACAATTTGGGCAAATGTTCAGGGAGGATTTCCATGGGGTTGCCCTCCCACCAGAGGTCATCTCTAACTCTGTGAGTGAACAGCAGGGCCAGGGTCATGTGTGAGACCAGGACCAGCCCTGCTGAATGATCGTGTGTGGGGAAGCAGCTGGATGTCATCGCAGCAGAAACCTTTTCAGAAGGACAGACTGTGTCCATTCCCATTTCTGGGTTGCTGTTTCATACTGCTCATCTTTTTCATGTGAAATGTCCTCTACTTTTAAACTGGCTTATAGCACTTGTACACATTTTCTTCGGCACTCCATGGTGGATTTTTGCTTTTTTGCCACCGAGTTGGTAGGGTATGATTTCAGGTGTTCTTTCCAGCCAGCATTATGCATTGCCATGAGTGTGCAAGTGACTGTAGATGCCTGGTATTTTCAAGATGGCCATCTAAGGAAAGGGTGTAGAGTACTTCAGTTTGGAGCATATGCCTACAACCAAACACTTGACAATACTAAATTTCGTCATCGGAATTTTTATTTGATGATTTTATTTTGCAAACCATCGAAGGCATTGAAGTGACTGAGTGTTCTTACGGATATCCCATCTTGCAGGAGGTGTACAAGTGCTGGGAGACACCTGTCTAGTAATGATGCTGTGGATCCTGGGGCAGTGCATGTCCCAGGTGGTGGGAGAACCTTCCCAAGCCACAGCAGGCTGTGCCTGTGCTGTGAGCAATTCCATCACTTCTGCACTGCTTTGTTTCCCAGGGAGCAAAAATTCTGCCCAGCCTTGAGAGGAACAAGATTGCCATAATGATGAGGGGCCTGTGTGTCCGTGTGCCACAGGCTGCTCTGTGGTTTGCTTTGCTTCAGTCTGATCATGAAATCAAAGCAATTGACTGGATGTGCAGAGTGATTAGCACTGAATGCTGTGTTTTAAATTGAGTGGGCCAGAAGAACACAATCACCAGCCAGAGGGAATTCAAGGACAAGAAAATTGTCTCTCTTCCATGAGCAAAGGGCTACTGCAGGCTGTGGAGAAGATTAAATATTTCCACTGGTACAGGCAGAAAGGCCCTGAAAGTACAAGAGTGACCAGGCAGTCTTGGTGGATGGCTTTCTGTGAGCAGGAGGGAATGGAAAATATCAATAGGTAGTCAGACCTGGAGGAAAGGAAGAGAGTCCTGCAGGAGTCTCTCATGGCTGTTTCTGGCAAATGTTGTCATTAATGCAGTAAACAAAAGAGTTAGAGGCTGCATTTATAAAGTGAATAAAAGTATTAGCTCACCAGGATTGCAGGCTGGGAGGCCAGAATAAATACAAAGAATGGTTTTGATGAATTGGAGGGAAGGTCAGGGGAAAAAAGGTGGAAAATTCTACATTCAGGAGGGGAATAAATAAGCACAAATGGAATGAAAATATACCTTTATAAGCAGCAGTTTGGGACTTAATAATCTGTGAATTACAGCTGGGCTGCAAATAGAATATGAATCAAATTGTGATACTGCTGCATAAAAAGCAGAGATCACCCTGGAAGATGCTGACAGCAGTTGTGTTCATATGGCAAGAGGGATAATCATTTCTCCAGGCTAAGCTGTGCTGAAGCCTGAGCTTGGCACTGTGTCTGCTCCATGGGGCCACACTTCAGGGACAACACAGCCAATTTTGAAAGAGTCCAGGAGGGAAAAACAGCAGATGGTTTTTAACCTGTGAGGAAAATATTAAAGCACTTGGGTGTGTTTTGTATGCAGATTATCAGGAGTGTGGTAACTGTGTGTGTGCAAGGGGTGTTGTTCTCAAAGGCAGTGATGGGTGATGTTGGCTGTCTTTGGCAGCAAGAGTGGCTTACATAGACAAACCTCCCAAAATGTCTGGAGGCCCCTTCTAGGGCATCTCAGAGAAAATACATCATTGTTGTCTTAGAAATTTGTTCAGAACACTCTGGAGAGTTGCTAGGGGTTCTCTAATTGTGCAGCATCCTTCTGAACAGGAAAATAATACATGAAATAGTTAAATATCCCCCTGAAGTCCCCTTTGTCAGTCCTGCAAAGATAGGCGGCTAATTAAGAAAGAAGAAAGGATAATGCAGAGGGAGAGGACTGGAGTGGATGGGTGATTAGGAAGGCACCAGGAGGGTTGAAGAAAGCCCTGGTGAGATGCTGTCTGAAGTACATGTATGCTTCCAGTCACCTGTTTCCAAATTAATGGACACACGGGGCTCATGCAGACAGAGACTCTTAGGAGACTTGCATCCAGTGGGCAGGTGAGATGAGCAGCCCCTGTGTGTGACCAAGGCTATGAGGAGGAAAAGTCTTGTGGTGATGGTCAGGTGAGGAGCAGGATATGCCAAGCAAACTGGTGTAAGTGGCAGTCCCCATCTGTACACCTGAGGTTGTGCAAGAAGGTGTTGGAAGGCAGTAAGACTGTCCTGTTCATAATTAAGTACAGTCAATTCTACAGTCATGGCACCTTGGCTTGATGTACTCCATCAGCTGTAGTTACCAACCAAAACCCAGCAAACCCCAGAAATATTCCCTATAATTCCTTTAAAAGGAACTACACACAATATGCTGTCAGCTCCTCAAGATTCATAGCACTAGGCTGTGCTGAAAGAAACATGCACTTCCTCCAGTAACAAGAAATAATATTTGCCTCCTATCTCTGATTCACTTACTGATAATAGGCAAATCTCTGGATAAAAGAATTGAAGAATCTTTAAGGGATTTTGGAATAAGGCTATCATTACATTAACACTGTCAGATGCCTTTAAATCTGTGCTTTGCCTGCTTATCATGTATTCAGAAATAAATCCCCCCTTGATGTGGAAGAGAAATCACTTTATGACGGAATTACTCTCCCCCACTGACCTTCTGTTGAGCTCATGGTTTGCTCCTCCAGTTGGAGCTGCAGACATTCACTCTTGTTGTAACCATGATAAGTATTTGATAAAAAGAACCTCTCTGGTTTTAAACATGAGTCATCCTCCTTTTCTGCTATCTAGACCTCCTCAAAACTTGTCTCCTTTCTATAACTCAGACCTATACAAATCTCAGCAAATGCCACTGTCGTAGCCCTACAAAAAGCCTAAAATAAAACTACTTTTTAACATTTTACTCAGTGACGCAATCAGTAGAACTGACACAATGGAGAAATCACATCTGCTAATGAAATTGGCTATTTACCTGTTGTGTAGTGCCCTCCAGCACAGAAAGAGGTTTTACAGCATATGAAACCCCAAACCCCTACCTCAGTTGCAGACACACCACAGTTGCTTCTGAAGTAGCTTTTCTCATCTTGCTAAGCCTCTTGGAAGGCACAGGCAGGAAGAAGGTGATACCACTGTGAGTGTGAGAAACCACTGAATCGCAGCATTTCATTATTGGAGACGTGCTGTCAGCTGCACTGCAACATTTCCCACTGTCCTGGAAGAATTAGCAAGAACAGAAATGTGTTTGAGCACACCCCCACAGTATTAGTGAGGGGTTTTTGTGGCACTATTAGATATTTCACGGTACAGAAGGACTCTAAATGCTTGTTCATGCATCTACTGTGTCATTATCCATAGATCTGTCTATTACCTGTCATTGCAAGCAAGTACCAGGCTTCCAAAAACTCTTTTTCACAATGGCAAAACCAACTGAAATGTTGCTTTATTTAAAACCTGTTAGACTGAAATAGGAAAAAGGGGATGTTCAAAGTATCACTGTACTTTGTGAGTAGGTGATCCCCTCCTTTTCCTCCCTTCTCTCCCATCCTCAAGCCAGTGCCAGAGAGGGGAGCTCCTTTCCTCAGCTCCACTGTGGGCATTTCCCCTCAGCCCAGGCCGGGTGGAGAGACTCCTGCAGGCACCCCTCACACCAGCTGTCTGGGACTGATGGACCACATGGAATGAATGTTGAGTTCTTGGTGCCACACAAGTCCCAGAGCACAGGGCAGGAGTCACTTTGCCCATGGTCTCCCCTCAGGGATGGCATTGCAGAGGTAAATGTTGCCTAGGCATATTGTAATAAATCAGCTGTGACTCAATTATTTTCACGCAGGGAAAAGCCAATCCTTTATTCACATAACTCATTTTACACAGTTTTCACAGACCTCATGTGCAACACCTATTGGCTGGTAGTTTTCTTACTACTTCATTTATTGGCCAGAGGGTGATTTTTCTGTATGCTAAGGTTCAGGTTGTTCACATTTTCCCTTTATGGGTTCTCGTGGAACAGATCTTATTGTTTACACAGATGCACTTATTCTCCAACCCAAGAATAGGTTGTTGTGTTAAGGAACCATTAATACCAAGATTATTTTTGCATGGGAACTTACAAATAACTGAAGAGCGATGACAGGCCAGCTATTAATTTAATAGAGCAGGCCTGAGTTTATGAGGCCTTTCTTTTATAATGAACGCGCTTGCCTGCCACATACAGCTCTGCTGCAGGAAGGGCAGGCACTGCTCAGCCCTGAGACCACTCCCAGGAGCACCACAGCAAATGAGGTACAAGCCAACCATTTAGGATCTTTGTTTCCATGAGTTTGCCCATGGAAAATTCCCTGTAAGGCCAGCCTGGAGAAGCAGGGGTATTGGTGAATATAGAGGGCTTTGGGAAAGAAGGGGGAAAATACCTGCACCAGGGAGACTTTTAATTAGTGAAAGGGAATTTTTTCTTTTCAGAACAGGAGTTGGTGAGGATGCAGCTTGGCTGAGCTCTGCATTGCATGTTAGACAGCTGCTGCTGCAGCTCCTGCCCAGCTGAGGAGCACCAGCCCTGCCTGGATGCAAAGGGAGCCTGCTGAGTGCTCACCATCCAGCCCAGGGCAGCATGGGCTTTGTTTGTTTTGCAGAAATAGCTGCATGCAAGTCGGTGTTTAAAATACATAAGCAGGTGCACCAAGCTCTGTGGATTGTCTCTGGGTGGGGTTTCCCAGCCGAAGGCAGTCCTCTGCTATTGCTTTGTGCTCTTTAGGAGTGGAGCTGAGGCTTTAACCCCAATAAACATCTCCTGTGGAAAAGCCACTAGGGAAACTCAGGCAAAGCAGCCAAGCTCACACCTCCACACACGCCACGTGGCAGCTCAGCAGGGAGAGGCAAGAAGGCTCTTGCACCAGATCAGTTCCAGCCAAGTTTATTTCCAGGAGCTAAAGGATTGTCCAGAGTCAAAAAGGGGCTGAACTGTCCCAGCTGGGGCTTAAGTGTGAGCTTCAGCAGCCAATGACCTTGAGACAGGGTGGTACAAAGGTCAGGGACCTACAGGGAAAACAGGGCCAGTCACTGGGATCCCACCACCAATGGAGACACAGGGGAAAGGAGAAACCAAGGGACAAAGGCATTAGGAAGGGAGGGGACAGGGGCAAACCACCAGAGCACCATTGGGAGTTCTTTCTTTCAGGCTGGGTGGAGATTTAAAGTCTGTCCTGCCAAGGCCAGACCCTGGGTATTGAGTGAAGGGGTTGCAGGGACTCCACACTCTGACATTCCAGCCAGACTCTCCAGGGGCAGATGTGCCTCTGCCCTCTGGCTTCAGCACTGCAAGGTGCTCTGGCTGAGCTGGGACATTTGTGGGTGACCAAAGGCCCAGCTGAGTTGGTAGGAGCTGAAATATGTGCTTTTGTCTCCAGAAGCTGCTTTTACTGTGTGCTGGACAGCTGTGTGCTGTAAGAGGTGCAGCAGGGCGGCCAGGGCCCTGGCTGCTGGGTGGTTGTGCCTCGGGCCAGCATGCTGGACCCCCAAGAACAGCAGCAGGCAGGTTTTATTGGAAGCTAAGACTGCAAAGCTTTATTGCCAATAGGACAGGACAGGGCCTGCTGGGCTGCAGGCCTGAGAAGCCAGAGACCTCTTCCTGTTGCTATTCCCTTCTCACTCTTATTAAATTACAGACCATCTAAATTGTGATTACTGTAAAGAAAACTAAATGACCTTGTCCTCCAGGTGCCTCATTATGACATCTGCTAGAAATAAGCCAGTGACAGGTGGAGGAAGCTCCAGACATCTCAATCGCTTTCTAAAATTTGCATGAATCTCATTAGGAGTTGGAGTGCAGGGGTTTGGCCATGCACTGCTTTCCTTCCCTGCTGGCTTGTGCCTGTGACCAGGCAGATGTCACAAGACTTGAGAAGGAGGGAAAGTCCCTGCATGATTTTAAAACCCTCCCACCTGTTTGTTTTAGGTCTGTGTTTAACCTCAAATCTGAGCTTCAGCAGAGACTCCTAGCAGGAGTGCTTCCCACTGCCATGCTTTCCATCCCTTCACCCTCATGGCTTGTCCAGCCCCTTCTGCTGCCCACAGAGCTGGGGTGTGAGAACATTGCAGTGACAGCCTCCTCTCATCATGACCACCCTCCTGAGCCCCACAGTGGGGCTTGGTGGGCCCTGGGCGAGGGGGCAGGGCTGGCAGTGACCTCCTCTGGGACTGCCAGCTGGAGCCTTCTGCTGTCTCTGCCCTGGCCCTTAGGGCTGGTTCAACAGCCCTTCTCCTGGGCTTTTTAAAAGATTGGATCATTGTGTATGTCCATAATCTGGACAATCTGTTCTGGGAAGAAGTAATAGCCCCTTTACCCAGAGCAGCCAGCTGTACCTAAAGTCAGACCCAGCAGGATGTGAGTGACACATGGCTGTGCAAAGCCACAAAGGGAGGCACTATTTTTGGGAACACATTTGTTTCCTCTAGTATTTCCTTCTGGCAGAAGCAGAAGAGTGGATGTCTGAAGACCTGTGGCCCAGGGGGCAGCAGAGCCCCCTAGCCAGGGAGACAGGGCAGCTCTTGCTCTGGCAGTGGGCGCAGGCAGCCTGGGAGATAAGAGGGCATAAGCTGTGACCTCACAGATTTTTGTTTTAAACACACTCCTGAGAGGGGTCTCTGATCTCTCATCCCCCTCCTGAGAGCAAGAAATCCATGCTGCAGCAGCTGAACAGGAGCTCTTGCCAGGTAGGATATGTGGTGGAGAATTGGATGAGTCAGGCATGGAGCTATTTCTCATTTATTACTGTGTAGCTGCAGACAAATCTTCAGTTAAACCTAAGCAAAACCTGAGCAAAATGTAGGCAGAATCACAGCTTTGATGGTTTCTGGAAAGCACTTTTCTTGCAAGGAAACCACCATTTTCCCAGTTGCTGGTAGGAGTTGACAGGAAAAGAAATAATAACCCCCTGTCCTGTCACATCAAAGAGTGGGAGGCAAATTTCACAAAGATCAAAGATATGAAATGGGTAAAATTCAACAACGTAGATCTTACCTGCTGTCAGAAATCATCAGGCTGGCTCTTGCCCTCACATGGAGCTTGGGAAAAAACACAACAAAAGCAACACAAAAAGAAGGCATTTGCCAAATAGGTGCTTCCAATTAAGAGACCATATCATAATGATAACCATGAGAAACTGTCTTGTGGTGAGCCTCCTTCCTTGGGTTCTCTGCTGGAAGCCTGTCCTTGACAGGCTGTCCTAGGATAGCTCTGCAGAGCTGGCAGCCTCGAGTGATGGCCAATTATCACTGGAGGATCCAGGAGTGATTGCACAGAGTGCCTTGGTCTGAAAGGAGCCTCTCCAAGGAAGAGTCCAGGTTTAAATTCAAGCACTTGGCACTTGAAGTAATGCCATGATAGTGCTCTGTGAAGCTGATGAAAATCTCTTCCAAGTCAAGTGTTGGCTGTGATGCAAGAAAAGGTTTTCTTGGAGGGTTTCATCTATTGTCATGGTGTCTAGTGGAAGAATAAAGACAGAGCAGAGGTGCTGGCCCCTCTGTGTGCCTGAGCATTCATTTTGGGCTCAGAGGAAGACAAGGGGATTTTCAAACACAGTCACACTGCCAAAGGGACCCGATTCCCCTCTCATGTCCTCCCCAGATCAGAAGGCAGACCCACAGCCCGTGCATTGGCTGCTGGAGCAGGACTGGGTTGGTGACTGGGGGTGTGTGTGGTCCGAGTGGTGGCAGTGGGCACCATGGCAGGGATGTGGGGAACGGGTAGAGCAACAAGCACAGCACAGGGTGGGTGTGCAGCCCTGCCACCACTGTCACCATTGGGCACAACAACACTGGTGACACCACTGGACAACTCTGGAGATGCCATCGCCCAGCAACCCCAGCTTGTGGAGGAGGAAGTGGCCACAAGGAGCTCACTGAGGGAGATCCCATGGAAATATCAGAAATCCTCTGCAGTGGCAAGGAAAGGAACTGAGCACAGCACTGATTCCCAAAAGGAAGGGCTGTGAGGAGAATATTAAAGGGATAGAACCGAAGAGTTGTCATTGACCTACAGCCAGTAGTAGGGAAGCTGCTGTTACATTGGGTCCTTGTCCTGCAGCCTGGTTTCCAGCCAGGTATGTGTTCCTCCTGCAAGGGCAGGAGACACCTGGCTGAGTAGCAGATGGTTTGGGAAGAGCAGAGAGCTGTTCTAGGTAACTAAAATTTCATATATTTTATTATATTTTTTCTATCTTTCAGCATAATTGTCCTTTGCTGGAATCAATACTAACTTCAAAGAAAAGTGTTCATGTATTGATTATATGTTAGTTTATGTACTTAAACTTTATATATTTATCTATAAAAATAAATAGGGATAAGCTGTTCTAGTAAGTGCATTTTAAGTTGTCCAAGGTTGGTGGAGGGTTCAGAAAGTCAGCAGTTGGTTTTTATCAAATTGATCATGTCAGTGCCACTAGTTTTTATAACCAGATCTGAAAGGAAGATTGTGTACAAAATATTTCCCCTGGCAGCAGTGCTTGCTTCTGCCTAGGAGGTACAAGGCTGCACTCTTCTTATGGAACAAGTCTCATTTTCTTAATTAAGAATAAAAAAAACAAATAAATAAAAATATGAAAGAGCCTTCTTTCATCTGATTAAGTAGATAATAAAAACACAGGCAACCCTTAAGCACAACAGCTGATTAAACCCTTGGCTGTGGAATACACAGGCTGAAGAAAATTTTAATACATAAAAATAGGACTGATCTGCTAAACAGCCAAAACCCTATCCCTAATTGAGAAGATTCTGCACAGGGGAAAACAGAGACCCAAGGGGAAAATGCATCATTTCTGTAAACAGCAAGTTACCTCAGGGGGCAGGTGGCTTGGGCTCAGGGTGTATCTCCAGTGTTGTGGTGGGGAGGCACCCTGGGCACCAGGAGCAGGCCTGGAGGAGCCTGGCACTGCCAGAGCAGCTGGTGTGGGGTCTGGGGGCTCTACCAGGCCTGCAGCCCAGGGGTTTGGGCAGCAGGAGAGGGAAAAGGAGAGCTTAGCATTTTCACTGCCCAGCAGTGGGACTGCCAGCAGCCTCCTTCTACTCCTCACTCACAGGGATGACTTGCTAGGGTCTAACCTGGTTTTGTAATATTTGGAGCTCAGGTGACATAAAAATCATTCAGATTTCAGTCAGAAAAGAGACCTCCTTCACGACTTTGTCACTCGGTGTAACATTTATTTGTGGCAAGTGTGATGTGACTAAACCTTACAAACCAAAGATCTCCGCAGTGTTCATCTGCTTGCAGCACACTGCATTGTCACTTACCTAGAGGTATTTAATAGGCTTGGATGCACCAGCAAGCTCTTTGCCCTATTCCTGATAGTTCTGTTTCATTCCCAAGCTCCAGTACTCAACCGTGCAATTCTTTCAGGTCCTGCTGTTCTATTTTTAAGCATGAGTGTGGCAGATGTCACTGGCAGCAGCAGTTGCTGTCCTGATACAGCTGTGTGCAGCTGCAGCACTGAGAGGCTGCATTGAGGTGAGTGAGGGGCTGAATCCTGGTCTGCACCACTGATGCCATGGGTCACATTGGACAGTGTGAATTTGAAGGCAGTCTTGGCAGCCTCCTGGCCAGAGGGGTGCAGAACAAAACCTCCTACAACTACACTTACAGAACAAGGCTTAGCTGTCATGTAGCTAAATGCAAGACAGTATTACATGTTTCCAAGTGCTGGGAAAACAGCATCAGTTTTCCTTTCAATTACTAAACATATTTTTTATTTATTCTTTCAATGAATGAACTTCAATAGTCTTAGAGAAGTCTTAGAGGATGTTGGATAACTGATCAGATACAAACCCAAACAAATGACTTTGCATAATTTATTCCAAAGCCTATCTGCAAGGACATTAGCCAGGACAGATCAGCAGGGAAGACTTTATTTTTCATCTGGGCAACAGCTAATACCCTCTAAGAAAGTATTGTCTTGTTCTTCTCTGGATATTGCATCTTCTAATTAGTGTAATCTATTTAGTCTGCTCTGTTTTATTTTTCACCCACAGAGGCTGTGAAGCTTGTGCTCTTAAACTTGCACTTGCAGTTACCTCCCCTGGGCATCAGTGAGGCCCCTGTATACACAGACTCCTCTTTGTAGGAGCTGGGGATGGCAAGGAGAGCTCTGTAACTCACTGCCTGCTTCTTGCTTCCTTCCCTGTCAGGAGAAAAGGGTGATGGGGCAATCCCCACTGAGAGCAGGTGGATGCTAAGGCAGAGCAGGGCTCAGACACAGGACATGGCTCTAAATACAGAACTTAAAATGACCACATTCCTTACATGTCCTGGTTGCTCTGTGCTTTGAAGTTTCTATTTTGCCCTCAGTGAAGCAGTGGAGGAAGCACTGCTGCCATTTCCATTTGGGTCTGTGCCTTTGTGGTGTGGGAGGCAGAGCCCTTTCCATTTGGAGGTACAAGGACAACACT
The DNA here is from genome assembly GCF_021018805.1 of Prinia subflava. NCBI lineage: Eukaryota > Metazoa > Chordata > Aves > Passeriformes > Cisticolidae > Prinia > Prinia subflava. Next base: position 59,039,494 of record NC_086250.1, on the reverse strand, counting down.
CAGGTGATGCTGTAAGAGCTTTCTGTATAAGAGAAGTTTGTCTTTTCCATACAACTTCCATTCCTAGTAAGAGAATTGTTAAAAGAAACTGTCCTTTGATTGTTGTCTTCCTTCACTATTCATGTTGCCTTCACTTGTATGTGTCCCTCTTGTGCCTCATCTTGCATTTATGTCCTATTTTCAGCTCACAGTTCTTCCATCTCTTTATTCCCCTCTCCTTTATTGGTTCATCCATAGAAATAAAACATTTCTGAGGCAGATTCTCACTTTTTAGGGCTGTTCAGGTGAGTTAAAAATACTTCAACCAGAGCAAACAATCTGAATGGTTTCAGAGGCTCGCAGGCTGTGTGGGGAAGTGAGCTGGCAATGCAGAGCAGTTCAGGTATTGCTGGCATGACTCAGAGCTCAGCTCTAGATCAGCACTGCCCTGACCACAACCAGCCAGGCCAGGGACCATCCTCTAGGCCAACTCAAATCCTACATGTTTTGCAGAGAGGAGAGCAGGTCTCCTTTGAACAGTCAGCCTCTCTCTTGGCAACATTCTCAGTTGAGAATTACCTTGAGAAATCTGATGTAACCTGAGCAGGACCTTGGAGTTGTTGTCATCCAGGGACCCCTTCCATCACAAAGCCCACTGTGAAAACATGACCCTGAGGAAATGGAACCTGTGAAGGTGAGTGCCAGGATGGGAGTGGCTTGATGTGCTTTCTCAGAAGCAATCTCCTGATGCATCCAACCCTGTGTTCCTTGCTGGATACACAGGATCATGATGCTTTAGAAAAAACAGAGCAGGGATGACAGGAGAGTATTTGCTTCAGCTCAGTGATGGGGTCCCACTGAGACTGGCCTCTGGATTGATTTCCAAGAAATAACAGGGATATTTCACAGTTTCCTCCTGGCAGTCGTCGATGCTTGTGGAGATGGACATCTCTGGGCACCGTGGCTGCTCACACAGCTTCTCACCCATGTGGGCTGCATGGCAGCTTTGTTCTCCTGCTGAAGGAGGCAGATGTAGGGCTGAGCACTGGTGTCTGGTACAACAGGACCACATACCTTTCATGTGCCATAGCAGCAGCATCCCCATTTTCCAGGCTGGGGAAAGGCTCTGCTCCAAAACTCTCTTCTGTGCATTTGAGAAATCTGCTTGACAGCATCTATGAGGCAGGGAGAAGCATTGAACAGAGAAATACATGGAGATTGCTCTGTGCGTATCAGCCAAATACAAGAAACCCTAGTGGGGTACATTCTTCAAATTCCCCCCCCGAAAACTCTTCACAAGGTAGCTGAGCCTGCTAAACCTGGCTCTGACAGCACCATGACATGCACAAGGCCTGGGCTGGGGATGGTTTGGATAAGAGTCTCATGACTCTCTGGAGCAATCTTCAGTGGTGAATGTCTCTTTTGCTGCAGCTGGGAAAGCCAAGTGGTTTCAAGGTGTACCTGTTTAGTTATGTCACACCTGGAGATCATGGAGCTCTGGTGATTCCTGGCTCTTGCAGCCCCTGTCACAGGCCATAGACTGGGTTAACTTGAGTACTGGAGTGGGAAAAGCTTGCCATGTTCAAAGACCACACTCAGATCTCATACCTGTCTTCTCTACCATACTAAAACTGTGCATTTCATCCAGTGAATGTCAAAGGAAGAAGTTCAGTATTACTTTTGCATCCTGTATTGGAAAACTCACATATATTATCATGTAAGATTTGGAGTTTTAACGGGGATCAAGAGCATGTCAAGACAGCAAGTCTGGGGTGCACAGATATTGAAAAGTACAATTCCTTGTGTACTGATGAGAAGGAGATGAGGTACAGCAGCTATATGAGAGCCAGTTGCACTTCACTGCCATGCTCATTTGGCTTCACAAGGAATCCTCAGTCCTTAGAGTGAGCTAGATTATTATGAACTGTTTTGAAAATGAGTTTCAGGTACACAGCTCCCCTTTCCTTGTAAATCCTTAATACTTGCAAACAAGTGGTCAAATGTTTTTGACATGGTTACAGAGGTAATAGCTGCATTAGTTATTTAGGAGGTGACTCTGGAAAAATACTGAGAGGAAATGGCTCTAGCAGCAACACTTCCAACATTTCAGCTGTTTTACTTCAGCTTCATGATTTCTATTTTTTTAAAAAAAAGCTATTAAAAATGGCCTTTTGTTCTTTTGCTTTTTTTGTTCCTTCCTTGTCAGGTTTTCTCAGATTACAAGTCAAAACAAAGCTTTTTCTTCTGTTCCGTGGTGTAGATTTACTGTCAGAGAAAAATTGGCCTTCCTTTTGTTATAAATGCTGTAATAGACAACAGGCAGATGGTAATAAACCATGCTGAATTTCCAATGTCTTGCTGGTGGTGCAAGAGCCACAGCTCTGTCTGCATAGTCAGGGGTCACCCAGGAGTGGAAAGGCTCCAGGTGAGACACTGCTGTGCTGGGTTTGGCCATCACCATGTATTTCAGGTTGACAGCTGGTTCTTGGCTCATTTGCTGAGCCTCGTGGGCTGGGCCAGGTTTAATCTCACTGTCAGCTAAGAAGGACTCAGGAATTATCTTTTCTTCACCAGTGATATTAGACACTGAAAGAACACATTGCTTGGTTGCCTGGAAGAGCAGTGTCTGTGTGGCAGTAGGAGCTCTTCCCAGCTCCTGGCTGCAGAGATGATCATGACTCTACCAGCAGTGGCTCCTGGAGAATATTTGCCAAAGCTCCAGCTGGAGCAGCTGGAGCTTCTTGTCTTCTTTCCACCTATATAATTGTCTGTCAAGAGTTCCCATAAGAGACATTTGTGTTGTAATAAAAAGACATAATGATCTGTGTTTAACATAAGTCAGAGAAATTCTCATGGCAGTGCCTAAGACAACCTCAGCAGGTGAAGGCTGAAGTGTTCTGTATTTTTCAGATGACAGATTAAAAATCCTTACACAAAGAAGAAGTGCTCTATCACTTTTCCCAAGTACAGCCATAGCCTCCTGAAATCCTGGCACCTGATACTGGTTTCAGGTCAGGGCCAGAGCTTTCTGAATGCTGACAGTGAGTGCAGGTATTTGCTGTTCTGCTTTCTGATCCACTCAAGGCAGATCCTTTGTCTTAAGGAGGAGTTCTTTATTGGAGCACATGAGAAATATCCATCAGCTGGACCTGCTGTAAGTTCATGTGACTTCTCCAAACCACCTTCCCTACCAGAGACACTGCCAAGAAACAGACAACAGAAGTGTTTGGGAGCAGATCCTCTCCCCAGTCTGGAAAAGGGCAATACTCTACCACACGTGGGGGATGTGGCAGAATGTGGAACCAGAGCCCACTGCTCCACCTCCCTGCTTCTCCAACACAAGCACATCAAGCTCTCCAGGTGATGTCAACAAGCAGGTATCCTCTGAGCAGATGAGGCACAAACCCACGGCAGTTCTGGGCTTTTATCTGCCTCTCTGCCCAAGGAGTTGGGTGACTCCTGGGTGAGCACCAACCCAAGTTTGGTAGCACACAGGGAAGCAGGGTCACATATCTTTTAGCATCTGGGCATGGAGGTGGATCTTCAACAGCAGCTGCCTGACCCATTTGTGTCTACAACAGCCCTTGCTGGGGCTGAAATCCAACAGCTCTGGATTATGCTGGCCGTGAAGCAGTGAACTTACTTGGGGCTCTCAGAGGTTAAAATGCAAACAGAGCAGTAGGGTGGCAGCAGACAAGAGCATAAACTCAAAAACAGCCTTACAAGCCTGTGAGGGAGATACCAATTCTCTGGTCTTCCCTTTAGCATGGCCAACATGATAGTGCTTTCCTGTGGACTTCCCTGTGATAATTGATTTTTCAACTAGACAAAATAATGTCCAAAGTATGCAAACCTGGGCAGGGGAGGGAAAAAAAAGAAAGAGAGAGAGAGAGAGAGACAGAGGAAAAAAAAAAAAAAAAAAAAGAAAAGTAAATGAGAATTCCCACATAGATTTTAAGATTTAAAGACCAGAGAAGAAATTCCAGCAATTCACCTCTCCAGAAGGGAACACCATTTTCAATTACACTGAGTATTCCATCATCCCAGCCCAGATATTTTACTGATGAATTACTCTGCTGAAAGTCTTTGTTTTCCTGCTAGCTTAAATTTATCCAGGATCAGCTTCCAGTCATTAGAGTCCCATTTTAATGTCATTGCACAAATTAATGGTACTTATCTTCTAGATTCTTGTACCTTAGGCCTCCCCCTAGATCTCAAAAACTTTAATGCCAAAATATAATTTGTTCTCATTAGCAGTGTCTGGGGACTGCTGTGTGAAGGGACCAAGAAAGTTGGATGAATTAGGCTTTAGCTAAGATGCAGAAGAGGATGCAGCAGTAAGCACAAAGCAATAAGTGCTGGAAGGAAGATAAATCAGGTATCTCTGTGAGCCTTGTCCCTCAAGAGCAGGGTGATACAGTGAAAGAGCATAGTGCAAGCCCTGTCCAAATTAAACCAGATAACATGAAATGGGGCTTACAGGCTAGAAGATCAATCTTAGCTCACTGCTCCCAAAGTGCCATCAAGGCCTTGCCTGCAGCCTGAGCCCCACTGTCCCCAGCAGGGTGATGCCTGCTGTGCCCCTCGCCAAAGCACGTGGCTGTCCATGCAGGAGGAGGGAATGGTGCTCCAGGCCTGTGGTGGTAGAACCACCCCTACCCTCCTGTGATCTCAGAAATGCTCATTCAGCCTCAGCTCCAATGAACAGCACCTGCTTTTGCCAATACCTTTCCTGATGATTCTTTGAGCAACCTAAGGCTGCTGTAACGTGGTCCCACTGACTGACAATCATGGTGGGAGGGGGTTTGTGAGAACTCCATTAACCTTAGACCTTTCTTTTTCAGGCCAAAATTTTTGGTTCTGGATCTTGCCAGGTGTTGCACTAAATGATCTCTTGCTGTTCTACCTTTGTGCCACCAGTCAACCATGAACACAACTTTTATGTTTGTGGTTAGCCATGGACAGCATGGCTTTTCCTTCCCCTCTCAAGCCTGGCTTTAAGTTGCTGATTGGATCTGCTTTAATCTCCTTCTGGGATCCCAAAGCCCTGTAAGTTGTCCTTACAAGTGTGGTGGACCAGGGAGCACAGACCACTTGTCAGTAAAACAGCTAACTGTTGCTAGTGTGAAGGTGTTAGCTAAAGACCTTAGATCACACACCACAGATTTTGCTCTCTCTGCTTTCAGACCCATCATGTCAAACTGCTCTCACCAGCAGTCAAACATCCAGGGTTAAAAGAGCTCAGGACTGATGGAGAACCACCAAAACTAATGTATTTGTGGGAAAAGAAGAAAGCCAACAAACAGTGAAAGAAAATCAAATATAGGTGAGTGCTTGTATGATAGGATATTCTGCTGTATTGGGTTACTGCCTTCCTTTTTAAAGAAAAATTGTTGGCTGGGATATTTGGAGGATGAATACTTTTATAAGATCATTAATACCAGCCTGAGTATTCATTTGGCTCAAAGCTCCAGGGAAAGGGAGCCGCTGGGAAAGCTCCAAACATCAGGACTGGGACAGACTGTGGAGAGAATGGAGCCTGCTTTATCTCTTACATGAGTGGCCTCAGTTTTCAGGGCAGTCAACAGGTTTTCTGAACCCTGCACACCGCTAAAGATCAATTTCTTTGGCAAAGAAATTTGCATGTCTGTAGCACAGTGGAAATCAATGACTGCTAATAACAGCATCAAGGGGCCACTTCTGGACTCTACAGCAGCAGACAGGCTGCAAATTAACACAACTGTGCCAAAATGATCATTTACAAGGCCTTCAAATATTGACAGGTTTTTATCTTGTCTCATTTCATCCAAGTCTGTTGGCTGTATCAAGAGGGCATAGTTCATTTTTGATCAATTTTGTTTGTTCTTTCCCAAAGAAGCTTGTCTTATAAGTCATATAATACTTCTGAAGACAGGAAAAAATACACGAAGAGGCAGGAGGTGTTGGAACTGAAGCTAGCTATGAAGGAATCAAATGATTCATCTGCCTTAATGTTAGAAGTCTGTGGTGCAAATATCTCTAGATGAGCCCATCACCCTGAGCTCCCTTTCTTGTGAAGAGTGAGAAGTGGGCCCTTATGGGGTGTGACTATGCTGGACTATTTCCGGCAGCTTCATTAGAGTGAAGTGAGTTTTCACAGAGGCTGTGCCTGTTTCTCTCTGGTGACTATAAAGGAAGGCCAGCTCAGATGTGGCCATTTACACACACAGACTATGGTTGCTCTCTGACACCTCTGGGTCTTTCATCCCTGTTGAGACAGATTGTCATTCTCTTTCATCTCCAATTCTAATTTAAAAACAGTGACTCTTCAACCAACCACCCCAATAACGTAAGAGGATTGAACCTTTTCTGCAGGAAAGTGCAGAAGATGTGAGCTGAGCTGCAGGATGAAGGGCCCAGGGCAAAGTGAGATGCTGTGTTTCCTTAAAATACTGGATCTTTCCATTGTGCAGCTCACTGGGCTCTACCTGAACCTACAGGCAGCAATATTACAGAATCAAAGAGCTGTTGATGGGAAAAGACCTTTAAGATCCTCAAATCCAACTGTTAACCCAGTCCTGCCGAATCCACCACCAAACCATGTCCCTAAGTGTCACATCTACATGTCTTTTAAATGCCTCCACGTGTTGTGACTCCACTACTTCCCTGGGCAGCCTGTTCCAGTGCTTGATAATTTTCCAGTGAAGAAATTTTTCCTAATATCCAATCCGAACCTCCCTGGGCACACCCTGAGACCATTTTCTCTGATCCTGTCACTTGTTACCCTGGGAGAAGACACCAACACCCACCTGGCTGCACCTCCTTTCAGGCAGTTGTGGAGAACAACAAGGTCTTCCCTAATGCTCCTTTTCTCCAGGGTAAACACCCCTAGCTCCCTCAGCTGCTCTGCACAGGAGTTGTGCTCCAGACCCTTCCCCAGCTCCATTGCCCTTCTCTGGACATGCTCCAGCACTTCAGTGTCTGTCTTGTCGTGATGGGCTCAAAATTGTTCTAAAAGTCCAGGTGCAACTCAGAAGTGCCAAGTACAGGGGAATGGTGCCTGTCCTACTCCTGCTGGCCACATTTTTGCTGAGACAAACAGCACTGTGGGAAGCTGGAGGTAGTAAACCCTGAAAACAAAGTCAAACCTTTTAAAATAGTTTGACTAAAAAACTCTGCCTCTGCCAGTTGTTCAAATGTCATTCTCTTCATATTATCAACATATTTGGTCTCCAGTCTTGTAGAAAAATTAATCGTATGATTTGATTGTATATGGACACAACAAAAATACACAAATGCCTTGTGAAAATCAGTTAGAGATTCCCAAAGCACAGTGAAAAACTAAAAACATTGAAGAAAACAAGAAGTGGTATACTTGTTGTGTGACATTAAGAAAAAGATGCTTACTTGGTAATGAAGCAGAACTAGTTCTTTCCCTTTCATGTCATCTTTAAAGATGCCCTAAACTGATTTACTTGTGCTTAATCAATTGAAATTGAGAGCAGACAAAAATCTAAGCAAGAAAATCTGCTGTGTTGATGATCTTAATAGAAGATAATTGTTTAATACAGGAGGCAGCAATTTGCAATATTCCTTCAATATATTTCCTTTTAGTCCTCACTGCCTCAATGCATTTAGAACATTTACGCTTTGTCTTACTATCTTTGTTTTCCTCATAAAACTTTATTTTTTCACACAATCTCTGCACACCTGTGCTTTCCTATTTTGTTATGCTTTGGTGTCATTTTTCAGCACCCAAAAGCTCTGCTTCATGATTAGTACATTTCTGGAGAAAATACAGTGTCTTTTTCTGCAGCAGTCGGGGCCCAGGGCTTTGGCATGGCTTGGGGATATTCACATTTCTTGGGCAGGAGAATGTTACTCCTTTTTCTTCCACATCCACCAAACAAAACCACTGATCTCCAGCCTTGATCATGTAAGCACAGAACTCATGTCATTACAAAACACAAAGCCCAAAATCTGCTGAGAAGATTGTATAGTTCAACTCCAATACATCTGTAAGAAAGGTACCTATGAAAATGTTAATGGACTTAAAAGCTCTGGAGGCAATTTGACACACTTCCAGGAGAAAACAGCAGAGTTACCACATAGGTATCAGAGAAGATAAGATACTTTGCCATGGTTACAAATACAAGGACAATAAATATGTCTGATCCTTTTCCAAGAAAATGGGAGAAAAATAACTGGCAAGGTGCCCTCTTCTGAAACCAATTTCAATATATAAAGGAGCCTGTGAAAAGGATCCTGACTAATACACTGCCAGGCAGGGAGAAGGAAAAACCATTTCTGAATGTAAGAAGCATTGAAAGGGTAACCAGAAATAAAATGAAAGTTCCTTTTGAACTTTTTAAGAGTGAGACCAACCCAATAAAACTGATTATTCCTAGTGATTTCAAATCTACATTTTGTATCACTGAACAAACTCACTTGACACCATCCAGGACCAGCTTCACTGTTGATGAGACCCAGGAGTTATAACTTTGGCCACCTAATTGCCTTCTGCCTGGCAGCTGGAGATTCAGCTGGAGGCATTGAGAGGAGGTAATTTCTTCTCCTGAGGAGGAGCCAGCAGGCATTTTCCTCTGAAGAGTCTGGACTCTGCTAAAGAGATGTTTATAACAAGGTTATGTTCAGAGGCAGATCATTTCCCTCACAGTTTCTCTCGGTGCATGCAGAGGAGATTGCTGTAACTGTGTTGTGTCAAGCTGACACACTTACCAGTATAGAGCTGCCTGCAGGTAGCTGTCATACCTATAGATAAACCCTGACTCATTGCTGTTTTGAGGCATCTGCACTCAGTTTCAGTCAAAAGCACAGGCCAAGAGTCCCTCTTTCCCTGTGTGCTCCCTGATTCCTTGTGTGTGACAGTCTGTAATTCTCCCCAGGGCCCATTAGGGACAGTTTAATACTCTAAACCCTGAGAGAAAAAAGGGACACCCTTGCCAGTCCTCTCAGCTCAGCTCTTTGTGGCATGGCCAGACCTGACCCTTAGTGTTCCATTCAGCTCAAGGTGGTAGTCACTGTCCCAGGCTGGTGCTTCTGGGTCTCTGCAGATTCAGGAGAACAATGGGACATGTTTCAGAGTATTCCATGTTTGTCTTGAATACAAAAAGATCGAGAAACATCATTTGTCTTATGCAAAAGGTGAGGAGGAAATTCCTCATGCCACTTCTGGCAGCAGGGTGCCCAACACCCATTTTTATAATGGGCAAAAAAGGCTTTTAATCCTCAAATTCCCCAGCTGAGCAACATGGGCCAGTCACAGCTCTTTTAGGCCTCCTTGTTGAATAAGTTGCAATGGTTAAAGTGATTAAAAGTAGCATCTGTGATGGGGATAGCTCATAACAACCTCCAGGTCAGAGCATCTGAGCAGCTGCATCTTTCCAACAGCCGTGTGGTGCTGGACTGTCCTGAGCTACCTGCAGCCCCTGCACACTGGGGTCAGGTGTGTCAGCAACAGCTCCAGCTGTGGGCAAACCAGAGCCACGGCTGCCCTTACACAAGGAGGCTGCATGGAGCAGCTGCACAAGCTCTGCTCTCCCTCAGTTTGCCACAAGCTGAGAGGCAGCAGGGATGCAGCCACCAGCACTGAGGGTGCAGTGTCTGAGCATCATTGAGAGCCATCCCTGGCTTGAAATAGAAGGACTGAAATAACAAATGTGATGCTGCTTCCCCACTTTCCAGTGCAAAAGTAGAAAGGGGATTTGTTTCTAAGAAGTTCTGTTACCTGCTTTTATTTTAACTCAATTGGATGATTTCCATCAGGGGTGATGGGGCGCCCTTCTCCAACAGCACAGGACACTTTACAGAATGCAGAATCCTGAATCCTAATTCAGCAGCCAAGCGCCATAGATATTAATCTAGTCATATGTAAAAAAGGTGGGATGAAACTTTTGTTGTTGTTGTTTTAATACATCTCCCACTGGAAATCTGCAGATTGCACAGCAAGTCTGGGGTGAGGTTCATCATCTGACACAAAAGCAATTGCCAGAATTTTTTTGACTAAGTGCCAGGTACCATTGTAGGAGGGAAGGTGAGCCTCAGTTGCTCTTGGGCACTCATTTGCAATCACAAATAGTGCAGTGTTGAGAAGCAGTTCAGAGTACAGCTGTTATCAGACATCCTTAATATTGGCTGTTCAGTGCCAGAGATGCAGTGATTGTGTGAGTGCTTGGAGCAGCAGGGGTGAGAAATGCTGGGAGCTCAGCCTCTGCACAGTTCCTCTACAAGTAAAATCTCACCTGTAGCCTCTGATCACTCTACTTTCCTGTTACCCATCGATCTTAAATGTCTCACATATTTGACCCCATTTACATAGGCATCTATCCCAGGAATAATTCCCTTACAGTGAGTGCAGGATTATGTGTTCTGAGGTCAAGAGCAGCAAGATAGCAATTACAGAGATAATTGTTTTTAATGCAGTTTTCACCTACAGAGTCCCATTAAAATGTTCTTTGGAGAAGAACAGAAAGGAACAATGTTTTAATATTAGGTTTACAAGAAACACTTTATTTCTCCTTTATTATATCCAAGTTCCCTGACAGCGACCATGAATTAATCTTCACATTTTGCAGTCTGATTTTTTTTTTTCCTGTGGAGAAGGCTTTGCTCATTGCATCTGAATACCGAAACTTGAAAAACACTGACAGTGTTTATGGTAATTAAAATCAGTTGAAGGACACTGTTCTGTACTCTCTAGATAGGATTAAAATTCCTCGTGTGTCTCTTAACAATCAACTAGAAAGGAAAGGCCAGAGTGTTAAGACCTGTTAGAGCAGGATGCACTTTTCCTCCATCATTTTATTTATGGTATTTGACAATCCCTTGAATTAATTCCTGTATGTCCTGCAACACCTTTTGTCTCAGTGTCACCTATGTCCACATTGAACTGGTTATATTTTAATTCTTTAGTGTCACCAGGAACAACACTGGTCAGGTCACCTGCAACCATGATCCTGCTTGTCCCCACAGCAGAGAGGGGAAGCAGCTCCTCCTGTGCCCACAACAGGGATTGGGGCAGGGGGATCCCCCTAGAGTACCCATGGGTGCACAGGCTGAGGCAGGGAAATGGCCCTGGCCCCTTCAAAGTCACTCCCACATCAGCTGTTGAAGAAATCAAAGAGCTGCCACTATCTCTAGTGGATATCTTGGTAACACCCACTCCGCAGGGCAGGAGAGGTGCCTGGAGGAGCTTGTCACAGGCTCATTGCCAGATGTTTTGGTTTGGAAAGACAGGTATCTGTCAGGGAAAACTGGAGTTTCCCTTGGAATGAAGAATGTAAGACCCCTTCCCTCCAAATTATTACAATTTTGCAATTAGGAGCTTTCAGGCAAAAATATGGGAACAGGAATAACAGTTCTTTACTAGGAATAATAAAAATACAAATGCAGCAATACAAAAGAAACAAGCAAGCAAACAAACAAAAGTCCTAGAAAACCCTGACAGAGTCAGGAATACGACCTGACACCCTGCTGGCCAGGGTGTTGGGAGCAGTCCAAATAAGTCCTCCTGGAGTGACAGATGTGGTTCTGTTGGAGTAGAGATGATCCTGTAGTGGCGGTGAGATGAGTCCAGTCTTCCTCTGAGAATCCAGTGGAAAACAGGCTCTCTTGGTGTTCTGAATCTCAGGTTTTATCCAGGTAGGAATGCTTGTCTCCTCCCACTGGGTGGAGCATCTCACAATGGAATGATTTAATGTTATCAGTCATGTGGTGAGCCTTAATGGCCCATTAATAGCAGATATCCCCCTAGAGGGAGGATGGGTTGTGGAAGAGATAAAGAACTCTGCCCCAGCTGGTTTTAACAGCTGGCCCATTAACAGAAGGTATCCACCCCCCTCCCCCCTGGAGTTACAAGAGATAAAAGAAAAGAAAATCCCCCCAACTGGTTTCAACAGATGAAATAGAATACACATTTTTTGGTTACATAACCCAAGACACCAGGAAAGCGCCCTTCCCACACTCCCTAGGGACAGGCTGGGCCATGCAGCAGGTGGGATGTTGGTCTGACCCACCCCCACTGTCCTTTCCCGGGTGAAGGCTGCACATCCCCACAGCCTACTGACCTCGAGGGTAGCACCCCCTTCTCATCTCTCTTGCCTTTTATTCCTAAAGAGCCTGTCTCCTTCCATTCCAACAGTGCAGTCTCAGGAGCCCTCCCATGACATCTGCGAGATGCCAAGAAGATGCCCAAAGCCATCAATACACACTATTAGTGTATGGCAAATCTACAGTGCCTGTTTCTTGTATATGTGATGTATTTTAAGCACGTAGAAGTAGGATGGTTTTTGTTTCAATACGTTTTCTGAGGTTCAGAAATAAGCAAAATTATGTGCATTTACCATAGCCTCCTTTTGCTTCCTCTTAGCAGGAGATACAATTTTCTTTTATGGAATTTTTTGGTTTTTCACTTCTACTCTGAAGTTTTACATTAACTTCTCAAGTATCCTTGGAGAGCATCCAGCTTTCAAATTCCATGAGGCTCCAACAATTTGAAAATATTTTATGTATTGCTGTACTTTCTAACATCTTTCATATTTCTGTTCTTTTAATCTGAGTTTGAACCATTTCCCCTCTGTTAAAGTAGCTGTTTAATCACTACCAAAGCATCTTGTAACAACCGACTCAAAAGAGGCATTCTGTCTCTTTGGTATTTCTTGTCATTAGCTTTCCTTCTGCAGTGAGCAGTGAAGTGAGTGAACCAATGTGTCATCTGATATTTCTCTTTCCAATGCCTCCACACGTTGTGGGATTTGCTATTCTTAATTTCTTTTTCTCTTGAATTTGATTTTCTCCCTTCCAGCACATGATGTTCTTTGATCACCATCCTTGCTCACTTGACCTCATGCCCATTTTTTCTGTACTTCTTTCTTGTATAAGTTTGCTGAAGAGCTGAAGTTGTCCAAACTGGTCTCCTGCTGCAATTTCCAGTGTGACTACATGCTGGTAGATTTGTATATTATCATCATTTTGTGCAAGGAACTGACAGTTCTCCTGAATTATTTACTTTTAGATTTTTTTTCTACAAACTATTGATTATTATCTCTCTTTGGTTACTGAAATCAGTTTCTTGAAGCCAATTGACTTAACTCTGTTTGGTTTGGTTCTTCCACATTCTTTGTCTAAACGTTGTTAGACTTAATACTCTGTCCCTTAGCAGTTAATATCAGCCTATCATCTGCACACTCATGATGCTTAAAGAGCTCTAGGAAGGAAGCAGCAACATAGTCAAAGCAGCCATGAAAATGGCATGGCAATACTAATTTGATTTGTGAAAAGGAAACCTAAAAGATTTCAATTAACTGACCTCCCATATCTACCTTGGCTCTTTGTGGTACTTTATGATGCGTGTTCTCTTTTTGACATTTGACTGACACAGCAGGAGGTAAACTAAAACTACAGATATATCCATGTCCTTATTGGTCACAATTGCAGCTTTACTTTCCACTGACACTCAGGGGAATAAAAGCAGTTATCTCTACAGAACCTCCAAGAGTAGTGTCCCCAAGAGCGCTGCCTCCCTGCAGTGATGCAGGTCAGCTTTAGCAGTCAAACCCAACTTTTTGTATTCAAAGCAGAGGAGAAAAATCCCTCTGTGGAGTAACCCCTGCCTCCACCCTGGTCCTGGCACAAACTCCTGGCTGCTGGCAGAGGACACCCCAAGCCTTGCTGCCTGGCACATCAGCCGTGGTAGGGCTGCACTCCCTTCATCAGAACAGTGAGAGAGAGGCTGCCCAGAGAGGTTCTGGAAGCCTGCTCTGCTTGGAGATACTCCAGATTCAGGTAGACATAAGAGCTGCCATGCCTGATTCTGTTTTGCCCCACTTTTTCTCAAGGATGGGCTGGATGCCTCCACAAGGGCTTTCCAACCACCATGCTTGTGAAGCTTCTAAACCAGTTTCCCATCCCCCTGAGCCATCACAAGACTGGGATTAAGGCAGAGAGATGGGCTAGAGTCTGCCTAACTCCAGAAACCCCAACAGATAGCTGCTAGTGATGGGTTTGACACTGGGTAAAATTTGTGTGTGGCCATGGTTCTTCTTTCTCCTCCCTGCACAGTCCTGCTTGTTTAAAACTCTTTGGAATTTACTGTTTGCAGATTCCGTGTGATTTTGTGGCTGAGGTTTACACAGCTCAAGTCAGCAGTACATTTTTGAGAAGCTGCCTTGGAAATGGGACATAGTCCAGGGCATAGTCCAGTCCATAGGATCAGGACTAGCAGAAGGTGACATATGCAGGTAAGGGGGTCCCAGAAGGTGCAGGATTGTGCCCGGGCACTGAGATGAATTTCTGGGAGGTCCCATACAGGTAAGGCAAAGGCAGGCTCTGGGCTCCTCCCTTGCTGGCACAGGGTACAGGAGATACATCCCTGTCAGGCTGTGTCCCCCAGAGCCTCTGAAAGCAAGGCAAAGCCTGCTTCTCCTTTCCTGGTCTTTATAGTCACCATCCAAAGATATTTCTCAGCTACTAGATGATTGGACCCAGCCCTTTCCCAGTTAAACCAATTCCCTTTTCAAATGGCATTACAAAAATGCTGAGACAGAAATGCTGCTAGGAAGGCTCTGCCACTAACTGACCACATATTAAAAGGCATCAAAGCACTGCAGATAAAGTTGCTTCAAAGGCTAATTACTATACCAATCCTTCTGGCTTTAATTCTAAACTTGAAATATTGCTGTGCTAAGAAAATAGGATTCATAGTACATGAGACACACGGGGGAAGATTCAATTTGTAATGATAATTTGAAAAAATTTAATAGGGTTTTGCCAGCATTATGAAGATTGGCAGTTTAATAATTTGTGTAAATTAAGAAGTAAATCTCAGGCCCCTTATTTATAGCCTTCCTAAAATATCCGTAGCACAGTGCAGGATAAGCCAAATATCTGGCAAATTCCTGATTGTCTTTTCAGAGTAAGACCTATTCCAGCTGCAGCACTGTGGCGCTCACTACAAGAATTGAGTGCCTGAAGCTGACAGAGGAGAGGAATTTTAGGCTTAAACTCTCCAAAACCTTCCTACCAAAGCACTCAATATTCTGCCATCTTTGCAGTGGACATTTTAGGATGGTGTTGGAAGAAGCCAATAACCTTACAGAAGATGGGAAGTAATTCTATATAAGGACATCCTCAATGGAAGAGCAGTAGAAATTACCATATCAACCACTCAAACTTGCAAAAGCAGTGTCTTGAAAAGCCTTTCTTTTGAGGACAAACTTTAAAAATCACATGTGAGAAATAAGCTGTGCCTGGCCAATATTTCCCGTCCTGTTCAAGAGTCCTGTGTGCCACAGAGCCCAGGCTGGTGCTGTAGTCTGCTCATTGGGTACCCTCAGCCTCCAGAGGGCTCCATCTCCACCTGCAGATACCAGGAGGGAGGGAGATTTCTCCCCCATTTAGGCAACTCAGGACACCTGGCTGCTGCCTCACAAGAGGTGTGCGTGCCAGCTTTGCCCTCTGGCAAGGTCTCTTGGGTAGGGCAGTTGTGGACACTGGCACCCTGGAGATCACCAGTGACAGGAACAGCATATATGTGTTCTTAGGCACTGTCAGTCTCTCCATTCTCATATTTTCTTATCTCAGCCTATCATCTGTTCATGGACTAGTGAGAGGCAGCACAGGAGTTCAAGCCTCTTTTGTGCCATACTTACCACTGAAGGCACATAGTAGCTTTATTTTATCTGTACTGCATTCAAAGACGCCAATGAAAAATGCAGTCTGGGTCTACCACAGGTGCAGGAAAAGTACATGGAATGTCTTTGCTGCTGGAAAAGGATAACATTTTGTCAGTGTGCTGGCTTTGGCTGGGGTAGAGCTAATTTTCTTAATAGTAGCTGGTATGGAGCTGTGTTGTGCATTTGTACTGGAAACAGTGCTGAAAATTCAGGGATGTTTTAGTCACTGCTGAGCTTACACTGAGTCAAGGCTTTTTCTGCCTGTCACCCCACCCTACCAGCAACGAGGCTGGGGTGCACAAGGGATTGGAAGGGGACACAGCCAGGACAGGTCACCCCAGCTGGCCCTGGGGATTTTCCAGACCATGTGGCATCATGCTCAGCATATAGAGCTTGAGGAAGAAGAAAGAAGAGACAGAGGCAGTCAGAATGAGGGTGTTCGTCTTCCCGAGTCATTGTCATACATGATGGAGCCCTGCTTTCCTGGGGAAGGCTGAGCACCTGCCTCCCATGGGAAGGGACTAATTAATTCTTTGTTTTGCTCTGCTTGTGTGCACAGCTTTTCCTTTACCTATTAAACAGTCTTTATCTCAACCCACAAATTTTCTTGCCTTTACCCTTCTGATTTTCTCTTCCATCCCACCATAGAGGAATGAGTGAGTGGCTTTTTGGGGCTGTGTTGTTGGCTGGGGTTAAACCATGACACAGAGGAAAATAGGCATTTAAAGAAATTCCCTGACTCCATGTACTTTGTCAAGTTATGGGAAAGCAATACTGTCAGAGGGAGACTGTAGCTCAGCTGGTGATATGATACAGGGTTTTAGGAAAGAAAAGGAAATAAAGATATAATTATTAAGTTAACACAAAAAGTTTGATAAGAAGGAATGCTACATGCTGCTCAACTGTTAGCAATGGGTTTGGTGAATTAGCTGAGGGGGAGGTTTCATATCTGTATTTTACCATTTTCAAAGAGTGATTGTAACAAAATTACAGCCTTGTTGTAGTGCATCCACCACCTTTCAGTTCTGGCTTTCCAAACTACACAACATGAGAGACACCTAGCTTAATTTATGCAAAATGCCCTATGTGAAGCTGTATTTTGGTACACAGAAGTTAGAAAACAACCTTACCTAAGAAATCATATTTTCTGATTAGCTTTTAAGATTCTGTTACTGCTAATTAAGAGTCTATTCCTTGCAGCTGGAAGACAAGGAATGCCTGAAAACCTGTTCCATTTTTGAGAAGCAGCAGGAAGCAGTGCATCTGGCCGAGCTGGGGTTTGCCAGGGTTGCTTATGCTCAGTAAACATTTCCAGCCCATCAGTTCTGAGATCAAATTAGAAGCTTTGTGTCTGCACCAGGAATAGTTCAGCAGTGGGTGCGTGACAGGCCACCACCTCTTGCAGATGCCCACGCACATCCCTTGTGCTGGGGGTGGATGGAAAGCCCACAGGTGCCCCACAGCAGGCTGCTGGGACGTGGCATTCACACCAAAGCCTCTGCAAAAGATGGGACTGTGATTTCATTTGGAAGCCTAATCAGATAGAGAAATAAAACCATAGAATCAGCATAATTAATTCAAATCTATGTCTGGCAAACAGGTTCTCTGTATGAGCCATCTTTTAAGTCAGCATAAATGGAAGGTTAAGCTGGCCTGCCCTGTTGTAATCAAAGCAAACCATGGGCGGCTTAATTTTAATTACAGCTCCTGGGGACCATTTAGGTGCGACTCTGGATGCTGCCTAGGCTTCATAAAGATGATTATTAAAGTTGTCAGTCACAGATCATGGAAGTCCATAATCGTGGAAAGAATTGATTGATACCAGCTTGTCCCTATCCAGAGCATAAAGAGGATTAAAAAAAAAAAAAAAGGCAATTTAAAGAGCCATCTTGGATCTGTAAAGCATTTTAGAGTTCTGCCTAAAAGTTCCTACATAAATGCAAGTGATTATTCGTGATTTGGCTGAATGAAGAGGAAGAATGCTTGAAAATGAGGCACTAAAAATATTGCCTTTCAGATGTAGAGGTTGAAAGATGAGAGTAAGCTTCATTTCCTAGCCTTGCCCCCATATCTGGGCTCAGGGACAGCAAGGGACCTTCTGTAAAATTGCAGGGTCTACTCTAGGGGTGTGAGGAAATGCCCTCTTCCTCACAGCCTAAGCTTCGTGCTGGATCACTTATAAACCTAAAGAGAAGTTGAACGTCTCTCATGAGCTAAGTGGTGAAGTTCTCCCTGCTGTCACTGGGAAAGATGGGAGAGCAGCTCAGCCATCTCTTGCTGCCTGTTCAGCCACCTCTGTGTGGGGCAGCTGGCCCCCAGGCAGGATGGAGGAGGGACCTAGGCAATCGGGTTAAGAAGGTGCCTAAACTGTGAGTATCTAAACTTGCCAAGATGAGCCTTGCCCTGTATCCCAAGCTACCCTCAAGCCAACACAGAAATCCACTGCTGGGGATGGGAATGGGTCTGGCCCCACAGCAGTGGGGCAAAGGAGCCATTCAGCCCTTCCCCATCCCCATGCCCAGCCCTGCGTAGCTGAAAGGATACTTTTTTTCTCAAACCCCTCAGATCCTGTTCAGACAAAACCCCAAGGCTGCTGTACTGTTGCTAGAGGGAAAGAGTTTCATAGGAGCAAGGGTTGTAAAGCACAACAGAAAGCTGCAGGACCTGCCCTTCTGTGCAATCTAAAATCAATTATTAATGGCAAATAGGAATCTGATAATGTACATGTTGTGTAATATATATTAAGAACTGTACACATATGAGATAGAAAATGGATAATGTTTGTGATTCTTTAAAAAGGCAATTGCTGTCACTTTTGTTTGACATTTCTGTGCACAGCCCTCCAAAGGGAGGAGGCTGTTTATTCTCTGTGCTTCAAGGAAAGGAGAGGAACATTTTCCTCATACTTTCTGCTCACTGGGTTTCCTCACAAATTTCAGACACTCAATAATTTCAGGTTAATAGGAAGTGATAAGTCAGAGCCCAAGTCATTCCTCTTGCAAATGCTAATGTTCCTCTATAAATAAAACATGCATTGTAAAGAAACAACTCCTTGGTGGTGGGGGGTAGCAGCCAGCCTGCTCTTCAATGTTCAGAGCTGGAATTTGGTGCACTGTGAAACACTTTGGGGTGATGGGCACGAGCAGCATGCCCATCCCAGCCCTCCCCATGCCAGGAGGGGGAGAGGGCTCAGCTGCCCCATACCACTGCTCCATCAGGAACAGATTCCATCTTTCCTCATCACTTTCTGGGTGTTCAATGCCCCCATGGTATCTGGGAGCTGGTTAACCATGATGGGTGAAGTAGGGTGGCTGAGGAGCCTCTTCTGGCCAGGGTTCAGTCAGGTTTTTGCAGACCCTGAGCCCAGACCCAGAGGAGCAGCTCACAGCACTTACCAAAGATCCCAGCCCCCTGTCCAGGCAGGAGGTACCACTGCTGCAGCTGCTCACCTCAGCCCTGCAGCCAGATGCTGGCTGGCTCCAACCCTTAGGGGCACAGTTCTGTGCCCCAGCCAGAGCTGCCCCGTGCCTGGCTGCCAAGGTGGGCAGAGGAGGCAGAGAGAGACACCAAAAGCTGCTTTCCTCCACATCCCTATGATCTTATTTTGGTGCCTTGCCTGTGGTTGGGTGTCTTGGTGGAGAGGGAGGGTGCTGGCAATGGGATGTTACCATCAGAAGAGAAGGATTGGGGTTTTCAGACACAGTTTTCTGAACCCTGAACAGCAGAGTAATTCAGACATCCAGCCACCAACATGCAAAGTGGCTCATGGTTGGTGCTGTAACTTTTCAGATTGCCTTTAAAAGATTTAAAAGTAAGAAAATGTAGGTAGCAAAATGTAAGGCACATGATAAATTGATGAGAACTAGTTCTGAGAAAGAGCAAAGTGATAAATGTTTAAATAATACATGGGTATTACTAAATGAAGCTTTCTTCAGACTGTACCACAAAACAGAAATTTGCATTACTGCCTATTCCCCACTGGCCACAGAAATGCTGGGGTGCAATAAGTAGTTTTAGCTCCAAGACCAGACCCCAGCTCACACGTAGTGGTGTTGAGGAGAAAATAGCACCCGAGAGCTTTAACTGCATAGGGCATTGCTTACTCACCCTTTTATAGTGCTAAAGGGATTGCTGCTGGTATGGAGAAGCTGAGAGCTGGCTTCAGTGCACTGCATATGGGCATTGTCCCTTTAATGAAATATTTGGAGTGATTCTGACACGTGACTTTGCAGAGAACACAGGAAAGTTATTTTTGTTGAGTATTGGAACAGCCCCTGGGAGAAGTTTCCCCACAGGAGGTTGCAGAGAATGCACAGTATTGAAGAGGTGTGTTGTGGAGGTTTCCCACTCCAGAGGTTTTCTTGTCCCAAGGCTTTCCCTCATTGGCTTCAAGAAATTGCTCACATAGAAGAATGGCTGCTAGTCAGGGGGATGGAGCAGGACATGGAAAACTTCCCAGTGAAGCAGCAGTCAAGCATCCAAAGGGAAATTACTGTCTTCATGGAAGACTGCTCTTCTCCCTGCTTGTTTTATTGCTTTATGGAAACATCTGTCAGGCAATAATCTTTGATTTTCACGTTTTCACCATTGCAGAAGGAAATTAGAGCTTTATGACACTGAGACCTAGTCTCTTTTCTCATAATCTTTTTTGTTTAATGTTTGTGCTGCTTGGGGCAGGGATTGCCTTTCCATTGCCTCTGCAGAGAGCTTTCCCCAGCAGGGACGTGTTCTGTGCTTCCACTGCTAGAAGCCAGCACAGTGAAACAACTATAATTAATAACAATAATAAAATGTTGTTTCTTCCTCTCCATTACTTGCTCTGTAGGTTCGCTATTAACCTGTCTGAAACTGAGCAAGATAACAACAGCCAGAGACAAGGTGAGCCAAACAGGGTGCACATCTGACTACTGTCATGCTCCCCCTGCAAGCAGTGATTGAGGAAGTTTATTTTAGGAGTTCCACCACACCCTTTGTGGGACTATTAAGACTTCACTTTAAAAAGAAAATCATCACCTCTTGCCTCAATGACTAGCAAAAAGCACCTCAGTACAAAGGCTCATTACTTAGATTAACAAAATTTAATAATAATATAAGTGAATTCTTAGTCCTTTGTGTGCATTAATTGAGGTGGGACACATTCAAAGACCTTGGTTCCGCAATCATTAGGGCAATACCTCTGTGATACAAGCATGACACATGGGCCAGGTTCTGGAGCTTAGTACCAGCAATGGTGCTTCTAAAGCAATTGATGTTGCTTGCCTGGTCACATTGGGGAAATGTTTCCCTTTGTGGTACAGCTCCTCCTTCCCCACTGGTGCCCCTGCAGTGCTGTCAGTCACCCTCAGAAAGTCACAGGAGACCATCAGAGAACCAACAATAAAGCAAATGTAAGCACAGAGGCTCAGGGATGAATGTCTGGAGGAGCTGTAGCCTGGTACATCTAAATTAAGAAACACTCTCTGACATGGGAGGCTGACTCATTCGTGTGGCGCTGAAGCTGCCTCCATCCCAAACCCCCACCTGGGGATACATGTCATGTGGTGACTTCATCACCTCTTACTGAGGTCTGCAGGGGTGTCCAGGTGACCACTGGTGTCAGAAAGCCCCAGGCAGAAGCAGAGAGTTGCAGGCAGTGTTGGAGCCAGGAGCTACCCCAGGTCTAGGTGGATGCTCGGCTGAGCCACCTGCCAGGACAATCCCATGCTGAGCTTTGCAGCAGGGACTACACAGGTCAGACTGCCATGGGGCACTTTCATTGTCACCTGCACAATTTGCTCTACAATTTGAAGAAGGAGGACAACACTGAGCCCATGTTTCTTCCACAGACTTTGCAGCTTTGGAACAAGCATGTTCTGCATCAGTTTCTGTCTACCCTGGCAGAGGCATGCTACTGAGACAGGCACAGCCACTTCCCCAGCACAGAGCGAGATGTGCACCTGCAGATACAGCAGCTGCTCTGTCACTAACTCTCCCTTGGTAACTGAAACATAACCCTGACCATCAGACCCTCCAAAGCCACCAGCTGCTCTCTGCAGCTCCAAGCACACACGGTTCACGGCCTCCCAGGGGAATACTGCCTTGGCTAGTGCGGTTCAGTATCTAGAGCAAAAACTTGGGAAATGGAAAAATGTGCACAGTATGTGTTCCTGGGAAAGTGTGTAGTTAGCCCCATTTTGGTGAGCCACGGGGGAGCCATACAGAGCTCATTGCACCTTCTGACAGCACAAATCCACTTGGTAGATGACCTGTTGTTGTTTAAATTTATGGAGGGTACCCGGGGAGTGCTCCCCGGAGACCCCCGGGGTCTTTTGGGTTCGTGGTGTTCCCGGGCTTGCAGGCAAGGAGACTTCAGACGCCGGTGGGATGCTGATGAGGGGAGGGTTTATTCACTGAGGGAGAGGGGAAAGGGGGAAGGGGGGAGGGGGAAGGGGGGGAGAGGAGAGAGGAGCGTCCGGACGCCTCCAGGGGAAGAGGGGCAAGAGGGCCGGAGCCTTCTGCCTTGGCATTCTTATCACAGAGGTTCAAAGGGGCGCGGTAACATTCTCCAGCCAATGAGGTTACAGATACAGAATACTGCAGGGAGGGTACAGACTTAGGACAAACCATACATTTTCCAAGGGTGAGCCAGAGCAAACCATTTCCATAAAATGCAATCCCACAAGTCACCCTTTTTTTCTTTAAAATGTGAGAAGAGAAATATGACATATGACAATTAACAATTTAAAAAATGAAACAGTAATTACAGTTTTGCAGCATGAAACCAAATACAATTGCAGTAAGGATTATGTTATACGGTGAACAGTTGATCTGACCTTGTAATTGCAGTAGACGGGTTATGTGAGTTTATATTGCAAGATTTGAAACAAGTTAACAAATTTGTTTGAGCCTTTCCAGCGCGACTGGCCTAATAGTGTCTAGTCTTTTCTAACTGGCTTTTCAGACCACCACAGCCCCCAGCTTAGGCTGAGGCGCTGACCTCTGCTCCCATTCCAGGGACAGGAAAACACGTGGAGTTCCCCGGGCTCCACACACGGCTTCAGATTCTCCAGGTGGCCTGCTGCAGTTCCCCCATTGGGGCCGGGCAGGGGCAGTGAGGAATTTAAATCAACTCAAGCTGCCATTGATCTGTCACGGAATTCCCTTAAGGCCTGAACAGCAAGTCACCGACACTCACGGATCTGAGCCAAACCACTCCTTTCACTTTCCAACTGGTTCAACCAAAACAAAAGACCCCCAGTTTTAGGTCATCAAAAGAAAACCAAAAGAAAAAAACTACAAAAACCGTCAAATACTTTCTCAGACATCAATTTAGGTTATCAATCACCCTCAGAACTAACTGAGGACAGCATAAACCCAAAAGCGTTACAGATTCAATAGTCTACACTACTGAATCGCGCCTTACAAGAAGACAATCCAAAAACTGCTTCCCTTGGATCCACACTTGTGACCTGAAAAGGCCTCTGCTTTCTAAATTAGAAAACAGGGGAATCTGCAATATGAACACACACAAAAGCTAGAAAGGCATAATTGTAAAACTACTTCATGGGGATGGGAAGGAAATGGAGGGATTTGGGACACCCTGCTGTTTGGCCAGAACAGCAAGGGACAGGGGCAGAAAAACAGGGAAAGGGAATCAAAGTAGCATTAACAATTATACAAGGCTGTAAAACTGGTATTACAAATTCACTTTAGCTTTGGGGTTTGGTTTCTTAGCGTTTACCTTGTGGGACTTGGAAAGCGGAAGATGGGACTGAGAGCACGTGGCCATGGTGGCCATGCGGTCACAGCACAGCACGTGGTGTTAGCTGTGCCGTGCCGGGTTTAGCAGGAAAGGGTTAACTCTCGGGGGTTTGTTAAGGGAAAGGGGGTTAGGGAGAAGGAGCAGCGAGGGGAGGAGGGGGTAAGGAAGGAGGTTACACAATTTACAAAACTGAGTTTTGGAAGGTGCGGGGCTTGGGCACAACTGAAGACTGCTTTTTCCTTCTCTGATGGCTGTCTGGCTGAGTTCCTTTCGCTGCTGTCCAGGGCTGCTTGTCCGCGCGGCTTCTCCCGGTGCTGGGGCCCGCGCGCGCTGCGGCGGGGCCGGGACCACGTGTTGGCTCCGCCGGGACTGCCCCGCGCCGCGGTCCCGCTGGGCTGGGGCCGCTCCTCCGCCGGGGCCGTGCCGGGCCGGGGCCGCTCCACCGCCGGTTCGCCGCCCGCGCCGCGGCTGCCGCGGGCCAGAGGGTGCCGCGCCGCTGCCGCGCAGCCCGCGCCGCCGAGTCGAGGCGGGCCGGGGCCGCGCCGCCGAGCCGAGGCGGGCCGGGGCCGCGCCGCCGAGCCGAGGCGGGCCGGGGCCGCGCCGCCGAGCCGAGGCGGGCCGGGGCCGCGCCGCCGAGCCGAGGCGGGCCGGGGCCGCGCCGCCGAGCCGAGGCGGGCCGGGGCCGCGCCGCCGAGCCGAGGCGGGCCGGGGCCGCGCCGCCGAGCCGAGGCGGGCCGGGGCCGCGCCGCCGAGCCGAGGCGGGCCGGGGCCGCGCCGCCGAGCCGAGGCGGGCCGGGGCCGCGCCGCCGCCACGCGCCGCTGCAGCGGTCCCGCCGCGCCGGGGCTCACGCCGGAGCCTCGCCGTGGCGGAGCCGCGCCGCCCGGGCCGCGCCGCCCGGCGGGGCTGCGCAGCCCGCGCAGCGCCGAGGCGGGCCGGGGCCCCAAGGGACTGGGACCCGGGCCCGCGCCGGGCTGGTCGGCGGTGGTGGGACGGCCGCGTGGTGGCTCACGAGGTCTCTGCGCGGTGGGGGAGGGGCCGCCCCGGGCCGCGATGGCCCAGGACAGCCGCTCCACCGGAGACGGCACAGAAACGGAGTTACCATGGTCCATCTTGCCCCAGGGTCGCCGATGCCGTTGCCCGACGTTGGTGCGTCAATGACCATCACATATGTTTAGTCAAATCTCAGGTTCAGCACTTTTAAAAGCTACTGTAAAATAACAAATATGTTTCTGAGGATAACTGAAAAAAACAAACCTAAAAAAACCCCAACCCCCCAAACAATATTAATGAGAGCTTAAAGAAGTTCAGTTTTAAAAAATTTGTGCTGTAATGTTAAAGAACATGCTCTTTGTCTACATAGGTTTGGAGTCTATTTTCTTTGGCTCCTTTATATTTCTTTATATTTTATATATTTCTAAATATATATTTAGAGCAAAATCTATTGGAGCAGCTGCTGAAGGTGATGGGAGGAAAACCCTCAGGCCTATAGTTGTAATCTGCAGAGGGGGAGGATTGGCTTTGGTCAAATCCCTGGAGGAGACACAGTACCCTCTGAGGGGATGGCACCTTGTTCCCAGGGAAGACCTCCCAATAAAGGGTGTTGGTGTGAAATACAAAGTTATGTTTCGTGTCAGGGAAATGAAGAAAATCTGTGTAATCATAATGGTGGAACACAGCCATGGGACAGTTATAAAGATGAGTTCTAATAAATAGCTGAGGAAAGCATGGAAGGAAGTTTTTGAATAAATCTTTTGCTTGCAATTATCTATTATAAGTCTCAAGCTATTCTGCAATTAGTATTCTTTAATTATAACTTTAGAAGCTTGCTTTGTATTAAAGAATTTTAAACTGTAGTTTTAGAGTGCAAAAAGGTTTTTTTAGACAAAAGAAGGAAATAAGGAGGGGGCTCAAGCCTCACACAAGGTGGGAAAACATCCTGGACATGAAGATATGACTTCAGCTCACTGATTTATGGCTCCTGGAGAGGAAAACTGGACATCAGCTTGGAGATGGATGGACTTGAAAATAGAGATGGGACCCCCACATCTGGAAGCCAGATCCCACCACCTGGAAAAACATATCCTGGAAGTACATCCTGGAGTATTGAAATATCAGAATAGATCACAATGGTCCATAGAATTATACAGGATAATCTATAGATTTATGGCTGTTAGGTATTGAATTGTGACGTTAAAACTAGAAATGGAAACTGCTGAGAAAGCTTATGAATATGTATAAAATACCATCAAAACCAGCAATGGGTGTGCAGTTGGAAGGGAAAACCCCTGCCACTGTACCCAGCGCTGCCTCTTTGCTCACACTTTACCATGTTAATTAATTAATTATTAAATTGCTGCTTGATATATTGGCCGTGTCAAGCGTCTTATTTTTAACAATTTGGTGGAGAATGCGGGCATCTCCAATCCATTGAGGGAGGCCCCTGATCTCGGGGAGGCGCCCCACCTTGCAGGCTTTTGCCTCAGGTGGCCCTGAGTGACTGGGGAATCTTTCAGGGAGAAGGAGATCCTCGAGGTAAATTGTGAGCAAAGGATTTTGAGCTCCCGGATAAAGCTGCAGTGAAATTCACCTGTAATAACTCGTGCACAGAGACCCAGGCGAGAAAAGGAGGCTGTAAGTATCGCTTGGTTAGGTGGGCTAAGAACGGGTACACACGTGTGAGAGTGTGAGTGGTGTGTGTGTGAGACGTGGTCTGACCACGAAGTGATTGTGGAGTTCTTCTAACCTCGGTTCCGTGTCTCCGCGAGGGGAGCGGCAGGTGAAGGAACAAAGCGAGTGTTGGTAAAGGGAATTCTTTCATATAAAAAGGTCGGGGGCGGGATGCGGCAATAGCTGGGGGGGATTTCTTTACAGTAAATCAGAGGCGGGAAGCGGTATTGGTTGAAGGGACTTTTTATTAAAGAAATCCTAGACAAGTGAGAAAATAGGAAGGCCTTTCATTACTGAAGTCAGAAAGAGTGTGGTCGAGGCAAGTGAGGGAATACCCGTTTCTTAGGGTGGGTCAATGCCAAGGCAAGGACCCAGGGGTTGGTATAAACCAACAGGCAAATAGAAGTACTAAAGGTACTGGGAAAGGAGGGAGCTTTTTACCACAGGACAGTCCCCTGGGGTTAATGTTAAAATTTTAGGATGAATGTAAATCCAGGAAAGGAAAAAGTAAAGAGAAAATGATGAAATACTGTATGATGGAATGGACTAAAGAAATGACACGACCTGATAATTTGTACTGGCCAATGTACAGGTCATCTGAGGAGTGGATCTGTCAGGCTCTGAATGCCTGTGTAAATAAAAAGGATCCAATTAAGAAAGAGAGCGATTATGCTGCTTTATAGCAGAAGTCCTGGCCTTCTCCCCTGTATGCTTTAAAAACCAAAAAAGGAGAAGAATCCATGAGGCCACTTACACAACCTCCCCCCTTATCTACCACAACCAGCTGCCCCACCAGAGGTGCCTAATCCAGCACCCCCAGCACCTCAAGCCCCTATGGCACCTTTGACAGCTCAGGCCCCTATGGCACCTCTGGCAGCTCAGGCCCCTATGGCACCTCTGGCAGCTCAGGCCCCTATGGCACCTCTGGCAGCTCAGGCCCCTATGGCACCTCTGGCAGCTCAGGCCCCTATGGCACCTCTGGCAGCTCAAGCCCCTATGGCACCTTTGACAGCTCAGGCCCCTATGGCGCTGCCTCATCCTCCAGATTCTCCACCTGCACATAGAACAAGAAGCAGGGAGAGGATTCGAGCAGAAAGGTGCAAGGACAGTGATGATGAGAGCAAAAGGGGCCAGTTAGATCCATTAAGGAAGGTACTGATAGTAAGATACCACGGGGGGGAAGGGGAGGACAGCTATTAGATATGTATCAGTACCACTGAACACTGGGGATGTGAGAGCCCTTAAAAAGGAAATGGGGATGTCTGATAAACTAGATCAGTTCCTGGGGCCCAAGAGAAGCCACAATTAAGCTATTAAACTTCTTAGAGCAAAAGGGTTTGAAAGCTTCAATGTCCAAGTTGCAATTTGTAGAAGCACAAATGAAGTATTTGGGTCATTAGTTAAGTAAAAGAACAAAGAAACTGGACCCTGAATGAGTATCGGGCATACTTGCCTTACCTTCTCCCAGAACAAAGGGAGAGATAAGACAGCTGGTAAGGCTATTAAAGTGTTGTAGGCAGTAGATAAAAAAAGTATAGTCAAAAAGCAAAATTTTTATATCAGAAGTTAACTGGAGAACAGATTCATGATTTTGTAGAGTTAATTGAATTACAAACTAAAGTAAGACCAGATTTAACTGAAATAAAAAAAAAAAAAAAAAAAAAATCTGAAGGGGAGAAATATTTCATCAATAGCTCCTCCAAAGTATTAGAAAGGAAGCAGAGGTCAGGATATGCAATTGTAAAGGGAGGAAACATGTTGACAGTAGAAAGGAAAAGGTTAAGTTCCAGCTGGCCCGCACAAGCCTGGGAGCTATATGCCTTATACCAGGCTTTAGAACTGTTAAAAGACAAAGTGGAGACTATTTATACAAAGTATACTTTTAGAATTGTACATACTTTTAGGAAGATTTGGAAAGAGAGAAGTTTGATCAATACCCAAAGAAAATGGTTGATCTATCAAGAATTAATACTTAAAGTGCTTGTATCATTAAAAAGACCAAAAAAAAAATAGCTGTTACACATGTAAAGGTCACCAAAGAAACACAAGCTATTTAGCAAGAGGAAATGTCATAGCTGACCAAGCTGCAAAAAGAGGCAGCTTTTGAATTGAAAGAAACAATTCAGTTGAATATTATAACAAAAGTTCAAAGAGAAGTCCAAAAAAATTTTTATAGCTCCCAAGAAGCTATAAAGAAATTAGATACTAAGAAAGAACAAAGAAAAGGAGTACTCTTAGATAGGTGGGAAATTTTGTCCAAAGCCTATGCACAAAAGATTTTGAGCCAATTACATCAGCATACTCATTGAAGAACCAGAGCCTTGTGTGATCATTTTTTAAAAATATTATGGGTGTATTGGGATTTTTGAAATAGCAAAACAAGTAACGCAGGGGTGTGTTACTTGCCAGAAAGTCAACAAAAAGGTAATGAGGCAAACCCCAACAGGGGGTAGGAAAATAGCTTATCGACCTTTTGAAAGAGTTCAGGTGGATTATACTGAGCTTCCGAAAGTCAGTAGGTGGAAGTATCTGTTAGTAGTAGTAGATCATCTAACTCACTGGGTAGAAGCTTACCCAGCTGTAAGGGCCACAGTCAAATTTGTAATTAAAATACTACTAGAACAAATTATTCCCCGATTTGGGGTTATTCGAGCCATTGATTCTGATCAAGGCTCCCATTTTACCTCTAGTGTCATCAAAGGGGTAACAGAAGCCATGGGTATCTCCTGGGAATACCATACCCCTTGGCACCCTCAGAGCTCTGGGAGGGTGGAAAGGATGAACCAAACACTAAAGCAGCAATTAACCAAATTAATGATTGAAACCAAGATGTCCTGGGTAAAATGTTTACCTTTAGCATTGCTTAATATAAGAACACTTCCTAATGCAGATACTGGGCTATCAGCATACGAAATGCTTTATGGAATGTCATATTCCCAGGAAATACCCCAAACATCAGTAATAGTTGAAGATATGACTATTCAGAAATATATCCAAACAATTAGACAACATGTATTAGAGTTGAGAGAAAAGGAATATTGGCTCAATCTACCCCTCTAGGATTTAGCATACATAAAATAAAACCAAGTGATTGAGTGCTGGTTAAAAGCTGCAAAGAGGAGACCTTATCTTCTAAATGGGAAGGCCCATATTTAACCCCTTAACCACTGATACAGCCATCTGGACTGCAGAGAAAGGCTGGACCCGCACATCACGATTAAAGGACCAGTGGGACCATCAACAGAGGCACTGGCCCAGCCTCAGTGGAAAATCTCATCTGCTCCTAGAGAACTGAAAATAAGACTTAAAAAGGATTGATGCACGTTTCAGAAACTCTTGTACCTGAGGTTTCAGAATCAAAACCTTCCAAGAGAAGTGAAATGTCCTAATCAAAATTGTGAATGTTTTCCTTGGGGTTGTTTCAGGTGCATTGAGTGTCAGAAATTGTGGTATACAAACTTGGTGGGGGCAAGGATCCCTAGTACCCTTTGCTGGAGTTGTAGGGATGAGATAGAGAAAGAGACAGATAGAACACTAAGGGCTGCAGTAGAGAAAGGATACATCAAAGTAGGTGATAAGGATTGGTGGGGGACCTGGTTGCACGGGACACGGGCTGGGATCGATCTGCAGGAAGAAGCAAAGGCAAAATTGGAAAGAATTGAGTGTGATTACAACAATTGGATACCAGACGGATACCAAATTGAAATAAGGGAGTGGCACAGAGCTAAGCTTAAGTGGGCCTGGCAACAATTCACAGGTAAGAATAAATAGAGGGCAAGACCAGATTGACCTCTGCCTTTGCCACCAAGAAGATGAAATTCCCAACTGTTGGCAGCAACCCAATAGGTTGGAGGGGTGGAAAGGCATGTCATACTGGACCTCTCATTATATACCTGATCATGTGTGTAAGCATTGCCATGGCAATTGACAAATGTCACTCATGTCACCAGGCGGTGAAATGGAGAGGAGTCACAACGGTATCCTTTGTTGGTCACACCCATATAAACAAAGGTGGTTATGATGAAAGTCAGTTAAGGGTTTGTGAAGAGCAAGGAAGAGAATTTTGGATGGCAAGGAATTTAGGAGCAAGAGGAGGAGCTGGCTGTAATTACCAGACATGTCCAAGAGGAGAAGAATATATATGCTTTACCAAAGCAGGTATGTGGAGATACACTGATGGGGGAGGAGTTTAATATGGGGAGAATTTAGTGCAGAAAGCAGTAGAAGGGTTGAAAACCCACTCTGAATCTAAAGTTGCTTCCCCAAATTTGTATGAGAAATTAAAGAAACAGCTGCCAGAGTTAGACCTTTCCACTTCTGGAGAATTTGTTTATGGATTTAATGCAATGAATTGTAATAGAATTAAATATTTCCAAGTGCTGAATTTGTGGTGGGACTCAAATGACAGGGCAATAGCCTTAGAGAGGAGAAGGGTCAGAAGTAGCACAAATTTTAAAGTAGAAGCGAACAGGAATTACAAAACCTGAAGAACGGACAGAAGGATAAGTATTGACAAATGTAGTAATAGGCCAAGAATGCATAGCCAAGAAAGGGAAAGCTTTTGAGACAAAGGTAGGGGAAACCCCTTGCAGGAAAATGTATACCACAAATTTCTCTAAAATCGGTGGTAGCCACAAAACCCTGAAGGATATTTAAGTAACAAACAAATGCCTGTTCAACAATAGAATTCTATCCTTCAGCTCCATGGTGAGACCAGTTGTTTGGAGGGGGGGCTTGGTGGAAGAAAATAGTATTTATAATATTATGTTCGTTGACTGGATTGTTGTTTTTACCTTGCTTAATTCCATGCTTTGTTCGGCTTATCCACTCTGTGATACAAGGTATGCAGGTCGCTGTGATGCCAGTAGACCCTGAACTAGCTACAGGGGAATTTGGCCATTTTGGGAAAACATCTAAAATATCCAAAATAATGAAATTAAAGAAGAAGGATGAAGAGGGAAAAGTTGCTAAAGTTTTGGCCAGGTTCGAAACCCAGACACGAATAAGCAAGATAAATAAAAATTTATACAAGCAGAGTGGGGACTGTGAAATACAAAGTTATGTTTCGTGTCAGGGAAATGAAGAAAATCTGTGTAATCATAATGGTGGAACACAGCCATGGGACAGTTATAAAGATGAGTTCTAATAAATAGCTGAGGAAAGCATGGAAGGAAGTTTTTGAATAAATCTTTTGCTTGCAATTATCTATTATAAGTCTCAAGCTATTCTGCAATTAGTATTCTTTAATTATAACTTTAGAAGCTTGCTTTGTATTAAAGAATTTTAAACTGTAGTTTTAGAGTGCAAAAAGGTTTTTTTAGACAAAAGAAGGAAATAAGGAGGGGGCTCAAGCCTCACACAAGGTGGGAAAACATCCTGGACATGAAGATATGACTTCAGCTCACTGATTTATGGCTCCTGGAGAGGAAAACTGGACATCAGCTTGGAGATGGATGGACTTGAAAATAGAGATGGGACCCCCACATCTGGAAGCCAGATCCCACCACCTGGAAAAACATATCCTGGAAGTACATCCTGGAGTATTGAAATATCAGAATAGATCACAATGGTCCATAGAATTATACAGGATAATCTATAGATTTATGGCTGTTAGGTATTGAATTGTGACGTTAAAACTAGAAATGGAAACTGCTGAGAAAGCTTATGAATATGTATAAAATACCATCAAAACCAGCAATGGGTGTGCAGTTGGAAGGGAAAACCCCTGCCACTGTACCCAGCGCTGCCTCTTTGCTCACACTTTACCATGTTAATTAATTAATTATTAAATTGCTGCTTGATATATTGGCCGTGTCAAGCGTCTTATTTTTAACATTGGGACATTAGAGGAATTTTCCTCAGCTCAACAATTATCAGAGTAAAAGGGCCAAGGACCATGACACCTCTAGAGAAATGTGATCAGTCTCCTCTCTCAGTGCCTTGTTCTTGGCCTCAGCCCTAAACTTTCCTCTTGAAGCATTGCCAAGTCCCCAGGCAAGACACCTTGTGAAAATCTTTAGGTGAAAACAATTAGCCATTGGAAGTGTGGACCTAGGAATACCTAGGAATATTCTTGGCAGCAGAGAGTATAAATCAAAGGTATCTGTCTAGATATTTTTAGTGCAGTGAAGGACACAGAGCAGGTGCAGGAACTCCTTATTGAAACCCCATGGCTGTGTGTGAAGAGCATTTCATGTGGTAAAGAAGGTCCCTTGTGGCCTTGAAGGATGAGATTTTCCTGAGACCAAGTGCTAAAAATCAAGCAGAGCAACACGGATATTGCTTGAGGGAAGGAATGAAGTTCAGTGTCCAGTGAGCTGAGCTTGTTGTGAGTCACTTCCCCTCTGTACTCTGGAGTTAGATTGGCCCTCAGATAAAAAGGGAGCAATGAGGTGCTCTGAACTGCTCAGTCCAAACCACAGGCAGAGCAGATGAGAT
The DNA here is from genome assembly GCF_021018805.1 of Prinia subflava. NCBI lineage: Eukaryota > Metazoa > Chordata > Aves > Passeriformes > Cisticolidae > Prinia > Prinia subflava. The sequence goes on along the minus strand of NC_086250.1, from coordinate 59,006,997 downwards.
GACTGTGAGGTTTCAAGGCTTCTGAGAGGGACAGGAGAGAAACTCTGCAGATTGAAATCCTTGTGCGTGCAATAACTACATTCTCAAAACCATCCAATGAGAAGAACTAATATCAGAGGACAGACTTCAAAAGTTATTTAAGCATCTGAAGATGCAGTGAGGTTCTTCATGTTAATTTTTAACAACCTCATTTATGTCCCTGCATTCCCACAGTTTCCCCAGCACACATGCTCGTGGGGAGCCAAAGCAAGCAAAGTACTGTGGCTGAGTTTGATCCTAAGGGGTGCACAAAGCTTGAGCCATGGACTAATTAGAACTGAGAGAACTGTGGGTAGTACTAATCAGCAAGGGACTGTCAGAAAGGTGCTTGTCTTGAGTCCTTGCAGAAGGAAAGCTGTGATGTGATTCCCAAACACAAAGGACAGCAGACAGCAGCAGTGCTGGTATGCATCTAAGGAAAAACAAGGACAGAGTTCAGATTGAACACACAGCTTGGTCCAGAAGCCATAAACAAGATAACAACAGTCAGAATGAGATCCAAATTTATTCGGCACAAGGGGCAAATTCTTCTCTTTGCAACCAAAGCAGTTTACTTTATAAAAGGCTGACAATTCTAACATTAAAAAAATAGCACAAAAAAGAACCACAGCAGGACAAAGCTCTCAAGAGAAGCATTATGTCAATACATTTGCAAAACAATGTTCATCATGAGATTGGTTTGTGACACAGGAAATAAATGAACTAATATTGTGTTTCAAAACAGATACTGGAAATAAAGGCAATTTAATCATAGCAAACATATAAAAACAATTAATGACAGTCTGATTCTAGGGCAGAGAATTCACCTTGCTTTTTGCATTGGGCACACCACAAGCTGATCTAACAGAAGGATATTATCATGGAGGTATAAGAGGTGTTACTTTTGTGTGGGTTTTTAAAGAGCAGGAGAATTCTTCCATTCTCTGGGGTCAAGAACAGCCTACAAATAGTGATACACAAATGAGTACATCTTCTGAAGAGAGGACAAAAGACATTCTTACAAAATGAAGTACAAAAGTACCTAATGAGCTCAGATACGTTAGGGATATAGAACACCACATTGATATTAATCCCATGAAAACTGACATCATGGGAAATCCAATAGCATTGAGAAATGGGAAAGAAAGAAAAGATAGGTGTGTGGGAAAGTTGGTTGTTAAAGAGCAACTTTGGCTGAACTCTATGCTCAACAAAATAAAACCAAATAAATTGCTAAATGGGAGATCTAAGTGTGAGAAGTGGCCCAGAAGGACAACCACGGCTAGTTTAAAAAAAGAAAAAAGAAAAAAAAAAAAAAAAAAAAAAGAAAAAAGAAGAAGAAGAAAAAAAGAGTAATTCTGACCCTAAGGCAAAGGTTATGCAAAGTGGAGCATCTTCAAATCCCTGCTTAGAAGGCAGATGTCTGGAACTGCCCCAGCAGTCAGCCTGGCTGCTGCAGCTGCCATCTGAGAAGTCCTAGAGGGAAAGTGTGAGTCAGGAGATGATCTGCTGATATACATACTGGAAAAACATTGGCACCTTTCAGGAAAGCACTTTCAGCCTGGAAGCATAATTTTGCATATATAACCAAAAGAAAAAAATAGATACACATAAATATATTTTTTTTAGAAATGATTGTGGTGTTTCACATGATGTAATTCTGGGTGGGTACCTTATGCTGTATGACAGAGAATAGAAATAAAAGCGTATTTCATAGGCTCATCTTCATCTGGAAGTTGGTAAGAAGAAATCACAGTTAAAATAAGACAGAATATTAAGGTTTCCAAAAACTGAAAGCTCATTAAGTGCTGGAAATAGATTAGCATGGCATTTTTCATCAGCCTTACTCCCAAAGATGCCCTTCAGTTCAACTGCATGTCAGTGGTGTGATGGTGATCAGTTAGAGGAAGAGGATTATTTTTATGTATTGTTTATACTGAGTGAAATTGTGTCTATTAAAAATTACATCAACTAACATCACAGTGGTCCCTCCTGTCCCTAAATTCAGTTTCATTGCATCCAATTCTTAAATTTGTTAAATCCCTCTTCCCTTGGCAATGGCTGGAAGAGGTGGGATGTGTCGGCGTTTTGGAATTTAAAGCTCAGTGACCCCACAGGTAACTCAGCAGCACACAATTACATCACTGCAAATAGTGCTCCAGGACAAGGAGCACAGAGCCCATGGCTTGTGTGACATCTCTTAGGCACGTGTCAAGGCTTCACAAAGCACTTCCAAACAGAAATATTGTAGAAATATTAACACATAGCTTGATTTAGAGAAATCCATGTGATGGTTCATTGTATTTCATTTTTCTGACTCATGTCTTGTGTCAGGATCCAGAGAGAAAAGCCACTCTGGGCTTCATATCATGCCACAGTAGAAAAGGACCCAGTCTTGTGAAAGGTACATTCAGCTGTGTCTGACAAACCTGGGCTCTGCTCTTGGCTCACAGGGGAACCAGACACAGTCACTCATCATCCTCCCCTTTACCTCCCCTACCTGTAACACTGCTATCAGCCTCCCTTTGTGATGTCTTTTTCAATGCATTAATGAGGAAAACACATATAATCCAAGATCATCTCAGCTTCATTGTCTGTGATTCTTCTTCTGAAGGTTTCAGGTGTCTTTTTTTCCCTATAGTCTTGACATGTTGTTGAGCCTCTTATTTTTTTCTCTTTTCATCACAACAGTGTATTAAGGCATTTCTCCCTTCTGTGTGATGAAATGCTTTGCTAGGCAAACTATATAATAAAGGGATTCTGTGTAGTGTTTTGTAGTAATGGATTAGTGTTTTGAAGTCCTTTACTAAATTAGTATCTCTATAAACATTTTGCTGTGAGGATGTTTGAATTACAATGTGTGAGTTACTGCTCAGAAAAAGAAATTAAACATTAATCTTTTGAAAAAATGACAAAAAATGGTCCTAATATATTTGTATTCTGTAATTTTGACCCTTTTTTTTTCATTCAGTTCAAACTATAACTGAGGAATCAATGCATCAAACATTCCAGAACTTAATTTTATGTTGGCCAGGACAAAGGGTTTTCACTTCATCAGACACTAATCTTTGGGTTTCCCAGTGGGCATCATATTAGATAAATCATATTTGGGATCTCATACTCTTTTTGTTTCCTTTAGGCACCAATTCCATGGGATTACCTCTCTCATGTCCCATTTCAAGCTTTTCCTCATTGCTGGGACACTGCAGCAGAAGGGAACTTGACCAAGAATATTTCAGATTAACCATCCAAGGGATTTTGCTTCCCAGTGGGATGTTACAGAAGTACAAATTGTGAAAATGTCAGTTTTCTGGGAAACACTTTTGTAACCCCTCCTGTGCAGAGCAAGCTGCTGGAGGCTCCCACATGGCTGCAGTGGGCCAGGACAGGCAGAACTTGGTGGAGGAGCCCCCACCCCACTGGCAGCAGTGCCAGCTTGCCCCTGCCTCTCTCACTGCACAGGAATCCAGCATTCTTCACATTCATTTTTCATATTAATTTTTCATATTCATTTTAGTCCCTTCCTCAATTGTTTTGCCATCATGTTAATTAACAGTCAAGGCATTAGCACTGCCTACATTTTCATGACAGGCCCCAGGGCTGGAAGCAATTATTTCGATGCAGAACTACAACAAATGCTGCAAAGTAAAGGCAGAGGCAGACCAGTTCCAAAACAGCAAACAATAATAATAGTGCCAAACAAATCCTATCCTTCCTCCTTTCTTATGGTATTTACCAATTTTTCTTTACGTGCACTTTTTCTCTTCTTCCAAATAATGATTTTCCTGAGGGAACACTACTGATACAAGTTTCATATTGTGGTTCAATTCATATTCAGTTCGTATTTTTATTTCCTGCTTCATATTCATATTTGCAAGAACAAGAACTTCAAGTCAGCCTGCTCAGCTTTTCCTTCCGAGGCTTGGCAAACAAATGATTTTATTTCCAGAAGTGCTGAGCACCCAATGGCACCAGCTGAAGTCAGCAGAAGAAATGAGATGCTTTACAGTTCTGAAAACCACATCATTTATTTACTGACATCTTAAAGATTTAAGAGACAATGTTAGTTTCCTGTTTTTTTCTTGACCTAAAGTGATAGTGCTGCAAAACTCCTTGAAGTCAGTTCTCAGTAATTTTCCTCCACAGCCTTAAAAGTTCCCCAAATGTGTGAGCAGAAAGGGAGCCCTGCTGAACTCACTGCTCAGTGCCCTTTATTGCAAGGCTCTAGCCACCTCCTCACCTGCTGGGGTGGGTGAGGTGCGTTTGGCTGGGCCTGGTGTGATGCTCTCATTTGTTTCCTTGAGCATACTCATACCCTGGAGGCCTGGAGGGTTCCTTTAAATTGTAGGCAGACTCCTTGTGGTTAATGAGGAGACAGTTTGATTTTCTGGAGGTTTTGGATTGCCAAAGGGTCGTTTCCATTATTCATCCTTCCACGGTAAGGAACTCATGCCTTGGCTCTCCAAGGTGCGCGTTGGTAAAACCTGGGTTTGGGGGTGTGAATGAATGGCAGCACAGTGCTTGTTTGCTGCCTGGGCTTAAACCCTGACACGCAGGAGGAAATATCTGTTGTGATTTCTTGGCTCTGGTTTGCATTTAGGTGGCTCACACAGAGCCCTGGGCAAGGTCTTTCTCTTGGCTCCTCTGTGGCTGAGGTTCTTTCCTCCTGCCCCTGCTTTTCCCGTCCTTCACCAGCTTCATCCAGAGCTCCTCTCCTGTCTGCTTTCCAGCTGTGGTGACACCTCAGGGACTCAGGCCCCTGTTTTTTCTTTAGGATAAGAAAATGTCTTATTTCAGTCTGCCACCAAAGACATTTAATTTCCCTGAGAACAGGCAAACAGAGAGCAGCTCTCCCTGACAGGAGGAGTGCGGGCTGCGCTGACTCACTGCAGCAGGGCCTCCTCCCAAACAGCAGCACAGGCTGGAGAGGAGGCTGCTGTGGAAGGAGGCATACTGTGCATGATCCTAAAACTGGGAAAATTATTATCTTGTCAATGGTGACTAAAAACTGGATTCCAGCAATAGCTCAGTTGTACTGCATAACGCTTATCTTGGGATGTTAAAGCAGGGGTGGACCAAATGTCCAAATTTAATTTAAAGCATGAATAAATTTTCTAGATTTTTGTTCCACTGGAAACTCCTCATACATGCACCTCAGTATTTCATTCCTCCATCGTATCTTAAATCTAGATATAGGTACACCTACAAGGGGTAAAATGCAGTTAATCCATGCTAGTGAATTGTAGTACCACTTAAGACAGCAAGACAAAAGACAAAACTGGAGGTTTTGTCTTCACTGCTGAAATCTCCAACCCTCTCCATTACCACAGATTCCTTTTTCTTAGCACCATCATCTCCACCTTATCCAGAGAACAGTGCAAGAACAGGGAGACTGAGGGGCATGAGTGACAGAAAAGAAAGGAAAGCTTGAGTACCCACAACATCCTGCAATTTCCCTCCAAAGCACTCCTATCATTTGCAACTGAAATTCATCAAACAGAGCATGAAATGAGACAGAAACCTGAATGCTCCAGCTTGGTGGAAGTGAGAAAATAGAAGATCAGCATCCACAGCAGCTCTTCAAGTCTTCACAGAGCTCATATAAACCATGACCAAGGTGCTTCACACCCAAATTCTGCAGCCAGGATGCAGCATCACCATTGTATAGACTAATGAACAGTGTCACAATTATATCTCCTGTGAGAGCAGCCACCACAACAAAGAAATCTATATAGCCTCTAAGCCATCACTGGGTTTAAAATCACATCATGAATCAGATGTGCCTAACTGTTGCTAAAGCACTAAATGGGACACAGAAGCCTCCTAGGAAATGATTTGCTGTTTGAATCTTTCCACCCTCATTGCTGGAGCTGTGCCTGTCAATATTTCTTGGCTCCCACTGAGACCATTGGCTGCATTTACTCTTTACAGAAAATCTTTTTCAAAAATAGTTTGCTATTTTAATCAAAAGTGACACTTCCTGATCCTTCCTACAAACCCAGAGCATGCTGGTTTAAGGGAAGTACAGAACCACTGTGATGTGGTTTTAGATGTGAAAGTTGACATTCAGGTGACAATTCTGCCTTCCCCACCTCACAGGGGAAGCTGCTCAGCTGCTCCCTGGACAACACTCCCAGTGCTGCCAAAATGCCTCTTTGTCCTGCAAATCCCGTGGTCATCTGCTGATTTTTAACCCTCTTAAATGAGAGTCTGTGACATCCACGAGATCTCTCCTACCACAGGAGATGAGTGAGGTGTGGGTGGCTAGCAGGGCTGTATGCACATCCTTTGACAAATACTCAAATAAGGAGCAGGTGGAGAGGTCAGGCTCCTGGTCACAGTCCACAGCTGAGCTGGGAAGGGGAATGTGAGAACAGAAGAAATACAGTAACGTGGAAGTGGCTGAGGCCACCCTCACAGCTATGTGGGGCAGCAACACCTACCCTGCTCATATGCTGCACACAAAAACAGTTTGGATCTGATTCCCCAGTCCTTTTGCTCTCTTGCCTTCAGCTCTTCCTGTTCCTAGTTTGTAAAAACAACAACATCAGCCTATTTTTCCTTATGGCTAACTTTCTCATAAGCCTGATGGGCATAATGAGCACGGGAAAATATTTATGTGATGCTGGAATATATGCTGGTGGCTGTTCTCATACATTGCAAATTGCTTTACCTGGTACAACTGTTTGGGGTCTGGTGTAATTGAAGACACACAGAAGATTTATATGCAGAGTTTTGAAGGCCTAGAATGCTTACGGGTTTATTTATTGTAATATGATTTTTTAATATTGAGAACATTGGTGCATAACCTAAAGGGAAAGGTATATGACAGCTAGGACATGACCATCCTTTTCTGGCTCAGGTCCTGAATTTATCTCCAATTACTCTCTAGCATGTTGTTATTATACTGATTGTTGTTATCCTCACCATTACTATTAGTGGTCATCATGTGGAATTTACCCACTGCAGGAACTGCAGGGGTGGGAAGAAGGAGAAAGAGATTTCTGATGCTGAAAGATGACAGAGGGAAGGCCAGTGTTATGTCCTCCCTACTAACTTTCATTTAGGCTTCAGATTTTCACAGGTACCACAAGCCCTCTGTTATCCCATGGGATGCCCTTTTGAGTGGGCAGCACCAATGTACAAGCATCTCTGCCCCACAGCTGTGGGTCCCAGTTCCTGAGGGGAGTGGAGAGGAGTCAAAGAGAGAGCCAAGGGAGGATCCCAGGGTGTTAAGTGAGAAAAGGAGTAAGTAACAGTGTAGGAAAAACATGTACTAACTCCCTGGTTTGCATTGACCAGTCCTTAATTGCTGTCAAGAGCTCAGTTGAAAGAAAATACAGGTAAGTGCAAGCAGTAGTGACTGCCTGTTCCTACCCTGCCTTCCTGGAGGAATTGTGCTGCTGCCAACCCCAGGAGGCACCTGAAGGCACGGAATAATTGCCCCCAGCAAAATATTGAGTTTATGGTCAATTATGGCCAGGTTAGCTGGCTAAAGCACTAAGTTGTAATCTGCTAGGTGACTGAAGAAGAATTAAACCAAGAAATGCAGCCCATCTTTACTAGTGTTTAATAGAAGAAATACTTCCTCAATGCAGTAAAGCTCTGTTTTATTAAAGTGTTCGCTCTTTTCCATTAGGTCATTTGTACATTTTTATGTGGTTGTCATTTTACCAGCAATTTTATTGTCTGTAAAGACATATAGGATTTTTTCAGCAAGCTAATTACTCCATATTTGTTCCTGATGAATATTTTTCTTACAATAAATCCAGAGTCTTCCTTAGCAATATTTTCAAGAAAAATTGTCACTGGAAGAACAATAAACTCTGGAGGGTCTGATCCTGCTTTGAATGAAAAATAGACTATAAAGTTAATCTCGAAAAATTATAGTTGTTTCTCTACCTACCTTGAGTGGGTGTTTCCCAGAGATGGCACCAGGCAGCACAGTATGATCCAGACCACTGCTCTGACAGGCACAATGTGCCCAGTACAGGTATCTAAGGACAAAAACGAAACCAGATCTTTCATTTTACCAATCAGTTAATGTCTTCCATTGGTGTCAAACCCTTTTTCCTGGAAGGCGAAGTAAGGAGCCATCTGAATGCAGTTTTGTGTGGTTGAATGTTGGTTTGGGTCACTGTGCTCCTCCTGGTGTCCCTTATCTGCCATCACAAAGAGGGATGGACTGTTTTGTGTGGTGTGGCTCTTAGCAACTCTGTGCTTTAAAACTTCTTCAAAAGTCACTGTGAGAACATCCTCCAATATTCCAGAGAGCGAAGCAAACCCCTTTGGAGTGGAAACCTAAAAAATCCAACACCGAGGGGTCTCCAAAGTATTCCCCACCTGCAAGGCCAATGAACTGATGTTTAACTGCTGATTATGGCAGCGTGTCCTGCTGAGAATCCTCCAACTCAGCCCCAGTGTCCGGGACAAATCTCATGCATTTTGCATCCGAGCTGTTGTTTGTTGACCCTTAGGGAGGCCTTTTTGTTTTGAAATGTTATTAAAAACCTTTTCACAACAGGACACTTGTAGACTGTGATGCATCCCATCCTGTATCTTCAGACGAATGAATCTGCCATGTAACTAATATAGGGCTCACTGATAGCAGATGTTATGCCACGAGGAGGTGCAGCACCAAGCAGTGATGGCAGGAGAGGTAAATAAAACACTCTGTACTCCAATGCTTTAACTCCTTGTGTCTGCCACAGACCTGGGCCTATGTCCTTCTTTGTCCTCAAAGTAGCATATACAAAAGGCTCTAGATTGTATAAAGATCCCCTCATGTGAGTTTGGATGAATGGCCTCTGCAAGTACCTGTGAACATTCTTACAGAAAGTGGAACCAGAAAACAACAGTCTAAAGACTGAACAAAGGAGGGTAAGTCTGTGGAGTGTTTCCAAAGACTGCTGGGCTCTGAAGACTGGCAAACCTGATGAATCCACAAACGTAATGAATTCAGGACACTCAGCATCCACACAAAGTCACCAGCACATGCTGGCCTCACCAGTGGTCTGTGTTCCTTGTTCTGCAGGAGGCTGGCAGCTGCTTAATGTGGACATAACCCACAGCATAAACACGTGGTGAGGCAAAGGGCTCCTGAGGGGATCCACCAAAAGCAGCCCAGGAGCTGGCAGTGCCTCTCAGTGACCCTCTGCTCCTGAGGACACGGCTGGGTTGGTGTCCCAGGGCATCTCCCAGCACTGCCCATGAGGACGTGCACACGCTGGCTGAAAGCCATCAGCAGCTAATGGCAGAACCTCCATGGCCAAGCAGAAACATGGGCTCTGAGTTCACAGTTCACATCCCCCACCACATAAGGGAAAAGGGGACAGACAATAATTTTTTCTTGTTAAATGTAAAGTTCTGAAAATATTTAATTGTTAATGGTGTGGCCTACTTGCTCACATAAAGGTAATCACATTGTGCAAAAGGCATATGCTGCCCTAGCAAGCACATTGGCTGCAGGAAACATAAATGGATCCACTTCAGTGGGAAAGAAGAAAAGCATATGTTACTCTTCAAATTAAGAAAACCTTGTATTATTTATTAAGGTCAAGCTCAGAAATCCTGAGACATCTGCAGAATAGCTGCTTGATGCTTGTCAGTGCAAAAACGAATGTTTTAAAATTAATTACAGGGAAAGCAAGCCATTTGTTTAAAAAGTCAACATCTTTCTAGCTGGCAAAATGTCCTGAAGTGATTTGAAATCTGTTAGCATTTTCATTTTTGTAATTACATTTTAAAATGACTGAAAGAAAAAAAAAATTCAAGAGCTCAGATGGTGACAGAGGCATATTTCTGACGGAACTGGAATCCCCCATGCAGAAATACCCATAAGCAAGAGTCTCTCCTGACTCAGTAAAAGCTGATAGCAAACTGTACATTCCTGGTTTAACATATCTTAAGTGCTTAGTACAGTGTTTAACTGTGGGTCAGATACTGCGGGCCCTTAGTTTTTGATATCAGATTTTCATTTTAAATGCACCTTGATAAGTTTCCTTATGATTGTGGGATATATTTAGCCTACAGGTTTATTTTTGGGAACAGCAGGAATAGGCATTGGTCCCTTGGTAGCAGATTCCAGCCTTGGGGGTTTGGGATGAAAAAGATGGGGAGATTACAAATATTTATGAAAGTCTGAGATTTTAGATAGCCTCTTGCTGGAATTTTTGCTCAAGGGAAATTCTGAGTTTTTTACAGGATGATGTAAAGAGGCCCTTGATGCCTGCAGCCCTGGCAGCACACACTGCTGGGCAGTGTTTTCAGGAAGGATGGCTATCACCAGCAGCCACCCCCTAACACAGACTAAGCACAGGCATGGATTTTAACCGAGTGCTCAAAATTACCTTTAACTGTGTTTCGTCGATAGAAGGAAGAAGGGAATAAATCTTACTTTGGACAGAAATAGTAACAAATGATTGGAAAATATCTTCTGGACATGGGGTGTGTCTTCCCTTAGAGACATGTCCAGAAGACATGTCCAGAGCTGGGCTCTGCATATGTGGTGATGCTGCAGCCCATTCCTGGCACTCCCTGGGGCTCTCTGGCTTCACAGCTCAGCAGAGATGAACTGGTCTTCTCCTCATCCATGTCCCCAAAGAGGATGTGGCTGTGCTGGCACTGCTGTGCTTTGTGACCAGGGGTGCCACGAGGGGCCACCTCAGGGAGCACCACTGCTAATGGGGGACAACAAAGGTGTCATTACTGCTGCCAGGCTTTAACCATGACTTACCCCTCAAAAAGCAAGGTGAGGTGCCCAACATGCTGTCAGGTGCTTGTTTTTTTATCTTTTCCCAGGAAGAGAGGGATGTTTCAGTGTAAATTGTTAGTTTAGTTGGTTGAGTTGCTTATTTTCCCCTTGCCTGTTGATGGCATTTATTACGGTTATTTGCATATGCACTATGCTTATCTTGAGAGGAGGACAGGCCAAAGAAATGTGCTCTGAATCTGTAATGGAAAGCAGTATGGTATTTTTCTCTTCCCAACAGGTCCTGAAAAATTGTGTTTGGTTCTGTGATAAGCTTTATCCTTTCTGCACAGAGCAGGGTTGTCTAAATGACTGATTTTTCAGGTCAATAGTAGAAAATTAACATTAAAAAAATTACTTCAAGACAACTCGAGATTGAAATCTTTCAAAGTTTGAATCACATTTAGAAAGTTTATTTTAGGGCAGGTTGCAAATTTTTGACTGGTTTCATTTTTCTAAGGGCTTTGTGAGAGCAGGAAGCAGCCTGGCAGGTGGACCAGAGCCCAGTTTTCCTCCCTCTAGGTCTTGACAGCAGCAGATTTGCAGCAGGTTTATGAGGTCTGGGAGTACACCCTCCCTTTATAAACCTGGGCACTTGCTTCTCTACACACAAAGCTGCCTCTCAGCAGAGGAGACAGCACTAAATGTCCCTGTAAAACACAGAGATCACATGGAACTCCAAACCCAAGTGAAAATCATTATTAAAGCTATTTAAATCTGCATGTTAAGATGATTTTTAGGTTCTGAGTCCCAATGGTGAGGCTGTCCCCATGGCAGCAGGCTGGCTGGGGAACATGTGGGGCTAATAATCCCTCCTGGGGCAGCCTGGATGTACCCCATCCACAGGATCTCCTGTGCAGCAAAGTGAGCTTTGAGCAGTGGACCACGAAGATCATGTTTGGTCTTGGCTATGCTCCTTCCTTGTTCCATGCTGACTGTGCTGTAAGAGATGAAAATCTCCATGCTCCAGGTCAGCCAGGCTGGCAGTGTGGGTACCCCTGAGACAGGAGTGGGGAAGACAAGATGCTGAGGCCACCTCGTCCAAGGAGACCTTTGCCTTCAGTGCAACTTGGCACCTGGGCTTTCAGAAAGGCCACCCCAGTCAGCTACAAAGCATTACAGAAGACACATCTGATTTTGGCAGGATCAGGCAGAAGCATTCTCACATCTCACTCCATCCCTTAGTACACTCACGACCCTTCCTAGCATTCTCCTGTTTAAAAGTTGAATAAACATAGTCCTTAGTTTATCACCAAGCCATCAGCAAAAATATCGGGTAACGAGGGGCCCAGGGGAGGTGCCCATGGGAACCATGGCTGGTGTGTCCCTGCTGGCCATGGAGCGTGGGTCACTGTCCTGCAGCCAGCTCATCCAAGCACAGAGCCAGGAGCTCTGTGTCACAGCCTCTCTGAAATGGGGTGCTGACCTCCTTCCCCCAGCCTGCGAGGCCTCCCATGCTGCTGTAAATGGAAATGACCTTTGTTAAAGATCTTATGGTCCTGACAAATCCCTGATAGCTGTTACTTATTCTTCATTATCTTCTGGGTGTTTACTGATGGCTGAATTATTTCTTCCCATTTTAGGAGGAGAAGATAAACTGGCAAGACTGCAATTCCCCTGTTCACCCTATTCCCCATCACAAAGATAAGTAGGCTCCCAGCTGTATCCATTCTCTGGTTTCCAGTGATTAGCCTCTAATTGCTGTCAGATGTGTTTCATCTGGTGTTCAAAATTACCTGTGAAATTTCATCAGCTCCAGAGAAATTTTTGGGGAAGAAATCAATTTACCGATTTGTGCTCTCAGCAGATTTTCTATTTCTACCTGAATTCATACCCTTTTTCACTGTTCTTCCAGAGAATGCTGAGGCAAAAAAGAAACAGAACACCTCAGTCTTCTCAATATCATTCATAAATAACTTTGTCTCCCTCTGAATAGAAGACCATCTCTTCCTTTCATAACTCTCTCACTAATCATCTAAACCTAGTGTATTTTCTTATTACATTTTATGTATGACATTTTATGCCTGGACTTTCTAATTTTCTCATTATATGCCTGCACTATTCTTATATGCAACTTCCTAGACATGTGACCTGGTGTCTTGCCCTGTTTATGTTCAATATGCCATCTATATGAGATCACTGAAAAGCTCATTATTTAATCTCATTGTCTTTATAATGCTTTCTATTTCTCATCTTTTTTTTAATATGCAGATTTCTCTGGTATACTGATTAGTAGGCACATACTCACACTAAGCCTTTGTTAAAATATTGGCCAAAATAGACTTCACAGTCTGAGCAGAGTACAAACTGTTTACACAGTGGTAAATATGCTAACAAGGTCAACAGGGTGGTAAACATGAACATCTGCTGAAGGAGTGAGTAATGGAGAAAAGCTTTCCAAGGCTTGCACAGTGCTCATACGATAAGGGTGGAATGTGACCGTATCCATATGAGGGCAAACCAGGCACAAAGGACAGGACAATTTGGGAGAGAAATCTAACACATTACTTGCTTCAGTCAACATGTAAAAAGGAAGAGAAAAACATGACAAATTTGTATTAACCATAAAGATGACTTTTTTTACCATAAAGATGGTCTTCCCTTAGTTCTTGATCACATAGAAGGCTCCCTGGCATTGCCTGGAGATAGAGGTAAGATTTGGAGATACAGAAACATCTTCACATCCATTCATATTGAATTATCTCCTTTCAGATTTGCAATACTGTTCATCCTGGCTGCAAATTAAGCTGCCTTCCATGCCTCCTGTCCATTCGTCACAGTCCTGCCTCAGTGGTTCAAAAGCTCCAGTGCCAGCAACAAGCCTCCTCCCGCTCCCTCCTTTCATGAACTTAGCATGACCAAGCCCATGTGTCCCAGCTTATGAATCCTTCCTGGGCCATGCTCGTTCCCACCCACAGCAGAGCATCTCTCTGTCCAGCTCAAGGCACAGAGGAAAATATGAAGAAGGTATAATCAATATATGTAAGGGAATTGGAAGGAAGATGTCAAGAGGATGAAGCCAGGCTCTTCTTGGTGATGTCAAGTAACAAGAAGCAACAGACACAAACTCATGCACAGGAAGTTGCAACTGAGTACGAGGAAGAACTTCACTGTGCAGTGACCATGCACTTGGAACAGGTTGCCCAGAGAGGCTGTGGAGTCTCCCTCACTGGACATATTCAAGATGTTTCTGGATGCAATCCTGTGCAATGGGCTCTAGGGTGACCCTGCTTGAGCTGGGAGGTTGGACCAGATGATCCACTGGGGTTCCTTCCAGACTTACCCATTCTATGATTCTGTGAACAAAGTAATCCTATTTAGCCTTTGTCTTGTAGATCTAGCTGCCAGTTATAGTCATTAGTTATAACTGTTATATGCATACAAAACATTTATGAGTACATACATTAAAAAATAGATGAGTGCCTCTAATTTCTGGGTGTACATGGCCATTGCAGGTCTCCTTGGGTAGTGTTCTTGCTGCTTTGCACTCCTCTGCAAAATCATTCTTCAGGTACTGTACAGGGGAACAAGGTGCTCAGCCCAGGGCAGGGTTCCACAGCAGGGTCTAGATATATGGAAATATCCATTGACTAAATTCAGTAACAAGCTGTGATTACTCAGTTAATGGAGAAATAACTGCATCATTTGACTTGTCTTCATTCATCAGTGGGATAAACTCATTAAGGAAAAAGCAGTTGTCTATACTTCTGATTTGAGCTATTCACTGCACTGCCTAAAACTAGCAAAGTGATTATTTTATTGTCATTTGCCCAAGGAACTGAAATGCATTATTCTCTTATTTTGCTGTAAGCAAACTAAAGCTTTAAAATGTCTCATCCGCTTATCCATTATTATTCCTTGTCACCATTAAACTGTAGTCATTAAAAGAGTCTAAAAAACACCATCTTGGTGCTTTCTACTATACTGAAGTTATTTGACCTTCAGCTCAGCTCAGGAGAAAGAAATTGAGACTCCTTGAGACTGTATTAACTGTATTCATTATTCAGCTTGCTTCCATTACTCTCTAAGTGAAGACTTGAAGCAACAAAAAGAAATGCAGAATAAGAGAACTGAGAAGTTTTCTGACTGCATTTTAATGGTATTCTGTCGTTACGAATCTACTCATTTGATTAGATGGTGGCTCAGTGGGTTTTATGTGTTATGTTTCATTATATTTCTAAGGATTTTCCATGGCATCTAGCAGCAGATAGAGATAATAAAAGCTCTTCTTTTTTGAAGAACATTTAAAATTATCTTCAAATCTTTTTAGAGCCTCTCAGAAGTGTAGGAACAAGAAGGAAGGTTAAAATTTAAATTTATTTTCATGTCATGTTTATTTCAAGAATCATGGTGGAAGTAATACTTTTCAGAGACTATATGGTAAGAGAAAAGACTTATAAAGACATTTGCTTCAAAGCTTACAGAATACATAGTAGAAACCAAACAGCATCTTTGTAAACATCTTTGAAACTCTCTAAAACTGTTGAAAAAAAAATCATGGGAATTAAATAATCTACTACTTCATATACAGCTTTTCTGTCAAGTCAACAGATCAAACTGCTTCCTCTGGCCCCATTGCCAGCTGGGTATAAACCATTTGATGGTCAAGTTTCTCTGCTTTCACTTGTTAAATTGGCATGTATCCCCTCCCTCCTTGCACTAGTTCTTAGGCTTTTGCCTTCTACTGAGGCAAAGTCTTTTACCTCATAGATCCAAAATTCAAATGAATGGAACCCAGTCTGGTGTTGGCCCACATGTCTGGAACACAAGACTGCCATCTCCACAGTCTCATCCTCTCCTGATCAACTTCTTTGGTCTGGGACATGATTGTCTTAGGCAGAATGGTGTTTATCCCTGAAATTTATAGTGTTCCACTTACCTTAGAATAAGGGAGCCAAAGGAGGCAGTTCTACATTTCATATTAATCCAACAGTTATTGAAAAATTTATAAAACTTTCAAGAAGACAAGAAGGCAGATTTTAAGAGAAAACAGATACCATGTAATTAAATAAAAAATCAATTAAATTCAATGGAAAGAGCACAACTGTAAAATGTCTTTTGGATGATAAAAATCACTTCTACCCCAGCAGCTCACAATGTATTTAATCTATTTTTTTGTATCCAGTCCTGTCCCTCCACTAATCTGTTTGGCAAGAGTCAAGCAGATCATGTTGTAAAGAATAGAGAGATATAAAGATATGTAAAGATATAAAGATATGTTGGCCTAAACAGAATCAAGTGACTCAAATAATGCACACAGTGCAAGCTGGACACAGGACCACTGTCCCACTCTTTCCAAGGCTGGCTCAAGCTAAACTATTTGAGCATTTTGAGACTCTTTTCCTCCCAACATCCAAACCTGTCACTTTTATTACATGCCTTGCTACTAGTATGAAAATGTCTCCTCCCTAAAGTCACAGGCACACTTCGCTTCTATATCCTTGAGCACTGACAAAAAGTAGATCTGTTTCACAGTTCTTGACAGAAAGGATGTGCATTTTTCTGTCCTTTCATTTAAAAATATTCCAGCTGAAATGAAAGCTCATTTCCCCTTTTTTTTTTTTTTTTTTGTACTTGTCTTAGAAGTCAGTATCAGTACTATGGCTTCTCTATTTGAATCCAGGAGATATATTAATTCAGAGCTTCATTTGCAGCATTCACAACTGCTGTGAGAGAAACTGATTTGCAAGGTGGGGTCACAGTAAAAAGTACAGAATAACAAAGTGTAAAAACAAAAGAATGAACAAATTCCAAAACTATAAACAAAGCCTTTATTGCCTGCTGGGAGAGCTGCAAACAAATTTTGAATTGAGGAACACAGTCACTTTATCATTGTGCATCCCCTCCCTCACCCCCTTGTGCTGCACAGGTGATGGAGAATTCAGGCAGACTGGCACCAGTTGTACCCATGTAGATCCTGGTACAGCCTCATTTCCCCTCACTGCGGTGGAACAGCCAGCTGCATGGCTTTGGGGTGAGAACAGTGTCTGGTGGCAGCTCTGCAGAGGGTCAGGGTGAATCAGAGAGCAGCAGGAGTGACCCGCTGTGGAGAAGGGCACACAGCCTGGGGGTGAAAGGACAACTTGTCCTGAACACAAGGATTAACCCTCCCATGGTGCCCAGCACTGCTGGTGGCCCTGCTGCAGCCCTGTGTTCAGCTGTGAGTAATGTGTCCCCAGGAAGACGTGGTGCAGGCAAGGAGGAGTTAAGAGGATGAAGATGAGAGGTCTGAGGTTCTGTCCTTTGAGGGAAAATTGAAAAAATTGGAATTGTATAGCCAGGAGGAGAATCAGTAACACTCCTTGAGGACAGAAAAGGCTGTTGTGAAGAAGAACGCAATAAACTGGATTTTGTGTCCTAAAAATATCTGTACTGCATCAGACTGAAATTTTGCCTGCCAGGCTCATATCTCTGACAGCACCAAAGTGAATGTCTGGGGAAGTAAGAAAATAGGGCAAGTATATGAAAAATACTTTCCCCAAGCATTCCAGCTCCCAGTTGTTTTCACCTTGGAGACTTCCCAATTGAGACTTTCAAGTTTGCCATGAGTGGGGCAAACAGCCACGGACCTGCCAGAGGAAGGGGCATTTGAGTTGGTATCAGGAAATCTTTCCAACACAGGACAGCAAACCATGAGCAGGCTGGCTGGGGAAACCAATGCTGCTTTCAGCAATGCAAAGCATAGCTGGTGGCCCTGCCAAAAAAAAGCCAACAAGCCTCCATTTAAAATAAATGATACCAAATTTGAAATATCAGACAGCAGAATTACATGCTACATTCCTCTCCCTTAATACTCTGACTTTCTGCCAAAATGTGATCTGGCCTCTGAATTTACAGAGCTGGCACCCCTTGTCTGGAAGGAAGGAGCACAGTCAGAAATGTAGAGCAGTCTGTTGGGTTTACACACTGCCAGCTGTGCCATAATTTGGGAGAGAAACAAAATTAAACTTGCTGCTATATTGGCAAGAGACAGAAGGAATGAGACTTCGACAAAGTTATTGGAAGAAGGTACTCTGAAAATAACCACTGAAGAAATCTGTGTAAGGTGGGTCTGAGTGGTATATGTAAAATTTAACAATTGATCACATATTCTTATATAATATGTATATTATTATGTTTGTTTTTAATTAAATATTATAACATGCCCTTTGGATCTTACCATAAAAAGATATTAGATATTTATACTTTTTAAAATTCAGTAAGTGACAGTCAGTGAGATGATGTTTCTTGTGAAGCTTTGGAAAGCTGTTGCACAGACAAAACACAATGGTAAAATTGCCTATACAGTATATGTATGGTGTATATATGCTGTATATATATAGTACATATATGTATATAAATGCCTATATGCCATATATACAGAGAGTTAAATGTTGAAGATTGCTGCCTGTCTCTCTGATAAATCAAAATTCACAGAGAAACTCAAAAGAAAACATTAAAGCAAGGCTTGAATCCTCAGCTCACCTCTCTCCATTATTTCCAGCAGCAATGTGTGAGCTGGGCTCTCACTTTTCTATACAGTCCCAAAGTTACATAGTCATTACTGGAGTTGACATTTGCTCGCACTTCATCCATTTCCTAAAGATTATTAATGTCAAACAAAAAGTTGTTTTTACACAGTTGATCCTTGACCTTCGCTGATGCTCCCAAGGAGCAGGCTATTTTTTCAGCAGCTCCAGCCCCTGCTTCCTTCCATGAGTCATCCAGCAAAGAAACACTTGCATTACTAAAGTTATCCTTCGGATCACACTGCGATTATAGTTTCTCTGGCGTATTGTTTGCTCCTCTGTGCTTCTAATTTTCTCCTGGAATAGCTGTGTCTGAGGTAAAGCATTTGACTGCTTGACACTCAAGTAATTAAAATACTTTTGGTTTGGTGGAAAACTGGTGAGAAATGACTAAGATCAATTTATTTCATGGATCCGTAAAGTTCACATACCAGCTTGCCAGTGCCAAGGATCAAACCTGCTCCCGCAGGAGCAGGGAGGTGGTTTAGTCCATGTGTTGCTGATATTGCTTTGACAGGGCCAGACATCCCAAATGCACCTGGGAATGAATTATGTACATGCTTTTTGTTCCAATGTTTCATAGAGATACCTGAGTAAACAAAGACATCTTGATAAGGAGCCTTGTTTTGGTGGTTCATTTGGGCTGTGGTCCAAAAGCAGCCTTGGGAGCTCAGAGGCAGTTTTAGGGAGTCTGAGGGTCCATCTGAGACTCTGAAAGCATCAACATTTCCCAGACTTATTTTGGAACCCTTCTTGATTTTTTTTTCCTGTGTTCAGTCACACAGCCTGAACAGCACCAAAAAATGACAAGATCAGCCTTGTCTTCAGCATACTCAGCCTGGGCGTTCTGTGCCATCTAAATACAAGTTTATTGTGGAATACATCTAAAACACCTAACTGTACTTCAAATACTGCACACAGTACAAAGACTATGTCACTGTATACCTAATTAAAGAACCAGATTTTAAAGCTGGCAGTGGAATTAGCAGTTAACAGAGTCACACAACTGCAGTGCCTGAATTTCCCCTCTATGATCTGGTGGCACAACATGACGGAAGCATCACGTACCCAGGTCTTATGTGCTGAGACCACTTTGGGTCTTTCTTTATTTCTACATCTCATAACAAAACCAAAGCATTCAAACAAGAAATATGTGAATTCTTGATTAGGAAGCCAGCAGAAGGGCATAAAATGTAATCCCCTCAAAGGAGAACTGACCCCATATTGAACCCAGCCACCCTCTTCAAATATTGGACTATTAAATATAGGGGACGTGTGATCTGCAAAAATGCCTTGGGGAGTTTTTATATAACTTGTTTATGTGTCACACCAGTGTTGAAGTCAAGAGGGCTTATATACAAGCTGGAAGAAAAGGAAAGGCATGTGGCAGCAGATGCCAGACACACTGCTAATGGACTTGTGTGGCCTGGTGGGAGCAGAAGAGCTATTGAGTGATGGAGAACTTACTGGTGACAGCACCAAGGTACAGCAATATGCCAACAACAACACCTTGTCTTTCCTGGCCAGCATTCTGGCAATCCCTCAGGAGATTTCTGACCATGCAGACCATTCCCTTGTAGAAAACCACAGAGCTCCCAGGCACTAGGTGCTCCTGTCTTTCCCTCTCAGGGTTTATTCTTTTCTTTTTGCTTTTATAGGCTGCCAGGGCAGGATCCTGTACTTGTACTCCATTTCTAGTAGCCAGTGTGGATGTAGGAACAATACTTTTACAATTCCTTTCAGCTCAGGGTGAGATCCTGGGAGGTGTATTTTCACTTCTACATTCTCTGTGGGCACTGAAGAGCTTTCCCCTTGTCATCACATCTTCCAAGGACCAACTGCTGCCTGCAGGGACTTAGAGAAGGAAGAAACAGAAAATTAAAAAGTATTCTGAAAAGCAGATTTGTGGGCAGCCAAGCCAGTAGGACATATTGTCCCACTAATACAGATCCTTTGCCCCTGAACATCCTCCTTCCTTAAGTAGGAACATCCTCTCTTGTCATCTATGGCATTCCCACTTGGCAGGACAGAAGAACATGGACTGTGGTTAGTCCAAACTAAATCTGGGGCCTTGCACTTACTGCTTGATTATCTAGGGTTTGACAAGCAATGGGAAATACCAAAGTTTTCTGACCTCTTCCCTTGGTGAAAGCACTAAACCTGTCTTTTTAAAGGCTCTGTAAACACCTTCCCACCAATTTGCACAGAATCCACAGGGAACGTTGATCTTTGAGGCTCCCAGCCCTCTGTCTCACGGAGGCTAAACCAGTCAATGGGCCCAGGAGCTGAGAGAAAAGAGGAGAGATAGAGGTCATGCTCAGATGGTTTTGTTTCCTTAAGAAACTGGGCTAAAGTCACAGTGGGACTATAGAAATGCTTCAGGCAAGTTGTACTGTGCTGTGTTTGTCTAGGAGAGCTAGGATGCCGTGGACCAGGGAACCTTGGCATTGTCCATGTTTGGAAATCACGCTGTTGGTTGCTGGTAGCAAACCATGGACCCAAATAAATTGGTATTACAAGCAAACACTTTTAAGGTCTGCTTTTTCAGGGATTTACATGGAATGTGTAATATCATGGCACCAAAATCCAGTATTAAATACAAAACAAACACCACCACCCCCCACCCTCCTTAAATAAACAGATAACAATTAAGTAAAAAGACAGCCACACTACTATACAGAGCTCTTCTCCATTTTGGCTATACATCAGTGCAGTGCTTTTTAACTCATTTGTAAATTACATCAGTTTGTTTCACCACCAAAATCCCTTCTGAAGTATGAAGGAAAGGGCAAAGTGGCTCATGTTGCACCACAGGAGAGAAAGCAAATGCTAGACTCACGGGCCTTTTGTCAAAAGCTGAGACCTTTCAGGCAAACATCATTTCAGATGCAGCAGCTCCTCTTCATTTGCTGCTTTTTGAGAGAAAACATTCCATTTTCCTCATCATTTACTAGACTAACTCCACTCCAAGCAATGCTCCAAGCAATGCCTGTGCTTGTTTTTTCACACGGGGGCGATGGGGCATGACAGGTAATGGTTTACAGGTGGTTCTATTTACCTCTGCTGCTCCAGCTCAGAGATCAGAAATAAATCTTTCTGCAGTGAACATAAGCAGCTATTTCAGAGTTATTTTCTGCTGTATACCTCAAAGTGTTACAGGCAGGTCATTTTTCAATTTGTTTAGATTCAGTTGGCGTGGCCAAATGAAATGTGGCTAATTATTCAGCCTCCCTTTTGGGTGGTGTTCCAAAAACCTGCAGTGGGATGCAACAAGTAATCCTTGTGCAGAGATACTGCAGGGATTATGGCAGCATATGGACTGAATTTACTATTGCCCTTTAGGCAGGTAAAACTGATCATGTACATGGCACACTGGATAGAAAAGCTCACTTTGGCACTTCAACTGTGTTTGTCTGGCTGTCTGCTGCAACAGACTCTTGGCTTTTGTAAAAACAAATATTTTCTCAATATGTCATTTTCACCTGTGAGTTGTGAACACATGTAAAAATAAGATAAACATCAGAAGGCAAAGCAAATTCTCTTTTCACGTCGCAGCACAAAGTAAAAAAATGTAGCTGGCAGATTCAGAGGGACTCGGTGCAACTCGGTTTCTGCAGCACTGACCATCTCAATGTTCTCCTCACCACAAAAATACTGCAAGCTCAAGCTGAACCTCAGCTGCCATGTGCCATTTGCTCTCATGTGCTGCAAACTCAACTCTGGCATGAAGGTTTCTGGTGGGATCTGTATTACTTGTCATTCCTCTGTACAAAATGTGTAAGAAGTCAGTGAATCTACCAAAACTCCCTTCAACCAAAAAGAAGAGTGTTCCCCTGACATTTCCATGTTTGCTTTGGGATTACATAACACATAGCACAGTGTGGGCAGGAGCTCGACTGACTGCTGGGTAAGGATGGGGTCCACAGCTCCCCTCCCCAGCTTCTCCCAGTGATACACTATCTGGATCACAGCTATCTTTCAAACACCCTTTCTTTCCCCATTTTACTTTTAAAAATATTTTCCTGGGATCCTCAGTTGAGTTGTCTCCTTGAAACAACTTACTTTGATCCATTTTTCAGCCAGTAGTCTGGCACACCTTTGTCTGCACCTTTTTAGCCATTTTTTCTCCTAAAGCTTCCTGTGCTAGGAGAACAACTCATTGCTGATCTTGCATCTTCAGTACAGAAACACCCCACGTTTCCATGCTGACAAAAGGGAAGGTGTGTAGCCTCATCCCAGATCTCTCCTTATGGTGCTCCCTTGGCCTATCTTCCAGGAAGGTAGAGGACTTAAATATTTAGTTCAAGTTCTTACTTTGTTGTTCTCATTGCAGTATCTAATCTGCTTCCAGAAATACACGAAACAAAGTGACTGGCACCTGTCGCATCTCAGCACTTTCCTCCTCTGCCCTGGGGAAGAAGTGTGTGCAAAGGAGTATCTTGGCTTTGAGCCTGTCTATTTTAAGCTTGATTTTCCTAATGCAGGGTTTATGTTTGTCATTTCCCCAGCCTGGACACTACCAGACCATCTGTTCTCTTTCGATCTAACTTCACAAAGGGACAACAGCCCTGAAGACAAGATGCCCTGGCAAGAGCCAGGCAGAAGTAGAGAAGAGAGAGTTTGCCACACCATGAGTTCTTTCATAGGTGCCATGGACTGCTTCAGTAGAGCAGACACTGTCTGATCTTTGTCCTGCTCCTCTAGCTCATATGAGGGACATGAAGCAGCTCGAGGCACCGTGACTGGGAAGCTGATGAGCCATTCCTTGGGAAGACATTACAGTGATGATGGTGGCAAGCCATGCCTTAGCCTCCTGTGCCAGCTGGTGTGCAGGGAGTGCCTTGGGCTTCATACCAAGGATGTTGCAATGCTCTAGGCAATCCAAGAGGTCCGAGTTATAGAGGCCAAGTCAATGCTGTGTAAAGCTGTTTGCTAAAGGAAAAGGAGGGTGTTGCTCCTGGGCACTGCTGCAGGGCTGGCCATGGTCAGCAAACACCAGAGCAGTGCTGCAGCTGGGGCTCAGGTGATGAGATGGACCTTCAGACAACAGTGCTGTGTGTGCAGGGATTCCTGTCAAAACACTAAACTATGCCTGGCACCTCTATCGTGCTTGGATGTTAGAGATTAATCCAACTGCATAGGCCATGTGTCTCAAGAGCTAATCCTGACAAATGGAAAGTTATTGTTTTAGGGTAAAGATGAGACAAGCAGCTGATCACAGAGCTCCGAGTGTTCCTGCAGAAAGGCACCCAGTGATGGAGGGCTCACCTGAAGTACACGGATTTGCCACCACCATGTGCTTTGCTCTGGGCAACCCTCAAAGTGCCACAGTGGTAAGTGGGTGTCTCAATTTAGGACACAGCATGGGGACAACCCTGTCACAACATATTTTTGGCATCTGGATCACAGCTGGTGCACTGCACTCAGGGACCAGGAGCATCTCTAAGGCAGCTATTGATCACAGCAACCCACACAACAGATAGCTCCTCCAGTTGCTCTGTTATCAGCCCCAAATATTTTGGCAGGAGCTGCAAGAGCGAGAGCTATGAGGGGCTGCCTTCGTTATACTCCTCCTTGCCTGGGAGCAGCTCTGGTTCCTGCCCAGGCTGCCAGGGATTCATGGGATGTGACTTTGAAAAATATTTTCTCTTGGATCTATTCTCCATTCCAAGCATTACTTCTGTCAGGGAGGATTAATGAAGCATTTCATTTATTAAATGGGAGCATTTGGCTTCAGAGAACTCATGTAGTTATTTACTATTTGCTTCTACAAACATTTTTTTGACAAATGTTTCTGTTTTAATCTGTACATTTGCTGTAATCTCTTCCTTTACTTCAGCATTTCTCTAGGTTAACAGCATTAATAAACATTTATGTGCCACAAGCTGAACAAAACTACCTGCCCACAAACACGATTTACCTAATTTACTTAAGCCAGTTGGTTGTTTATTTACCTGGCATTTAGCTACAAGGGATAGCAGACAGCTTTCTAGTTTAACAGTGCTAGCAAAACGTATTGACTTAAAACTTATACATATGTATTTGATAGGAGTGAAAAGCAGCTCTCTGAAATAATTCTGAGCTCCTGAATAAACTTAATACCTTATCTCACTTTTTGGTAATTTATTTTCTGGGGCTTTTTTTGTGACTTGGTTTTTTTTTTTTTTGGATGTAAAGAATATAGAAAAAGAGAGTGGGGAGGAAGTGTTTCTAAATCTCTAGCTGCTTTTAAAGCACACTAAATAAGTGGGTTTTTTTCCTTTTGATGCTCCTAAGAACTACTGAGAATATGGGAAAGTGAATTTGTTAGATGCACCAGACTGTGAATACTTTCCCATGTTTTATTTAAACAGGTATAGCTTGTATGACTGATGTGAGCAGACTAGGAGGAGGGCTGAGATGATAACAGGTGAGCTACCTTTGGACTCACTATTTAATACTTGCTTTGGTTTAGGCTTTTCTTTTTCTTGCACTGTATTTCAAAATAGATGAGTTTTATGAGGTCCATGAACTGCAGATATTTGGGATATCTGCCTGCTGTCCAGGTCAAAAAATAATGGTCCCTGAGCACAACTTCTCAAAGAAGCAAAGTGTGGTCAGCGTATGAATGTTCTGATTCCGAATCTCATTATTTGAGAAAAAAATTTTAAAAATGTAAGAGATATTAAAAAATGAAACATGGGTGTAGTACAGCCAAGATGCTGATCTGCTGGAGGGAGAGGAGGTCATAAAGGTGAGCTGCAGTAAAAGGTTACCTGTGTTATTCAGTAAGTGACAACACCTTGCTTGTCTGCAAAATACCATTTATCTCTGAATTTCTGACTGTTTCTGGCTCCAAAGACTGTTAATGTATTTTATATTTCATGTTTTAAAAAACGTCAGGAACTAATCAAGGAATCAAGAACAGAGCTCAGATCTGCTCTTGTTCAGTGAGACCCCTGTCCATGAGGTTAAAATTCTACCATTAATCTTTTCCAATTGCATGTTCTACTGAAGGAAGTAGAGATTGGTTAAGCTCTTCTGACTCCACCTGTTCACTACAGTTTTTCTTTTGGAGCTGTGTCTTTCCACAAGAAAGGCATCAGGACAGCAATGTCAGCTTTCTGAATTACCCTTCTGTGCATTGTTTCTTGGTGGAGAACATAAAATGCTGCAATTTATCTGCAGTGAAAAATGTTTCTGCATCAAAATGTTTCTTAACTGTGTCTCATGTGGTTTGCCTCTCCGTAAAACAGTGGCAAACACTTACTCTTCTTCTTTTCTGTAGTATGAAAGTGCTAAAGGTCTCCCATGAAAGTCAAAGACGTCAGAAACAGTCAAGGCAGCTCTTGCTCTAAGAGATGGGCTGCTGAGGGATAAGGCATGGCAGATGAGATGAATTGGCAGAAAGAAATGAAAATGTTTGAGAACAGAGGGAGGACAGCAGAGGCAAGCTTCATATACATAGCAAGCCAAAATATCAGAGCTGAACACAGGTGACATCTCAGCAAACTCCAGGCAGGCTGGAAAACAGACCTTCTCCCACATTTTCACAGTGTCACCCAACACCATCACAACCACCCTCCTCTCCCTTTTCAGAAGAAAAGACATTATCTCTGTCACCTTCCCCATTTCTCTGTTGGAGAGACACCAAGCTGTGGGAAAGGCTGTGATGGAGATGCTGCAGGACTGGGGTGTCAGCCCAGCAGAACAGGTGATGTTTCTCTTGGGGAGCCCAGTGCAGGCAGTGCAGACCACACAGGTCTCCTGAGAGAGGTGTGGAGACCCTCGGTGTGTGATGCTGATGTCTGGTCATCCTTCCTGGGTCTTGCAGCAACAAAGATTTAGACACCCATATTGCTTTAAACTGGCCTCAGAATAGTAAGGAAAAAAAAAGGTAAAAACCCAAGGATTGGATTGAACAGTGCAGAAGTAAATCAGAGAAGAGAAACCGCCCACATCCACCTTTTGCTTGTTACCTACTTCCACACCATCCAAGGGTCCAGCAACATTTTTTTACTTCAAACAGTGACTTCATCAAGACATGCTATCTCCTTCTTCTAAACAGCAACTGGCCTAATCAGATTATAATCTTCAGAAATACATTTTGTCTTGAATTTATTTTCCAGCATATTGAGGATCTCATTACGGAACAACATTTCCATGCCAAGTGCAACCTAAAGTTTAATTAAACCCTTAAAGGATTCAGTCCTCCAAATCAAAATGTTTGTTTTCCCATCAGATTAATCATTCACACAATTCTGTACCTCAGTTGTGCTGATGACTCTCAAGCACAGACTGTAATGTCACCTTCCAGAGGAAAGCTTTCCATAACAATCTAAATTCCTCACAAACAACAGTTATGCTTGAAATTCCATCACTGAGAATGTTTTTTATTAGTTGATGTTTTCCCAACTTCTATTGCCTTAAACCAGAACTGTCTTTATCTAACTTGTGAAATATTTGTTCTCTGAACTGTTTTTATGTAAATGTCCCTCCATTTTAAATTGTGTTTCAAGTGGAGATTAGAACACTCTTAGAAATGCGTTGTTTTAACAAATTGTGCTATCTGGTGAGGTAATATGTCCCTGTCATTCTGCTTGTAGCTTTATTATATCAGAAACTTTCCCAGTACCTGAGGCTGAGTCTGAGCTGCATATTAATCAAGGCATATTAATTAGTTGCAAAGCTTCAAACACGTAGCTTAATATAATGGTAATAATGTCTGAAGCTCCTAAATGTGAAATCGGGTGAATGTGTAGATAATGAGTTACTTTATGCTGACATCAAGTGGTGTCTCTTCAGACAAAACACATCAGCCCAGCTGCTGGATGCTGTAACTGATTTGGCAAAGGAACAACAGAAAAATATTTGTGTTGCTAGCACAACTGAGGCAGTGCTGGAAGTTCTCACCATGCAAAAGGGTCACCACTCATCTGCTCGGCAAACCTGTGCCTCCAGAGCTGACACAACGCATTCCCAGCACCACACTGGTGTGTTGTGCCCTTTCCCAGTGCCAAGGCCCCGTGGTCAGCATGGGTGGCCTGAGCAGGATGTGTCCCACGCTCTCCTGCACAGCCCTGGGGGAACAGCCCCACTTTGCACCCCATGCCACAGTGGCTGGCCCTGAGCAACGGAGACCGGCAGGGGGCCAGCTTCATCATGCCCTGAGCAAGGCTGATGCCTGCTAGCATCTCCTGGGTAACACTTCTGCTGCCAAAAAAGTGCTCCACCTACTGAAAAGGATCAGGAGAAAGAGAAGGATGAGATTCTGCTCTGTCTGTGCTCACATTGCCAGGCAGCTGTGCAGCACAGGCAGTCCTGGGGCTCAGGTTTGGAGGACAGGCTTGTGTTGAGATCCAGCCACTCACCACAGATGATGATTAAATTGTCATTGTTTGTTGGATGGAGAAATACGACATGTTTGAGTTTTCTGTGTAGTCTTCATCTGATCCCAAGAAAAGGGATCCATGGTACTGTCTTTTGGCTTGTTGTGTACATCACCCCACAACACTCTGTCTCTCCTGCAATTTCACATGAAAACTTTTTTCTACTTTTCTGAACTTTTAGATCAGGCTGGAAGAGCAGATCTTTTGCAGCACAACGATGAAAGTGTAGGAGCAGTGGGGGTGTCAGCAGCAGCTGTGCTGTTGCTGCACCTTGGACTGTCCCTGCAATCTCCCACCACCACACTTCCCTCCACTGCTGAGCAAGTTCAGTGAGGTGTGAGAACAACCTGGAAATTCAAAAAGTACAACCAGCACCTGACAGAAACACACTGCTGCTTCCTTTTATTTGCCCCTCAATGTGATTAGACTGTGCCTGGAGAGACTGGGCCAGGAGCAGGGTGGAGGTGGTTAATGAAGATTTAACCAAAGGCTCTGCTGCTGGTTGTGAAGTTCTCTCACAATTGCCAGGTTTCCCTGCATTTGGGTTCGGCTGTGAAGGCAGCAGGAGGGCTCAGAGCCCCGATAAGGCTCAGCTGGAGGGAAGCAGCTCTCCAAAAGCTGTGACTCAGGCGGCCCTCGGCACACACAGACTCGTTAAGCCACCCTACATTCATCCAGCCTCGTTAAAGCCCAACATAAAAATAAAATCATTCATCATCTGTGATTAAATTAGTGCCCCTATGAAACTTTGATATGCCTTCTGAAAATTAGTCGCATTCAGAAAGCACTGTCCTAAATGTTTCATCACAAGCTTTCCACAGCAGTGGCCACACTGCAAATCTTTTTATTTACAAGGACAATGTTTTAGGTTAATTGCAGTGTCAAAGACAATGTGAGTTCTCTGCTGAATTGCCTCTTGCACAGAGGCTCACTCCCACTTCCCAACCAACCTCTGTGCAGAACGTGTCTCATTGTGTTTTGAAACACACATCACTTCTTATGCAAGGGTTTGTAATTTGGGTAGGTTATTTTAAGCAGTCTCAACAAGACACGGTGGGCACAGTGCTGGGATGATGAAAGGCATTTGTGTGTTGCACAAAGCCATCCCCGAGGGACCTGGGGCAGCCACCCTGTTTGCAGCATAGACGGTGTAGGAGGGTGTAATTCCTCTCTGTGTGCTTTAATAGCCAGGGTTCGTGGTTTAAAACCAGGGTAAGGTCTACAGTGCAACACAATACAAAGAGAAGCATAAAGCTATCAGTACAGCAGTACAACTGTTATTGTTAGTGCTATTTGTTCAATGGTAATTACATTCTAGACTTAATGCAAGTCATGAAATAACAGCTCCTGCTCTGAACTGTTTGCAGACTGGGCTAACATCTGGTCTCCACCAGGCTGGCCAGTGGGTTGCCAGCCCTGATGCATCCTTCCCTCTCTGTGGAGGAGTTTGCTCCTCTGGCACCAGCAGCCAAATGCTGAGCAAGCCAAATGTGTGCTCTGGCTCTCGACAGGGAGAACATACTTCATCTGAAAGTGTGTGCTAGGAATGAGCAAGAATTTGGAGCTGGGGCTTTCACATATTGGTGAATATCACCAAAAACAACTAACGGCAAACTGTAAAACATGGATGTCAGTTTTCTTATAAAATCGTAAAGAATCTTAAGCTCACTCTCATGTGGAAATGAAATTGTGGTATTATTAATTTATGTCAATTAGTGAGGACTCTGAATTGCAAAGTAAAACTTAATGTGCTATTACACAAGGCACAGGAACAATGTTTAGGCCTCTTTGTTACGCTGGTAACAGCAACCAGCAACAGTTTTCCTGAAACCAGGATATATCCCAGGGTGCTGCCTTGTGTTCCTGCCCTCTGAGGAGCTAGTTCTTCCTTCAGGAGTGCCTTTGGAGTCTCTAACACCTTCATGTGTTTTCTTGACTAAAACTGGTAAAAATATATGTCTTTTCCTGGGGGGGAAAAAAAAAAAGCTGTCTCTTGAAATCTTTACTATTTTTTATCTTCAAGACAACGCAAGTTCTCTGATTCATGTGGTCTCTGGAGAACTCAGTTACAGAGTTTCAATAATGAATGGAACTTTTCAATCTTTTAACATAAATAGATGGGTTGCTTGTCTTGATAGGCACAAGACACCAACCAAGCCTTCAACAGATATCCTTACTGCCAGCTTTACAAGGAAGGAAGGGCTCTCAGTTAAAAAGCAAAACCACTTAGCATACATGACACACGCAGTACTGGCCTTTTAAAATTAGGTTAATGTGTGCTCGGCAATAGAATGAAAGAGCTATTTTGTGGTATCATGTTTTCTTCAAACACTGGTTCCAGGCTGCCCCAATTTCACCTTCAGAAGAGGCTTCAGGCAAGACGTGCCATAGGTAAGAAGAGAGAAAGCAAATGCTGCTTTCCTGATATCAAGCCTTGGCCGCCCCATTTGATGTGGATTTACCATGGTGTCCTAGGGTGACCTTATGATGCTTGTGTCCCCAGTTGTCTTTCTGTCTGTGCTGTATATTGAGTTCTGTGCCGTCTATTGAGTTCTGTGCCTTTAGCACTGGCTTTGAGAGCAAAGCAGGGAAAGAAGCAGCGCCAAGTTTGTTTTGAGAACAGCTCTCACTCCTGCACATTCCTCTCCGGACCGTGGTTCCTCTGAAGCACAGACCAGTGGGTGGGACAGAGATCTTTTTTGCTTTTTAGTTAGTTTTAACTAGCTAAGGCAGAGAATTTTTATGAACTGGTTTGGTTTTTTTTTTCCTTGGGACTCTTTAAATCTGCTCCAGACTGAAAACCCCAGAGGAGCACCGAGGGCTGGCACCTGCGGCCTGCCAGGCCTGGGCCTCCAGAGGGACTGGGACTGATAAAAACTGAGTGAGCTGAGCCACCCACGGCAAGGATTTTCCCAACTTTGCCATCTCTGTTTGGAGCAGCAAGAGGTTTTATTGTTTCATATTATTCATTCCTTATGCTTGTGGGCATTTTGTTTGTTAAATAAATAGTTTTTTCCACTTTTCTCCAAGGAAGTTCTTTTACCAGACCAGCTGGGGAGAGAAGCCTTTTGGGTTTGCTTTCCAGAGAGAACCTATTCAGAGGTTTCCTCTCAAATTTGCCCTAAACCACGACACACGGGCTGTGTCCCACCACCAGCTGTGGCAGTCAGCCACGTGCATGTGCAAGGAGCCCAGAGACACATCTCCTGTCAGCACAAGCTGCCGGGTGCCACAGAGCTTCCAAAGAGCAATGTCGTGCTGGTGGATATCAGTGAGGAGGGTGAAGGGACACAGCTTCAGAGGAACTAGAAACATGAGCTTGTGCAGAAAAAAACCCACTTTTGAATGGTGTTATGTAAAAGAGCACGGCAGCAATAACTCTGAGAAGGAAGAAAGCTTTAGGGAGTTACTGAGACAGGCTCTGCAGACATTCATTACCCAGGAAAGGGAACAGACCTTTCATCAGAAGGAAAAACAAAGTGCAAAGGATTTGTGAGGCACTGGTAACACTGCTTAGAGATTATGTACTATAGAAAGTCTCTTACCATTTGTGTACAGAAATGGACAAATCAATGATGTAAAATACTGCAAAGTAGGGTGTCCATGTTCTGAATTGCTAAAATAGAAAATGTTAGATGAGGAGTGTTTCCAAGTCCTCAGAAAGCTTACTAACCCAGAGGTAGAAGGAATGACTGATAGCAAAAACAATTGCATCTTTGAAGTCAGACGAACACAGTGAGATCCAGTCACAGAAGGTATCCATCACAAGAGAGACGGTCAGTTCAGAGGCCAGCTCCCCATCATGCACGGATGCAAAGAAAAACATCTCAGGGAGCACAACCACTCACTGCTTCCCTGGCAAATCCACCAGCCTGCCATAGATCAGCAGCAAAGAGCCTGGCCTTCCTTCAGGGCAGACCCTGCAGTGGGTGAGGAAACCCTTGTGCTGAGAGATCCAAGTGATTAAGCTTCTCAGTGCTCAGAGCTGAAGCAAAATTTCATCAATATGCCTCCTTCAGGCAGGCAGTTTTGTATAATTTCAGCAGCACAGAAAGAAGACTAAGCTCATTAGCTAGGCTGGAACTGATAAACTCCTATTCCAGGATGTACTCTTTTCAGTTACACACAGAAGAGAAATCATCTGTCAAAGTATGTTTAGGTGCTGTGTGCTTCGAAGCCATCAGCATTAGCATGGATCTTATTCAAATCCTAGATAAGCTGGGAGACCACATGCTTTATTCAACTGCTGAGCAATTGTAAGGCCATTTTCCTTCAGAAGTTAAAATAAACCTCCAACCAAGATATTTTCCTCACCGCTACACACACGAGTCTTATTTGTGGAAACATTAATGAGGGAGAAAAAATTAAAATTCCTTTTTGTGTCATGTGAATGGAATTGCCCATCAGCTTGCATCCCCTGGATCACAGGAGGATGGATGGGGCATTTACCGTGTGTGACATGAAGAAGAGTCTGGTGTGGACCTGCTGTGTTTAAACACCAAAATGAGCTCACCAAAAATGGGGTTCAATCAAGCTTACAGCTGTGTCTTGGAGGGCCTGCAGTCTTGCCCATGATCAAGTCTTCTTAAAAAAATGTCTGCACCCAAGGAGATGATGCAAACAAGCCATTGCAGATCATGTAATTACAATACTTGCCAAAGCATTTTTTGGGGTTGACCCAGCTCTTCAGCAGGAAAGACACAGAAAATTACTGTTTTTCAAAACCTTGGTTTAGGGCATTGGCCATCTTAAACCAACCCATTCTTTACTGCTTTGCAGGATTTCCTCCTCTGCCCGACTCAGGTTTGTGTGGCTAAACATTAACCCTATCAGGCTGCTCCTAGATGAGAGAAGCAGATGAGCCCTGTGCACCAGCACCAGGGGTGAGCAGGGAGAAGGGAGGGTTGCACAAAGAGCCCAGGGACGGAGAACAGCTCTGGCCAGACTGGCCTCTGCCTCCTTCTGCTTGCAACTGCTCACTTTTCCAGGGCTGAGGTATGGGATCACCATGGGTAGGATGATGTCGCCTTGACCAAGAACTATCCAACAGATGAGGAAGGAGCACCCTCATGACTGTGCAGTAGAGCTCCATGAGGTTGTTTATGAAGCCTTTCTTGCATTAGCATGAAAAGCATTACTTCTCTGGGTATGGTATAATTTTGCTGCCAAGCATCCTATCGTCACTTGCTGGAAGAAGTGTTTAAGTATTTCAGCAATGTCTGTGACAACATCTGCCAGGCACAATTCAGCTCAATGCCTTTTAATGATTCATTTTCATGAATTGTCCATCTATTTTAAGTGCACTGCAGTTACTTCAGAGGCACTATCAATGAA
Source organism: Prinia subflava (assembly GCF_021018805.1). Lineage (NCBI taxonomy): Eukaryota > Metazoa > Chordata > Aves > Passeriformes > Cisticolidae > Prinia > Prinia subflava. The sequence goes on along the minus strand of NC_086250.1, from coordinate 58,974,019 downwards.
AACTTAACACTTTGGATTTCTTACACTGTCAGAAGCACAAGGCGTGGGCCATTGCAGGCAGCCAGGGTAAGTGCCTTTACAAGAGCTCTAATATAATTTCTTGGGAAATGATCCAGATTATTTATGGTATAATTAAAGATATGGTATAATTAATTTGTAATTCTTCACTTGCACTGCAAATCTCCTTTTGATTAGTAAATATGCAATGCTTAAGTGCTATTATGGAAAAATATATTTATCATCAGACAGAGGGGGTGTCATCATTAAGTAGATAATTACAGATCTATAATTATAAGAAAGGCTATGTAGGCAATGTCTAGAGATACAGACATCTTTAAAAAATACCATTCTAATTTGTGCTCTCAGGGGGCACAAGCCACTGAAATGTGTACCTTTGAGTGCCTGGCAAAGTGCTGTGTGCACATCAGGAACTCGGGACGGCCCGCAGCACACAACTGTGGTTCAGCTCCCCAGGACACCCACCTTCTCCAGCAGTCCTGCCCTTGACTTAATTCACAGCTTAAACTGTGAAAGGGGCTTTAAACAGAATGGCAGAAAGAGAGGACAAGTCTTCTTGGAGAACTCATCTTGTAGACCATGCAGTGATTTACTTTCTACACGAGGGAAAAAAAATTGGAATAAAGTTCTTCTCAGGGAAGGCCACATTTCAGAGCAACTTCATCCTTCTTCTGGAGAGCCATAGATCATCACAAGATGTACAAAACAATAGAAGATCAAGCTCTGACTGTTTTGTTCCTCAGGGTCACACTTTTTTCCTGTCAGGTGATTATTGATGGTGAGCTGCAGAGCATGGGACAGATAGTTGAGATAAAACCTCAGGTGTCAGACACTCCTTCAGCACACGACAGTGAAATGCCTCTCTATCACTTTGGCTGCGTACACTTAGGGACTTGCTTAGTTCATGCTGCTAGGACAGCTGTACAATAACCTACTCCAGCCATTTACCCCTGAAAATTGGACTTCAGGCACTGTTTGTCACATTGTAATGTAAGCCCATTACAATGTGGAAACATGGGCATAAGAGGATTTCCAGAAAAAAGGCTCTAGCTTGCTCTGCTAAGCCTTCCAGAGAGTTCTGATACTTCTTTTTAACATTTTGTCCATCCAGCCTTGCTGTTTGCAAGGAAGCAGGGATAAAGGCCATAAATAAAATCTGTGGTGCGTGATCTGCATTTTGGGCTGGAAGCTATTGCTCTGGCACAAAGAATCATAGATAATATTGCAGAGTGCTGTGTGTGTGACTAATGGTAACAAATGTGCTTACTCCCCTGATTTTGCAGAACACAGAATTCGTGAGAGTGTTTATGCAGAATTGGAAATGATTGATTTCTATGCAAACTTTCTAACTGGGCTTCTCCAATTCATCCTGAAGGAGACATCAAGTATTTGTTCTCGTATTACAAGTGTTCCATCCAGATAGAAAATTTTCAAATGTTTATCAAAAATAAATTCTCATTTACTGTCTACTCTTCAAAGCAAATTAGCTGAGCTGCCTTGCAAGTTCCAAAGGATACACCTCACTTAAAGTACAGTGCAGCAGAAATGTCACTCCAAGAGGAATGCCATAAATTTGTGTTCCCAGCAATGAACAGATGGAGATGGCTTTTTTTATGCCAGCCTCTTACAAAAAATGTAGACCTTTGCTTTTACATCCAACATATGAGGCATTTCCCGAGTAGTGGGCATTAGACTAAATGTCCAATAAACACTTAAAATCAAGTCAAGCAGCCCTGCTGAAGTGTGGGCAGGGGAAGTAGCCACTGCAGGAGCAGAGTATCTCTACTCCAGTGGACCTGCAAGAGCAGAGAATGGCCAGGAAAGTCAAGAGCTTCATCTGCAGCAGATTTCCCCCAGTGGAGGCTGCAAAGGCACTGTAATAAATTCCCACTGCCTGCCTTGCTCAAGGAAAATCTGTAGTGCTGAAACTCTCTGAGGTTGGTGCTAGGAAAGCTTTCACCTGCAGCATCTGGTTCCCTGCCAGCCAAAACAGGCACTGCCCACCACGCTCCAGTGCTGATGAAGTGACCCTGACAGCTTCAGGAGGGGCTGTGCAGTCCAGGCTCCCCAGCTATCCTCTGCACCTCCCTGGGGTCCTGCTGGAGTCGGGGAAGATCATTACTTCACCATCTGAAGAGGCAAACAAATATGCTTTAATTGGATTTTGTGTTGATCACCATATTGATTTAAGTTGGAAGATAGCCTGTGCATCTCTGTGCATAGAAGCAAAACATATTTGGATGAAGAGGAGTCATTTACAGCTTCCCAGGGGAGAATAATTTGAGTTATAAGTGATGCTTGCCAAAATGCATTACCTGGCATTATAGATGAAGGAGATAAATTAATATCATGATTATCTTTTTTAAAAGTTAATGCATTTATCTAAAGCTTGCAGGGAGTCTAGTGCAAATGAGCTCAGAGATACACAGTCCTGTCAAATCCTTATAGGCGGGGAATGTCCCTAGTTGTAGGATCTGCCTTAACAGTTGTGGAGGTTTAAAATTATTTTTGTTTCTAGGGCTATATTTAGGAGTATGTAAGAAGTAGAGCCAAATACTACTGCTCTCATTTTGAGTGAGAAAAAATTGGTGCAGATACTACTGATACATGCTCTGTTAATACAATGCTCTGGAGATGATGGGTCAGTCAGAAGGGACCAGTTTCTCCCAAATAATAAGCAAAAGAAGTACACTCTCAGTATTGATCTTATTAAGCCTGACATTGCAGCTGTAAATTCAATATGGTCTTTTTACAGATCAACATGGGATACATTTCCTGTTTATTTTATTAATTAGTTTCATGTGTTCTTCTGGAAATCAAGATATGCAGTCATCTGACTTCTGATGTCAGACAAAGCCTGAAAAAACCCTTTCAGATATTTCCTCAGTTCCTTCCTCAGTTCCACCTCTTCATTTAAATGAAGTGTAATTTAAATAGCATCTGAAATAAAGGTATGCCATTGGCTGAGTGTAGAACATGATTCATAAGCCTTTCACAAACAGCAGGGAAATAACAGCTATCTGACTGCTATTGCATATATTTTTGGCTTTAAAAGCCCATCTACCGTGTCAGTTAATAGTATCAATTTGAGTCAAAAATAACTGTCACTTTTTCATTTTTAATTACTACATCTGTTACCCCATTTAATCTTGGCATAATTAGACAATTGGACGTTTCCAAAAATAATCCCACGAATTATTTCCAGGCTCATGACTGAAGTGCCACGGCATAGCTGGAAGACAGACCCCCAGAAAGACTTGCAGCAGTAAACAATGCTTTTTCTTGCACACAAATGTTTACAGGGAATTGCCAGATGTTTTTTAACTAAAGATGCCTTTCTGGCATCCTTAATTTGACTCAGTCACCTAATTTGGCTCTGGTCCCTGAGGGGAGGTGGGAGAGGAGCTGGCGATGTGCCTGGGCAGCTCATGGTGGCAGACCCACAGTGTGGCATCCTTTGCCAAACAGAGGCATTAATGGTACCAAGGGCGCTGCTCAGCCCTTGCCCTGCTCCCTCGCAGGAAATGGTTGCATTTTTTGGAAGGGGTTGTATCCTGAAGGGCAAAAGGCCCGTTCAGATGAGTGACACTGAGTGTTTGTGGAGCTGGGCTGGAAAGGCTGATGGGACAAGAGGCACCAACAAGTGCAACCTGCCCTAAGGTCACCCCTGGACACGAAGGGGTGCAGACAACGACCTCATTCTGCAGTGTGCTCTGGGAGAGCCCAGGAGACCTGGCAGAGGCAGAAAAAGGAGTGCAAACCCTTGGGCTGGCATCACAGCCACATCCAGTAACCTGTGGAAGGCAGCATCGAAACACTACATGTGAAAGCAGCACAGACATTCCTCACCACAGACAGACAGACAGACTGTGTGTGTGGCATTCTGTCTGTGCTTGGGTTGGTGGCGAAAACAAATGGCATAATTTCAGCACAGGACTAAGCTAGAGAGAGAAGAATTCATAATAAAAAGTATCAGTTCAGAGGGCTCTTCTGATTCCTCTACAGTGCTGCTCTTGAAGTTCCTTCAAAAAGAAAAAGGAAAACTTAAAAATCCTTTTCCTTTGGTTTTCAGCACATAAAGGCATGGCAGAGAATGTGGGAAGGGCAATGGTTATCTTTCCTGGCAACTTGAAATCTATTTTGACAGAGCAGCTAGAAAGAGTATTGTAACATTTTCTAAGTACAATTTAGTTTATCAGTAGTTACTGGGGCCTCATTAGGTTTTTAAGTAATTTTAAATGAAAAAAATTCTAGAATAATTCATGGCACTTACTTTTTGTTTTCCTCTGCCTTGCAGTTTTTTGGAAGTTAATAAAATCAACCTGCATATCTCAGTAATTGTGTTTATAGAAGCCAGGCTGTAAATTCAGATTTCTAGCTTAATATTCTAAGATTACTGTCTTCAATTGCTTATTATCCATCCAAAGCTTTTTTTTTTTGCTGGAAACTTCAAATAAATTCATAGATTTATCTGCATCTATCAAATATTCTAGATGAAATGTTTATTTTCCCTCCTTTTAGTATAATAAACTCTGTGGGGAATGCTGGAAGCTGGTTTTTGATATGTAGCAGAGTAGAAGCAATGGCAGAGGAGAGGAAGTAAAAGATTGAGAGCATGGGGAAAGAGAGACTGAGCTTTGCTCAAATAACTGGCTCCCAGTGGCAAAAAACCCCCAAAAACCCCAAAACAAAACAAAACAAAAAAACCACTACAAACAAAAGACAACTCTTTTGCTGACAATTTAGTGGTAAAAGCTTTGAGAGATGTGTGCCTTTGTGCAGTCTTGATGGAGGTCCTTGTGTGCTGAAGCCAGCTGAATTAAATGGCCATATTCTTCACACGAGCATTACAGCTGTATCTTCTGCTGGGTAGTGAACTGTAATAAGTTGATGTTGGATTTGAATGGGTTGCTACAAGGTGGCAACATCAAAAGAAAATAAAACATCCACTAGGAATCAAGGCTAGTTTATCTGACCCCAATATTGCTTTTATAAATTATCTCCAAAAATTCTTGTCTTGATTTGCAGGGATTTGAAAGCTGCATTTTGGATTCATCAAATGAAATTATCAGAAGGAAACTACTTCAGATAAATACATCACTTGAAATGTTGATGAGTGCATTTCTGGCATTCAGGGAGCATTTCAGTCAGCAGTGAAAAACATACCCGTTTTAGGTATGTACAGGAAAGATTACAAAATTCCCCCATCATGGCATATCAAAAAGACAACTAATATATATTGGATTATCCTTGATAGTATCAGCAATCAGATACTGGAGATTAACTGGAAAAACCTATTTGATACATATTACAGGCTGTGTCTATTTCAAGAGAACATATTTTAAAAAAACAAGGATGCATTATGGAAAAAAGATGCTCAAAAACCTCATTGGTTTTGAGCTCAATTGATCACCTGCTACACCATACAGTAGATGATGGCACAATTCCATGGGCCACGCCCCAGCCCCCTCAAAGCCCAGGGAAGTTCTGCAATTCATTCAGTAAACCAGAAAAAAACCTCCTAATTTTCTTGTTCAGGTAAGGCTGTGGCAGGGCTGGAGACCAGGCCCTGACAGCATCACTGGGGCAGGGACTGGTGGCCCTGGACTGTGCTGAAATGGGGTCCCAGGCCATGGGCAGGCTGGGCAGGGACATGAGTGCCCTCAGGACCAAGGCACAGTCTCAAAGATATAAATATGGCATAGAAAACATAATCTTCTTCTTTTACCATATAGGAAGCAGTATGCATCCTTACTTGCAGGACATCAAGAAGAATAGAGGATTATGGAGGATTTTGAAGTGATACTACCTGGTTATCTCTCTTTTCCTTCACCAGGCAATCCCTTTTTAAGTTACTACATTTCATTGATGCATCACATCACAATTCTGTTCTTGCCTAAATCTGATCTTGTGTGTGCCCTGCTGTTCCTTTTCTTCCTTCTGTGCTGTTTGATCCATTTCTCTGATAGTTCAAACTAGAGAGTCCTCTGTAACATCTGAGCTGGAAGTGTGTCTGCTCACAGAAAGAGGCTCCCAGGCTTTATCCATCTCTGTAACTCTTTGGCTTTTTTCTTTACTTGTTAGTCCCCTTTTAGGAAGGGGTTTTTTTGTCTGTTGTTTTTCCAGAGGTGTATAATGGTTACTAATCCTCCCCTATTTCCTACTCCTATTGTAAAAACAATAAGACTTGAAAGCCACACATTGTTTCTGTGGCCTTTGAGAGGAGACCAGAAAGCCTAGGCAGGCTGGTCCTTCTGCTACAAAATAGTTTCTCAAGTCATTGATGATGACTCTGGGAGAAACCAAAGCTTGAAAATGAAAAACATTAATAAACAGCAGAGAAAGCAGGGGATTCTTGATACAATGAAATCACTGATTTAATTAAGATATTTTTTCTTGGTGACATTTCCCACATTTTGTCCAATGGGAAATAAATTCATCTAAAAGAGATTAAAAAAAAAAAACTAACTAATGGTTTGAGGCATTAAGAAAACAATTATTTTTATTTTAAACTATTTAATGAAATTTTGAACTCAAAAGTTCAAATGTTCTTTGAAGCACTAGACTTCTTTATCCATCCTTACTGAGGACCTATGGTATAAATATTCTGATTACTCAAGGATAGCATTTGTTTTGCTGGGAGCAGGGCTATGGAGGACATAAATAATACAGCCCATTACAGTGTCTGCTGTAGTGGAACGACACTGAATGGTGCAAACACTGACACAGAGTACATATTTTCTGGTCTTTTCACCTCCTCAGCTTCTACATGGATTCTGTCACAAATGAATAATACTTGCTAGACTGAGTGACTCCAAAAATATAGGGGTCTTCCTCTGTGCATTAGGCTTCATTCCACCTGCAGTTTTTCTTTGCTTTCTCTCTTTCTCTTTCTCTTTTCTCTCTCTCTTTTTTTTTTTTTTTTTTTTTTTTTTTTTTTTTTTTTTTTTTTTTTTTTAATGAATTATTTGACTGAATTCCATTTTGGCTTGTGTGTGTGAAAGCACCTGTGCATTTTCCCTCCAGGCCAATGTCACTGCTCACCCAATCAGCCAGACTGGTGAGCCAGTGCCATCACACAACAAACGTTGCACAAATCTCTGTACTCACAAATAGTTAATGTCAAGAGAACCACGGACGGGAGCTTTGAAATCTCTTGTCATGGTCTGAGCTGATGGACAAAATTTCTGACAAAATATTTCATTTTCTCAGAGAATAATGATTGTTGAGATTTCAAACTTGCCTTTCATTAGATTGTAGATAAATTCCATATATTTAAAATGTGATAGCTCTGGTAAAGGAGCTATATAATACTATTACTGTTAATACAAAATAATTAAAATGAGGTGTTACCATATACCAGTGTGATTAAACTCTATTATTATTAATATCAAGAGGTCTAAGTCAGGTTTTACAGGCAGCTGGACTAGAATGCCCTTGGACTGGACATCTCCATCTGAGTGGTAAGACTCATCTTCCTGGTCATCTGGTCACTACCTATTTCAACAGAAGATTCCTTCAGAGTTTAGGTAGAAGAGAAGGAAATTAAGGGCAATAAAAAGGAGAAGAGGGAAACTAATACAAGTAAAGGACCTACTATTAAAATGCTGATTGTCAGTCCATGTGTCAGTGCAAGTGGCACTTTCAGGCCAGCGGATCAAATCTAGTTAAATTATTCCACATTGTTGCACGTTCCAGAAATAAATCCAAATATAATTGTAAGACTTTGTGGACAGATAGCACAGACAGTTTTTGGAATCTGTTTCAACACACGGCACAGAGTGTAAAGTCCATGAAATCTTTGCATTCTCTACAGACATGCTAAAAGGAACCCTTTGCTTCCATAGAAACATGCTTGCAGTGTTAGATGCCCACCGGCTAATCTAAAAAGTACTTGTAAAAAAACTTCAGAAAAGCTTTGAACTAGCAATTCAAGCCAGTAGCTACTCCCATTGTCACTAAGAGCCCCAAGTGGCACAAGCACCTGTGGCTCTTTGGGAGAAAATTCACCATAGGGATCAGAAAGCAGAAATTGTCACAACTCTCCTCCTGTTTTGTACACCCAAAGGCAGCCAGATATTTGTAAGAATATACACCAAGTGCAGCTATGCAGGGAAATGTGCAAAATGTAGCACACACAGGTTTTGAAAGTGCTAAATGAGCAGGGTGAAACATGGGCACTGTAGCTGTGTGCTCTGCAGGATCTGCAGTGCCAGAATACTGGAGTCAGCTTAGAAACCACGTTTCAAAAGGATGTGGTAAACCTGACAGCTGCCAGTGACAAATGACATCCTTTTAAGAGCAAATACCCTGCTCTGAGTCCCCAAGTAAAATGCTAGGTGATCCGCCTTAGGGCATTTTTAATAGAACAGACTCTGGTCAGAACATCTCAGAACAGGAGATGCTGAGCAAGTAGGGAGGGAATGTGAGGGAACGGAAGGAGCACATATTTCTGTCAGACACAGAGATGTAAATAGTTTGTTACTGCATTCTTGAGTTGAGTGATTAAGCCCACGTTAAAAACTGTGATTTGTAAACAGATGGCTTTACAACCCTGCTGCTGCTGCTTGCAAATAAACACCACCAAGTACCAACATCAGCAGAAATAAGTTCTTCTGGCTTTTGTAATGGAAGATCTTCACTAGAATAACAGTAAATGGCCTGTTGGTGTATTCAGTCTCCCTTACCCGTGCTGCTCAGAAATCTGATGCCAATCCAATTTGTTCATGTTTACACGTTGACATGCAGCTTTTGACTCTTACTGGAAGAGATGCACTTCACTACTGACCAAAGAAATCTGGCTTCAGAATGCTTATTTTAGATTTGCAACCACAGGCTCAACTAGAACAAACAAGAGCAGGAGGAGTGGCTTTTAGCCAGCCTTGTTGTAGGGATCTTCTCCAGAACATTCACATGAGCATTGAAGTGAGGTGACACTACAATAAAGGCAGCCAAATATTCACGGTGACCCAGACAGATAGTCTTAGAAAAAAAAAACCTGTGTATATCTGAGCACACTTCAGAAATTTAGAATTTGTTGGAGTTCATTTCAACATGAGTAAGTCCCAGGCCAAAGCTGATCTGACTTCTTAGGCTTGCAGGAGAGACATAGTGATTCCCAAATTCAGACTGACCTCTAGGACATCCCTCTTCTCTTTTTCATCAAACCCTCACAGTAAAATGCCACTTTCAGATTTTATAATAATCTGACTTGAGTGCCCCAAATGCTGCTGAAGAAGGCTCACCTGTCACCAGTAGCCACATCAGACCAGACCAAGACCAGCTTTCCATCCCCTTCCCTGACTTGGGACCTTAAAGACAGAGACCATGAAACCCCTCTAATCGTGCTGTAGACTCAGACAAGGTCTTGACTCATTTTTCCAGGTAGATGTCCCTTCTGACCTATTTCTCCTGTCACTTTGCTATCTACCATCATAGTTTCAGGCCAGTGCTTGGGGTCGTTCACTCCAATCTCAGCCAACAGCCTCTAGAAACCAAGTGGCTCGAGTGCCAGCCTCAACACAGAGTTATTTTGTATAAACTGTCTGACACTATTTAAAGCTCATTTTGGCAAGACCTGTGGAAAACAAGCAGGCTGGAATAGGGAAGTAATTTTAAAACACACCTTCTTTGCTCTGCTTCTTTCACCAGAAATGCCGCCCCAGGAAAGCACCTGAGTCATCCCCTGACCCCATGCAGCAAAGCCAACGTGGTCCTCAGGGCACTGGGGAGAAGGCCAGGAGGGGCTTTCAGCTCTCCCAAGGAGGAGAGGACAGTGCCTCCCCCTGTGGAGTTTTCAGTTCTCCCAAGAAGGAGAGGACAGTGCCTCCCTCCATGGAGTTTTCAGTTCTCCCAAGGAGGAGAGGACAGTGCCTCCCCCCATGGAGTTTTCAGCTCTCCCAAGGAGGAGAGGACAGTGCCTCTCTCCATGGAGTTTTCAGTTCTCCCAAGGAGGAGAGGACAGTGCCTGCCCCCGTGGAGTTTTCAGCTCTCCCAAGGAGGAGAGGACAGTGCCTGCCCCCGTGGAGTTTTCAGCTCTCCCAAGGAGGAGAGGACAGTGCCTGCCCCCGTGGAGTTTTCAGCTCTCCCAAGGAGGAGAGGACAGTGCCTGCCCCCGTGGAGTTTTCAGTTCTCCCAAGGAGGAGAGGACAGTGCCTGCCCCCGTGGAGTTTTCAGTTCTCCCAAGGAGGAGAGGACAGTGCCTCTCTCCATGGAGTTTTCAGTTCTCCCAAGGAGAAGAGGACAGTGCCTCTCTCCATGGAGTTTTCAGTTCTCCCAAGGAGGAGAGGACAGTGCCTCCCCCCATGGAGTTTTCAGTTCTCCCAAGGAGGAGAGGACAGTGCCTCTCTCCATGGAGTTTTCAGTTCTCCCAAGGAGAAGAGGACAGTGCCTCTCTCCATGGAGTTTTCAGTTCTCCCAAGGAGGAGAGGACAGTGCCTCCCCCTGTGGAGTCAGGACCTCGCAGGTGGTACCCCCACTCCAGGGGCTATGGGCTGCACCTCCTGCACCCCAGGGGAATCAGGGTGCTCAGCAGGTAAATGCTCGCTAGCAAGAATGCCAAAATGAAAAGCAAACTCCTCTCCTCATCCTTATTGCACAGATGAGAAAACAGAGATAAGAAATCAGGTCTCCCTGATAAACTCACAGCCTTAATCACACATTTTTGTCAAATATGGTATTTCCCTTCATGCTTTTAAAAAGAGCTCTGGGAATGTGGTTTTTAAGTCTTGTAAATATGATGACACAACACAACACAGGACACTTTTCCCATTGCTCTATGGATGATTAAAACAGAAGATCCAAAGTACTGCTTACTCTAATACTAATCTCCTACACAAAGATTGTCTCTCTTCCCCCAAAGTGAATTATAGGCTTTGTAACTAAAATAGTAAAAAAAATTGCAGACACCAGAGTCATAGATAACTTTGCAATCTTCTAACTCTGTTAGGTTATTTAATGGAGATATATATAGACTCCCAGTTACTAGGTAGCATTTATACTTGAATCCATATTTCTTGCAACTATTTGTTATTTTATATTAGGAATATAATTTTTACAGTTACCTAAATCATCCTCTGGGATCCTGATGCTATCAACAAATTCTTTATTATTTTGGTAAACTGTGCTCTGTAGAAAAAGAATACTTTGGCAAAGTTGTGTCATACATTACAGTCAAGAGAAGTTATAGTTTTGAAAGAGAAATAAAAATGAAAATACAATTATTTTTCAATTACAACACATTATTTTTGTACTATGACTGGTACTAGATTTAAGGGCCAACACAAGAACTTGCAATAAAATACATGATTCAGAATTAGATATGGTTTGAGCCTGATACAGCAACTTCCTTGGAGTCCTTACTGGTGAGGCATCAGGAAAGTGATTCTAATGTATGCTTATAACATTAACAGTGAAACTGTAGGACTTTGTTGATCACTGTGTCACTATCAGCTTCATTTACAATATTTTGTCTCTGTCCAGGTGGATCAAAATCTCAGTGATTTTAGTAACCAAAGTCTGAGTAAGAGTATACTCTTGTTTTGAAATCTGATGGGGTCAGAAAGCTCTTTTTCCCTGAGCTGCATAGTCACTTATTTGTGAGATGGATATACTTGGAACAGCTCCTGATAGAGTGGTATGTCTAATATCCTGTGACATCCTATCCTTAAGGACAAGGGAGCTCCTGAGATTAGTAGATACTCACTTGAAAAATAATGACAAAAATCAGAGGATCTGCAAAATGTACAGAGTTTCCTTAGTAAATTACACACTTGCCATGGAAACTGTTGTAAGTTAGTCCTTTATCTTCTAGTACAAGCACACAACCAGCTATCAGCATTTGAGACGTACACACCAGTGCATCATCTTGTGGGCTTCTGCAGTATCAAAGGAGGAACTAAACACAAGGAGAAAGTTAAAGTACCCTTTCACTTTAATTTCAATGAACCTGGTATCAATTGAACAATTTCTTTAGAAACAAAAACAAACCAAACCTTTGGAAACCATTTAAGTCATCATCTGTTATCTCTCCCTGGATTCTGACCACAAGAGCATGACAGATTTACTTTCTCTGCATCTTGTTTAATTAACATGCCTTTGGAGGAGCAGTGGCAGTGGCAGCAGGGACCACACCTGACACTCACTGAATTCCAGTAAGCATTCCAGAATTCCTCCTGCAGACAGGCTTTATTCGACAAGTGATTCTTTATGGCTGACTAATATGCCTTGGGTCACGTTTATGGTTAGCACAGATACTTGTAGTGCAGATATGACTTACTACAACATGTGCCACTTGTAATTTTGTAATGAAAATCTCATACTCTCCAAGTGAGGAGAAAAAAAAGGAACAAGCAACAGCTTCATAAAGGAACATCTTTCAGGATGTTCGGCTTAGGCGATACCTAATTCCAAGCATACCAACATTTTATTTTCATTTGGACAGAAGATTATTACTTTTTGAGGCAGGAATGCTTTGTGTTACAGAAATGCTATAAATCAAATGCAGTAAGTTTCCAATAGTAAGACACTCAAGAAATCCTGGCTATTTAAGAACAACACAGCCCTATATGCAATGAACTGAAAAATTGAAATGACAGAGTCAGTGCCAAGGTCTCAGCTTTTTCCTTATTATCCATGTTGTACAGTAATAGGTGAGCTGAAGAACAAAAATTGTCATTGTTTGAATCAGGAGCTCTCAGCACTGTGGCTTTCATGTGTAGGTCATCTACCTGCTCTCAGGTTTAAAACTGTCAGCAATTATTTTAAGTTTCTGTGAAGTAAAAGGAGCAAATTGGACACATTTCTAGAAAAGCAAAAGCTGCTGGGAGCTCAGGTCTTCAAGAAATACAGAAAGAATTGCAACAGTTGTCTTGAATTCTCGAGCCCCATCATGCCACCACTGCTCACTCCTGTGAAGAAGCTCTTCAGAAGGAAGAAGCTATTTTACAAGAAATTTGGAAACTGAAAGATTGATGTTGATAAATACATAGTACTCAGGTTTCTCCTCTTCATCCACCCACTTTGGGTTCTTCCTTTTCTAGAAAACATATTTTTATGTTTTATTTGCAAATGATTTATTTAATTTGAATGATAAAGGGAAGGTTTAATAGAAGCAGTGAGAATTAGAGTATATTGACTCTTGTCCAATAGGGGAATGAATCTAATCTGTGTTTTATGATTGAAGCCAAAATTTAAAGGTTAATTTTTACAACTTTATTTTAAAGCAAAATCTCTTTGTAATTAATTATAAAAGATTACTCTTCAGTCTAATGATTTTCCTTCCATGAGAACTTGTATTTTCTTAAATAGCTACAAAGAAAGAAGACTACCCAATACATCTCCTTCAATAAACACTGGTTGTAATTCTTTGTTGGGTTACGTGTATTGGAAAGATATTTATCCAAAGCAATTTTTAACTATTACAAAATAAATAAAGTATAAGACAAGAGGACAAGACTGGTTCTACGTAAATAACTCATCGTCTGCTTATTAAAAAGCTTTGTAAAAAGCCATGAGATGGAGGAAGAAAATAAAGGCAACATACAAAAAATCAGAAGAATGTCCTTATCCACTAAGAGGAAAGCAAATGACATTAGTTTGTCACATATCACAGACAAAATGCAAAATTAAGAAAGTGACTGGAAGTTAAGGAAAAAAGCCATTCACGAGTGCCACTTGATCACTATCAGCAGCTGCACTCACGCATTTTGAAGGACATCAAGCTCCAACAGGCCACCAGGGAACCTGTCTCACCACCCATTCCCAGGCTGAGCAAACGCTGATGCTGCAGCATCTCAGAGGAGGAGGCCAGGCTGGGCTAACAAATGACATGCAGTTTTATGGCTGTCTTTAGTGCTTCTTGAAGGTGGCACAACACAGTCTGCTGAGCTCAGAGCTTTGTTACATATCTCAGGACAAGACAAAAAGGCTGTCAGCTCAACCCAGCTAGAAAAGATCAATCATCTGAAGAGGCCCTGCTAGGAAAATCAAAGACAAGCAAAACTCTCACACTGCAAATTTTGCTTCTGATAGCCAGGGTAGGATGATCACACACTCCTTTTCCCAGGCTAGACTTTTTGATGTCATCCCAACGAAGCTGATAATAAGTACAGCCTATGTTTACATCTCTTGAAATCCTTGGCCAAATGAACAGAAAATCTTGTTTTTCAGCAGCAGGAATGAGACAAAGAAACAGTCCTGATCAGCATGCCAGGGTGGCTGGGACAAAGCCAGCTACAACTGGGGACAGTCTGTGGCACATGCTTACATGGAGGAGAGAGGCTGGCACAAAAGGAAAAACAGCCAAGCAAAAAGAGGAACAGCTATGGTGGGAGGAATGGGATCACTCACCCTAGAAAGGGATGAAAGTGGAGGCTGAGGGGCCCTTACAGTGGAATTTATTCCTAGCCTAAGCTTCCTGCAGATGCACACAGCACCACTTTTATCATTTTCTCCATGCAACTTACCAGGAATACCCTACAGTTTTTTCTTTTATCTGTTATCAAAATACAGAAGTCCTAGTGAAGGTTCAAAGGAAAATATCAGATTAATAAATTCTAAAGGTATTTAGAATTACCAAAATGCAGATGAGCACATAAATAAATTCCACCTTTTCAGATTTGGTGCACAGCTGCTTTCTACCTCATATGAGCTGACAGCATAAAATCTGTCAAAGGAAATCTTTTCAGCTTTGTATTTCCTTGTATTGTTCCATTGTTGTAAATATCAAATGGCAGTTTTACAAAAAAAAAAAAAAAAAAAGTAGTCACTGCCCTGAGTTTTACTTTATTTTTTTAACACTATACATTCTAGTGAATATACAAATCCAAAAATCTGTAAGGTCTTTATGCCTGTTCTTTCAGGCTGTAAGATTGAGAGCATGTAGATGAAGCATTTCCAGAGGGCATTATTGTTTCTTCAGTGTGTACTTCCTGTTGATTTATATCCTCCAATGTCCTTGGAGAATGCAGTATTGAAATGAAAATAGATCTATCTCATGAAGTTGTACTTACTACAATTTCAATTAAATTAGTGTGTGGGTAATGGAAAAGACACTTGGATTGTAATTAACTTCTTCAACTCTGCCTTGGAAGTATATGTTCAAAGGACCAAACAAATTGTCAATATCTATACACTTGCAGATTAACACAAAAGATTAAATCTGATACCAAATTGTCCTGTCTACTTTATGCTAGATTTAATGAGAAAATAAAGTATTGGATATATTCTGTCAATACACACTGTTGTTTGCATCTTGGCTGCAGGGTATAGATCCATTTGGTTGAAGTATTACTCATCTTAATGCATAAACACTTCTTTAATGTAATAAAACAGACCTCCAAATCATTTTTTTTATCCAAGAGGCAATAAAGTCACGTGAAGGGAAGAGGATCTTGCATTGTGAAAGAAAACACAAAAAGGGCTGAAGAACATTTATCATGAGATCCACCACAGCAAAACCCCTGGAAATCTTTTAAAGCTCTTTACCAAAGAAACTACAAGCTGATTTTGACAGGCTATTTTTTTTGCCAAGTAACTGCAGACTATCAGTTAGTTAGATGTTAGGACTGACTTTAAAGGCTTTCCTTGCTTGCTTTTCTCTGACAAACTGATGGGCAAGAAAGTTCAAGAGCATCATGTATTCTATTGTGTGTGATTTAAATAAAAAGGTAGAATCTTTGCAGGTGTTGACATCTTTGATACAGATTCAGTCACAAACAACTTACTTTGATCTCTGCTGTAATTGCATGCTAAAACTTATAGAAGACTTAATTGCTAGTAGGATGGACAATTCTTTTCCAGAAAGACTATTCACAAAGAAGCTTTAATTGTAATGCTAGGATTTGAAAGTGCAAGAGGAATGAGCCTACCAATTGATGGTGGTGGTGAGTTTTTATTCAAAATGAAAGGCTTCCTGCAAAGTTAGCTGATCTGATAGTTGTTTAAAACAACACCTAAAGTCCTCTAGCCCTCAAGAAGAGTAATTCCATGTATTAGAGAGTACATAGAGCCCCATCAGGGCAAATGAAATTTGGTTTAGTCAGTATAAGGATAAGAAAAGCAGGCTTCCTTACAGAATTCTCATAATCTGAGCAACGTTTTTCTTAATTAGACAGAAGAGGAAATTTCTTGTGCTTGAATTCCACAAAGAAACTGTGTCTCAAGGCAAACACAGCCAACCTCTTAATACAACAGCAAGGTACTTGACTTAGCCCTGGCTTTGAAGATCAAGACAGTAATCAACCAATTTTATTTGCCTCCACAAATATTTAACTTCAAGAAGCTCTACAGGAAACAGCCAAATCATAAACTGCTCAGCCAAACTGAAACTTTACAAGCCCTAGCTACTATTAACATAGTAAAAATCAAGGAGAAATGAGCAAACTGTTGTGTATATCTCCAGCCACTTCACTACTAAAGAAGAAAGCAGTTGTTATGGAAATTAATATATTTATTTTGGACTGATTTTTCCATTAGCTTGACTTTAAAAGTCAAAAAATGATGCTTCATGTTCAAGATAGCCAGCATGCTGCTCACAGTACGAGTATCCAGGCATACAAGGTGCCACAGACCTCGTTTCAGCTAAACAGAGCAGGGTGTGCATGTCTAGGTAGATGACACTTCTTCCTTACAGAAACAGAAGATCTCAAAAGTTTTGTGAAGTCTTCAATTATATCAATCATAACTTCATTATGTGCTGAAAATAAAGCTAGGGAAAACAATCTGAGATGCCAAATCCTCTTATCTCTGTACATCAATAGGTTAAGAGGCTGTTGAGTTGTGAGCTGCACATACCAGTATAAATTATATATATCTGCACAAGTGGAAGAGGAAAATGGGGAGAATTGTCTTTGCACAGATGCAGCAAAAAGATCATAACTAGAGAGAAAATGTTCCTACGAGTAGAAGTAATTAATCCCTGCAAAAGCTCATCTAATGAAATGGCAAATTCATCACTTCTTGACTGCTTTAAATAGTGTGTTTTCAAAAGATGAGCTCCATTTCAGCTTCAAAATATTAATTTCTACAGGATTCATTTACATAACATGGAGAGTAACTTCCTCCTTGGTAGAAGTTCTTAGATGAAGTGTTGTGGCCTCCTGCCAGGCAAACAGCCAGACCAGGCCATTGTAATGCTAGCCCCTCTTCCACCCTCATGAAATTAAGTTATATATATTTTATAAGCAGTATAGGACGGAGAAGTGAAATTACTAGTATTTATATTGAAGGTAAACTTACACAACAGCTGTCTCCAGAATCCCAAATATATTTTCTTAATCCTTAAGAAAACTGCCAGACATCTAATTTTTTTTTGGTTTTAAGCAAACTATTCTTCTTCCTTGTTTCAGAAAAGAAGGCAGAAAATTCCATCCTAGTAATAATTAAGGGAACAAAATTCACTGTTATTGAAACAAATGTGCACTGATATAGCTTTAGCAAGGATACATACAATTTTTTTACTATAAACAGCTAATAAATTTTCTTTAGATGTGTTACTGTTTCTTTCTCCAGGGGCTGGACCTGAAGAGAGAAGGTAATTCCAGAAGGTTTCTTGAGATTTTAAAACAAGTTAGCAACACAGTGGATTGGGTTGAAACTTCAAATTTAGCTAGCAGAGCGGTTGCCAGGAAAATCAACTCAAACACTGGTCATTCTGGCCTCAGTCTTGGGTATGAGGCTTTTCCAGCTCAGGAATGCCCTGCCTGAACAAGGCAGCTCACACTAGGTGGTTTCAATGAGATGCCTGGCAGATGAATTCCCACCTTCACAACTATCTCTAATGTAAAAATGCTATTGGTAATAAGTATGCAGTGGTGTAGCAGTTCAGGAATGGACAGAGCACCTAGTACAGAAGGAATCCCACAAGCAGCACACAAAACATCCTTGCTGCCCTTCACCAGGACTATGGTTATGCTGTGCTTACCCCCACGCACCAGCAATGTGGTGGCAATTGGTCATCACTGACCCCGAGGGTGAAGTGCTACCCCTGAAATTTGTGACGTTCCCAACTGCATTTTCTTTGTTCTTTTGGAGCCTGTCACTGAAATTTCAGCTCAGCCAGGCAATGCTTTGAGATTTGATGGGAACACAGGAAAATGCAGCATGATTTACATGTACTAAACTTGCAGGTCTGAAGCAGTGCCCTAAAATAGACTCTTGCCAGTGATAATCACCATCCCCTTTTCATTGTATTTTCACAAGATTATTTCTATGACAATACTTTTAGGAGAGTTGATATGAAAATGTCAAAATGTAATCTCATTAAAGAAGATGGGAATGTAGCTAAGGACATGAACTCTTGCAATTACATCTTTGAAAAGGCATAGACTGCTGTTATTAATAGGAGTTCAAGCCAGTTTGAATTAAATGCATAGGATATTAATTTACATCTACTTAAAACCAGGATATAAAGCACATGGGAAACATTGTTTTAACAATATTTATTTTTTAAGACACATCAATTTTGTATTATAAACCCACTAAAGTATCCAGGTAACTGACTGAGAAAATCAGCCAGACAATGCTTTGTTTGAGATTCAATGGGAATCAAATGGGAATCACGGAAAAATGCAGGAAAATGTGATTTACATATATTAATTAAACTTATAGGCCTGAAGGGGCTGTCTGAAAGTGGTCTCTGAAACAAGGTTGTAGCAGGTCAAGGTTGGTTTCTTCTCCCATGTAACAAGGACCAGATGAAATGGCCTTAAGTTTAGACTGGATATTACAAAACATTTCTTCATGGAAAGGGCAGTCAGGCTTTGAAACAGGCTGTCCAGGAAAGTGGTGGAATCACCATCCCTCCAGGGGTTCAAAAGGTGCATGAATGTGGCAGTGGTTTAGTGGTGAAAAAGGTGGTACTGGGTTGATAGCTGGACTCAATGATCTTTTGAGTCTTGTCCATTCTTAATGATTCTATGATTCCATCAAAATGAAAGCAACTCCTTCCCTATTTGTGACACACAGCTGTGTTTCAAGTAAGCTCACATTTCCTAAACACATCAAGAACAGTTTTTTATTTACAAATGCACAGCAAAGCACTGAAACATTTTCCACCAAACCAGTTCACTGTGAGATTTCAGTAGGATCATCCTCCCAGGGATCCAGGCAGCTCCTTGCAGCTGGAGAAGCCATTCCCACTCGAGTATGGCAAGCAGCTCCCCCCTATCACCGTGTACTTTAGCCAGCCACAGTGCTCTGCTAAATTCAGTGGTGCCCTCTAACCCCCAAAGGCACCCACTCACTGCTGGCAGCCTTGCACACTCCCAGCTGCAGTAGCACTGCAGTGACAATGATCTGCAAAAATATTTTTCCTCTTGCTTCCTGCTCTTGAATCCCAACTATCCGTGAAGCTGAAGGAACAGCATGAGGTCCTGTGCCTATTCTGAGATCAAGCAGAAAAACTGGCAAATTAAGGGCATTTTAGCTACACATGGCTGGGAAGATTAGTATTTCTGTCTCATAAAGATGCTTTTTGTTTGCAAAAGAGGTCTGTTAGCAAAACTAATTATCTGCATCATCTAAAGCATACTTTTAAGAATGATGTTTTTCTATAAAACATGCCTCAGGTGACAGAAAAATGTCACTGAATTGAAAATAAAAAGCATGTCTTATCTAACAAGGGATAAGCAAGGAGAGCAAAGTTTTTCAGGGGAAAAAAAATAGGATACTGAATATAGACAAAGTTTAAGATAACTAGAAGCATTTTCATGGACTGGGCTTTACAATTTTTCATTAAATGAAAACCAGATGACGCACTTAAAAGATGGTGTATCGACCACTATAGGGCCAATGGACACTTGAGCATTTATAATTTGTAGATGCATCACCCAAATAAGAGTGAATATTTTAGAAAATCACCAGGTGTTAGTCTCAAAAGCATAATCAATTAGTTGAAAAGCATAATCTGCTTTTCTCAATTTGTCCTTCAGGGTTTTTTTTCTTCTTGGACAGAAACAAATAGAATGAACATGCAAAGAAAGTAGGAATGCTGTGAAATTTAATAACAAAACACCCAAAGGAAATTTGCTAATCTGCTAAAAACATCTTTACAACAGTAGGATTTTGAGTGTCATTTTGTTCTCTTAGAGCAGACATGAAAATTTCACTAACACAAAAAAATGCTGGAAAGACATTTTAAAGATGAACAAAACTTGTCCTAGTAAAACTTAACATACTACATGTACTGAAAATTAGCAAGGATATTACAGCTAAATCAGTTACTAAAAAACAGCAACCAGCCATGAGAGAACTTGAAGTTTTCTAATTATCAGAGTGCTGCTGGAACAACATTATGATTTCAAGCAGCATTTCACCAAGCACTTGGTCACCTCAACAAGACAGCACAGGACTGCCACCTTGTGAACAACAAAAAACAGCCAAGCTGCATTAACAGGATAAAATTCAACTGCCCCCAGACACTACAGAATACTTGCCTTACTTTCTAACAGGAGTAATCCATCTTATTTATCAATCCTCTAGGAAATTAACAGATAAATATTTCAGCATCACTTATGCTATAAAATTCTTGCTAATTTTGAACATGAACATGTGTTATCAGAGTTAAGAGGAATGAAATACAGAATGCTCACAAATAGCAAGAAATTAAATTCACAGCATAAAAGATTATCAAACTTCCTATCTTGCTAAATAACAACATATTTTTAACTAAAAGAAAAAAGGTTCAATTGTTTGTATTTTCCCCCTACTTCAAAACAATTCAGCCATGCTGACTGTTCAGCTATTTTTATTATGCCAACAGTTACTAAAAAATCATCTTATTTCTAAGAAAAATCAAAACTGAACCTTTTTTTCAAAGCAGCCTTTATATAAACGTTAGCTGTGCTATTTATGATTTTACCTTGAATACTTCAAGATATTAGTGTGATTTTATTAAAAAATGATAACTAATAAAATTTAAAAGAAATTGACATTTGAAAGCTGTTGTAAGAAATGTCATTGACACCTGCTGAGATTTAACCTAAAGTAAGTAATTATGGTTCTATTGAATCTAGAAGACCTTGGCAGGATAAGCAGGATAAATACAGCCCTTTCTGCATGTCTTTAAGGAAAACAGCAAATAAATTAGAAACAACTACAATGGAAATATTTCAGTGGCAAAATATTAAAATCCATTTTTCAATGGATTTCAACAGTGCTACTGCTATTTGCCAAAGTTCTAGGAAATACTGATGGAATTTTGAGACTTTTTCTTATGACAAATTCTGATACAAATATAACCCCTCTGATTTCTGGACTGACTTGGCTAACATTCAATATTATCTGCAAACACCCTCAGGCTCACAGGCAAAAGTGAAAACATAGCTTTATTCTACAAATACATTCTCCTTTCATACTTTAGTAATTCATCAACTTCCCTCTTAAATAAACTTTCATCAACACAGCCTGCTTTCAAATAAGTAAAATATATTGAGCATAATTGTACTTTTAAATTAAAACCCACTAGTGATAAATTCCATTACAAAATATTGTGCCATTTCACAGTACTGGTTAAGCAGCCCCAACAGGTCACAGACATCTCTCTATGTGTAATTTTTCTAGTGTCTCCTGGAGTGGAGCTCATTAGAAAGGTATTGTGCTCTAAATTTTGGTGGACTTTTTGCCCTCACCTTTCACAACAAAAAAATGTTTTAAAATTGTACATATTTAAACTGGTTCTTTTCACCTGAAACAGCTGCTACTATTGTTAAAAACAGGAAGCATGAACAGTCTCTCACCAGAGTTCATCATGGATGGCATTTGAAACCAGTAAAAACAAACGTGCTGGATAAAACACCTGTGGACTACACAGGAATCTTTGCAAGGGAGTTTTTTTCTCAAGGGAATTAGCGCCTGCTCACCTACATAAAACCAGAAAAAAACCTTGGATCTAAGATACAACTTGGAATACTAGACAGAGTCCCATGCCTTTCCATCTTACCATTCCAACTCACTACTTCACTGCACAAATTAAGTTGTACTTAAGCAGGCGAATGCTCTTTATCTTACAATTTTATTGGTATGGCATACAAAAACAAAATTGGAAGCAGAAGGCCCACAAGATTTCCCCTCTCAAGTCTGTGATACTGAAATCACAACACAACATCCTGGACTCAGCCAGAACCACGCTGGATTCTTCAAAAGCAATCGATTTTGGGTTTCTCTTGTCCCTTCAACTTGAAGAAGCAAATAGGGACTGACTGAAAATGGCTTTCCCTTTCATACACATTGACAACAAGTTACCAGGCTGGCAAATGGCCAAGGAGCAAAAAGAGACCTGGCAAATATCTTAAATTCAATATAAACACACTTAGTGAGGAGTGGCTTGAGGGTCTCCTTAGGAGAAACAGGGTTGCAAAGGCGTTAATCAGAATCTGAACTCACCACACCCATCACAGTGTTAGTACCAGGAAGGAACTGGAGCCAGGACATGGCTCCAAGCTACACAGTACCTGAAGTTTTTGACACCACTCTCCTCTGCCCCATACTTTAGCAAACAAACACTTTTGAGACTTAAAACAATGATTTACTGACAAGAACCATTACAGCCTTCATTTACTCTGATGATAATGCACACTAGATGCTTTTAAATATATATACACACACACATATATATATATACACACATTGCATTTTACCTTTGACAAACAATACACATACACTGAAGTTCCATTAAACATGAAAAATACTTAAAAGAATCGTTCAATAATGCCATTACTACTTCTTGAAGATTACACACCAAAGATCTTTGAAACACTCAACTCAGGAATGCACTCAGAGCCGATTTCAGCACAAACCCGTGAGCACAGAACCCCAGGACATAAAAGCTCAATTATTTAAGAGGGCTGCAATCCACTGCATGTTGCAGTCTGACATCTGTAAACTACTCCCCTTCTAACAGGTCACATTATCAAGTGCCATTTATTCCTCCAAAGAAGGTGCACACACATTGCATCTGCTGCGTTTTCCAAACAGCAGTTTGAAATAGTGTTCAAAATGCTCTAATGATTTAAGAGCCTACATTCTGCATACAAAACTAATGTAAGCATTTATTGACAAAAAAGTAATAAAAATTCAGTGAGATGTAGGAGGCTGAAAACATTGTGCTTTAGTAGTGGTTTATACTTTGACCACTACTAAACCTAGAAGGAAACGGTCTGATCTGAGGAATAAATATGCACACACATAAATAAAGAAAAAGGTTGAACAGGTTGAAATTCTTCATTTGTAAAAGAGAAATCTCTGCAACATACTTATAAACTGTTATACCTTCAACGGCATGTTATATAATATTTTATTGTCATGAAAAATGACAGTAAACATCTCCCTTATTTTACATTAATTGCAGAAAGTGTTCTCACATTTTCCCTCATACTGAATTTCAAAATTCTCAACAATTCAATATATGGAGCATCTTCACATCATAACAGACTTGCATGTGGTTGTAACAATATAAGCAAAGTGCTTACTTCCCAATTCCAAATAGGGAAGACAATCCTTACATGATGCAAAACATTGTTTCATTCCAGAGTCCAGTCCTGAAACAGAACTGTGTTTTCCTACAGGTATAAAAGTATTAAAAAAAAAAAAAAAAAAAAAAAGTTACCACATAAACCTCTGTACTTCATCACTATTTTCCCATTGGAATGTTCTGTTTAGAAAAAGATAAAAAGTTACAGCATTTACTAAAATATAAAAAGCCAGCTCCAGAAGTTGTCTATATAGAGACAGAAATGGAATATTGAGCCTATATATCAAGAATGGCAAAATAAAGTAACGAAATTCTAGCAATTTTTGAGGAACTGTGACTGCTAATAAACATACAAAATACATTAAGATCCAGAATATCGATTTTGATTTTAATGTATCGGTGAAACTCCAGCCAGCAAATATATAGAATGGAACTAACAGGTATTTTACAAGCTCGTGTCTTTGGAACACTTTTCTCCAGACATAAAACGTGTAATGTCTGTTATCTGCTAGTAAATACTTATGGATATAGGTGAATTTCCAGATCAGGAATAAAGAGATGACAGTGATTAAGCCATACTGCACAGGGTGCTTTCGCACCGACAAAAGGAATTTCCTGATTTTAGTAGGGGTCAATAAATGAGGGAATGAAAAGAAAACAGTAAAGCACAGAAAATAGAACAGCTGAGGAAAGTGCAAACAAGCTTCATGACTACTTCTATCACCAACAACTATTCCACCATTGATGAAAACAAAAACAAAGAAGAGAGATACTAATATGATGTATGGCCAAGTTAAAGCAGTAAGTGTAACTAAGTTTTTAGGTGACAAGAGATATTTAACAAGAAACTGCAGTATTCTGGCCAAATCTGAAAATGATCCTTTCCTGGAAGAAATCTTTTCATCTTTCTTTTTCTGCAACTCAATCTTCCAGGCTTCATTTAGCTTCTCAGCAACAACATTTCCAGCACAAAAAACTGTCCACACAATATTCGTCTGACGAAACATGAAGCCACAAAATCCAAGGAGAGCAGAAGTTTTGTGGTTACCATAAAGGCACATTAAATAGGAAAAGAGAGTAAAAAATACTGACCCTGGATCTGTATAATATAGGAATGTAAAAAAATAAAGGGTGGGAAACATTGCAAGAGTTAATGCCGACAAGATTCTCTGGAAACCAGACACAGCCTAAAAAAGAAGCAGAAAAATGTGATTAGACAATGTGCAACAAAATAGTTTATTAAAAGAAAACTAGTATAATTCTTGAGAATTCCATTAAAAAAATAACATCTCCTATGCCTTTTGTTTCCATTATTGCACAAATGCTACATTTTTCTTAAGATCCTGCTGCATTAATACAGTTACACAATGTTAAAATCCAAGTGAAAAGTACAGAACATTACTGCAGGTGAGTTAAAAATATGGCAGTGAAAAATACACCAACTTCTTTCAAATGTCAGGTGTGCATGTATTTGTGGCATTAAAATCATGGTGGGAGCATAATTACTCCCATGCCTTGGATAAAAAGGCTGCACTAATGGGCAGAAGAAAATAAAATCAATGGCTTATGGCCCTGCAATCTCATCATGAGATTCTGTTTATCTCTGAGACAGCACCATTCTGTGCCTCTACTGTCACCTCTTTTGAACCCAGTCCACAGAGAGTCAACTCCAAGTTTCTAATCTTTTGATGCAGATTTTATTGTTTATAAACAATGTAATTCACTAGTCAGAAAATTTTAAAAAGGTGGGAGACCATGCAGTTAAAAACTCTTCCCAATTATTCCATTCACTACATGACAGCACCACAAATCACAGCACTAAAAAATATTGCATGATGTTTCTGAATGATGTAGTGCAGGGTGAAACAGCCACTCATCACCTTACAAGAAAGAGGAATTGGGAAAACATTGAGGTCAAAAAAATGTCGAAGTATCACTAAATGCTTAGCCTACGGTCATGAAACTTTTTTCTTACATTTATGTTTCCACTTCCAAGTATAACATTAAAAGTGGAAACAATTTACTTAATCTAATTCTGTAAAGTGTTACCATGTGCTTAAAAATGAGGAGCTTCCTCCATAAGAAATTCTCTTTATAGTAAAAGAATCCTTCAGTTATCAGGGAACAGGAAAAAAATGTTTTAAGGTTAAAAGTCAAACTAAGTAACTTTACTAACGTGAAGTATTTTAAATAGGCCATTAACGTCTAAAACAATTTATTTACTGCAGTGGTGGATGCTCCAGAATTTTAAATCCACAGCATTCTTGTTTCCAAGCTGAACTGCTATGGTCTGGATGTGTGGACAATCAGATTGGTAAAAACTGGCTGGATATGGTGAACTGGTCACACGCTACCCAAAGGACAGTAACAACCCAAGCAGCACAGGGATCTATGCCACAGGGATCTATGTCCTGTTCAATGGCGTTATCAAGGACAAGAAAGCAGCACTGTCACCAAGTCTGTAGCTGACACTGTATGGGTAGGACCGGGCAATTTGCTCAAGGGCACAGGTGTGATCCAGAGTGACCCACACAGGCTGGAGGAATGGGGTAACAAAAATGTGATGGAATTCAACAAGGACAAATCCAAATGTCTACAGCTGAAAAATAAAAAAATCCCCATAAATGACACCGGTGGCTCACAGAGCAGCTGAGGAGCTGCTGTTCAAGTTTGTGAGGACTCTCAAGCAATGCCACCTACATGAATATTCAGACCTTTTGGATAGTAAGTCTGCATATCTACTAACTTTGATTTCAATAGGACTCGTTCTACTTATGTGCAAGAATGAATTTTTAGAGGACTGGAGCTTGTGTGAGAAAGAAGATATTAAATAAAGTTAGAGAATAGGAATGTGCCCTCTTGGCCAAACTGATGGTGGTACTGAGAGTTACATAAAACTGAGAACATCTCACATATGAGGGAACACACATTAAGCCATCAAAGCTGTTTGTACGAGTGCATAAAATTATTTTACTTTGACAGTACCTTATTCTTCTGATGGATCTTGAACAGCAGCAAATACAGTAAATAGAAGTTCCCAGCACTGAAGAGGAGATTGATAAACCTGAGCATTCCCACAGAGCACACGACGCTCCCGGTCCACCCGAGGAGCCACGCCGCGGGCTTCACCACCCCCACGGAGAGCAGGTACAGGCCGGGCAGCGTGGTGATCATGGGGTCCCACTGCAAAGGACACACACACACACAGGGCCATGGGGCCGCCGCCGGCACAGGGCCGAGCCGCGCCACCGCCGCCCGCCACGGCCCCTTCGCTCGGCCCGCAGGCTCAGACAGCCGCTGGCACTGCTGCCCTGGGTTCTGAACTCCGTGGGCGCGCTGCTGCTCCACCCGTACCAAACCCGCGTTCGGCCACCCCGCACCCCGAGCGGCCGCTGTACCGCAGCTGCGAGGGTGAGTCCCTCCCTGACCTGCAGGAAGCGGCCCTGGCAATAGGCCTGCGCCTGCGGGACGTGGAACACCTCGTCCATGTAGGGCCCGCGCTGCCGGCGGCTGACGGCCGCGAAGAGCAGGCACGACAGCAGGAAGGCGCCGCTCATGGCGCCCGAGAAGCCGTAGGCCTCGGCCCGCTCCATGCCGGCTCCGCGCCGGCCGCGACGGGGCCGCCCTTCCGGGGAGGGGCGAGCGGCGGCCCGGCCGGGCGGGAAGGGCGCGGGGCAGCGGCTGCGGCGGGGCTGGGAACCGCGGGGATCGCTGTGGGGAGCGCTGAGCCCCCGGTCTGAGTGGCCGCGTGTTGTCAGAGCGGTGTTTTCCGCGGGGCCAGCGGCGCCTCCGTGCCGCCCATTCCCTGCCGGGCGCTGCCGGGATGGAGCGAACGCACCGCCTGGAGCTGTTCCCCGACCGCAGCGTCACGCTGCTCCTCTTCCAGCACGTGAAAAACGCCGCTGCTCTGCGGAAAAAGGCCATGGAAGGCTCCATTGACGGAGCACTGATAAACCCTGCCATGGTGAGTGAATTGCCGAGCCCCGTCGGAGTGGCAGTGCTCGTGGGAGCTCAGGGAAGCTGGCCGTGCTCGCAGTCGCTGTCACACGAGCTGAGCTGCTCTGCTCAAGTGCCCGCATTGGATTTCATTCCTGTGTCCCACAGCGGAAGGGTTCGTCTGTGTAACACAGAGCCTTGGCAAGACTGGCCAGAACCAGTGTTTTGATTAATTTCACATCCTGCTTGGTGGAGCTGAAGTCTTCGTGTGTAAACTCGAGTGCTAATTAATTCATGCTGTCAAAAATCTACTTTTCGGTGCCTTTGTTCTCATTTAACCCATAAATAGTTTCAAAATCTAGTCTTTTTCTGTTAGAATTAGGCTATCAAAATGAAGCGGTCGGGAGTTTTTCCAGATTTCAAAACAGTAAGTTAATTCTGTGTAACTCTTTCTGTTGTGTTTTACAGATTGTAGATACTTTTCAGATTCTAGTGGCAGCCAACAAAGCAGTGCATCTACAGAAGATAGGTAAAATGAAGACCAGAACACTCTATGCAGAAATTATTTTCAGCCTTTCACCAAGCAACAATGTAAGATTTATTGAACAAATTTCTTTTTTGCCAGAAAAGCTGGCTAAGATCCACACAGCCAAACTAAATACATGTATTCCTTTAACACTCTACTTGACTACTAGTAGAAAGCTTTAATTGTTGTTTTTAATAACACTAACGTGTTGTTATGGTTTGTAGCTTGTCAAAATTCCTTTAATGTCTGTCAGTTTATACTCTTGGTGTGTCTGACACAGTAACTGAAAAGGTTCCTTATATGTAGTGAGAAAGTGACTCATAATTTTTTTTTTTTTCAGATTTCAGATGCATTTAAAAAGTTTGGCATTTCAGACAGCGACACCGCAGTACTCATTGTGCTGGTTGTGGATGGAGACAAGACTGTAAATCTGGCAGATATAGCATCTCAAGTGGAAGGGCAGCAGGTTTCCCTAGATGAACTCCCCCAGCTAACAGACACTGCCAAAGTTAAAAAGGTGTGTGGCCAAAAGAGAAGACTGACATGGAGAAAAGGGACTGTTTATTTAGTTGTCTGATTAAATATCAACTGACATAATTAACTTAGGATCTGTATTTCTTTACCACAACTGCAAACTTGTTTTAAGTGGACCTTGATTATTTCTTAGAGTTTTTTAGTTGAAACAAGTTTTAGTTGTTTCAACTGAAAAACATCACAAAATTTAATTCTTCAAATTATTAATGTTGTCAGGGAATTAGAACATAAAAATAAATTACTAATTGCTGCCTACCGTGCAAGCACTTTTGATTCCTGTTTTTCAGGCAAATACTCATTTAATTAAAAATTTCAGTCATGAGCAGTTTCATAAGCTTAAGTACATAAATAGTCCCAGTAGGGGTGGTTAAAATAAAAACAGGTTAATTAGCTGTTAGGAGCTGTCTTGAGGCATATATGCTCTTAACAGATTACCATATGCTAAATGGGTGTTTTGAAGCATATGTCTCCTACATGATAAAATTCAAATAACTTAAATAATCTTTATCATGTCTGTCAAAGTACTGATAGGAGACATGAATAAAATTGGTGTAAATTTTAACATCTGGAGCTAAAAGTGCAGCCCTCATTCAGTTTCGTAGCTTTCCTTGTTCTTGCAGTTTCAGAATTTGCTTCAGTCCAAATTTTGTTTTGCAGTCACAAGAAGATAGGAATTTCCAATGTAAAAGTGGGGGAGAAGGGAATAATCTTTTCTTGTGTACATATTTCAGAAGATATGTCATCAGTTTTTTTCCTCATAATACATCTTTCCTGTTTTTCTTCTTGTTTTTTTCTGCAGATGTACAAAGTCACTCCACAGGAAGAAAAAATCGGCACTTTATTGGAGAGTGTTGTTTGCAGAATGTCAACAAAAGATGTTTTGTGAAAATGTGGAAATAAATTTCAGAGGAAGTGAAGTAGTACTGAGTAATTTGATGACATCTTTAACCCAGCTTGGACACCAGGGTAACTGAGCTGTGTTATAAGCACAGAGAGCATGCCAAGCAGAATTTCCCATTGGCATTTCTTCCTTTTTCTTGACAAGGGAGAATTGGCAGTACTTTAAGCTGAACTTAAACAAAAGGCTTGGAAATCTGTACTTTTGTCTTTTGTCAAATGTTTTGATAGTCCCAAGAGGGCTCAAACATTGTAAATCATTTTTATTAAATGTGCTCTGATTTGTTTTGGCAACCTGGTGGATGATATCCTTTTAGCAATACTACTGCCAGAAAAGGCATCTCTGCAGCCCAAGTATTTCTGATGGACTAGAAAGAGGAAATTTTCCATAAACAATCAGCAGCATCTCCCTCTTTGTGCTGATGGTGCTGCCCACCCTTTGAGGACAGGAGGAGGCAGAGGGGCGCCGTGCTGGCCAGTGGCAGTGTGAATCAGGGGCATCAGAGATGTGTACACTGAAGAATCAGGTCTGTGTGGATAATGCTGTGGTGGTGTTAGCTCCTGACAGTCTGATGTTGTCCATTGCTGGCTTTAAAGGATAAGGAGTGGTGCTTTTACTTCAGGACACTGATTTATGCATGTTGGTGCTGCACTCATAGAGCCTGGTTGCGGGTGTAGAATTCATGGACAAATTTGCACCATAGTTTGTATCCACTTAAGTTGTCAATAGAGCTTGCACAGCATTCTGAAAGGACATAAAACTTGTCCTGGTTCTTTGAACCGCTACTGGGAAAGGCCATCAAAGGGAACTAGGAGGACTACTGAATTCCAGAAGTCACCAGGTGCAACAGCTCTGAACATGTATGCATCCTGTTTAAGTAAAACTATTCTCCTAATAGGTAGAAATCAATACTGTTTGTTATTTTTATGTTGTATTGTTTTTCTGGGATGTGCATAAAACTATAGCTGTCTCCATTTTTTTCTGATGTTTTCTGAGATATGATTTGTGTGCTTAAAAGATCTTTGGAAGAGAATGCCTCACATTCTTATACATACATTTTGAAAGAGAGGTAAGTCTTGGAGTTGAAATATTGTCCCGTACAGACCAGTGAAGTGACATACAGACCTGGTTTTGTCTGTTTCTGTGTTTAATACAGAAATGTACAGCTTCAGTTTTGCATTTTGATTTCAGTTAAGTCTTCCCTTAGTTAAAACATAGTACAAATACATTCCTTTTCTTACCAACCAGACCAATGACAAATTTAGTTACAAAGTACTAAGGGAATGACAAGGTTTATCAAAGGATTAGGGACAAATGGCTGTGCTGACTTCTTGCTTTAAAGACGGCTTTACAGAATGCATCATCCTTTCTAAAGGGAAATGTGAGGCAGTAATAAAAGATGGAGCTTGGAAGGACTCGAGTCTTTAAAAACAAAAGTGTGTCACATCAGCATGTGAGAATGACCATGGAAAATAAGAGACTTGTTTTCCATTTCTGACAGTCCAGTTGGTACATGGAATATATCATAAGATATACTGGCTGAACGACAATGTTTTTGTTAGTTTAAAATAACAGCAGACAGGCTTACTTAAACCACTGCCTTTTTTGAACACGTGTAAAACATCTGTCTGGTCTGTTTAATGCAGGAGAAATAGTAATAAAATGATTGATGCATAAAAGTTTTGACACACAAGTTCCAAACTTGGGTTCCCAGTTTCTACGTCTCCATCTATTTCATTGGTGTAGAAACATGTAGCCTGTTACTGTTTACATAAGTTAAATTGTGATTTACTGTGATACCCAAATGAGGTGTTTTCATAGTTGGATTTACAGGAAATTATTTTGGAAGCTGAAGTCTCCAAAGTGTCATTCAATCAGGCAGATGATTTTGGGTCTTGTTTGCATTGAAGACTACATCCTGCAAGACCACAGGTTTCCCTAGACATGGTTGCATTATCCAACTTAAATGAGATATTTACAAAAACTGGTAATAAAAATAGATTTTTTTCACTCTGCAAGGATACAGTTGTCTTTCTGAACACATTAAAAGTTATTTAATGTAAACCTCTAATGTTACTGTTAAATTTACCAAGGCTGTTTTCCAGCAAAGCAAAAATTTAAGAAAAAGATATGTTTTTCAAAACATTTCATGTTCTGCAGCAGTCTCTTCTGAACTTTCATACTTCATCTCCTCTATCACAACATGAAAGAGGAAACTGAAGTATTTTCAATAACTTATTTGGACCTCCAGTGCTTCAGAGGCAGGATTATACCTGCAGAATTTATAAATTTAACAACTAAATGCTACACCAGGATGTATGGTCAGTTGTTCTAGGTTTTTTTCTTCCTTTGGTGGAGGTGCATTTGGGATTTTGTTTTTGACTTCCAGCATACTGAGGCCATTGCCTGTCCCACAACCCTGATCACTGGGGTTTTGTGCTGCTGTCAGAACGTGTAGGTCCCTCTCCCATCTCTTGTACTTCAAATGTAGATTGACCAGGGAGGGCCCATCCTTTTGTGTTCAATTGTAATGTTCATGCTACATATTTCACGACTGGGTCCCTGTGTTCTGTGACAATATATTTACTGTGCTGATCATCTGTTTTCTTGAGTGTTCCTTTGTGTGCTGTTCTTTAGGGAGCATCACCAAAGCACTGCTCCTGTGTTAGGCATGCTGAGGTGGTGTCTGCCCAGGTGGGTAACGCTGGTGGAGTTCAGTGTCAATGGAGGAACACCACTTCCAGCCCCCTCACTGCCTGCTGACAGCTGGCACCGTATCTGGTGCTACACTGATGTTTGTTAACACTCCTGGAGCTCTTCTCAGAGAGACTGCAGTTTATATACCCCTCCTGATTATGGATGGATACCAAAATATCCATATTTTGGGGGACACGATACTTGGAAGAATTTTGTTGTCTGCAGGTACTACCTAATTACAAATGTGTATCTGAGACTGTAAAATGTGTAATTATCTTGCAGGGTGTTGTGGTTTTGGTTTTGTTTTTTTTTTTAATTGGAATACTGTGTATTAGTTTAGGCAGTGATAAAATTTGGAATTTAAGCTGAGTTTAGGCTCCCAAGGCTTGGACTGTTGTCTCCAACAGTCACT
This sequence comes from Prinia subflava, assembly GCF_021018805.1. Classification (NCBI taxonomy): domain Eukaryota; kingdom Metazoa; phylum Chordata; class Aves; order Passeriformes; family Cisticolidae; genus Prinia; species Prinia subflava. Next base: position 58,941,528 of record NC_086250.1, on the reverse strand, counting down.
GCCCCTCAGGGCTGCCAGTCCACGAATGTGTGCTCCTCAGGAATAGACAACTAACAAAGAGTTGAACAGAAACTGCCAACTGCCTCTATGTGCAGAAGGCTTGCAGGTTGTCTGAGTGGGGTTACTCCCCTGAATATGTATGGAATACCCCACATCAGTGATGAGCTGGTGTACATAGAAGCTGGTGCTGCCATGAGATATTAATGAATTATGGAAAAGTGATGGTTATATATACAAGATGAAGACTGAGGCAGCTGGTTCTGTGACAAAGGATTCACAAAAACAGTTTATTTCATCATTTTATTCCTGAGTTTACAAAGTCGTTACCATAAGTTAAAAATAATGGATGCAAGTCCCATGTAAACTCTCTTCAGCAATGGAGATGAGAATTTGACTTTTTCAGTCATCTTCCTTTGCTGGCAGAATAGCTGGGTCGGTTGATTATTTTTTCCTATGTTGTTGTGACATGGCAGATTATCTCCCTGCTTATAGTGTAGATTTTACCATGGATTGGGACAGACTTAGCAGAGGTAGAGACTTGACAAGTTCACAAATGGAAAGCTGGGGTGGACATACAAAACATTGACCAATAAAACAGAAGTTGAACTCTTCTTTCTAGAATATTGAGCTTAAAAGCTTCATATACTGTACATGGCTTGTTAAATTGCTTCACAGATTCACTTCCACAAGTACCAACCATTTAAGTGGTTTCAAGTAAACTGAAATATGCCGAGACCATTTTTTTGTACCTCTTGAGTGTGGATAATTGACACAAATACCTCTTCAAATATTTGACAAAGAAAGTTGCTACATTATTGCTATAAGACTGAATCCTTTCTTGTCCAGGCTCCCCAGAGTGCCACTAGAAGGATCATGATGATCACTGTGTAAAGGGTGTGGACTGTCACAAGATCATCTCCATGCTGGTGCTTGAACCCAGAGGTGCTGTGCCAGTTCTCACTTTTGTTTCCATTAGTTTTCTGTCTGTGAGCACGGAGAGAATGTATCCTGGCATAACAAAAAGCAAGATTAAGTTTAAAAATTATTCTCCTTTATTAACAGTTCAATAATGTTTGTAATGAAATCCAGAGTACGCATTGAATCGTTGACTAGATTTGGGAAAAAGCTCTTCAAACTGTCTGGGGCTAATAAAATATTTTCTATAATTGGAAATGCAAAACATTTACCATCCATTTGGTATTTCTCTCCTATGACAGGCACAGAGACTGGGTATGGGCTTGTAAAAAGAAACACAGTGCTCTTACTCCTCACTGTTGATACAGATCATTGTATGAGAAAAAACATACCCTTTCATTTTGCAGTATTATGAAAGTGGAAGGAAATAAATATGGAAATAAAAAAATACCAGTTTCCAAAGCTTTAATCCACGGGAATAAGCACAGCACATGATCTTCCCATTCTGTTCTGGCACGTTTTTCTATCTCTGCTTTTCAGAGGCTATTTGTGTCAAGGTATTCATTAAGCAAAGATAACAGTCAGGAATAACTACGCAAAGCATATCTACAGGATTCTCTGCAGTAACATTTGACATTGCTTTGTCACCATTCCCTAAGGGTTTGAAACCAGAGGTATTCACCATTCACCTATGGCAACAGACCTCCAGTTTTTATCTTCACTGAAAATTGCCAGCTAAGCCCCAGTGCTATGCCTTGTTCCTGCTTTTTGCTATTTTTTTTTTAAGGAGAAATGTTTAATGTGCACAATTACATCTGAACTGGAATGCCAAAAGGAGATAAAGGAGATTAACTAGCTTGTGATTTTCACAATTGTTAGGAAGGGGTCTCAGATGGATGAGATGTATTGCAGGTCTGGTTCATATGTGTTCTGCTGTTACTATGACAGAAGAGTAGAGATTACCACAAATGTTAGCACAGATAGAACTCAGGAGTAAAAAAGACCTTTAAACCACAAATTACATACTTAGGCACACTTGGAAGAGAGCTGTCAAAACTGATTTGTTAAAACTGAAAGATTAGGAAATGCAACCAAAAGGGAATTCTTCAATAAAACAGAAGTTCTGCTGCTGAGCTTTTTCAGAAGGTAATTGCAGAATTAGACATTTAACATTTGCATCAGGACAATCTGTCATGTGTAGCTGAAATCAAATAACACAGTTCATGATCACTTGGGAGCATCATGCGAAGACCACAAGAGGAATATTCTGCCAGTAGTTTGCTTTTCTATTCCTACCTGAGGGAAATGCAATATATGCAGCTTACCTTCTGCAAGCATTCATGGTGACTGGGTGATTGAGTTCCCACTGCGTCAGATTTCTTCTTGCAGAGAGGAATAAAGCCTTTTTTATCCTCTTGTTTCCTTGCACAAAATGAGAAAATTTTCTCTCCGTAGCAAGAAAAAGAATCTTCCTTCCAAGCCCACCAACTTGACCAACAATAATCTTGGAACACTTCTTGTGTGACGCACTTCATGTGTCAATGAAAGCTCTCAAATTAAGGGTTTCTAAAGCTGATTTTGACACAGTTCTTCAAGAAATTCCCTTGAGCAGTTCACAAGGCAGGTTATGAGTAATCCCAATGACTGGCTTCTTTTAGCTGCTGGGATCTCTTGTTATAAACAGTAGCTCGCTGCTGAAGTGTTGCCAAATTCATAACAACACAAGTAATGCACAGATGGAGGGTGGTGGTGATGAAAAATGCAGGATGAGCTGTAACTTAGAATTACTTTCTATTAGATCACTGGCTATTTTGGGGTAAAACTTAGTTCCTTTCTACAACTACAATTTGGTTTAAATTGCCTGGAGTGAAATTTCAAGCCACCATCACTTTCATGTGTCCTGATACACAAATATTTTTTATGAAAAAGCAAAATGCCTTTTTAAAAAAACTTTTACTCTCATAATATGATCACATTCAATAAGCAGTCAATAAGCAATTTATCACCACAAAACCCCCACATTTTGACATCTAGGGTTAGCAACAGAGTCACATACATCCTATTATTCCCTGACCACCTAGAGGCATTAATTATCAAGAGGCTGTGCCAATGCAGAATTTCTCCCAAGCCGGGTGTTGCATGATCAGCTGGGTTAATGGTGGGTTTAGTATAACCAATTCAGTGCCCCTGTAATGCTTTTTAGGGCTTGTAAACAAACACATTTAAATTTGCAATTTATAAAGACAGACCAAAACCCTTCATTCCCAAAACACTTAACTGCATTATCTTTAAAATAACTATATTTCACATTTAACTGTTTACTTTCAGCTTATTGCCACATATAATTGCTGTTAAGACAAATCTGAACTTGTAGTTCAGATGCATTTCTAATGGCTTTTGCCTTTCCTTCACATATGTCCCTGTTACGGCATTTATGTTTTTATAAAATAAAACTGGTTCCTTTAGTTCTATTAAAACAACTAGTAATTTCCAAATATGTCCTAGAAAAATCACTTACACTCCAGAAAATGAAGACTGAGTTTGTTGACCAATGTGACTAAAACTGTGTTACTGGAACCAGTGAAGCTACCAAGGACAAAGACTCATTCTTCATTAATAATTATATATTCAATGTAGAAAAATCTTACAATTACTCGAAAGAAGAAATTCAAACATCAGTAAAGAATTACCGACTTGAATCAGTTATAGCTTTTTCAGGCCTGATCCTGAGAATACAGGAAGTTACAATTCTTGGATTCAGTTTTCTTAAATAACATATCCAGAGATAGGTGCAACAATAAAAGCTGTGTGCTGCTCCAGGGACACTGCAGCTACAAAAGGCCTGCCAAGAGGAGCACAGCACTGCCCCAGGATTGCTCCATCCACACCTTTCTGCTCAGCACCACCCATGTGCTTGGCAACCCCAGTCCGTTTGTTTCACTTTTTTCCCTGACTCTGAGATTCCGTTTCCTTTCACAAAAGGAAATTCTTCCCTTCGTGAAAGGAAATGAAATCTTGCGGTTTCAAACAGTATCAATTCAGCAAAGTTTGGTCCATTTCCCTGCACTTCATGTCATCCCATTCCATTCTCATTTCTTCACTTTGGTTCAGAAATTTCAACAATGAAATCTTGAAAACAGAGAAGAAAGTGTAACAAACACTCTGGAAAGGAGATATGATAAAATGCAAGTGAAAAAAGAAAGAAAATTTGGGAATGCAGTGACTCGAACCAAATTGATTGGGATGAAATGAGGTGCAGTGAAAAGGAACAAAAATTACCAAGACTGAATTTACTAAAGTCGCAAAATCAGGGAATGAAGTCAAACAAAAAGACAGGAGAAGAAATTGAGGAAATGAAATGAAATGAAGTGAAATGAAATGAAATTAAATGCTTAAAGAAAAAAAATTGCAACAAAGGGAAAACAATCAAATAGCATGGGATGACATGAAGTGCAGGGAAATAGACCACACCTTGCTGAATTGATCGTCATTGAAATTGCAAGATTTCATTTCCTTGGAGAAAATGAAGAATTTCCTTTCATGGAAGGAGATGAAATCTTGAGAACAGAACAGAGTGAAACAAACGGACTAGGTAGGAATGATAATGACATGAAATTGAATGGCAAGAAATAAAAGAAATCAATAAATTGAAATCGTGACATCCATAAGAGTAATTCAAGGAGCAATGAGGAAAACATCAAAGAGAATGGGTAGAAAATTCTGATGTAAAAGGCTGGAAGACAGAAGCTGTAACAATGAGGATTGGCCTATTTTACAAGCAACTAAACCGGAGAGTTCCTCATGCAAGTGACCACTGCCAGCCAGGAGGGACACCTCATTTCAAGGGAGAGAGAAGTGTGAGGTGAGCGTGTTAATATTCAGCAGAAGCCTATTTGTCCCAGCCATTTACTGTGCATATTTACCAACACGTAGGATACTTGATACATATTTAAGTTACATTTATACTGCTTGTGGGGCTCTAATGAAAAGTAAAAAATTACAAATGGTCAGCTAGAGAAAGGATTAGAGAGTATCTACATGAAAATCTGGAGGTTAGATTAACTATTCTTATTCAGCTGATAAATTCCAGCTGATTGATTTAGTCATCCCAAAATACTTAGTACAGAATACATCACTGGAATGCAATTTCTCATGCCATGCACACGTTATGAGGAAACCCTAAGCACTGCACAGGATTAAATGTTGGAAGAAATGTGAAGAGTGGTGTTTTCCTAGGTTTTTTTATGAACACAGTTCTACTTTTAAAAACTACTCTTAACAGTCAAGCTGCTGTAATGGGACTGATAATACTCTGTAGCTGGGACTGACATCCACAGATCTCTATTCCCCATGCCACTTTAGGATGAGATATATATCCCCTTCACAAAATCACAGAATCATTAGGCTGGAAAAGACCTCTGAGTCCAACCTTTGACTGAACACCACCTTGACAAGCAGACCGTGGCACTGAGCACCACATCCAGCCAGTCTTTCCTTGAACACCTCCAGGATGATGACTCCACCACCTCCCCGGGCACCCCATTCCAGTGTCTGATCATGCTCTCTGTGATTAAATTCCTCTTATGTCCCAGCTGAACCTCCGTGTAGCTTCACTTCTGAAGTTAAGCTACTACGACAACCATATCCAGCAAAGGTGTCAAGGAAACCAAAGGAAACCAAAGGAAACCAAAGGAATCGGCGCGCAGGCCCCGCCGCAGCCGTCACGGCGGCTGTGCCTGGAGTCCCGGCACGGCCTCGGGGCGAGACCTTCCGCAACGCCCACACCGTGCTGAGGCTTTTCCCTGCGCTGCTGCCACCACCGCGGCTACGGGCCGGCCAGGCAAGGCGGGCCGAGCAAGGACGACCCGTGGGGGCAACGCACCACGGCTGCAACCCGCGCGGGGGGCGAGGACGGGGCGGAGCGGGGCGGGGCGGAGAGGAGCGCGGCGGAGCGGAGCGGAGCGGGGCGGGGCGGAGCGGGGCGGAGCGGGGCGGAGCGGGGCGGAGCGGGGCGGAGCGGGGCGGAGCGGGGCGGGGCGGAGAGGAGCGGGGCGGAGCGGAGCGGGGCGGAGCGGGGCGGGGCGGGGCGGAGCGGGGCGGGGCGGGGCGGGGCGGGGCGGAGCAGGGCGGAGCGGAGCGGGGCGGGGCGGGGCGGGGCGGAGCGGGGCGGAGCGGGGCGGGGAGGAGCGGGGCGGGGCGGAGCGGGGCGGAGAGGGGCGGGGCGGAGCGGGGCGGGGCGGGACGGGGCGGAGCGGGGCGGAGAGGGGCGATGTGGGGCGGGGCGGAGCGGCCCGCACAGAGAAGCAGAGCGGCTGTTGGGGCCCTGCTAACTACAAGCCCCAGAATGCACCGCGGCGCCGGTGTATCCTTCGAACCTGCCAATGAGGGCGCGCGGGGCGCGTCACGTGGGCGGGGCGCGCTTTCCGAGTGCGGGCGGGTGCGCGGCGCGGCTGGTGCGCGGTGAGGGGCGAGCGGTGAGCGGTGAGCAGGGGGCGGCCGTGGCTCGGGCCCTTCCCCAGAGCCCCAGCGTGAGGCCCGGAGGCCTCTCCCTGTTTCCCGGTGGCCTCTCCCTGTTTCCCGGTGCGGGCGGGGAAGAGGGGGACCTGTGCGAGCTCGCCTGAGGTGGGGCGTTGGGCGGTCGGCGGGATGGTGAACTGTGCGGCATCCCATAAACCACCTTTTCGGTGGTGCCCAGCGACAGGACGAGCAGTAATATTAAATTCAACTAAACCGTAAGGAGTTTCATTTCAGCGTGAATAGGAACTTTACATTGAGGGTGGCAGAACATGGGAATAGGCTGCCCGGGGAGGTCATGAGGAGTCCCTCTCTGGAGATATTCCTAACCCACCTGGAGGCGCTCCTGTCTGACCTGCTCCGGGTGACCCTGCCTTGATACGGGATTGAACTAGATGAGCTCCAGAGGTCCCTTCCAGCCCTAACCATTCTGTGATTCTGTGTGGCAGGCCCTAAATATGAGAGTCTTCAAAGGGAATGTTTACCTCCTCACTAATTCAGCAGTATCATTGAAGTCTGTGACCCTGTTGTTGTTTGGTCTTGGGTTTTTTTTTAAACCCCTTGCATATCTACTTCTATATTTTCCAGGTACTGTGGAGGAAAAAAGAAATGTCAGCACATAGCCTGAGTCACTTGACTGAAGAAAAACTGGATATTTGCATGAACAGTGGTAGGTGGAGAACATGTTGAGTTATTCTCTACATGGTATATCCCCTGTTATAGGTTAGGACAGCTCAGACCAGTAGACATCCTCTGCCTCACATCATGTTCTGTGTACTCTCTTTGCTTGGATGGGCTGCTGTTGCCAGTCTCAGAAGCCTCCTGAGGACTCTGTGGAGCATGGTGCTAAAGCTTGTGTAATACTGACTGATATATAGCCTCTCTCCTATATATCTAATCTAAGCTCCTCCCTTATCCATCAGCTGCTGATTTATTTAGTGTATATGTTAACTAATAAGAAAAGTGATCTTTTTCCTGGCTCCTGCTACTGTTCTGTGGCAGTCTGAACAAGGAAAGAACTGATGATTGGGACAAATGCATTATCACATATTTCTAGAGTACATGTTCTCACTTATTTTGATTGGAGACTGCTGATAAGATGCATTCCATGTTGCTGTTACAGTTGCTTAGACATTACCATTAAGCTGTTCCACAATATGTGGGCATCTCATGATTTTGGTCATATTCACAATTGTACCTTAAATTTCTTGACCTAAAATATGTTTTCCTAAGTTTAATATTTTAAACTTGGTAGCTAAAGCTTTTTTTTTTTGCCAGCTGACATCACTCACCAAATTGTCAGAGCATAATGCCATCATTTTCATTGCAAATCCATACTGTGACAAAATCCTTTTTATAGTTTCAGACTTTCCTCTTCTGACTGATGAAAAGTTTGATTTTGACCTTTCACTCTCTTCAACAAGGTAAGTTACATAAGTGCTGCAGACCCTTCAAAATGGACACATGTAAGGTGCTGGGCTAAATGATTTTTCTTTGTAGTGGAAATGAAGATGAAGTTTTTGTTGGACCTGTGGGACACAAAGAAAGATGTATTGCTGCCAGTATCGAAGCAAAAAAGTGTGTGTCTGCTTCTGATGATAAACTCATGTGGAGCCCACTTCAAGGAGAGAAATTTGTGGAGATTTTCAAAGAAGCTCATTTGTTGGCACTGCAAATAGAGACTGGAAGCAAGAACAAGGAGACCAAAATAAGTCAATCAGAAGAACAGGAAAACAAGATTGTAGAAACATTCGTGGAGGACTCAAAGTCAAAGCTGAAGATACTGACAAACAAAAATATAGAAATAACTCCAAGGGCTGTTAAACGGGAGACATACTGTGTGCAGGATAGCCCAGCATGTTTGCTGCCACCTTGTTTTCAGAAGGCATCTCATAAACTTGTGTCAGATGGTGAAGTACATGCTCTTCCTGCTCCTCTTAACACAAGCCCTGTTAAAATTTGTGTGTCTCCTACAAAACGTGGCAGTTTGCCCCTGACAGAGGAACAGAAAACTAAGGAAACAAATACAAAGGCAATTGGCAAACTGCCAGTGGCAAAACTGTCATCTACTTCTGGAAAAAGCAATTTGTTGACAATTGACAAGGTAAAGTCAGGTTCTGGGCAACATTTTCTTCAAGTAAAGTCTGTGTTTTAGGAATATTTAACCTGTTTACAGCCTTATTTTTAAAAGTGAACTTTAATCTTCTGATACTTCTCTACATCATAAGGTCCTTAGTCAGAAAACATACAGAAAAAAAATGAGGGCAGGTACTATGGTATAGTAACCTATTACTTTGTCAATTATGACAATGTAGAGCATTTGCAACTAAATTTCTTTTCAGTTGTATTCTTGTTTTGTGAATCCTAGTTCTTGGCTTCTCTTCTAACTGGTTTCTGACTCTGCTGTGTTGCTGCTAAAATTACTACACTGTTACACTTCACGAGTAATTTTACACTTAATTTTGCCCTTTTTGTGTAAACGTGGCTTTACTTACTGTTAATCCTTGTTAATGGAAGTGTATTCTGGGATAGCAAGGAAACAGTTGTGTTAGTGACATTGTGAGCACAAATCCTAGTCTTTAGATAGAATATCTTTTGGATTTTATTGCTCCATGCTTTCTAGCTTAGGCTCTAGTATGTATCACAGATTTTACTGAAGATGTGGTAGGGGCTTCTTAAGAACCATCACCTATAGAAATTACAGGACTCTGATTTTCCTTTGTAGAAAAAATTTCTTCTTGTGCTATAAGAAAAGACATTATCTTAAATGCTTTAACTAGGCAAATTATACCCCACTGTCTGAACAGTTTGCATGATGCAGTCTACTGTTGTAATGTCTCACCTTTTGGAAGCCAGAGAAAAGTAAAAGAACAATTAATGAAAAGTCCAATATAGTTGTAAGGTACAGCTGATACAGTATGGAACACTATGTAGATAGATGAATGTGATTGTATGATTTGTAATGATGAATTGTTCCAGAACTGTCCCTAAGTTGCTGTCCAGTATCTGGGTTCAAGCACATCCTAGTACTTGGCAAATACATTCACTAGACTTACTTCAGACTGTATCTGTCTGAAGACTTCACTGGGTTTGGAGGCTTCTTCACTGGCTGTTGTCTCTGTTTCTGAACAGAATCAATGTAAAAAGCTTTATAATGATTTCTAGAAGCACTAGGAGCTTTTAAATTGTTGTATTGAAATTTGCAGCTCAAACAAGGAAAAAGTACTAGCATTTCTACAAAAAGAGACTTGAACAGCGTGGGATCATCTGAAGATGTAATTTCTGGTAAATCCAGTATTGCTTTAGATGCTGTTGAGTCTTCGTTCAGTAGCAGTTCCTCAGTGCAAGGCACACAAAAAGTCCTTCCTGCACCAAGTAAGGTAATGGCAAGCCTCCTTAATATGAAAAGAACTTCTGTAGTATTTCTGATGAAAAGGAATGAATATAGTTTACTTTCTAATTTAATTTAAAGCTGTTGTGTAAAATGATTTTAGGGAAAAATAATCAGTGTTTTATATTTGCCATTCTTGAGTATGTGCTCTCAGTCTGTAACACATGAATGTATTTAAGAGCAACTACAAATGTGTTGGACTAACAAGCATGCCTTTGTTTTTGAAGCACTAGCTGCAGGTAAGAGATGAGCAGTTTCCTGTAAGAAAGTTTTTGATGTGTAGTTAGCTATACCATGTGAAAATGTTGCCATAACTTGCATGAACGTAGTATACCTATTGCTGTCAGTTGCTTTGAAGCTTTAAATGCTTATTTTAATGCTGGGTGCCACTTCACAAAACCACAGAATTGCTGAGGTTGTAAGGGACCTTTTGAGGTCATCTGGTCCAATGCCCTGCTCAAGCAGGACCACATGGAGTCATTTGCCCTGGCACGTGGCCAGACAGCTTTTGAATATCTCCAAGGAGGAAGTCCTGGCAACCTCATAGTGCCAGTGATCGGTGACCCTGAAAGAAAAGTGTTTTCTGATGTTCAGAAGCAGAACCTCCTGTGTTTTACTCTGCCCATCACCTCTAGTCCTGTCACTGGGCACCACTGACTACTGTCCTTTCAGATATTTTTATGTATTGATGAGATCTGCCTTGAGCCTTACCCTCTCCAGGGTGAGAAGTCCCAGTTTTCAGCCTTTCCTTAGGTGGGAAAGTCCCTTAATCATTCTAGGGGTCCTTTGTTGGACTCTTTCCAGTAGCTCCAACTCACTCTCATACTGGGGAGCCTGGAGATCTTCAGGTGTGGGGTCTCAGTGCTGAGCAGAGAGCAGGATCACCTCCCTTCACTTGCTGCCAACGCTCCTCCTTTTGCAGCCCAGAATACTGCCAGCATTCTTTGCTGCAAGGGTGCATTGCAGACTCATGTTCAGCTTGTCTACCAGCACTGCCAAGGGCCTGGCCTGCAAAGCTGCTTTCCAGCTGGTTGGTGCCCAGCATATACTGCTGACTCTTTTTATTCTTCAGTTCCTTCAAGTCCATATTCAGGTTTGTGGCAGGAATAAAAATAACTGTTTGCCTCCAAGACCTGATGTTCCAGTTTTGTATAATAATCCAGATACAATGATCTGTCTCTAAGACAATTCACTTTTTAAAATGTAACCTGAGTTAAGGAACTCCTCTAAAATTCACAAGTACAAAGTTACAATACCAAGACAAATAATGGCAAAATAATGTGTTATATAGGGCATTTTTTTTTCTTTTGATTCAGCCTGGCTTAAGGAAGATGACGTATCTGAAATGTCCTGGTGTTGCCAGTGGTCTCACAAGAAAGACTACTTCATCGTCATCATCTTCATCGTCAGTTTCCAGCATGAACTCAGGTCTTAATTTGAGTTTACCCATTTCTCCTATAGGCAAAAAAGGTAATAGCTCTTACTACAGATTTGTGCCACAAATCAATTTTGAAATAGCTAACATTTTCTGGACTTTGGATTTGGAACTGTTTTAATGGTGTTCAGTACATTCAAGCACTAAGAAATGTTTTGTATGGAGAATAAAATTTTCTAGGCTAGCTCAGTAAATCCCTGTGGACTAAAGGTAAATGTTAGACATCCATAATTTGTCAATTGACTAGATTGATAAAAACCCAATGCCTACATGTGAGGATCTGACACAGCTAGAAAGGAAGCAATGCCCCAGGAATTCTGTTCTCTTTATGCATGATCTCCTTGATTATAGCAAGAATGTGAGCTTCTGAATGCTCTAAGCGTCTGACTGCAATTAAAAAACAAAACACCAAAACAACTCAAATTTGGAAGGAAGATGGAAGGCATTATTCCATGTTTCTGTAAGCTAAATAAAGGATGAGCTTTACTCAAGAAGATGGGAAAAACACCTTTAGAGAGAGAACACAGCCAAGAGGCTTGTACTGTATTGAGACCATCAATTTGACCATTTTCCTGCTCAAAGGAGCAGGAAAATAGTCTCCTAAAAGTACTAACAGATGTAAGAAGTACAGTTCTTGTACATCTATCAAAATACCAAGTTTGAGCAAATTTTTATTTTGTGCCTTGTTTCTGGGAGTTCAGTAACATTTTTAAAAGCTTAGTAAGAACTATTTTATGCAGTAGAACTGTGTAATCAAGATTCAGCCAGTTAATGAAAGTAATCTACAGACTAAAAGTAAGAACTTTACAGACATCTAGGAAAAATGCTTGTGTGGTAGTTTAGCTTGTGGTGTTAATCAGTGTAACTCAAACTACTACTTCCTTGAAAGGCTACTTAAGGGAACAGAGCCAGCTCTGCTGGGAGTAAATGCTGGAAGTAATTTGAATCTGCAAGCTGTTTTGGCATTCCTTGAAGAATATTCTTTCACTTGGTTGCAGTAATTCAGGAATTTGGTGAGAAGACTATAAAACAAAATTGCCAAAGAATTGAGGAATAAATTTTCAGTAGTCATATATATTCTCATTAAACTTGAATTGTTTGAACCTAAATTTAAATGCTGTAAATTGCTATTTTTCTTTCCTGTGTTAGTATAATTATTCTGCTTAGTCAAAAACTTCAGAAGTACAACTTTCTATTTCAGGAAAATCAAGCATGTCATCAAAAGCCAGTGTGAATGGCTCCAAGCTTTCATCTGGTACAAGCAGGCTGGCCCCTGTCCGACCTATTACAGTGTCATCTCTGCAGGCTGTCAATACTGAGAAATCCAGGAAGCAAGTGAGATCAGCTAGTACTCCCAAACTATCCAGTGCTATCAGCCTGGCTAAAACTTCAGCTTCTGCAACATCATCTGAGGCTGCAGGCAGTGGAATTCAGAGACCAAGCTCTGTTCCCAGCCTGCAGCAGCTGTATCAGCAGAATAAAGATGGGAGTTCAACAAAAGGAAGCCTGTGTCCCAAGCCCAAGGCTAGAGTTTTGTCTGTTTCCACAAGTCAAACTAAGGTTCCTGTGAAGACTCAAGGTAAGCAGGTACTTTGTATGACCTGTCTTGTATTCTGGTTATTGAAAGCAAATGTTACCTTGAAGGTTTGTTATTTGTTTCATTACATTTCTGTCTACCTTTAGGAAGGAGTTGGTATTTAACTGAAAGACAACTGCTATAAAAGAAGTAAATATGAATCTGATAGCAATTAACAAAACTTTTCTCTTTAGATGCAACACCAAACAAATTGGCACCAAAAGCAACACCATCTCTTGGATTAACATTCTGTGGGACACCTGGAAGGTAGGGCTTCACTGAAAATTCAATGGACTGAGGCATCTTTCTTAGCATGCAACATGGTGGGGTGTTACAAGAGTCTTTTAAAACAGTTCTAACTTCATTGTCTGTTCCCTTGAGACCTGCTGAGTTAGATGTGTTGGTGCCTATTGGAACTGATTTAAACCAAATCAAAACCCAAAACTAAACCAAATAACCCCTCCCACTCTATTCAGAAGAGGTTTCTTTGCAGTGCTAAACAGACTAAAATAATTAATAAAATAATTCTTATCAAGTAAAGCCTTTACTATGCTCTGGTTATCAACTTTAAGGTGACTACTGTTCCCTTACTGACGAAAGCAAATGGATTTCTACTGTTTGGTAGAACAGTGTTACTCAGTTTCTAGCAGGTTTTGGCTAAGGCATGTTCCTCTTCTAGTGCCATGGCAGTCAGCACTCCTCTGAGAGCCTCAGAAGGCAAGGTGTTCCAGAGTTTTTGTTTTCCTGAGAAGTCTCTCACGGTGACTCCTGCCAGTGTGAAACGCTCGGGCCTACCCACGCCCATCCGTCGCCTCTCAGGGTTCCCAGCAGTGACTCCCAAGAGCGTATCCAGAGTGGCATTTTCTCCACATGCTGCAGCTCTCCGGCAAAGCTTCAGCTTTTCTGCCAGAAACACTTTCACAGCTGGGTAAGACAGAAATCTTCATATGTGAAATGAGTATTGTAGGCAAACTGCCTCTAAATGAATTCTAGTGATGATTCTTGGCTTTCAAGGGCCTCTGCTAATTGTAGAATAAAACATTTGAGCGTAGAAAAGCTGTATAGGCCTAATAAAAATAACTTGTGACTGGTAAAATGCTATAAGCCATATGGAGGTGAGTCTATATCCGACACTAAAGAATTACAGCTTTAATAGGAAATTGTTTGTATTTCTTGAGCAAGGGAAAAAATTAAGACTTGTGTCTGATACTCTGGTGTTATTTTGCTATTGCCTTCTGATGAAGGGAAATAGCTAATTGAAATGCATATTACATTTAACTTTTGTTTTATATTGTTGCCAGTGGTCTGTAAAATTACACTTTTTAAAGCATCAGTCAAAAAGCCAGGGATTTTGTTTTCTGAGCAGCTTTACTTATGTTTTAATTCTGTTTCTTTTTCTCTGAAAGTAGAGTTGCCTTCTTCATGTTATCTGCCCAGCATCTTCATATATATATGTATGCAGGCTTGTTTGGTGGCTGGTAGAGAGAGAGGAACTATTAAAGTAGGAATGATTCGTGGCTAGAAAACTGTGTTATGTTACTTAGCGCAAAGGTCTCAAATAGTCTTTTCTCTCAAGGAAACAATTATTCTGTCTACAATAACTTTACCTTACTAATCAGATTACAGCCTCTTGTCCTCCAGCCAGTGTCAGTACTTCCTTTCAGCAGGGACTGAAGTGGGTTGCTCAGTGATACATACACAAAGTCAAATTTTGCTAGCTGTTCCAAGTTTAAAAAAAAAAATCAAAATACCTTGTGTGAAGTTTAGGCTGGATGGAAATGTCAAGTAAGATTTTTTTTTTTTTTTTTTTTTTTTTGCATGGGTATGCTATACTTTTTCTGCAGAATGAAATATTTTGTATTTTGTAGATAACTAGAATTTATTTGCTAAAAATATTGGTCATTAAAGCTTGGGGTAAAAAAGGAGAAAATGAGGTTAGAAATTGGCTTGTCTGTCTTTAGTAGTTAATGCTGATTAAAGAACTCAATTATCACTGATGCTCTTTTCCCTAGTTCTAAACAGAAACAAGAGAGTAAGGCACAGACATCTTCAGAAGATGATACATCTCCTCCACCTGTGGAGCCTCTTGTACTTAGCTTCTCACCAGAGAAAACTGCTACAGAAGGAGTAGAAAACGCACTAACAGAGAAGAAAATACAAAATGAGCTGGCTGAAGTACAAAATCAGCTGGCCGAAGAGAAACAACCTGAGGTAAGAAATGACAATAGATTTTCCTACAAAAGTACTAAGTAAATTGCTTGAATTATTTCAAGGTAAGGGATAAGTAGGGAAAGCAGTTGTGTATACATGAAGTTAAAATGTGTTAGAGTAATGAAATAATAGAATATTCCTGGAGCTGTTGGAAGGGACCCATTAGAATCATGAAGTCCAGCTCCTAGCCCTGCACAGGGCATTCCAGGAATCACACTAAACACTCCTTGAATTCTGTCAGGCTGGTTGCTGTGACACCTTGCCTAGGGAGCCTGTGCCAGTGCCCAACCACCCTCGGAGTGAGAAACCTTTTCCTGCTATCCAGCCTAAGCCTCCTGACTCAATTCATGATGTTTCCTTGAGTCCTGTCACTGATCATGAGATTGAAGAGATTGGTACCTGTGCCTCTGCTTCCCCTCGTGAGGATGTTCAAGACCACGATAGGGTCTCCCCTCATCTCCAGGCTGAACAGACCAAGTGCCCTCAGCTGCTCCTTATAGAGCCTTCCCTCCAGGCCCATCACCACCCTTGCTGCCTTCCTCTGGATGCTCTCAAATAGCTCCATGTCTTCTTTTATATTGCGGTGCCCAATTGCTGTAACCATGTGCACCCTCTAGTGCCTATATTTAGCACTGAACATCATCCATTCAGTATTTCCATTGTGTGTTTCCATCTCAAATGCACTGTCAAATACTTGCAGATTGTACATCACATTTCCACTTTTGGAAGAGTACTGTGAAATCCTTGTCGCTTCAATTAGAAAAGTAGTGTTGCAGGGCAGTTCGTGTTGCAGCCATAAAGCTCCTTCAGGGATTAAAAAACCCCTCCAAACCCAAAACACTGCTGTAGCTAAATTCAGTCACCTCAAAGGAGCACAAATCTGCATACAATGAGGGAGGATTAAACCCCAAAGTCCACACAGCAGTAAACTTAAGTGTCAAGTAAATAGTTCAGTGAACACTTCCCCTCCCACAGGAGTGTAGTGGCTTCATGTTGAAAGCTGGCACTCCACAGGCATTAAGAAGAAAGCACTGAAGCTGTAGTTTTGAAATATTAACCTGACAAAATGGTTATTGATTTACAAATACTGAGGTTTAGAATAATTTTTGGATTGATTACTCATGTTATTGCATCAGTATGTTCCTTGTTAGTTTACTGGGGGGCATAAAGTGTGTGTTTCAGAATTGCTCAGTACATGTATGGGGTACTTAAACTGGACAAAAGGATAACTAGAGTGAGAAGCTGTAGAGAATAGTTTATATGGCTAAATAACACTGCACAATAATTTTAGTTAAATCATTTAAGTATTAAGAGGGTTACTAATCTTCTATTTTAAATTTAACTCTACTTTTAAGTGAAAAACTGTTTTATGCCTCAAGGGATTTCTTTTGCTTTATCTCACCACATTTTCCCTGCAATGCTAGCTACTGGCAGAGTAGGAGCTGAGGTTTTTACACTGTGTGCATTGAATCCTGCCTGAAAAATACCAAGCTGTAAATTAAGCCTGATCTGTGATTATTACAGCTGTATAAGCTAAATTGATTGTCTCAATGTATATGAAAGAAACTTGGTGAACAGGGGAGAAAACCTGTATTTTTTTTTTTTTACAGGCTTTACTGGTAGATATTGGAGCAGACAAATCTCTCCCACACACTTCTGAATGTGAAAGTAGACCTTTGATAGACCTTTCCAATACTCCCGAAGTGAGTAAGATTACTTCTCCAAAGCCTGTGTTATCTGGGCAGATAAAGGTAAGTTTTATTCAAATCATTTGGTACAAGTTATGTTAGCAGTAAAATGTCAACTGCCTGCATATCCTTGTCTGCAGAGCAGTTCCACAATACTGTAGGAATTATTTAATACTGGCTCAATATGATAGACATAATTAGGTGCTCTTAAGAGAATGCCATGTTTAAAAACAATGTGTTCTGAACAGGAGCTCAGTGAGCAATTTGCAAATAGGAAAAGTGAGAGGATGGAGAAAGAACTTAGTACTTAAAGCAGGTGTTATAAATAAAACTGTTCTGAAGCAGGAAGTGAATGTAGAGTTGTCATGCTTATTCTTTCTTGTTCAACCTTTCTTGCACATACTCCGTTCTTGGCAGCAGCTCATTTTAATCAAAAAAGAAAGGATGCCTCTCCTGGTTAGCTTCTCTCCTTAATTGGAAGATGTGTGCTGTTGGAATCTGCTCTAAATTTTAAAATAATTTCTGGGCAAGTATTTTTTATACATTAGTGGCTTGAAGGTAGATGCCTTTAGATCATTGTCAGATGAATGCTGGTAACTATGAGGATGCAGCCTTTGACGAAAGGTGTGGTTGGGCTGAACCGAGAATCAGGCCCTTCAGGTTTTGTCAAAAGAGGAGTGTTAGAGAACTCTGACTGGCAGGGGGGGCATGTTCAGAGGAGTTCAGAAGTACAGTGTCCTGTCTGGATGGCACTGGCACTAGAATATGCAAAGCAGTGAAACTTAGAAAAGGCTTTTAGGTTTTTAAGGTGAGTATGGGCAATAACCACTTTGTGAGAAGCTTGTGCTTGTCTACGAATTAGCATGTTTTTAAAAACCTGAATAGAAAAGCTTGAGTGTGTTCCTTTTATTTGTCTTCTAGATACTAATAGGAACCCTAAACAAGAAAAGTACTTGAGAATAGTAGAGATTATAGCTGCTAGTAGCTATGCACAACAGTTGACTACACTGGCTAAATTTTGCTGTTTTTTCTTTCAGCTAATTGATTTGAGTTCTCCTCTTATCACTCTGAGCCCTGATGTAAACAAAGAAAATCTGGATTCCCCTCTACTCAAGTTCTGAATCTGAACTGAAATGAAGAATTCTTAGCAACTGTGATCTTTGAAGTGTTTTGGTGTTATTCCTCACTCATATAATTTTTTGAAGATGGCTTTAGATTGTCTGATGAACTGCATTAACAAAACAGAATTTTAACAGTCTTGATAGAGTCAGAGTCTGATAATGGTTTTGTTCATGTATGTGCTGCAATGGATGTATTTAAACTATGTTCCTCTAAGGCAAAAAAAATGGAATTGGAATTCCAATTTCTGAATTGGAAACCTGCCTCCTTACTTCCTACCAATTGTCTTTTGATTCCTTTCCTCTATGTACAACAAAGTTTTAATTTAAAATAAATGAGTTGTTTGCTAAACCTATACAAAACAGCAACTTTTTATTGCATACTTTGTGTGGACTTTTCTAGCATTGCACTAACAAGTAATAGTATGTAGGTAAAAACTAGTGGACTTCAGGGTAGCATAGCAAATTTGGAAACAGACATTTTAGCTTTCAATACTAAATGAATAGTAGAATTAAGTAGAATAAAGCAACAGCACCACCTGAACTTCTGTGATGCAAAGGAGAAGATAACAGCTTGTTGCTGCCAGATGGTTTAGTCGTAGGTGCCCCCAGCTGGCATCAACTTTGGCTTATGCAGGGATAACTGACATGAAGCAATCGCAGGGAGCTGTTTCCTTCTGGGTTTTCCTTTATCTCGGGGCCGGCTCCTGTGGCTCAGGGGCAGTGCAGGGGCCGGGCCGAGGCCGTGTCAGGGTTTGTGTGTGTGCTGAGGGTCAGAGCTCAGCTCCGCTCCCGCCCGGGCTCTCCGGGTGCCGGCGCTGCCCGGCGCTGCGCAGGCGCTGCCGCGGGCGGGCGGAAGCGGCGGCGGGCGCGATGCTGGCGGCCCGGGGCCGCCGCGTGGCCTGCGCTGTGTCCGGCGGCGTGGACAGCGCCGTGGCCGCGCTGCTGCTGCGCCGCCGAGGTGCGGGGCTGGGCCCGGGCGGAGGGAGCGGGGGCGGTGGGGCCCGGCCCTGCCCTGGGCCGTGCTGCGGGGCCCGCGCTCCCCGCTCCGGCCGGCGCCTCCGCCGTGCTCGGCCGTCCCTCGGGCCGGCGGAGCGGAGCGGGCACCGCGGGTGGCGGGACGGCCGTGAGCCAGGGGCGGGAGATGTGACCTTGGGTTAGCTGTTACCTAGAGAGAAGAACAGCTGTACGGTAACTGCAGTGTGAAACGTAGCTCAGGGTAAACATACCCACATCTTCGGTAAGATGCAGTTACTAAAGCCATTCTTGAGAAACACAGGGTTCGTGTCCAGGCTGGAAGAATTTAACTTAGAGTCATTCTTGCCTTCATTTCATAGGCTACCAGGTGACAGGTGTGTTTATGAAGAACTGGGACCCTCTGGACGAACAGGGAGCTTGCTCCGTTGACAGAGATTGTGAAGATGCTTACCGGGTGTGCCAGAAGCTTGATATCCCATTTCACCAGGTTTCCTACGTGAAGGAATACTGGAATGAAGTATTCAGGTAGAAGCACGTTTATGCTAGCTGGTCCTGCAGTATATTAGTGTGGTATCATGTTACAAAGAAAAGTAAGAATGGACAGGTAATGAGCAATGGCAGTTCCTTGCCGTTTTATCAGTGCTAAGAGAAAGCCTTGAAGCCTGTTAAATATTGATGAATTATTTATTATCTTGTTCGTATTTAAGGTCAGAATTTATATTTTGCTTTAATATGTTATTTGTTCTAGTAAGTAGGAAATCTCTTCTTGTGTGTGTAGAAATTGCTTTGCTGCAGCTTAGTTCTTCAGCTATTAATTTACTGGCCCAACCTTTCTGCAACTTGAAAAAAAAATTAATGGGATACTGTTATTGTCTTTGTGCGTAACTTATGCTGTGCCCTTTAAATAATGTTTTCTGAATCCAGCTTAGCACAAAATGATTGTGACCTAGCCTTGCTTCTTTAAACTTATAACAAATCTGAAACCGTGCTTTAAAGAGGGTGCTCAGATTTTCTGTGAATTTGTTGTACTTTAGGGAAGTTCCACACAGGAAAAGCTGAGAGATTTTCTACGCAGGTAGGACAAGAAGAGCCACATTGGTATAGCAGCATAATTTATCTTTATGCACTGGACATAAGTACATAAAAATTGTTGTCTGATCTTCATCATTCCCCTTTAAGTAGTCTTGTTATTACCTTATGTGAAACTGAGGATTAACCTGGTCATGCTACTTGTACTGCATGTTGAAATGACATCAAGCTGAGCACCAAACTTTTGGACAGTCAGTGAAGAAAACAGCAAAATAGCTCTTTTCTGGGGAAGTTCACTCCATTTTCCCCCCTTTGGTGTGAGACAATAAGTGCTACAAAACTTTTTGGAGTTTATTAGTACAGTGTTTCCTAACATTGTTACAAGTGTCTTGGTTTGTTTCAGAATCCTTTTTTCTTTATTGTCATCACTGATCTTAATTTTACTCCTCCTCTTGATCTCTCTTTAATGAATTGTTCACCATTAAACATCTTTTATAACAAGAACTCTTCCAGGTCCTGTCTTTTCCATGGTTTGTGCAAAGCCTGTTTCAGTTCTTTCTGTCAGAGAGAGATCCAGTAGACACCATTCATTGCCCTTTCTCTGGTTCTGTGCTTTGCTAGGTCTGAATTGGTGTGGGGGTGGCTTTGTGGTGACTCCTTTGCAGAACTCCTGGGGTACCATGAGAGTGTGGTGTGAGCCAGCAAGAGGGACGCAGCTCTGGGTAGACCCAGGAGATTTAATTATTAGGATGAGTTGTTGAATTCACAACTTTTAAAAAGCAGTTGGAGAAAATAAGAGTTATGTTGCTTTATTTATATTTTTAAAGTAGTGTCACATGGTAAGGAAGAAGCAATTGATGGTGTTTCAGATGGAGAAAAGTAAAACCAAATACTAGGATTGCTGTTGTTCTTTTAAATCCAGTCAGTGCCCTCAGTTCTTCTTCAGTGCAGTGGCTACTGACAACAGCCTTACAAAGTGATGCAATGATAAGGCCTTTTGTTATCTCAGGCTATTGTTGTATGCTGGTTTAATTACATCAGTTATTATTTCAGTGTTTTCAAGTGAATAATACTAAGTGATTATGCTGCAGTGTAAAACTACAGCATAACTTTGAGAAACTTGGAATTTCTAGAGAGGAAAAAAGACAGGAAAGAGTCTCTAAAATCAAGCCTCTAAAATCAAATCTCTAAAAGCATCAATCATGAGTGGCTGCTTGTGGTGACATTATTGCAGGTGAAGTCACTGTCTGTTCAGTTGAGACACTCCTGGTGTGTACCACCATATTGTCCCACTGAAAAATTAAATAGGGTTGTTTCATTCTGAAGGTAAGTATTCTGTGAGAGGTGTGCACAGTGGGCAGCCACACCTGCCCAGAGGGAATATTCATTTAATAAAGCAGGATTGCAAGATTGTAAGTGATAATTTGACCCTGTCATCAGTGCACTTTGGAGAAAATCTTCCAAACATTGGGTTTTTGCACATTAAAATCTAATGGGTGTTTTATTTCTAACATAAAATGTTTACAGTGGCTGGGTCTTCTCTGGGACTGGGACTTAGCTTCTCATATTTGAACACTGTCCAGTTTCAGCTAGTATTGTGCATGTTAATGCACATGATAGACATTTGAGTCTTTGTTTTACAGTGACCTCCTAAAAGAGTATGAATTGGGAAGGACGCCGAATCCTGATATTTTGTGTAACAAGCACATCAAGTTCAACTACTTTCTGCATTATGCTATGGATAACCTTGGTAAGGCATTTTCAAGTGTGTCAGTAAGAGTGTGTGCCATGGAAATGCTTAAAGGAAACAAACTCTTTAAAAGGTGGGGAAATACATGAGTTCATGTGCATGCCTAACTCATATCTCTGTTAGCAGTATGTCAATAAGAGCAAAGTATTTGGTTTTAAGATTGCTTTTACATAAAGAATCATAGAGTGGTTCAGGTTGGGAGGGACCTTTAAAGGTCATCTAGTCCAGCTCCCCTGCCCTGGGGACCTTCCACTAGATTAGGTTGCTTATATGTAGGAACAGATTTATTTCAGGGACATGCATTGACCTGACTGTTGAGTTTTACATTCTTAGGTGGTCCTTAAAGTACAAAAGCACAAGTGCTGGCATGCTGGTGAATAGTTTGCATTATTTAAATAGCAGAAGTACTACTATTGTCTAAGACTTCTCTATAGGTTTTCTTCTTTCATTGCTTTCTGCTTTTCTTATTGTATGTTTGCAATTGTGTTTTGAACTGTGAATTTCGAGTTTGTGCCTTTGTGTTATGTTTGGTTTTTCTTTCCTTAATAGGAGCAGATGCAATTGCTACTGGGCATTATGCCAGGACCTCACTGGAGGACGAGGAAGTGTTTCAGCAGAAACATACTAAAAGACCACAGAGGCTTTTCAGAAACCGTTTTGAAGTTAGAAATAGTAAGCTGTGTCTTCATTTCATGCTTTGTCCTACATATAAAATAGAAATTTAAGCTATGTTTGGTGCCACAGAATCCAGGGATATTTGTGACCTTACACACAATGATTACTGATTAAACCCCAGCCTTTGTAGATGGTTGTTTGTGCTAAACAAGGTATTTACATTACTGAAAACGACCCTGACTTGTCAAGCATTACATTTTCTTGTTCTAAGAGTCAGATGAATGTCTGATATATGGTGAGAAGTATGCTAGACCCAAAGGAAAAAAACTTGTAAACTAAATCTATGCAAAGCTGCCACAGTGATGCTTTTACATTACAGTTTCCCTGCTTTCGTTTGTCCACCCCTGGACTTAAAGGGGTTTGTTTCTTTGTTTTAATTTTACTTCTGGAAAGTTGAAATGGCCCCTGCACCTATAGTCTATATATGTGACAGTCTGTGATTTACAGATGATGTTTTTGTGATGGGCTTCTTGCCCCCAACTGGGATTTTGTATCACCAGCTGTGACTGAAGTATTGGCCTGTAGTTTGTGTTCAAGTCAAGAAATACATAAGTAGTGTTTGTACAACAGCAGAGCTGTTTATACAGACAGGGGGCAGAACATGATTGAAAAACTGTATCAATTCTATTTCATCTGGGTAATGAGGAGATTTCATCTATTTTAAAGAAAAAGGTCAAGCTCTCATCTCTGAGCATTGGTAGTAGCTCCACTGATTGCTCAAATTACTGATTTCTGGTAGGATTGATGGATTTCAGGGCAAAACAGTGTCTTTCTGAAGAACAGCATACTCCAAGGTATTTGAATCTTCATTTTCTCTTTCACAGGAAAGGTGGAAGTTGTTTTTGTTTTCTGTATTGTCAGTGTCCTTGCTAGTGACACATGCACTACTGAAATAGATGAGGCAGTGTAAGTCTTTTTAAGATTCTGCATAGTACAAAATCAGAATCTTCTAGATCTTTTTAGTGATGAGAAAATATCCAAGTGTTTTTGTTGGATTTTGAAAAACATGTAAAATACTGCCTCTAACATGTATTTGAAAATAATAAATTGGAAATGTTGATTGTCAAACAAAATCCTAAAGCATTTTGAACTATTAATAATAGTTATGTTGAGATGTTTTATGTGTTTCACTTTGCAGCTGTGAAACTGCTTCAAGGGGCTGACCTCTTTAAGGACCAGACCTTCTTTCTAAGTCAGATTTCACAGGATGCTTTGAGGAAAACCATCTTCCCTTTAGGGGATTTAACAAAAAGTTTTGTAAAGAAGATAGCGGCAGAACATGACCTTCATCATGTGCTAAAGAAAAAAGAGGCATGGTAACACTTAACACTCTTTTGATTTTTATTTCTCTGTAAAACAACTTTCCTGAACTTTTTGAACTTTAACCTGTGACAAGCCATCCGTTCCTGATAGAAAAGAATAATGTAATAGGTTGGGAAGCATTCTTCATAGGTGGCTCCTTCCTTAAAAGTACTTTTAGGAGCTAGTAGTTAGTTGTGTATTTTAGCTTGCTGTTGTATCTCAGAACTAAGATGAAGGTGAATGTGTGGGATGCTATGAGCCTAAAGGAAAGCGTCCTCTGTCACAGCAAGGGAGAAGCTTTTGTTCTTTATTCTCCATAGCTTTTAAGAGCTTCCTCACTTGTAATTGCTTCCCACTATGTCTTTAGAAATTGGATCATACTGTTTTTCCCCAGTTACTCTTCAAAAAAAAGTTATGTTTCTCTGAGAACTAAGACTTCATGAGTTGATCTTAAAAACTGTAATGCAGGCAGTAGTTATGTTGCTGATGCTGCCTTGATTGCTTTTCATGCTAATATTCAGCCTCAGTAAATGAGTGTTTGAAGAATGTCAGCAGTAACTGGAAGGAAAAGAAAAGCTTATTTGGTTCTGAAAAGGTTTTTTTTGAAGAGATGAACCATCATTGTATCATTTTGTTACCTCTGTGCTTTAATATGAAAGAGAAATTCGGTTTTAATATGCATACAATTTCATCACTAAGGTTGATGTATTTATTGAACAGATGTTCTACTTTCTATTATCCTTCTTACTTCTGTGCTTACAGTTCCCACTGATTCTGTATAGAATTAGTTTACCTATGTTGCAACAGATGTTGTGGATTTGTTTATGAGATGCCTAAGATAGTTTGGGATACACAGGAGGGAAAAAAATTTGGACAGATTATGAATAGCCATTATTTCAAATGTTTTTCTCTGCTTTTGTGTATTCAGTTCCATGTTTCTTTTTCAGAGTATGGGGGTCTGTTTCATTGGTGAAAGAAACTTCGAAAAATTCCTTCTTGAGGTGAGCAACACTAACTCTCTGACAATCTTTGTTTTGTTCTGGTGGTCAGTCTTTAAAACACTGTCTGTAGAAAAACCTCCAGCAGCTTGGGGCTCTCTGTAAGTGGCAGTCACAAGCCTGGCTGGACCCTGACACCCACAGCTGCAGGTTACCCTTCTTACCCTTCTCCAGCTGTCCCTCCTTCTCTGGAGCAGAGGAGTGAACCTGCACTCTGTGCCTGCCAGGCTCTGACAAATGGTTGGAATGTGAGAGGGGCAAAGAGCAGGATCCTGCTGTCTCCTGACATGTGTGAGGGTAGGGGAACTGAAGGCTAGAATAACTGCTCATAGGGACTGCCCTTCCTGCTTTTCTCTGAGAGCAGCATCAAGGAGGGGCCAGTAAGCTGTTTGGGCAGAGTTTGCTTCTTCAAGAGTTATTTTTCAGTTTTGAGAGAATGTAGTGACAGAATCTGAAATATACTATGAAATTTTCTTGGGCTGTCTTGTGACTTCTCTCTTCCTCTTTGTTAGTATTTGGAACCTCAGCCAGGTAACTTTGTTTCCATTGAAGATAAGAAGGTGATGGGAAGACACAAAGGTAATTGGCTAAGCCACCTTAATAACTTACTTTCAGATAAATGGAACAATACTGTTTTTATTTGGAGGGGCAAGTTTTGGGAAATTCCAGAGCAGTCTACAGGTTTTACTCAGTTTGTTAAACCGTGGAAAATTTGCTGTATACAATAGAGCCTTGAACTACAACTAATTCTTGGTTATTTGTTCCGTATTGCAAGAAAGCAAATAATTATTAGGGTTACTCTGCTGCTATTAAGTAGTTGTTATTTTAATACCAAGAGACCACTGCTCACTCAATTCCTTCAGGATGACTGTGCTTCAGTTCCATATTCTTTAGTACTTCAACTTGGCAGGAGAAAATGCACCTCAGTGGTTCACAGCAGGACATCATCAAACAGGGGCAACTTCACTTTTCCTTTTCTCCTGTGTGTTCTTCCTTTGCTGCCCTCAGTTCAAGCTGCCAGAACTGACTTTCCCAAGTAATTTATGATAATAGGATGTTATACTGGTACATAAAAGTAAGGGAGACTAGTGGGACTGAATGGCAGATACCCCACAAATTGAAACTGACGTAAATAAATGTATGTCTTTATAAGACCTAAGAATAATCCATTTCAGCTGTGGCAATTTGTAATCTTCAGTTTGCATTTCAGGTACAGATGAAATTTCAAGCAGGTGTTACTTTAGTTTGTTGCTGCCCCTCTTCTCTAAGACAGCCTGATTTGTTATTCTTTGTTTAGTGGTAAAATTTTGGGGAAATGATTTTAATGTGTTCTTCAGAAAGTAAAAGATGAAAAGCCCCTAGCAGCATTCCATTTTCACATTTCTTTAGGTTGGTTCCTCTTCACCATAGGCCAGAGGGCTCGGCTGGCAGGCCTCAAGGATGCTTGGTTTGTTGTAGACAAAGATGTCAGCACTGGAGATGTCTTTGTGGTGAGTTAATTAACACTGGCATTGCAAATGACTAATGCATGCACTAATGACTGCTGCTGTATGGAACTTGAGCCTAACCTGGGCAGAATTCTTGGCTTTCCTCTTGGGGAAGCAAGAACCAACTAGCATAGCATCAGCAGATGTGAAACATCTTTTCCAAACAGGATTTTCATGAGCACCAAGTTATTTTAGATTTTGGCATAGAGTTTTTCCAAGCAAAGGGCAATTACTGAAAAGAATCAGCCAATCTCTGAACTCTCATTTTCTACTCTAAAGCATGAGGGTTTTATCTTAGTTATTATGATGTGGTTTATAAAATGTGTATTACCTTGGTTTATGATATATTGCTGCTTTGTTTTTCTAGTGAAAGAATGAGGAGCCAGTGACACAGTTTTATGATTTTAAAAACTGAGGCAGAATATAAATGCTAAATGATAAATAATTGGTGTGTTAATGGCTAATCCTATGAGGTGATGCAGAGTTCTGCAGCTTGCTAGCATTGGTAATATTTCTTCCTATTCATGCAGTAGTTATTCTTCCTGGATACTGATGTGATTATAATGAGGTGTTCTGCTTCTTGTTGATATGCCAGTGCAGGGGACCGTAATCAAATGAGAATTGAGAAGAAACAGACTTGTTTCAGCACTACAAGAATTTTTATGTTCTGCAGCAAGTTTGTCAAAGGCAATGCCTTTGCTGGGGAGGTGTTCATTTGGGAAGTGTGAGAAGAGGAAGGGAGCTCTTGTTGAGACAGGGTAAAGAAGGTCATATTTCTGAACTGAAGAAGACAGAAATGCAATTAGAGGGAAAAGCATACAACAAGAGAGACATGATCCTGAGGAGTAGAAGACTGACAAATTATTCAGGCTTACTTTAGCCTTATTTAAGTGCTAATAAGTGTTTGCTTTCTTGCTCATATTGCCTTCATTTTGTTATGGCTTGATGCTCTTCTGTGCTTCACTACAAGTTACATGCTCATTGGCAAAAACATCAGCAATAAATAAACGTATTTTAAGGCACCAACAGGAGATCACCCTGCTCTGTACAGAGACCTCCTGCGGACAAACCGAGTGCACTGGATCGCAGAGGAGCCTCCGGCAGAGCTCGTTAGAGACAAGATGATGGAGTGTCATTTCAGATTTCGGCACCAGATGGCACTGGGTAGTCAAACCGTGTTTTTCTTTTGTCTTACTCAGTTTGTGGAACTGGTAACGTGTTCAGGTAGTTCCACAGTAATAGTGGAGAGGTTCTGGCATGGCCTTCCTGTTTCTGCAGTGTCTTACAAAACAATTCTCTGCAGTAGTAGACTAACTAAGTAAACTTAGTCTGTTTACCCTTGTTTTTTGAAATTCTTAAACGTGAACATAATGGTTAACTGTCAGGTGTTTGATCATTCTCTGCTCTAGTGCCTTGTGTCCTGACTCTAAACCAAGATGGGAGTGTGTGGGTAACACTGGTGAAACCAGCAAAAGCTATCACACCTGGACAGGTAAGTTATTAGAAGTAATTTTCCTTCTATTTTTGTGTTTTACTTTATCTGGCTAATAAAACAGAGTAGCTTTTTTATTAGCTGGAGCGAAGTAATTAATTTATTTGCATGTGAGAGTGGTTAGCTCTATTTTGACTATTTATCAACTATTTTCAGGGAGATTGTTTCTAGTTCTAATGATCTGTTATCTGTATAGTCTAAGAAACTTGCTTAAAATTTTTAGAAATACATGGAAGTATCTGTGGAATCAGTTGTATATGCAGAGAAGGAAGCTGTTATTGATTGCAAGAAATCGATTTTAAAAAACATTAATTTGGTAATTACCTGCTTAATGTGGGTTTAGTGTTCACACCTGTTATGTGAGACTGGTGAATTCCATTGTCCTGCACAGAGCTGAGAAGAGGTGCTGTGCCTTTTAACATTGCCATGATGAAGATATATCAGCACATTCCAGCACACTGGCTCTCAAGCATTCCCTGCATCCCCTCTCCCAGTATGTTTTACCCACCCTCCCTACTTGGGGGTGTGTGGGACACAAAAGGAGGGAAATTACCTGAACTCTTTGTAGGGGAGAGATCACAATCCAGCCAGAGCTTGTGAGAGGCACAAGCAGCCCCTGAGTGCCAGGAGCTGCTGGGCCTGTGACCAGGTTCTGTACTGCCAGGCAGAGAGACAGGGCAGGAGGCCTGGGCTCCCCTCCCCTGCAGGAACCTGAGCACATCAGGGAGCTCCAGCTGCTCCCTTGCAGATGCTCTGCTGCCATAGTCCTTGGTCCCCTTCCAGTTTTGACAAATGCCACCGTAGGCAGGGCACAGTTTTCTGGGGAAGGTCCAGTGATGGTGCAGATGATGTTATGTATGTCATCCCTTTTGGAAAGGAAACTTCCCAGCACAATCCACTCCACCTCAGTAACTGAAGAGTTTTGAGATAGCCTTGTAGAAGTTCATGATGAAATTTCCACCAACATGGTCATAAATTTATAATCCTGTGAACCTGCAAATCCTCTGTAATTGTGTGTGTGCGGGTTGTTTGTTTCAGGTTTGGTTTTTTTTTTAAGATTTAGACAGAACAGATACAAATTGCTCACTGTCCAGCAGGTCTTGCACAGCCTGCAGTTGCTCACTGGGGTTTCTGCAGCTGCTAAAAAGATTTTCCCTGTGTTTACCTCCTAGTTTGCTGTGTTCTACAAGGGAGACGAGTGCCTGGGCAGTGGGAAGATCCTGAGAATGGGCCCATCAGTGTACACCTTGCAACAGGGCAAAACCCGAGAGGAGAGTCCCAAGAAGGAAGAGATTGACAAAATAGAACCAGCAACATAACACCTGGGATTGTTTATGGAAGGACTTTGGAAAATTTGCTGCCTGAGGACAATAAAAACTACAATAAATGTAGTTCCTAAGGCCAGTTAACTGAGAGTCCCAACTCTTGACTGTTAGCACTGAAGGAGTTTAAAACTAAAGCCAGAGTGGTGCAATTTTGCTGGACTGTATGGTACTGTTTATATTAATATGCATCAAGGGATGTCCTAAGGTGTTCTGTAATAGTAGTTACACATACAAGAATTTTAATACAAAAACCATGTCTGAAATAATAAATCTATCTCTTATGCATAAGTGAAATGCTTTTTTTCCCCTTACATAAAGGTACCTGTCCCTAGTAAAGTACATATGATATTTTACACTAAATGCATGCTTGTGCTTTGAACTCTGGAAGAGGAATGAATGATGTTTAAGTTCAGCATTTGGAATGGACTCTAGGCAACAGATACTTTTCATTTTGCATAGTTTTATAAAAAATGCTTTGGATTCTTAAACTGTATTAAGTAGTCACTTCAGATGTTTACATAAATCAGAATTACAAATCTTAGGGGCTTAACAGTCTTGAATGTTAAATGTTTTCACACAACTGACCAATTTTCTGTTAACTGCTGAGGTCTGAGGCTGTTCTGTTTGTCTCCTGGAGAATGCGTTGTTGTGCTTGAGAAAAATGCAATTTCACAGGGATTTCCTTATTGTGGGTCAAGCTTAATATAGATCTGATAATGATGGGATCTTGCCATGTCTCAAAATGGAATAGTCTTAGGAAGAGCTGAATACTCCATCCAAGTTAGATAGGTTTATAAGGACTGGATGCAGATTGAGGACAGCCCAAGCTTATAATAAAACTTCATTGCAGCAAGTTAGCAAAAATGAATTCTTGTCCTTCAGCATGGTAGTGGAAGGTAACTGTTCCTGAAGTACAGTTGTGCAGGAGCAGGACTTCCTGGTGGTGTAGAATCTTCAGATTTTAAGTGGCAGTGAGATCCCAGGTTTGCTGAGAGCTGCTGAGCCAGTGCCTCACAGCAGGAAAGGTTAACCCTGTCCTGCTTGTAGCACAGCTGGCATTGGATGCAGTGAATGTCTGCTACAGCACCTGCGAAACAGAGGCTTTTTAATATATGCTCTGCTTCCCTCTTTTTGTTTAAGCATCCTTAACATTGGACACAGCAGTAATCCAGAATGGCTAATGCAGAAAATCCAGAAGCTAACATGCTGCTCTTTGGTGGAAACCTCTCCAGTAATGCTCTCCATTTACTCTGTAGGCTCAGAGGACTTTGATTTTTATCATCAGAAGCTCACAGTGCTGCTGAGGAATGCTCATCTCAGGTAGAGGTGAATGTGGACAATGTTTAATACAGACTCATTGTCTGAGAAGGGTGCAGGCTGCAGCTCAGCCTCTTGCCAGGGTGACAAGCAAAGCCCTCTGACACGAGGAGGTGATGGCTGCCCTCGCTGCCAGTGAACATCAGCACTGCTGCGAGCTAGGAGTTAGTGGGTGTTTGTGAAATTCAAATGGCAAACAGCTTCTTGCAGGGGATGCTTCACAAGAGGCTGCATGTGTCCAGCAACACCACACTTTAATGTTGAAACCAGTGTTTGAAAACAGCTTGGAAACAGGGAGGAGGAGTGAGGTGAGAGCAGAGGGTGGTGCTGGGGTCAGGCAGCCGTGTGCCCTACAAGGTACCAATGACACCATTGCTCACACAGCCATTGCCCAGGCTGGAATTTGGCCAAGATTAAGCTTGAATGGGATATGAGCAGTCAGGTCAATTTTCTTTTTCGTATCTATTGCAGAAGATAGCATCAACATGCTTTTTAAAATTAACTTTTTATTGGTCATTTCTTCTGCCACTTTGGGCAACAAATTGCACGCAGATGAATTAACTTTCAAGTTGTCATTAAGCATTTCAGGTCTTGAAATACTTGGTTTCAAAGACTCACATGCATAGCTGTTTAGAAAAAGACTTTTTCCTTCCAAAGTAGAAAATGTGATAACAAGATTAGGATCAAGTAACTGAAAAACCACGACTCACGTCAGCTAAGGCCGAGTCTGAATTGAAATCTCTGTTGTGCCCTTTAAATGTATTTGAACTGGTGTTTCTAAGTGTAAAATGGCTGAAAAATTGCACTCCAAGTGCAGTTTTATTCCAGAAGTGCTTGTGTACAACCTATCTTAATTGCACTCCTGGTTTTGCTCCATCTTAGCAGTGCTCCTGCTGGTGCTGGGGGACAGAAGTGTCCCCATACAAGGAGAGCAGGGCTGTCCTGTGACTCTGTCTTCACCTGGTTGGGATCTTTGGAGGTATTGCAGGTGTGTGGTGAAGGATTCCACTGGCACTGTGGCAGCCCAGGATTTACAGTCCAGCAGTAAAAGCGTTGGCTCTTAGTGTTTGCACTGGCTTTTAGGGCTGAGAGAAGCTGTCATCCTCCCACTTCAAAACTGAGCATTCACTCTGTCTAGCTGCTTTCTCTCTTTAGCTGCAAACCACAGGGAACAAAGCTGCTGTTGTTTTGTAAAGCTTTATCCCTTTCCTCCTTTTTAGGGGTCTATATTGTTAGCATACTTACAAGGAAAAAAAAAAAACCAACACAAAAAACACAAAAAAACCCCCCAAAAAACAAGAAAACACACACACAAAAAACCCCACAAAAACAAAAACAGACACAAAAACAACAACCAACCAAAAAAAACCCCAAAAAACCCAAACAAAAAACAAAACAAAAAAAACCACCACACCACAAAATTTTGGATGCAGCATTTGAAATTTGTACTTTAATCAATGCAAATATTGAATCCAGCCCCTATGGACAAGGCTGAGCTCTCCCTGGAAGCTGGAGATGAGTGTGCAGACTCTCCCCTGAAGGCAGTGAGGTGGGACTGGAGTGAATGTTCACAGCACCGCCTCTGCTGCTGGGATTTCAGGATCATGCTGTTTCAGAGTAAAGGATACAATTTCTCCTTCCACCATTATTACCAAACCAGAATTTTCTAGCCCCTCTTTGTCCAAAAGAACCCTTTCAGCTTGGGGCACAGGAAGGGTCTCTGCTGTCCCTGCTTGCACGGGCCCATGTTGGGTTCTGCAGCCAGGGACAGCCCAATGAGCTGCAGGGGACCTCAGCCACCAAACAGCCTCGGGTTTCATTTTAAAAACCCTTTCCATGCATTTATATGTATTTACATGCTTCAAAGCGTTGAACGAACTGAAGTTATCTGTGATAAATGCGACAATCACCCCAGCACGGTGCGCACCAGCGATGCAGGGAGGTGATGTGCCATTTCCAGCTCCAGCACCAGGAGGCACCAGGGCATCACGGCCGTCCCTCCCCGCGGGCAGCGCTGTTGGGAGATGCTGGCAATTAGCACATCTGTAATTGCGATTTTTGTTTTCGATTTTTGCTGAGCCAGTCCATTGGAAGGTTTGCCCCTCGGTGGGTTTGTTCACGGCAGGGATAAAGCTGCCCAGGCATGTCAGCACAGCCGTGAGCCGGCTGAGATGCAGCAGCTTTGAAGAGCCAAACTCTCACTGTGGCTGGGCAGAGACCCAGGTCAGGCCAGTGATGGCCCGGCAGCAGGGAAAACACTTTTTTATGTCAGAGTTCAGGTCCTGCCTGCCCTCCTTCCCCTGTGCCACGCCGTGCGGGTCATTTGTTTCCTGCTCACACTCAAATTCCATCTGGTTCTTGAATGGGTGGAGGTAAAAGGGAGATGTATTTTTGTATTTTTTAATCTTGAGAACTAGTACCAGATCCTTACACTTTGAATACGTAAGGGTTCTGATGGACACTGACTTTTGGGGATTTTCTTTTCTAAAATGCCTTGCTTTTTACTATAGGCATAGCACCAGCTACAGAAACTTGGGAAGGCAACAAGTAGATGGACTCCTCTTTCTGTGCAGGTTTGCAGCACACAGAGTAATTTCTTCAATGCAAAGGAGTTCCCAACTCATTCTGCAAGTTTAAGGTGCTAGCAACAATGAAACACATGGACAGATATCCCTTAAACAGACCCTCCATGGACAAACTAAGTTTTTTGGGGTGGCTGCCCTGCTCTGGACTTCAATAATTCAGTGGCACCTTTCCCATTCAATAGTGGCATCTTTTGAGGAGGCTCCCAGGAAAATATCAGTCATGTAATTACATCATATCAGTCCCTGTGGTGAAAAGCACCAGAAGACCTACTTCCAGTAAGAAGATTCATCAAGAGAAAAGTGACCTGACTATCCTGTCCTGGATTTCTACAGAAGTGCTGTGGGGGCTCATGTCAGAAATTCCTCTGGTGCTTTGCATTCCTGCAGGGCTCCTGCGTTTGTGCCTCTGGGGTTGCATGAGCTGGATGTGGTCTGCTGACAGCGTTGGTGGCAGTTCTGGCTGGCAGATGGGACTTCTGGGTTGTATCAAAAGACTTCAGGTTGGACTCTTAGACAAATGGTGAATTCTTCCTTTTCTCCAAGAATGCCCCTAGAGAGGAACAGACTCAAGACGTATGTAGCACTGAGTTTGTGGGAACCAGGTGTTCCATCCCTCTGTGCATCCAGTTCTCTTTTTATTTCAATAAAATTTGATCAGAGCAGAGACAGGAGGTTCAGCCATGTCCTTGGGAGCAGGGAAGATGCCCCATGTGCTCCTCTGTGGTACTGTGGAGATTTCCTCTCTCTGCTATATTCTCCAGGGCTGATGAGCACCAGCACAGCAGGAAAATCCTGGGCTGTGCCCACTTCTCAGTGCAACACATGAGGAGAGAGCGAGTAAAAACCAGTGATAGAACATTTCTTCTTTCATTTGAGGGACTTCAGTGAAGTTAAAAAAGGCTAGCACAGATCTCTTTGGAAATCTGTCCATCTCAAAGGCTGCATCCTCAGCCTTGCTGTAGCTCCTGCCTGATGGCAAAGCAAATTCAGGTGGTCTGGTCTCATTACACTGGATGAGGCTTTGAATGAAACTATAAACATCAAAGAAGGATGGATTGTAAACAGAAAATGGACTGGGATGCAAAAATAGAATAACTAGCCATGTAGTATCTGGTGGGTTTCAGATTGCTGCTGCATTAAAGGTAGTTTTCATTTTGATCTAGTCACTTAACTACTCTTCACATATTTTTATCTCTCCTCGCTTGAGAGTACACTAAGGACTCTGTAGGCCATGTCACACCAACAGCTCCATGGCTGTTAGCAAATTTCCTAGATGTAGTAAAACTCTGTGATCAATCTATTACAAGCTTGAAAGCTTTCAGGTGTGGCTTTTAAATTGAAAATCCCTTTACATACTATTAATACTTCTTCATATAGTAACACTTCTAGAAATAAATGAGAATAATCTACACTGGGTTTAAATATTAAAGGTGTTTTATGGTACAAGATTGCTACACTGACTTAGTTTTATGCCTGCCTTTTAGGTTGAAGGAGACAGCACAAGAAGAATCTGTGGACTGATTGGTAGCCAGGTGTTGAACCTTATTTAAGACACAACCATTTCATGGAGCAGACTGTCCTCATGTGTCTCCTCTGCACTGCAATTCAACAGTGGTGCTTGAACTCCAGAGCAAGCAGGGGACTTCTATACTGAGAGGAGAGCTGAGACTGATGGCTTTGAGAGCTGAGACTGATGGCTTTTAAGGTGGCTCCCTGCAAGCTGCCTTCTTTCTGAGGCCAGAGGAGAGCCTCACTGATGGATCAGGAGAAAGATGTAAATATTGTCTAAGCACCATAGATTGATCCTGGGAATTAGAGCAGGCTCTGCTCCGGTGGCTCTTGCCACAACTGTCCAACCCTTTAATTACAATGAACTTCTGTAATTAATGCTGCTGTACTGAGCTCCTGCCATGAAGGGCCAGGCTTGAATCTCCCACATTAAACCTCCTTAGAGGCATGTTTAACACAGATGGAGCTTGCAGAAAATCCCAAGGGATGCATGGGGTGTCTGTATCACCACAGAGGCAAAATAAATCCTCAGCAAGAAACAGGAGTGCTTTGTTGCTGGTCTGCTCCAGCAAAGGAGCAGCCTTGGCAGAAGCCCCACTGGGTTTACCTCAGTTGCAATGGCACTGGCTCTGTCACAGATCTGCCCACAGAGAAGTGATGCAGGCATCCCTGTGGATACTTGAGGACCTGCCCTGTCACTGAGTGAGCAAGAAAGAAAATCTACAAGCTGCTCTGGGGTTGTGGTTGGCATAACCTAGATAAGATCAGCCAGGAAAATGTTTTCCTTGGACAGCCCAGTGGAGAAAGGTGTGTGTCAGGTGTGCTTTGGTGGCAGCTTGGTCCCTCCTGACCACCTGCTCACTCCCATTCCTTTGGCCATTTTGTGCCAGCAGTATGAACCCTAACTCCTAAAGCCCTGAGCCAACTAGGCTTTTCCCTGATCCTTTCCATCCCTGAAACCTGTGCATCTGTAAGTGAAGGAGTTAACCATTCTAGGCATTTCTGTTTGTTTTATTCAGAAATAAACATGTAATATAAGGTATTGATTTTTCTCAAAATCAATGCCCAATTTGCTGTTTCCCCTGGAAACTTGTTCACTTTGCTGGCTCCCAACCACAGCAGCTACTGCTTTGTGTGGGGTTCAGTGGGATGTTCCTAACCTGAAGGGAATGGATCATTAAGCTCCAGCTGCCTTGTTTATACAAACATAGGACTTCCCATGCTCAGTTTTCGTGAGTGTATGAATATCTAACAAAAACACAGACCCAGCTCTGTGTTCTCTGCTTGGAAAGCACAATACAGGCTGAACATGCAAACACTAACACTCAAGATGAACTTCCCAAGAGTTTCCATCAAATGACCAAAAGCAAGAGGTTTTCCTACACACTAGCCCTGGTTGCTGATTTTGCAAACTGTTAAATCTCTAGAGGGGAAAAGCCCCAACCTGTAAGGAACTAATACAACAAACCACCCAGCTGGTTGCACTGCAACTATTTCAGTGAAAGAGTGGCAGCACCTGGAGAGCCAGAGCTGTGAGCTCATTTCTGTTTCCTGGGTGCATCTCATGTAAAATGATGGCTTTGTGGAGGTCAGGAGGGGCTCCAGAAGCCAGGGCATGCTGGCCAGGGCAGCCCCACGCTTTGGCCCTGGGACACTTGGCAGCTGTCAGAGACACAGGGCACCTCTCACCTTAAGCACAGTTCTCTCCCTAAGAGGTGTCCCAGCTCTGCTCCACCTCTGCAGTGTCTCCTGACCCAGTGCAGAGGCTGGGCTCTCACAGCATCTCCATGAAGCTCAGTCCACAGGGAAATCAGTCCGGGCCTCCCTTCAAATAAAGACAAAATGTTCAGACTGTGCAAAACTAGAGTTTGAAGGAGTGGATGCTCTATTCAGAAGTATCTTTGAGCAGAGGGATGGCAGAGGCAGATGTCTGACCAAGGCAGAAGGGGACACACCAGCACAGTACAGAGCTCAGGGGTCTCCTGGGGGTGCTTACAAATGCTTTGAAGTATTTAGAGGACAATCATGAATTAACACAGCCCCTTTGCCACACACGCTTCAGATTAACCTAATGTTCTTTAATACACTGCCTGGCACGGTGGGTAAAGGAGCAGCAGCAGATGGAACATGACTTCAGTGAATAGTTTGATACTGCCCCACACTCTATTCTCATACACAAAACACTGTCAGTGCAGCTGATGTGAATCAGTATGAGGTAGGTGCAAAACTTGCTTGGTGAGAAGTGTTACAAAAGCCTTCTTGGGCTTAGTTTTATTTGGTATTTTCATTCATTTGAATGATGGAGTAAAAGGTAGCTTGTAAAGGTTGCAGATGCTGCCTCCAGGCATCCTCATGGACAGGACTAAAATGCAAAATGAGTATGAGAAACTGGAGGATGGATCCAAAAATCAATGGACTGAAATGGAAAATGAGTCCAGTACAAATTGCTTCTTTTGGGGAGGAGAAGTGAGTTGCACATGTGTGAACAGGAGCATAAAGGCAGGGCACAACCTCTGCAGAAGAGGCTGTGGGGCCCAAATGCACCCCAGACTGCTCCTGGCACTGCAGGTGCTGTGGGTGTGGACAGCGGTGATGCCTCACCAGGGCTGCTGGGATCTCCTTCCTGGATCCCCAGGCCTTGGCAGGAGCATCCCCTGCAGCTGAGCAGGCTGTGTGCCTAAGCCTGGCCTGAGGATTCAGACAAATGAACTCATCATCCTCAGAAAGGCTACTGCAGGCTACTGACAATGCTACTGGAATTATTGTTTAGGACTTTTACACACATCCCTGAGTCTCTTTGAATATATTTGAGTATGTTCAGTTGTTGAAGGGGCTGGGCTACATGACTGCTGATGTTACTGCAGCCTTACTATGCCATGATCCTGCCAGTGGTGCATCTCCTAGGGATTTTTTTTTCTTCAATTTGCTTAAGACAAATATCATTGTAAAGATTAGGACAGGAGAAGTGAACGAAATGGAGTTTTAAAAAATTATTTCCTTTTTTGGAGGGTGTTGGCAGGCCTACTGCTTGCATTTTGTGGACTGCTCTGGTCTCTTCTCTCCCTGCCACTGCCAAAAAGGCTATAGTTGACCTGGTAATGGGTTGAAGAAGGGCAAGAAAGAAGGCTAAATGGAACAGTTACAGAGATCCAAGCTGCCCAGCTGGAAAGAGATTACTCAAGTTCTCTAGGACAGAGCCTGTCTCTCTCTTTGACCTGGAGAAGGTGACTGAGAGATGATTCTCACTGCCTCTCCTACTGCAAGGAACAGAGGTGTCCATTGTAGGGGACAGGAATGAAACTGAAGGAAATTTTTCTTGCTGCTTGTGACTGAATCAGGCAGCCCATTGTGTACTAGAAGTTTAAATGGATACAAAACAACATGAGAGATGTATGAGGGAAATAAATACCTATGCTGCTGGAGACAAGCACAACCCCTCCCTCTGGGGAGCCCTGAGCTGCAGAGGGCTGGGGGCTGTGGACCCTGCTGGGGCCACCTTGCCATGTAACGTGTGGCTGATAATCCTCTTTTCCTAAACATATGCTGTAGGTCTCTGCTGGAGACAGGATCACAGGCTGGTCTCTCCCCTAACTAACCTGCTTATGTGAAAGCCTGAGGCTTATTTCTGCTTCTCCACAGAATGGTGAACGAATACTTGAGAAAAGACCTCAGTGTTCCACCAAATAATGCACTTGTACAATAAAATTAAAACCAGTTTCCCCTTGGGATAATTATTTGAGTTTGTTTAGTGGGAAGTTTTGGCAGAGCTGTTTCCAAACTGAAGATCCTGAAGATTGGATTTTGCTTCTAAATCAGTAGCCAGGCTCTCTCCACCTGGCTTCACACTGGCCAGCTGACACTGAGAAATAGTTTTATTTCCAGAAAGCTGACAAGACATGTGCAGGTCACTGCTGTGCCTTGGGAGATGCACAAAGGAGGACTTGCACAACAGCCTGGAAAAGACTGAGTGAGCAGGGCCATGGCTTGGCCTCAGCTGGCTTGGGAGAGCCAAGGACAGAGCCCTGACCATTGAAGAAGGCCCTTGTCACTCACTGCAGGCTGTCATGGGCTGGGCTGGCTGCCACCCCCTCGAGCTGCTGTCACATGTCCTTTTCTAAATCTGATATTTTCCTGGAGATCTGCTTTGCTCTGGGTTAGCAGGGGGCATTTCTCTTCCATGGACCAGGTCCCAGGTCTGAGGAATTCTGCAGGTTTGGACTGGAATGCAATGCACCCTGTGCCAGCACAGGGCCCTGGGCTGCAGGGGGGGTGCACTGGCTGCTTGGTGCTTTACAGCCTCTGCTGCCTCAGTGAGAGATGGGTACTGTATGTTCCTGCTCCTGCTGATCCCCAGGGAATGCCACTTGGACCCTCATCACCTGTGCTGCACTTAAAAATAAACCACCAGAGGAAGAATACAAGTTCAAAAAATTTCTTAATTTATTGTAAATTCTCCTTTCATCTGTGCTGCAATTCCAGTGTTCTGCACATTAATAAATATACATTTGTTAAAAAAAACACCAACAAACTTCCAGTGTCTAATCTGCCATAAAGCTTTTAAAAAGTCATAAAAATAGGTTTTAATTTTTTTGTCATTAATACAACTGACCCTCATTTACTGTAACAATTCTGATGAAAATAAAAACTACCTACATCTCACTGGGACAAAATATACATACACAGATGTAAGAACAACTAGCATGGGTTATACACAATGCCTGAGCACACAGCCAAGTGCCAGACCCTTAAAACATTCAAAGTTTTTTTTCTGTCAGAAAATGTCACACAGTATGTTGCATAATTTTTAAAGGAACAGAATCTTTCTTCCCTCTCCCCTTCCAAAGGCTGCCTTGATACTTTGAAAATGCATAGGAATATAACAAAACTGAGATTACAGTATACAGCCTCTCACCTTTTCCTCAACTCCTGTGTTTTATTTAGCCCGATTTTCTGTTTCTTCCCTTTCACACACATTTGCACAAACAATAGGCAGTATTTTCCCAAAAGGGCTGCTGTGGTGGGCAAGGAGCTCCTGAGAGCCTTTGTTGGCAGAGTGCAGGCACAGGCACCCATTGTCATCCTTGGAGTATTCCCACCATGGGAGCCACCGGCTGAGCTCTGCCTTACACTGTTAGATGCAAACTTCCACATCTTATTTTTCCTCTTTTTGTAAACATTGCAGGAAGTGAAGACAGCACACAGGTCATGTTTAACTTTCCTATACTTGTGACACCAGCACATTTTGAGGGAAACATGAAAACTTAAGCTTTCCATGAGCTTTTTGAAATATCAAGGAGGTCAGGGCTTTGTCAAAGAGCTGGGCATTTGAATCTGGACATCTTTTAAATCTTGTATTTCTGCTTTGATTAGCAATGTGCTGAATCCAGTGAGCAAAAAAGAGAAAAAAGTACTGCACCTGAGGCAGAACTTGAGCCACAGAAGGAGGGCCCTCTCTTCAGGACATGCAGAGGGCTGGTTTGTTGCAGACCAAGGTCAAAACCTACCACACAGTTACACCAATTATTTTCTTGCTCTTGGTAAGGGAAATACTGATTTGACTTCTTCCAGACAAGGTCTGTGTTGAAACCTTACACAAAGATATGTGTAGTCCTGAAGTTCAGTTCCTGAACACTTCAATGCACTTGTGAGAAGAGATCAAAATACCAAAAAATGAAAAAACTAAAGTTTTGTGGATTTTAGAAGACGTCATGAGAAATATGTGTTGTGCCCTTAAAGTGTTCCAAAATCTGTTAACAAAATTTATAAATTATAGTCATGGATTTTGATGCAATCTTTACTGTATTACTTTGAAAACTGCATTGTGTCTGAAGGTGGCCTCCATGCAAACCTCAGTTACTTATCAAACGCCAAATTCAAGTAAAATTGTGCAATGTTCATATAAAAAATATCAAAACATCTTTTTAATTGATTTCCTATTATCAAATTAAGAAGATCAGTATAAATGTAAAATATACAAAGGAACTTTTTCTTTAGCAACAGCATACAAAATATATAAAAGTATCTACACTTTTTATATATATATATAAAGGATTTTTTTCTTAAGACGATGTGTCCATAGTGGTGTGGACAGAGATGCTGGCATAGAAACCAAAGGACACTTGTTGTGATATTCCTCCCTAGAGCTCAGCAACCTCAAGGGCTCACGCTGTAGCCATCAAAACTCCACGAGAGGCACCTCCCAGTGCTTGTCTTCAGGCTTATTGTAGGTCCACTAGGAAACAATGTGTTTTTCCTTGGTTCTCCCCATAACAAGCAGCCCTGCACCGTGCACAGGTATCTGTCCATCCCAGTGCATCCCTGTGGCCATTTCCATGTTTTCAGCATGGGTTCCTGTGGGAGGGGCGTAGCACACAGAGCCCTGTGTCTGCACTGGGAGCAGCCAGGAGTCTGCCAGAGGGTGAGACACGTGGGACTGGGTGCCCACCTCACCCTCCTCACCGCGAGGCCACTCCGGGGAGGTCCGAGGCGGGCGGGCGGTGACCCCGCGCGAGGAGCCGGAACCGTGCAGAGGTGATCACAACTTCCTGATGGGTCAGATTGAAGTTTCATTGCTGCCTCTGTTAGTGAGAAGAAGTGATCAGGCACGTTTAGGGTTAAACAGGCACAGGCAAACCACTCCACCCAAACCCATCTAATCATTTTAAGTAAGGGCTCACACTCTGTGAAGTTACCATGCCTTGCCAATCCAGTGCTTGCAAGGGGGATGCTGTCCTGGAGGGGAAGACCAGCTGGGAGAAACAGTTTCAGGCAGTAACACAACAGAAATGCTTCAGAGGAAGTTCTGCAGAGGGCTTGTATTTGTCTAATACTTTGCTCAGGATGCAAGGTTCACACACAGATCTTACAGGCTGTTAGAAGCCTGGTGTATCAGACAGATTCATGCAATCTGCTGCCAACAGCAGAGCTTCCATTATGCCAAAGCTCTGGAGATAACACAGTTGCTTAGTGCAAGCTGGTGAGTTATTCTCCAGTAATGACTGTGTTACCTGGCAGCAGCTTATTCAGTTATGGCTTATTCAAAACCTCCATGTATCCTGGCTAACCAGGATCTATTTCATCAGCCAACTCCCAGCAATCCAAAGATGTGCTTTTATAGTGAGGTGGGAATGGTCTGTGAACCCAGACAAGAGGGGTATTTAAAGCCCAGTGGGACAGTGCCAGAATTAAAGCTGGGTGAGAAATTTTCTCTTGGTTTGGTGAAAGAATAAGACTGTTATTCATGTTAATAAAAATGAGACTATATGCATAAAATGCCTGGAGGGACTTTATGTATGGCTGTTGTCTTAATTTGAAATGCAAGAATTATGACGAGTAATGCGGTTTCTGAAAATTGCCTTTGGCCGAGAGCTTGCTCAGCCTTTTTTTTTTAATTTGATTTAGTTTACAATGGTAAATTCACTCACTGATTGTCATGCAGCAGGTGGGAATCACATGCCTGGTAATTTAGGATCAGTAGCTTGGTTTTCCCTCCAGCCTTGGGGTCTCTTGCCTCTGCCCTGATGGACACTCACTCCGTGCCCCCCCAGCCTTGTGCCTTTCCCCACCCAAGTCCCAGCAGGGTGACAGGGCAGAGGAGGCTGCTCCTGTCCTGGTGTGGCAGTGCCACATCAGCCTGTTCAGAGCATGCCAGGGTGACCCAGCAGCAGGTGTCTGCCATGGCACCTTGCCAGTGATACCTGTTTGGGCCAAACACCATGGCCCAGGGACACGGTATGGGCAAACCCTCAAGACAGTCACTGGTGAAGGACTCTGGCCACTGACCAGAGGAAAGTTTTGGTCGTGTGTGGGTCTGGGGTTGGAAGGTGAGGGGTGAGACCACAGGAGGTCAGGCAGGGCATCTCGATGTGGCACTTACTCTGAGTCGGAGGTGTCGGCATGTCCTGTCCCCACGTGGAGGCTCATGGCCATGCCATTGAGCTGGTCTCGGGACTGCTCCCTCCGAACATTTTTCACTGTTACCCCTGAGTCCGAAGGAGAGCGGAGCCCCTCATTTGTCCCTAGGGAAGTAGTCCTGGATGAGACTGTGCTCTGGTTGTAATCTGACAGCTTTTCCCGCAAACGATTCCTCAGATTCTTATCCACCAGCGGGGGAGGGTAGGTTACTTTATTTTTTAAGATGCCTGTGAAGGAAAAGAGGGAATAATAAATTTTTTTAAGTGTATCAGTAATTTCATTTATCAAGCTAACCACATGCAAAATACTACATTCTCTATTTCTTACTAAGACTTCTAGTTTGGCACTTCATTTCCTAACTGAAAGATTAGACTTCAGCAGCTACCTACTAGCTTGGTGTATCTGGCTACACAGGTTGGAGCCATTTGCAAAGTATTTTTCCCTGACAGAGCTACCTTTTCAACTAATTAATGCTCGTTAAC
Source organism: Prinia subflava (assembly GCF_021018805.1). Lineage (NCBI taxonomy): Eukaryota > Metazoa > Chordata > Aves > Passeriformes > Cisticolidae > Prinia > Prinia subflava. The sequence continues at coordinate 58,898,837 of NC_086250.1, read as the reverse complement.
CCCCCAGTCTCCCAATCCAACTGTGAGGCTGGGTTGGCTGTGCTACCTTTCCTCTGTTCCGGCTGCTGGTTATTCTGGTGGGCCAGAGGTCTGTTCTCCTTCTGCTGCCCCTCGTTCTCCTTGTCCTGTGGTGCTTCATTGCTGTGGTTCACCTGGTTTTCCCTGTGAAGCTCTACGTTGACCTTGGTCTCTACTTTGAGCTTTTGTCTCCTACCGGGGTCCTCGCCATCGCTGGCTGTTACGCACTCTGTGGGCCAATAGGGTTTCACATGATTGGGGAGGGTATCAACTGCAATGCAAAAAAACACTAGCTCAAAAAACACTTTTGGTATGTTCTCTCAGCCACTGCCTGGCCTCTGTGGCAGGAGAGGAGTTGTGTATCAAACCAGAGCAATCCTTCAGTCGGTCCTTGCTGCACTGCACTGCCCTCAGGGTGCATTAAATCCCCAAAAATTCACCTGCTGGATGGCAGGGTGTCCAAACCCTTCCCAGACTGAGGCTGCCAGCTCATTATGGAGAAGTGTGAGGCAAACCCGTCCTCTCAGCTGTCCAGGGTCAGAGATCCCTCCTTGGGGACGTTGGTTTCTGAAGGCTGAGGGCATCCCTCAGCCTTCAGAAATGATGTTTGTGTTCAAAGTTGCCTTTCATTAGGACAGGATCAACTATGTTTAGAAATGCCTGCACCCTGCCAGACAGAAATTACATTAATGGTCAATGATTGCCAACTCTTTGGGTCCAGGACCTCCCCAACACCAATGCCTTATTGCACGAGGAGAGGCAGGCATTTCCTACCCCTGCCCTCAAAACAAGTGGCTTCTTTCTCCTCTTTTTCATACCAGATTTTTCTGGCTTGGTAATCCCTTGTCCAAATGCTTTGGGGGCCTGCCTACAAAGCTCCCTCTGCCTTTAAGCATTCAGCATTCTGTAATTCTGTGTGATTCAGTACCCAGTCAACTCTGCAAACCAGCCTTTGGAAGAACAAAGGTCTAGAAGCTGGAAACAACAAGGATCTCTCCAGAAGCAAGGCACAGAGGCAGAGATGCTGCCTTGGTCACATGGTAGTGTGGCAAATTTATCCCATCTAATCTGAAGCTATTTTACAGCACCCCTGCCCTCCCCTGCACTGGGGGTACCTTTGGGTGTGCTGTGGAGTGGGCCATGTTCATTGTTTTTGGAAGCAGATGTGTTCCACTTCTTCTCTGTCTCGAGGCCGTCTTCCTCGCTGTCCGATGAATGGGAGGAGGCATAAGAACTGCTGTGCTCATCAAGGGACAGCTCGCTGTCAGAGTCTGAATCGTGCTCTGCAAATGGGCATGGGGACACACAGTGGTCAAAGCTGAACAGGAGCTGAACAAATCTACCTGACAAATGCACAAGGAGAAAGGAGGGAAAGGCAGGCATCTGGTTCAGGCCACGGCAGGAATGAGCCCTTACATCTGTAAGTGTATTAGGATAAATTCAGAAGGACCTCAGCACAACCACTGGGAAGCACAACCACTCACTTCAGCTAGTGGGCAGGATCTTTTACACGTACAGGACGTGCAGAACAGAGAGGGAACATATTTTTCCCTATTTTACATGCAGCACAGTAACTCCAGTGGATCTCAATGAACACAACACATAGGCAAAACAAGGTATCTAGAAATACCAAGAACCTGAAATGCACTTAACTTGAAACCTGCTACGAGGAAACAAAATGGAATGTCAAGACCAAAATGAAACTAAATCAGACAAGAGGCACTTCTCATTTTTTGTACAAACCACAGAGCAGTAAAGGAGAATATTGCCTCAAGGTCTCAAACATTAAAATTTCTCCAACTAAAAATCAAGAGCAACAGTATATAATTTGTGAGAAAGAAAGGGGACTCCATAAACTGTCAACAGCTGTGACAGCATCAGATAAAAATTAAACCACCACAAGCAGCAGATATATGATATTCCATTCCAGGATTTCCTTATAAGGCAGCCATTGCATAGCTTGTTATGTCAATAGCATAATGAGAATGAGAACATGCAATTATTCTAATTATTCTTCCTGTTACAGAAGACTTCAAAGAAAGTGATGAGAAGAAGGTGTACAAATGGATCAAAGCATTTAGAAATTATTCTTACCATTGGATTTGGATGGATTCCTATGAAAAATGGAGGAATCTGCTTCAGTCTGACCAGCCCTTGCTTGACTTGAGGATCCACTGAGTTTATGAGCAGCCTCATCCCTTTGAGACGAAAAACAGAGGACAATCTTCTTGGTCATTTTATTGTTTTTAACAACAAGGCAGACATGTAGACAGCTGCAGTGGATGCCAGTCAGCCTGTGCTTGACTGCACAGTCCCTTTATGGTGAGACAGAGGTTATCCTGATGTAGCCATCTGCCTTCTGCCACACGAATCACACTTTGGAAAAGCCTAAAGCTAATGAGATAAACTGTGCTCCTTGAGACACATCTGAATAGTAACAGGCAAGCAGCATGGCCCATATAGGTAACATCACTCTTAAGTTAACCACTGTGCTGTTGGAACCCTGCCCTGCAGACACATGCAACAGAAAATCCACCAAAGAGAACAACAGCCACATGAAACACAACTGTTAAGACATAAACCAAGCAGCATTTGAACCAGAGCTCTGGTTTCCACAAGAGCAATAAAAAAGAGAAAGGCAAGCAGCTGAAAGCCATGCACCTGCCACCGGATTACCTGAGAATATAAGCAAGGTAGCTATTGTGGCTCTTGGCTGACCTGACGGTGCTTTCTAGGGAGACAGTGGATTCCCCCATAGTTGTGCGGTACATGTTTGGCTCTTCTGTGTATGTGTTGTTACAGTTCAGAGATCGCTGAAGGGGAAAAAAACCACATAAAGCAATAGTGAATGATCCTTCCAGAAGCTCATGTTACCCACAAATGTATTACATTTCAAAGAACCAAATGGGTTTTGATGCCAGGGAAAATAATTATTTTCTCTCAAATGTTTAAATTAAAATAATAATCAAAACTTTTGAGAGAAGCGACCAGTAATCTTCACACAAGTCACTGAAAGCAATCATTCAGTTCACTTAATTACAGACAAGCCACCTATAAGTTTATTTTAAGTAACTTCTATCAGCAGGAGGATGTTTTTTCTCCCAATGCTTTTTTTTCTTACAGTTAACAATGTAGCTCTTGTTGCAGTGGAATCATCTGGAAGAGGTTTCTTTCCAGTTAAAGTGTTCTTCAAGTGCTTTCTCACTTCTTTGTTAAATACGCAGTGGAAGAAGAAAATGAACAGCCCCTGGATAATTTAGAGAGAGGAAAATGTAAATGCTTCACTATTACCACATTGCAAATATGGATATTAGAGAATACCCATTTTGAAACAACCCCTGAATTCTAGTAGTCCATGACAACGTATTTCAAAAGCAGTAACTATTTTCTTTCTTGACTGAAATGGCTAGATCTCCTAGCACTTCTTCATAATTTGATTCAAATTTCAAATGTGATTAAAGGCCTGGGAAAACATACAAAAATATGTGTTTCTCCAGAATTTACAGAGCACAGCTTGACTTGGGAAGAAATCCAAAGGGAACCTCAATGTCCCACTAGAAAACATTGCAGAGATTTTAGAATTTGGGATTTTGGAGCTTTTACACAGATGATGAGAAAAAAATCAATAGCAGCACATGAAAAGTACCACAGCGAAAGCCTCTGGAAATACACAGCTTCTGTGAAAGGAACCCTTAATACTGACTCTAAGAGAATTTTATAATGCCTTGTGAGACATGAAGAGGTACTGGGAGCAGAGGTCCCAAATTTTGTTGCCGAAGTTCCTTGGTTAAGCAACAGCTCTGGTGTGAAAATCATTGAAGTCCCAGGGCTGGGCAGTTGGCTGCCAGGAACACACAGTAACAGCTTCTGCTGGGGGCAGGGCACACACACGTGTGTGCCTTCAGATGTACTTGCTCTGAGGGAATTAATGCAGCTGCCAAATTGTTATCAGCTTTGGCTGGACACACAGTATAGAAAAGCCAATACTCATGAAGGTGCAGCTGTACCAACATCATAAGAAGCCTGAATTTCATGATTTCAGCCAAAGCAATTGACTTAGAGTAACTTTAAACTTCAAGCTCACTTTCTTAGCATTCAGTCTTAACATTCAATCAAATGTGATCTTAGCTAGCACTAGCACTTAGGGATTATTCATTAATAAAATTCACATAAATGTCTCTTTAAAAATACAAGTTCAAAGAAGGTAGTGATGTGAAATGCCACATACCACTGTGCCTCCCTGAGCAAGTTTGGAGAATTCCGGCTGCTGACCTTCATCCCTCTCATCAGGTTTATGTTTAATTTAACCTTATTTTAGATTTGTGGAAGCCTGTTTTACAGCCTGAGTAGGTGCACTTATTTCAGAGCACACTAGTTGTCAGGGCAAAATAACCTTGCTCCAGGCTGACCTGTCTGCTGTGCTTCCAGGGCACTGACAGCTATCTCCAAAAGAGACCCATCAGACTTTGTTTTCTCTGTGGCTGCAGGTTGTGACTGTTGTGCTGCAGCTGAGTGTCCTGCAGAAGCTGTTTTAGTGCTGCAGGCACCTGCTAGGGCAGTTACTGTCATCCTTGGTCACGTGCAAATTGTGACCACATGAAGCTCTGTGACTACTTCCATGCCAGGTCTCCTACAAATAACCATTTTCTGCATCTTTAATCAATGACTGTGTAAACTGGGACAGACAACTCAGGAAAATCCTAATACAACTCACGTTATATTTGAAAATCCTTATTTATCTCATTTCATTTAACCGCAATTTAATTTGTGAAAGCCTTGAACTTGGAGCCATTGGCTGGGTGAAATACAGCAGTCTCTCGTTTGTGATAGTAACAGAATGACTTAATGAGCACACAGAACACAGTAACAAAGACTTTGTCTCTAGGAAGACAGAGGTATCACTGCCTACTGTCACAGGTTACTGTGGTACTGCACTTACCTTTAGAATGACTAAAAGTGAGAGACATAATTATTCAGAATTATAGTTTTGGTGAACAGTTCCCTCTCCTTAAGAAGAAAAAGCAAAAATTGCCCTTGAGATCTCTGTTTTTCTTAAGTTAGCTCATGTTGAGCAGATTTTTGGAGGTCTGGGTGTGGCAGTGTCCTCACCAAGTCTACCACAGACAAGATGCTGCCCAGCTTACCTGCAGGCAGCTGAAGATGGCAAAGAGATAGTGGAATGTCATGACGTCGCTGTTGACTGCCATGAGCCCCAGCAGCCACGTGGCGCTGATGAGCAGCAGGAGCAGGAACGCTGTCCGCAACACAGAGCTGCAAAGCAAACACACAGGGACACTTGCAGTGGGATGGGATACAAGAGAGCAGCCCAGCTTCTCCCTGTGGATGGTGTTATGTGCCCAACGACTTGGCAACTGGGAAAGTTGGAATTTTCCCTTTGGGTAAATTAGGGTAGCATTCACCAGTTCCCAGTTTCCAACTCTCTCACAGCAATACTCCACAGCTTTGCATGCTCATGTTAAAAATGTGATTTCTTTCCAAGTTAATTTCCAATACTTTCTTCAAACAAATCTGACTGTTTCACAAGCCTATGCTGTTCAGCTTTGATGACTCTGAGCAACACATCTGGGCAGTAAATGGCCATGTCCATTTCATTTCAGTTTGTCAACTTCCCTCTCACATTCCTTCCCAACCTTACTACCCAAGGTTTTGGACTGAGGGCACTCAGGGAATATTTGTTTGCTTAAAAATACAATTTCCACATACACTTTTAAAAGACAAACTATTCTAGTGGCAAAAGTTTTACATTATGAGTAAAAATTGCTGTCATTAGGTAGCAATTATACTCCTTGGTTTAGGGAGACTGAGACCTCATCCTCAACATCCACACACTTCTGGGGTCAGGGTTCAGAAAGCACAAAGCTGACAGCTGCATGGAAACTGGGGCTGGAAAGGGCATGCCAAGGGGAGCATGGCACTGCACCAACAGTGCTCCTGCCACACTTTCATTAACTGGGCCACCCACGTTGCTGGGGAGCTCACCCTCAGATTCTCATTTTCATTAAGCTTAGTGTTAGGGTTAGGGTTCAGAGAAAAGCCATGCCAATGTGTACACAGCACCCACAGCCAGAGCTGAAAAAACTGATGAAAAGCAGCCATTTGAAATGTCATACAGCTACCTCGCTGGAAATAAAACCCCAAGGGGCTGTACTGCCACTAGCTAATCACCTTTGAGTTCACAGGTAAATTCTGAGCTTTGGGCAAAAGAGATGTTAATGAGAACAGGCTGTCAACAGCTCAGGAAGGTGGCAGGTTGCAACTTGTGATGCTGCTCATCCCACTGAGCATGGGAAGCAGGGAGGCTGCCCTCAGCATGGGGATGTCAGCTGTAACCCAGACACTTGCAGGGGACACTTTTCCGAGCCATGGACAAACACAGAGAGAGCCAGAATTATTTCTACCTGGGCATGCCACGGGCAGAGGTAAAGTGACAGTGTAATAGAGACTATAATGAAAGATCTGGAAGGACTGCAATGATACCTGGAGGACAGATCTTTCCCTTCTCCCTTCTCCTGCCTACATCCGGTAGTGCAAAGCACCATGGTAGAAGTTTTACCGGATCTTCAAGGGAATCCCAGGAGTGGGCAGAGTGAAGCAGCTCCAATTGCCTCTACCAACACTCTCCTCCAAAAAAAGGATTTTTATTTCCTGCTCAAAAACTTGATTTTAAGCAATTCTGTCTTTTATTATTTCTAGTCAGAACTTCTACAGGTTTTTGAACTCAAACTTACGTGACTCCTGTTTTTTCAAATGAACGTTGCCTTCTTCTGCATGACGCTTTCATTGCTAATATAAAGATGACAGTGTTTATCTGAAAGGGAAATTGAAATAACAGCATGGATTCTCTCTGTACATTTGTTACAGCTCTATTTTCAATAACAAGGCACATTTTATCCTAAAATGGTTTAGGATAAACCATTATTCTTGGTGGCAACGAGAATATTTTTGTTCAATTTACAGGTCTCTAAATTCCAAGATTCACCCTGTTTCAAGGCAACATAGTCAAGGACATCCTGGCACTTGATCTGGATGAAACTCAGTAAGACAACCCTATGCAAAGATGCTTGAGAAGAATGGCTGTCCTTGTCCAAACCAGTGTCCATCTCAGACCAGTACCTTGTTTCAGTTGGGTCAAACCAGAATTTAGGAATATTTTCTAGCAGAGCATACAGTGATAATTACTCTGAACAAACCTCCAGTCTCCACTGATGTCCATGTCAGCTGGAATGTACTAAGCTGGTGCTGCATTTGTACTGAATCACTCATAGTGAATATTAATGCTGAGAATTTGTCTCATCACTGACTTTCTGAAACAGTGTAGAGTTTTACCCCTGCCATTGTCTTGTTTCTAGGAATTTCTGACTTTAAATGGTGTGGAGAAATGATGCAGCTTGTCCTGTTTCTGCTAGATCTCCCACCTCCTGCTACTGCTCGTGTTGGAAAAGACTTTGAATGGTTGGGTCCACAGCCATTTTCTCCAGACTAACACACTAAACCAGGCTCTTCCTTCCCCCCTTCTCTGCAGCTTCCACTTCTCTAGGCTTAAGACTCCTAGTCCACTTGTTGATCCTCCAGTGGGAGCTGTCTCATGTCTCTGATGACTTGTGACCATAATCTACACTGCTTCCAGGTCTACTTTTGAGGTGAGGAGACCAGAACTTGTATTTGGCATTCAAGATATGAATCAAACCATGGATATTTATCTCTTGGTGTTACTTTGAGGGAGATGCTGTAAGGGAAAAGTTAAACAGCAGCCCATTCTTTTAAATTCCTGCAAGTGGAAATATTTAATATTCCTTTAGGACTTCTGGATGAAGTGACTTATTATGGCTCATTTTTGTTGGTTTGTTTACTAATCTCACAGATCAACCCTTCAAAAAATGGAACAAAGCAAAAGAGAAATAGGTTTCTGGCCATACAGCCATTGCTCCACAAGCAGTCTTTGTACAGGCAAGCAGCCCTCTGGTTTCCAGGAGCTTAACTCATGTCTTATCTATTTAAGCAAAAGATGCAAGCTCGAGTACATTTGCTTCAAATGTAAAGAACAAGGTTGCTTTGCATGCCTGCTGTTTGACAAAGCTTAGGAGAAAAGGCAGCAGTAAAGAAGAGACAGTTCTGGATGCCAACTCTCCCTACTTACAACGACAACCATTACGATGGGCCCAGCGAAACTCCAGATCAGGGTGTCATGAACAGACAGCCAGCAGAAATCAGGATTCCCATAGCCTTGTGGATCCAGACCAACAGCAAGCCCTGTGTCACAAAACGGAGAAAAAGTAAATCAGAAGGGTGCTGCCTGTAGCCAAATGTAGTTTCAAATAAACAAAGTTATCATGGCAAAAGTTATTCAACAGAAAATTCTGTGAAGACAAAAACTGAAATCAGACTTTTGTAAATCAAAATCTTTGTCCTGGTCACTTCATATCAAACAATACTCTGTGTTTTGCCAACTAGAACAAAGTTCAGCTACATAAAAATGATGGCAAATTCAAGTCCCAAATTAATTCTGTTTCAGCACAGTTTTATAGTCATTCTCACACAGTGTGAGCCTGAGGGTGAGTGACATGTTGAGGAATTCCAATAAGCCTGCACATCAGAATGACATGAATCATAACTGAGGAGATGTCTATGCTATGAAAAAAAATGTGCATTCTTAACTTGCTGTCACTAAAATAACATCAGAGACAAAGGAACCTGGGAACTTATGGGAGTTAACTGCTTGAGCTCAGGTGGGATTCATTTTGAACTGCCATCCCAGGTACCTCACATTGCTTTTGGCACTGTCTGAAATGGCGTTAATACCTCAAGGCAATTGAGTAAAAAACACACCTTTTATTATTTTATTTTTCAAAACTTGGCCAATTCCAAGGGAGGGGGTAATCTCTGAGCCCAACATTCACCTGCTGCCTGACTTGGTGACCAACACCTTGCCCATATGGTGAGGGACTCGGATTTGCCTTTGACCTGCAAAATCATGCAACCATAGAATTGTTTAGATTGGAAAAGACCTTTCAGATACGGTGTCCCCTTAGACTTCTTTTCTCCTCAGCTTCCTGAGCTGCTCCACATCAGACTTGCTTTCCAGACCTCCTTTTGGACTCACTCCAGCACCTCAATGTCTTCTCTGTACTGAGGGCCCAAGACTGAACTGATTTGCAGTGTGGCTTCACCAGTGCTAAGTACAGGGGCATGATCACAACATCCTTTTAGTCCTCCTGAGTTGCCTGCTTTTCCCTACATTTTCCCCTTGGTTCCAGCAAAAGCTCCCTCTTCATCCAGGCTGGTTTTCCCCATTGGTTTTTCTTACACCATACAGGACGGCCTGCTCCTGTGTCTTTAGGACTTCCTGCTTGAGGAATGTTCAGCCATCCTGACTGCCTCCCAAGAGAATTTGTGAGTTAGGCCTCTAAATGGGCTAAAGTCAGCACTGTGGAAGTCCAAGGTGGAAGTTCTGCTGAATCCCACCTTACTTCCACGAGAATTGAAAACTATCATTTTGCATCACTGTGTCCAAGACAGTCTCCAGCCATAACACCATCCACCAGTCTTCTGCTCACAATGAACAGGTCCAGTGGGGTCTCTCCCTTTGCTGGCTCACTCATCAGCTGCATCAGGAATTTCTCTTCCACACACTCAGGAACCTCCTGGACTCTCTCCTGCTGAACTGTATTCCCAGCAGACACCTGTTAAGTTGAAGTTCCCCACAAGAACAAGGACTAGTGATGGTGAGACTTCTCCCAACTGCTTGTAAAATATTTCCTCTGCCTCCTCATCCTGGTTGGATGGTCTATAATAGACTCTCACCGTGGTATCTGTCATCTTGTCCTTCCTGAGGATTCTTACCCATAAACACTCAATTCTTTTATCACCAGCATCAAGCCCTAGGCAGTCAAAACAGCCCCCAACACAGGTGACCATTGCTATGGTTTCTAACACAGACACACCTGCGTCCTTGCTGTCACATGGATCTCCAACCCCTGCCTCCACTGAGGTGGCAGAGGGAAGGACTCACTAGCACACCGTCCCACAAACAGTGGCATTCTGCCCTCAGTTGCCTCTAGTGAGCTTGGTTTTATCCCTTTCCCCCTTCAAACCTAGCTTAAAGCTCTTTTAATGAGCACTGCTAATTCCTGTGAAAAGATCCTTTCCCCCCTTTGAGACAGGTGCGCCCTGTCTGCAGAGATGTTTCTTCCTCAGGACACAGAAGCTGATCCCTGGGAGGCCTGTGGCCAGTGACATGTGGCAGGTGGCTGCAGCACGTTGTCTGGGCACGGGGGCACCTCCTGTGAGGAGCGTCTGGCCTGTCTCAAGAGGCGGCCAAGGCTGATGGCAGTGCTGCTCTCTGCAAGGAGGGTCCCTGTGCATTAAGAGCCATCCTTTTTTGAGTTGAAGCCTGCATGCTTTGATGAAAGAGCACTGAGAAAGGGAAAGGTAGCTGCATTTCACTCTTGCTGCTTAGAACTGGCCCACAGCCAATATTCACATCTGGTATGGGCCTATGGTCTATGAAAACTAAACTGGCTGTTTGGCAAAGCAGTGGATATTGGATCTGTTTTCACTGAAATGTGGAATGAGATAGGACTAGTGCTTCCTGCTCCCATTGGCCCTTCCACCACCCCCTTCAGCAGTTGCCATCCAGAAAGAATTAGCCATAAATGATTAAGGGAGCATAAAGCATTTTATACAGATGTAATTCTATGGATACAGTCTGTTTCCCAGGACTGGATTTCCCCATTAATGGGACTCTGGTTCTATGAGTAATTGGCAGACAGCAACATTTTTTCACTCTCAAAATCCTACCCTAAAGTTCTCCATTAAACAAATGGGGCAAATTGCAGTCTTCAGGTACATGGTTCAAATATTACTGCAGTCAACAACACGTGAAATAACACTTTACTCAAAGGCAGAATTAAACCAATGCAATGTAATACTGAGAAATATTTTGGCACATCAATTAAATGCTGCAGCCTGGCTGCCCTTAACAGACTGAGTGTGCAGGCTGAGTGATACCTTGCTGACGTTTGCAGGAGCAGGGGCTGGTCCTACAGCCAAGAGTCCTGTGGGGACCAGCACTCATCCCCAGCACACACACACGAGTGTGCCAAGGGCTGCAGGAGCAGCATATTTTGACTCTTCTCAGCTCCTGAGGGCTCAGCAGCCATGTGTGACTCAGGCAGCTGTGGGAAAGCCTCAACTCTCTCCTGATTCATTGCTTTGCTTAGGATTTGCAAAGTGCCAGTTTCTGGGGGATATTGATTTTAGGGCTGCCTAAGAACCTGTTCTAACACAAGCGCTGCAGTCTCCATGGCAAAGCCTTACTGCACACATATGCCAAGCAGTGAGTGTGCTGCCACGGAGACAGGCAGAACTGGGGGGTCTTGCTGAGTGCCAAATCCAGCCCTTTGCTCCTGTGGCAAGGAAGTCATAAAATCCCTCTCCAAGATGGACCAAACTACACTTTAAAATGAGCAAGTTTAAAGCAAATTTAAAATGTTCCACTATCACTCCCAATGGAGGACTATTCCAGAACCACACTCTTTTGATGGCTGTAGGCCTTCTTCCAACTTCTTTTCTATACTTATTCATGGCAATTTGCATTTCTATGCTGTGAATAAATGTGGTTCTTCCCCACTGGAGTGCTCATCTGTAAGCATTTTTATCCCACTCTAAAGTTTTATCCCCCTCTAAAGGCCAAGGTTTCCTTCTTCAAGTACCTTGCTCCCATTAGAGATGTCTTAGGACCACTATGTCCCAGCTTGAAATGAGTATCAGTTTGAGCAAAGAAAGTAGAAAAAATAATACACAAAAAGCCACTGCTATTGTAGTTTCAGGTTTTTTTACCCTCTCAGGATAGCTATGATGAAAGTGAAATGGTATTTATCTTTAAAATAAAAAAGTCCTCTATATGTCTTAAGACTAAAATTTCTTCCCAGATCTAGAACTATATCACTACTACAAAAATAAACAATCCTTCTCTCATAAAGCAATTTAAATAATGTTTAGGATTCATGTAATGAAGCTGGAACCTTATTACTGTTTAGAAATCAAAATTTATAAAGAAGCTTATTTAAAATATGTACAGTAACAAGTTATCTAGAGGCAAGAAATCCTACATTGTGCTATTTATGATGAAACAATTTTCTCTTCAGATGATTTATAAGCCTGGAAGGACAAACTAAAAACTCAGTTTTCTTTATCCTTCATTCCACAAAATCCCCAGACTTTCTCAGTAATAGGGATCTGACTTTTCATTTAAACAGAACTGCAATTCAGTAGATTCAGAGATTAAATTGCAGGACACAGCCTGGAAAGTTTTAGAAGTGCAAAATAGTTCCATATCACAGAGAGAATATTGGAGCAGAAAAAATGTAAAAATGGTATGCTTGTGATATTTAAATTGCATAATACTGCTGTTGAGAAGGCCTGAATTAATTTAGATTTCAAGACAGAAAGTAAACCTGAAGCAGAAACTCCTTCCAAAAATTCTTCTAAAGATAATGAGTTCTGAAATGTAATTAGTTTTTATTTAATGATACTTCTTTTCTGCTAGAAATGGTGCTGTCAAATATCTGATTGCACTTCAGTGTTCCTGAAAATACTGTAGTAGTCCTGCATGTACTGATAGAAGTCACATAGGTCTGAAATGCTTCAGAAGTTCAAGGACAATTTCTATTTAAAATGTCTGGGGTACATTTAAATTGGTAGAGCCTTCTGGGCTGTGCTTTCTACTATAAACTGATAGAAGTAGAAATTATTTAGGCACAAAATTATATGGAAAAACTTACCAGCGCCCTGAAGAGAGAGTTAACCTGTACCAGCCTACACTGTGATTTCATATTACACTTTATTAAAACACACAGAAAAAAAGAACAAGTACCTATTTTTAAATCTAACTTGTTCCATAATATTTTTTCAAGTGTACATGAGTGATAGCTATTTGTTTGATCTCAGAGACATCTAAACCTCTGCCATTGGTGACAGTATGATATTATCTGTAAAAATAAAACTAATTGGAAAAAAGTTAACTGCCTGCCTATGATCTGATTTCCCATATGGCAACAGATACATGCTGAAACAGTTGAACCAAAAAACCCCACTCCAACTGTTCCATGAAGCACAGTTCCTGAGGAGCTGTCTGCCTGAATTAACACAGCGCCGTGTGCTTAGGGTAACACTGGAAATGTCTGTGACAAAAATAGGCACGGCGAGGGCGGAGATGGATGTGCTCCTCTAGATCACTCTGGATCGGCTTGAGAGATTACTGCCTCCAGGTTTTCATTGCTTTTCCTCAACTGGAAGTTGCAGCCTTTGTATTTCAAATCAAGTAAAAGGCAGCTTGAGTATTCCCAGCTTGGTTTTATGCCAAGTAAAAGAGCCATTGAAATTCCCTTCAGGAAGTATTTACTGTAGGCAGTGGGAATGTCCAGTGAAGGGCAGTAATGTCCTGTGGGCAGGCAGCATTGCTTCTGAAGCCACTGCAGTTACCTCTGAGAGACTGTGCATCCATATCTGGAGGTACCAGCACAGGGAAGGAAAATTCCCGAAAGCTATTGGCAAAGTTGTTAAAATAGAAATTATGTTTCTGTTATTGGATAACCATCAGGATCACTTCAGCTGCAGCAACAGACATTGGTACACAGATCTGCCAAATTCAGGCTGACTTCTGCTATATGGCTTGGTGCTGCTCTGGTTCAGGAAGACACCCATAGGTGTCTGGGATGAGGTAACTTCCCTGAACCTGGCCAGTGAAGATGGCAGGGAAACGAAGCTTTTTTGGGGTGCTTGAGGGTACCTGTTATGATGGCAGGAATGCCCCAGCCAACAACGTAGTAGAACCGCATGTGCCCGAAGTTGATGTTCCTCACTTCAGTCAGCATCCGGTAGATGTGGAGCTGCTCCACAAACATCCACGCGAAGGTGCTCATGTAGAAATAATGCAGGAGGATGGCAATCACAGTACACACAAACTGCAGAAGGGAAAGGGCAGGGAAATTAGAGTTGCTCTTCTGAATCACAACCTGGTGAGTCACCGGTTCCCCCCATGTAGCTAATGGCATGTGTAATAAAAAGATTTTGGCAGAACAAATATACTGCCTTTAATTAAGTTTTTCAGAGTTTAAGAGGAGCTGCTCATGCCATGAAAGATTTTGCTTTTTTAAAGTAAAGTGGATCATTAAGCTCTGTCAGGCTGAGAGCAGCAAAAAATAAGGACCTGCTGAAACCAGAGACCAGGTCCCCAGTGTGACTAAAAGTAACAGCTACAAATGGCAAACTGGTAGCTGAAGTCATCTTTGTGATCAAATAGCCACCTTGAAACCTATGACCTTCATATACTTGCATTTCTGTAATATCTGCTAACCAATTTGCTCTCCTAACTTAACAGTTTGATGAGTGAAAACAAGAATGACCACAAGCATCCAACAGCTGAATTGTAATCTTGCAATTAACCTTCTCCTTTCAGAAGCCAAACAAAGGATTTTGCCAAGGATCTGTTTATAAGTCTGATTTAAGAGAACTTTGTGCAAACATTCAGTTTTTGTTTCAAAATGTTTTACATTGTGTTTTGTAACCTTTTGTTCCTGTGGAGCACTGAGCCTGCTTTCAGACTTTGGCGTGACTTTTTAGTGGTTTTTCATGGTGTAATGCTTAGAAATGTACATTTCCCTGTTTAATGTACATTTAACCTCTTAGCTGAGCAAAAGAATCATACAAAGACCACCAGCTTTCTGGATTCACTTACTACATCAGCATTAGTATAACATCAAGTGTTACTGAAAATGTGGCTCACTAAACAAACTATCTTCCCTCTATGTAAGTATGTAAGTAGTGCTTTTCTTGTTGCTATTCTCACATGCTTATGAGTAGAGTGCTGCCCTGAACATTACCTTTTTCAGGTAAGAAGAAAGAAAGAAAGAAAATAAATCACTTTCTATCAATAGTCCAGGGAAAGATTAAAACCCCACCCAGAAATGTGACTGTTAATTTACAGAAACCCATAAAAGCCAGGCTGGGTGCCAAGCAGCACTGCATTATTTGTGCTCCAGCATTCTTAACCTCTTTATATTCATCAGTGCATGACTCGTTAGACAACTCTCATTCCATACAGACAGATGAATAATTGTCTCAAGCAGACATGGCTTACAGCCCTCCTATTTTCTCAAATTGACTGGGTAGGCTGTAAGGAGCAGCTTTCTGCTGCATGAAATGCATTCTGTAAATTAAAGATCTGTGTAAATGGTTTAAAGGTTTGGGGTGTTTCATTGAGTCCTGGTAACACTACAGGACATGATCACACCATGAGCCCCAAAGCAAGAAAATGAGAAGGAGCAAAAGAGAACAATCTCACCAAGTATAACCATTAGGATTTGTGGTATTGATGTAATGAACTGTTTTACTGCTTTTATAAACTACTGCTTGGTGCTTCATGATACTGTGAAAGGAATCTGGAAACGAGGAGCCATCATTTACTGCATAATTTCTGGTAAAATTCTGTAGGGATGTGGACTTGGCCCCCAACTCCTCAGTAGATATGTTGGAGATCTGAAACAGTATAAACCCCTTGGTAGTCAAATGCAGTGAAAAATGAGTGGTGTGCTCAGCAAGGCGTGGGAAAGGTCAAGTTACACAGTGCTGTGTATCAACTGGCAAGGTGAGCTCCTTTCAGCAAAGTTATTTTAGTATGCAAACATTTATATAATGAAACAAAGACAACACAAGTTCACACATGACATGAGACCATATCCCAGAGGGCAGGTCACAGCAAAAGATCTCACCACAGCAGCAGATAAAGGACCTGAATTCCTGGTAAAGGGAGTATTGGTTTATGGGATTGGAAGTGATGCAACCAGCTGGAAAGCTTTATCCAGTTTGGCATTTGCAATTTTTCAAAAGGTAAAGTGGGACAAGAAGCCCAGAAAAAACCCCAACAGACTAACTTGAATCTTAGAAGTTGAGTAATTTCAGTAGCTTAGTTTTATACAGTTTTCCAAAAGAAATACTATTAAACAGAGGTTTCCTGGCAAAACAATTTTTATAAGAGAGGTCTCTCAAGTTTACTAGGAAAAGTTCTTGTCAGCACTCAGTTACTGGAAGCTGAAATTAGTCAAAGTCATATATTTTTTAAGTATATGCATGTTACAGCTCAAGTAGATATTAGAAGCTAGAGTGGCAGTGTAGGATTAAGTTATACAGCAAATGATGTGCATGTTTAGGCACCACGGTGTCACTAGCACAATGGTCATGATATTCACTGAATGTAGGCATATTCTCCTATTTCTGCAGCTTGGACCACATCAAATCAGCATGATTTTTTTGTTGCTGTTGTTTTATTTTGATCTCAACCCTGGACTTCCCTCTCAAAAATTAAATTGAAACATGTAGAGTAATGGATTTCTAGAAGATAAATTTTCTTCACAGTATTCAGATAATCCCTAAAGTAATACTTCGAATATTTTCCCTATCTATTAAAGACATGGCTTTTATTGCATGTCATCCCCCGTCTGTGTCCAGCCTGTTTGGCACAGGTGCCTGTGCAGCCTGGCAGTGCTGGAGCCTTTGTCTCTCTTACCTGTTAGAATGGCAGCCAGGGATTTTGGGATGGGTGGTACTAAGAAACAGTACCAAGACTACACGTAATGCCACATGGTTGAGAGAGCAATGAGGTCTTAAGTACAGAACACACACACTTCACGTGTGGTTTATATCTCTCTGGTACTCAGTTTATTCCTAACTTGCATTACGTGACATGCACAATGCTGGAGATCCTTAAACCTGCTTTGTCAACAGGTATGATGGGCTGAAGTCAACAAACACTGTCTGGAAGGCACAAAGCAAACTGATGGGTCTCCTACTGAATCCTGGATGTAGCATGCTGTCCCATGCCTGGCAAGTGGCTTTCCCAGCACAGCCAGTGGGTGTACAATGTGCATATTAGCACCTGACAACCACCACATTGCTGACAACCTGTGAGTCAACACCAGGAGCCTTTTGGGCTTGGGAGGTACCTGCTGCAGGAGAAACTGGAGTTTCCTACTGAACGGACAAAGCAAGACAGAAAACATATTGATGGAAAGGAATGAAGAAATCAATATTCAAGGTTCAGTTCCTGGGATAAACCTTCAACAGGGTTGCTGTCATACATTCTCTGAAAATAAGACATAGTCCTATTGCCTGCCAGTGCTACTAATGATATCAACCACACATGCATATACTACAAATCTGATGTTTTTAGTGTTAGTGTTGAAGCCAAAAAGAATTCAAAAAGAAGAGAAAGTGAAACAAATGGGAGAAGGTAAAAGCTGCAATGTGAACTCCCTGATTTAAAGCTTGTGAGCAACTCTAGCAATGAATACAGAGTAAGTCTTACCTGGTTTTCAGTCTGGTTGATTCCAATAAGAAACACAAGCTCAGAAAAGAACAGGGCAGCCACCAGGTTCTTGTGGATACTGTGCAAGTTGGAACGTAGTGTGCGGATCAGGACCAGCAGAATGAAGGTGATCAGCAAAGCCGCCAGCGAGATGGATACGGTCGTGTAAGTGACGATCTTCAGAGGAAGCACCTCCCCATTCTGCAGAAAGACAGCTTGACAGGATCTCCTGGGGTTCTCCCTTCCTTTTCCTCCAATCAAATCTACTACTCAGAATGCCAATGTTTTCATTACTACTGAGCCAACATACAGATTTACTTAGGGACCAACAGGAGTGAGTGATGCCACCGCTTTGGTTCCTGAACATGTTGAGTGTGTATGGGCAGCACGCAGAGCGTGCATCAGCCAGGTAAGAAGCTCCTTTCAGCAAACCCAATGGCAGGTGCTGTCACGCATGGGCAACACACTCCTGACACTGGGATTGATCTGCTGACAATGCCCTGAGTCACACAAAAGCTCAAGCTCTGAGTCAAAGCCCTTGAAAACCAATGTCTCCAAAAATCATGAGCCAGACATCACCCACCTCTCGTTTAGAAATGTCCATCAGGACAGCAAAGCTGGTTATATGGTTGCACTGGCAGGCGATATGGCTCTGGTTTCTGGAAAACAGCTCACACCCTCTGGAGGACCAGGCACCTGTCCCACCAATCCTGTGGGGAAAAAAGGCATTTCTGAGCACCATTCTCGGATCTCCTCTTACCTTCCACTGCCCTCTGTGGCAGCTTGTGCTGCAAGTACCAGGACAGGATTATTTAGAGCTGTCACCTGCCTGAAAGACAATCACCAAATTAAAAAGGTCTTCAGTTGAAGTAGTTTCTGATAAGACAGCTAGCTTTGATGCCCAGATTTTATGGGTTTATAACAATCTGTTTTGAGTTAAAAAAAAAAAAATTGGTTTTGGGTCAGTGACCACACAACCAATATGAGAAAGAGATTGTACCAAACAAAATATCTGCAACCAAGGTAAATAATACCAGAACCATAGAGGGACACATGTTTTTGAGTCATGCGAAATATGTTTCAGCAATAATATAATATCATTACACAGTTCCTCTGAAAAGTACACAAGAAAAGATTAAAACCTTTTCTAATAAATAACATTTCATATCGTGAGATCTCTTATATTAAAAATGGAGAGGAACTGCTGCCTTAAAATTCTCCCCTGTGCAGTTATGGTTAACTCCAGCGACTTCAGAAATGATTTTGTATCAATATTAATTATTCCATTCTGAAGTTAATGAGTAATAAAAATAGTCTTGCAGTTACTGAAAGATTTTTCAATTATCTATGACAAGGCCTCTTTTTCATTCAGCAATAAAATATTGGTTCAATTTTAATATCACTTTCTCTCAAAAAGTACTCTCTTTCTAAAAGCTCTTTCATTACATGCCACGTAAGGGCTGCTTTTCAATTGTGGCTGTAGGAAGATGTAACACAGATAACAATGCCACTGAAGCTGCCAGCAAATAGCTAACAGATGAATCACTTCAGAGCTAATGAGTTATTCAAGCTCATACAATGTTTAAAAATTTATGGAAGAGGACTTGCTATTCCCTCACAATCAGCAGATGAACAGAGTGCATACAAGCAAAAACACCACTTCACATGTGGGCAAATGGAAGAGTTTATTACTGTGAACGTAAGAGATTTCTGTTGCATCTTCGATCCTTTAAATGACATAATCTCCTAAAGCTTTTAACTAGGAGGCACACATTCCCTAGGTTAGTTTGCTGTTTTATTTCCAGTACAGGATATTGCCTTTTAATGGATTTTTCCATTGGCTTACTAGAGTTTTTGGGTTGTTAGGAAACAAGTAACAGCTATTCCTTTCCCTTGGGCAGACCATGTCATCCTCTCCCTGTGTACATAGCTGGAAATTGCAATATCTGTGTAATAGTCACAATATTATGAAAGTATAATATGAATGTGGTTACCTCTCAAAACATTTTTCTTTGTTGTATCCACACTCTTGAAATATCTCCAGCAGGACTGTGCTGCTTCCACAATGCCATAAAACCAATGAAACATCAGCATATACAGTTCCAGCTCATATAATTTTTCTCATTTTCAAGAAAAAGATGTCTTTATCATGAACTTGACTGAATACAAAAGACCTAAATGAACCATTTTCAGAACATTTCATCTTTTTCCTAACATTTCCCTCCTAGAGAGTCTAATAGTCTCTCCTTATATTCTGCTTCTATATTACAATTGCTTTCCATAAACTGAAAAGATCTGATGTCCCAAAGAAGAATGTCCCTTCTCCCTCCAATTTTTCACTAAAACAAATAAAAGCAAATCCACAATAGCTGATGTAATGAAAGTTAAGTTTCTTACTAGTGCAACTGCCTTTGCACTGACTTTTGATTCAAAAATTTGTGATTTAGAAATTCATAATCTTTATTCCTAATTTTATCTGCAAAATCCCAGTCCTCATTTCTACCAAAACGAGGATTTGGTTTTGTAATTTTTTTGCACTGGCCCTGGCTGTTGCACCAAGGGTAGGTGCCTGCTTGCCTGCTGTCCATAGTCACTGGAGTGTAACAGGAGAAGATTCAGCCCATGGAAGAGCTGAACCATCTCCTGAAAATCCTGACTTGAAGACCTCAGACAAGCCATGAATTCAGACACTGGAATTGGACCACGCCTGTCCAGACATATATCCGTGGGCAAAAAGCATAGGCAAATACAAGGAAATTGAGATATTTGTTATTTCTGGGTGAAAATGAACCCTGCAGAAAGACATGACAGCACTGTGTTTCTTAGAATCTGCATGGCTAATCCTTTGTTTGAGGAGTTATGATAACTATTTTCATTTTTCTCAGGTTGGTGGGAAATGACTACATGGCTCTGTTCCACCAAAATCAATTGTCAGTTGAACAGACAGATCAAGACAGGATTTCCTCCAGAATTATCTTCCCTGGCAGGACTTTTCTGCTACTCAGACAGTTGTCACTCAGAGCCCAAAAGCAAGCAGGAGACATACGTGATGGAGTGATTCCAGAAGACACAGACAGGCTTCGTTCTCTCCTCTGTTTCCAGCATGGCATACTCCACTATGATGGGCTTTTCCACCAGGTTGGGAGGAAACTCCCCATCACTGTGAATGGCTGTGCTCACTACAGGTGTGTTGATGATAGGGCGATTTGGCAATCTGCAAAAGGAGAAAAACTGCACAGTGATCTACACATCCAGATGCAAAGCTACGTTCTGCAAACAGAAGAATTCCAGTTTCTTCTGCTCAGAAAGTGAGGCAGGCATACCATCAGCCTTCCATATAGATGTGTTTTCAAAAACTGCTGAAACTTTTGGCATAGTTGTTCTCCCCCAGTGTGCCAGAGGAGGACATGAGACAGCACTGTGGTGAGAACAGCAGCACTGATGACCGGTATAAAAGCAGCTCTGTCTCCCCCATTCATCCAGAGAGCAGAAGAAGGGATCTGAACAGTTCACAAACAGCTCTGAAGCTCACCTCAAGCTCCTTCTGTCAGGATCATAGTTTTCAGGCAGGAGGTGTCCCAGGGATCTGTATATAATGACCATGGCAACAGTATGACGTGTCTCAACGTCTGGGTGTCGCCTCTTTCTCTTTGCAAAAGCACTCTCAGGGCTGAACACATCGCTGTTCAACTTAGAGGGTATCTTCTGATTTGAAGGTTTCATTGTAGGCACTGCTATGGA
Source organism: Prinia subflava (assembly GCF_021018805.1). Taxonomy (NCBI): domain Eukaryota; kingdom Metazoa; phylum Chordata; class Aves; order Passeriformes; family Cisticolidae; genus Prinia; species Prinia subflava. The sequence goes on along the minus strand of NC_086250.1, from coordinate 58,877,695 downwards.
CACAAATATTAAATTCTTTGCACACAGCTTCGGAGCTACCATTTAAACTGGTAATTTTGCTTTGCCAAGATACAATAATATTAGAGTTGTTACAACTCCAGGCTTAGAGTACTCAGCATACTGCTAATGTTATATTTGATATTTTTAGTAAAATTTCAGCACAATTCATAGTTATATAGCTGATAATCAAAAAACCACTGAACAGTGAAAAGCCATTTAGTCTAGCTATAAAACAAGCAATTTCTAAGCTAAAAGGTCCGTAGGTATATAAGTACCCCATGCATAACTTAAGGAGAATATTAAAATATTATGCATGCTGTTACTTTATATATGGCAAAACTAGTATTAATAAATCCACCAACTACTCACATAAGATTTCTCCCTGCTAATTCTGTCATTTAATGAGCTCTCAGTTTTGGAAGATTCTCTTTAAATTCCCATTCCCTTTTTTCTTATGGAAAATATACATATCATAGAAGCAGATACTTTGTTTCTAAGCAAGAAGCCATAAAGCTGTATTAGTATTATTTTCAGAAGAGTTACTATTTCCCCATTCAGAAGACATGCAGCCATGGTACATGTATTGAACTTTGAGTTACCCTTTCACTCTTTGGTGTTTTGCAGCAACCTTGGGGTACTTCAGAGACACTGGGAAGCAGGTACTTTCCTGTGTGTTCTCCCTTATCACCCAGCTCAAGACTTTTTCACTGCTGCCTAGTTCTGATATCACCTCTCTCTGCTCCCAGATTTGGATTCTCTGTCTCTCACACCACCTCCCTCCATCTCTGCAGGGACTGGATGAAGGCGGCTGTGGGAGCCATCCCATCCTGTCCTGGTGGGAACAGAGGCAGAGCATTTCTCCCTCTTTGACAGGGCTTTGAGGGGCTGCAAGCGAGACCTGACAGACAGGTACAGCCAGTCCCACAGCCCCCCATGCCTCCATCACTGCCGGCAGGCAAAATGCCTCAGAAGTATGCACAGCTGCTCCATCCCTAAATAACGCTCACTTGTGCAGAGGCTCACCCTGCTCTCACCCTAGTACCACTCTGCTCCCTGAGGATCAATCACACTCCCTGGGAGCTGGCCATAATTGCTCACCAAACAGCAGCAGAAGGGTTTTACCTTTCCTTTCTGAAGGTCTGAATAGAGTATCAGGGAAGACAACAGACGACTCCAGATCTTTGGGATAATCTTCTTTAATCTCATGAAATCGTGGTATTCTAGCTCCCGTGAAATTAGACTTGTCAAAGATGTCAACAGCAATAACTGGGGGGGACAAAAGTTACCCATCACCATAGTGAAACATTATTGAAAGGTTAAAATGACTACACAATGCAGATATAAAAATTAAACCCCAAAATAGAAAGCAAAATTTAATTTTTTCCCATTAACGCCTTATATGGTAACTAAAAGTTTAAGTGTCAGCATTTCGTTACATTTATCATATACATTTATTGTTTAGTGGAAAGGAATTCACAAGACAATATCTTATATTATGAAAACACCACTGCAAATAAAGAATCACAAAATTGTTTAGGTTGGAAAAGATCTCCAAGATCAAGTCGATCTGTTAACTCAGCACCACCAAGTCCAGCACTAAACCACGGCCCCAAGGACCACATCTACATGTCTTAAATACCTCCAGGGATGGTGATTTCCCTGGGCTTCCTGCTTCAGTGCCTGAGAATTGTTTCAGTGAAGATTTTTTTCCTAATACCCATCTGGAGGTAGATCACTTTGCTGGTACTTCTCCAGCAGCAGCTGACAGGGGTTTCACAGAGGCTTTTCCCTGGCTGCTGTCAGTGCTCCTGCTTCACAGAGTTTCTCCATGTGCTCCTGGCCTGCTCCAGTGTGTGCTGCATGTTCCAAGTTTAGGCTCGCCTTTTAATGGGAAGACTAAATCTACTGCTTCAAAAACATAGTTCTACACCTGTGAAGTCAGCTGACCAAGGAAAATAACGTGCATTTTATCTGGGACTACTCTTTAGTCCTCCACTGGCAGTTCCTCCCTAGCTTACTTCATCATCTCTGCCTGTTTAACTGCCAAAATACTTTAAAGCAGTTGAGTTAGCTTTAACTTTCTCATTTAAGACAAGTCACTGACTGCCAATTTACATGTCCTGGGGGTGACCCTACACCAAAAGGTGTGATCCTCTGCAAAATTCTATATGAAAAAATACCCACATTAAGACCTGCAAATTCCCATTCCTTTCCTAGTTTCTAACCAACTCCCAGATGAGCCATTAGGAAACTCTATTAACATCATGTTCACCTGGAAAAACTGTTCAAAAGAAAACAGACCTCTTTCAGGCCAGAGTTGCCTCATCCCTCTCAAGCTTACACCTCTTTACACAGGAGGAACTGGTTGAAAAAAAAATCATGATTTACAACCTGTAAGAAATTCTAGGGTTTGTTTTCATCTCAGTTCAGTTGGGTTAAAATCCTGAGTATGAAGATAAAAATATTTTGATTCTCATAGTCCTGAGTCATAAGCATTTCAGTTTTGGTTTATTAAAGAAAAATCAAAGTGTTTCAGTTTGGCTTAGTTCAACAACAATCCATGTCCTGCTGATGCAGGAGACTACAGCCTTTGTAACTTGACTGCCTCATGCCTTTGATTTTCTGCCCCTGTGATTGTAGACATAAAGCATTCTTGGGACAAGGTTTGTAGCCAATTCAAATTCTTATTATAAAAGCAGGTGTAGTTGGGAAAATAAGGCAAACTTTTGGCACATAAGCCTTCCTCATATCTGAAATAAAAGCAACAGCTTGAAAAGCTAAACACAAGTCCAGGCTGATATAGTTTAGAACACCTCTGAACGAAAAATCAAACAGCAATGCTGCTTGTGAGGGATTTCTGAAGGTCAGCTGGCTCCATCTCACCTGCTACTCAGAGCAGGACTATCACCAACACCCCCACAGCTCAGACTGTGTGTAACTGGGAAGAAAATGAAATAGAGAGGGCAGGGGAAAAATAGGGAAATAAGATGACCAGGCTGTGGTTGCTCACCTGCAAATGCACTGCAGGGATGTCTGTGAAATACATCACAGTCCAAAGTGCAGGAGCTGCTATTTGTTTGTCAGAGGAGAAATTTCCTGTGATAGGTAGGGAAGGTGTCTTGGTATGCCTGATGTTTCCTTTGCAGTTTAGACTCATTCTGGTTATTTTGGATCTCATGGATTTTGCTCTGATTATGGGTTTTGCAAGACTGGGATGGTGTTAGAAGGATTGGTGATTCTGTGAAAATACTTTTCAGCACAAGAACCTCTACAGATGATGATTTTCTGGATAGGTTCCAGGTTAGGAAAGCATGTGAAAATCAGAGGCAGAATCACAGAATCACCTAGGTTGGCAAAGGCCTGTAAGATCATTGAGTCCAACCTTTGATGGATCATTACCCTGTCAACTAGACCACAGCACTAAATGCCACATCCAGTTGTTTTATGAACATCTCCAGGGCTGGGAATTCCACCACCTCCCTGGACAGTCCATACCTATGCAAGTAAAGTTAATAATATGCAACAAAATCAAGAGTAGGGTTAATTTTTTTTGTACTGCAGTAATTCTTCAGGTGGTGTTGGATGTGATTCCTCCAAAAATGAGATCTACTACATTCAACTATAATAGCTGGTCTCAAAGGGCATTACCTTTATTTACAAACTCAGTCCTCGCTACTATCTCTGCACTGCTCTGACTGCAACAAAAAGCCACATGGAGCAGTGACATGGTACAGAGGCAAAACAGATCAGACATCTCCAGGAGGTCTCCATGGCAAGTGAAAGATATGGATCAAGGCTCAATGGATTTGAAACTAATGCAATGATTTTTCTCAATGGGTACTATTAAAACAAATAACTAGCACCTCTATCCAGCACATTTTTCAGACTGAAAAAACTGGCAATTTTCAACACAGATACTCACTCATGTTAGTGGCAACAATGACAAAAGGCCTCAGGTAGGTTTTTTTCATGTTCTGGGCCACATTGTTGAAATATTCCTCATAGTGCCTGAGCAGGTGAGCGGTGCCACCCTCCGTCCGCTGAATTTGCTCCCAGTGCTCCTTGTTCCCGGGGTCCAGCAAAGCACTGCCCACTTTGATAATGTTCTGAGAAATAAAGGACAAGCCTAAATTATGAAGCAAACACAGAGCTGGGTTTCAAGGGAGAAGTATTGAAAATGATTGGCCTGACTGCCTCAGGTGAGTATATCATGAAATATTTAATGCAGGCATATTCTACTGCAGCCATATAAAATATACACACCAGTTACTCACCCAGAGGATTTTTGGTCATTTAAAGCAAATCCCTCCAAAGTTTTTAGAAGCAAAGTAAAAATTGGAGGCTGTAAGAGAACTGCTTATGTTCCTCCCCCTAATGACAGGAAATTGAGCAAGAAAATGCAGGAGGAAAACCTATCCATGTTTTCTGTATTTCTGAGAAATCAGACACATGAAAAGCACAGCTCTTAGCAGGTACACTGAAGAACTTCCCCAAAGAAGCCAAAACAATGTTTTTTGTTGAAAAACAAAAGAAAGCCATGGATAGAAATATCACTTCCTCTTTCACTTTAATTTTTTCTTTTACTTTGTTTCCTAGACAATGAAGACAATTTATGGGGTGAAGAATGATGAGTATTACCTTGCATAGATAAACTTGAAAATACATAAGAAAACTTAAATCATGTTATTGTCTCTCCATTTTTATGTTGCTTACAAATGGCATTAAAAAGGTATTTCTTTCTGAGGACCTGACTCTTCTGCCCTTTCTTAGAAAACTATGCAAAGGGACCCTCAGGCTGAATGGAAGAAGACTGAGCCCAAAAGAGAGTGCTAAATGGCTTAAATGAGAAAGATGCTAAGAAGTTTTTAATCTTGGTGTACATACGAACCATGCTGTTGTAACAAAACTCAACTCCTAACTAAGGTGAAATTGGTGTAAATGATGGTAGGAATTAATTACCACAAACTCTAAAATAGCCAGGACAAATATTTAGGCTTCATTCAGAAGGAGCTACCTGTATCCTGTCTGTATTGTTTGAGGCTGCAAACATGTATCTGAGCTAGCAGAGACTCCCAGTGTGACCACCTTTACCTAGGGTGAGAAGCTCAACATAGTTCCCAGGAATGCGGGAGGTACAAACTGTACTTGGTACCAGGCCTCCTCCGTGTTTGTGGATCTTATTTATGGTTTTTTATTATCTATTTTTCAGGTTTCTATGTGGGACTATAAAAAAAAAAATCCTTCTCTCCTTGTGCTTCCTCAGCCTAGGATGTTACCTCCTTTTATTCATGAGCTGTACTCATTAGTTTTCAAATTCCTGACCTATCTTAAAATATTTAGGGAGTTCTTGAACACATCATCTATATGACTTTCAGTGCCAAGTGCAGAGAACAATAAATTAAAGCATATGTTTCCAAACCAATTTTTTTTTTTACTTATTGTTTGTATTTCTACTTAACAAAACATGCTAGAAATGAAGTTCCTTTTCAGGATCTGAATGGCATGCTTCACAGCCCACAGGAAAGAAAAAATTGAATCTCTTAAAATCTGGTGCATCTAAAATGTGAAATGTTTCAGAAGTTCTCCTCTCTCTGCTGACTATACAGCCCAAGACACTAAGGAATTTTCTCAGCCATATTTCTTCCTGCTCCTAACTCTCCAGTGACATCTTCTCCTGGTGCAGCTGGGCTTTGCACTGGTTCTCCAGTTTCACCCCAAAGTCTGCCTGACTTATCTGGTCCTCCTGGAGTACTGTGAGCAGTGATTTGGGGGTAGCACACCTTCTAAGGGAGCCAAATGATCTTTGGCCAGCACAAACACCAGTCCTGACCCGTGGAGGGTCATTCCATGTGCTGGTGCCCAAGCTCTGGGCTCTGCTGGCACAGATCCAAACAGATGTTTTAGCCTGGACTCTGTGTTGTGCCATGGTCAGGATCTTGGAAATAGCATGGGCAAGAGCAGAGAACAGTACCCCAGTGTACACATGGGATTGAGGAAATCTCTACAAGCCTGACATGGGTCATCCAGCCTTCACATTATCAGACCAAAGGAAACTCCCAACTGCTTTCAAATTTCACATTTTTCCACCACAACTACATATTTTCCCAGAGATGGTGCTACAGCTTGTTCCCTGGTCAGGTCTTTGGCAATAACTAAGTCTTTCATGAATGGTCTGAATAGCAGAAGCTGTCTGGCACACATTTTAGTATGTGCCTTAAAATACCAATATGACATGGAATATCTTTCTATGTACCAACTCATGACTCAAGTGTTCTCAAACTGAATTAGAGGAAACCTTCAGAGCTAGCCACAGGCTCAGATTTAGTTCACTACATATTTAAATGAGCATGATCACATTAGGCATGTTTTACAACAAAAATAAATACAGTACACAAAACTAATTCAGTCAGGAAAAACATATTAACTTGATGATTTTTTTTCATGTGGGGAATATTGCTTTTGGCTGTTACTATGAGGATATTTTTTAGAAAAGCACATTCTATTATATTTGCATTACACATGCACAACCAACTTTCTAATTTCTAATAATAATTCTAATCTGAGAAGAAAGGCTTATTTGTGGAACACATTAGGCAATTATACGACATTCACTTCACCTTGGCCGAAGATAAATTTAATTACTTACTACCACCTAATTTTTAAGGGAAACTCTAAGGGCTCAGCACAGTATGCAGTATTTCTCTTACCTCATTGAATTCCACGTCCCTTGTGGCTGCCAAGTCAAACCCCTGCTGCTGGCTCTCGTACTGGAGGACCCGGATCATGATCTGGTACGCCGTCCTCACGTCGTTGCCGTACAGGCTGTGGGTGTGCTCGGTGGCGTTCTGCAGCGCTCTCACGATCCGTATGGTTTTGGAGCCATCCAACTTGGTCTCATTGTGGTGCAACTTCTCGTTCTGAATCAGATGAAAAGGAAGAAAAAAATACCATTTTATATATATATTTTTTTTCATTCTAGTTACAAAGATAATCACAATTTGGGGATTTTTGGCACAAAGGAATTGTTTGGTCAAAATTTTGTTTGTCTTGAGAAAGAGTTGGCAACAAAACTCAATGGCAAGTGTAATTGAGAGCCAAAAAAGCACCAGGATAGAAAACGAGGGTGTTCAAGGACATAGTCAAAAGACTGAGTACAGGGATACCAAACTGCAGTCCAAACTGATCATTATTTACAAAATAAAGGGAAAACTGAGAAAACCCAGCTTACCATGATTTTTAGATCCACAAAAGTGTTGGTGGTGCAGTTGAAAAGCTCAGGAGGCAGCCAGCCCCTCTCAATGTTACAATGGCGAACGGCGTTTCCTGAAGGAAACAAAGCATCAATGGCAAACAATGTTCTGAACTGTGCAGGGTAAATATTCATAGATTTCAACTACCCTAGACTTTCAGATTTCCTACATTTTCAAGTTGCTCAAAGCTACACATGTATTTTAATTTCCAAAGAGGGGATTCCTGTGAGAGAAAAGTTAAAGACTACTAATCTTCAGGAATTGCTTTCCCCAGGCTTTGGAGAAAAGTCAGGCAAACTCTAAGCTCTGCCCTACTGCTCTCAGCCTCACAGCCCGATTGTTCTCAAATTAATTCATTCATTTCTTTATACCAAAAAAGAGAAAGACTCTGCACTTCCTAAGTATTCCTGGAAACTAACCCCTGCTGAGATTTCTATGCAATAGCCTCCATAGGAAGACCTCCTGACAAATGCTGTATTCGCATCAACACACACCCACACATCTGCATGGTGCATGCGCTAAACACTTCAGCCAACATGCATAATTGCCTTTTTGCCACTTGTAAATGGACTGTTAGCAGCTTTCTGTTTAATTTAGCCTATTATATTTTGCACTATTTGTCAAATAATTTTAAAATGTAATTCTTGGTTGAGGATCCCTCATGATGAATTGCAAGTAATCAAATTCAAAATTTCAATTTGTGCTAGTTAATTTGTACATAACATACTGCATGTGTCTAAGCCATTTAATTACCAATACCTAAATAAGAACTATAATTAATTTTACTGTATCTAATTATATTATTTCTCTTCCATGATTAGGTGAATACAATTAAGCCTCAGGTTCTTAGTTTGAATATTCATTATTATAAGGCTTACTTCTTTGAATGATCTGTAAAATTTACTTAGAATGTGCAATTACTATAAGCAACATTGCCTGCTAGTCTATTTCCTAGAAGAGACACTTGGATCAACACCAAGAACTGTTGAGAAAATTCATTTTAATTCAACTTTATACTGTTTAATCATGAAAATATTCTTCATCTAAAAAAAAAATCTATCTCCTAAAATCTTTAGAACAAGAGCTAGGTTGACTACAAATCTTCTGCACACTATAAGCAGTGGCCTCCCCCTAGAAATATTTGGGGCAGTCACATAACTATCTCCCTGATAGTCACATAACTCCCTGAGCCTAAGGAACACTCAGAGCTGAGAGTTACCAGGTCCAGAACCAAGACAGAGTTTTCATTTCCCACAGAACAGCCTTTGGAAAAGGTTGAGAACTCTATTTTCAAAAATCTGATACGTTTTCAGAGATATATATGAAAAAGCAGATTGTCATTTGCTTGTTGTACAAAACAACACAGCTTGTCTGCTTTATAAAAGGTGTTTTCAGCTGTTTCACTTATGTAAAAGATATTGTGTGAAAAAATGTGTGTTTTGTTGCAACTCTTAGCTTTAGTAGGCAGCAACCCTAGTAAAGCATTCATCAGGAATATGATTTTCCTAATTTTATCTTTGCCCAGAGGAACTGTATGGCTAAAGAATGCTTACAATATGTCACTAGAAACTAAAAGTGACATGTGGAAGAATTGCTTCATAAATAGAAAATAAAAAATAGAAATTTGAAGGTGGCATTTTTGAAAAGAGAGGATTTCTGTGCTTTGTACCTGTTTATCTGCCGTGTCGTTGTATTTATTTATTGCTAATATTCCAAATGTATTTTAACAGCTCTTTGATTTCAGCTAGCTGTACTCTTCTGCTCATGATATGCATAAGCTATGCTGCAGTCTTTAGAGCCAACAAATTAATGCTATTCCCTATGTACACATTTTTTCTTTTATTTTTTTTTAAGAGGTAATTATTTACCCAGGGAACTTACCCACTGAGCCCTTAGGACAAGGCACAGCAGCTGGCTGGCCAAACTTGGTCTGTGGCCACCAAATACCAGCCTCGAAAGCTTTGGGACAGCCATTATAAATTACTGAAAGCAAAAAAAGAAATGATGTAATTTTTCTGACAAGATAAAAATCACAACAGTGAGACATTTCACCCTGCCTGAAGGACCTTCCTGTAATTCCAAAGCCCTGTCAGGATACCTGTCCTCTGTAGTGCCTTCCAAGCTGTAACCAATCAGTTGCTCCTTATCCAGCAGATTGGACAGACAGGTACAGGCAGAGGAGAGCTCGGGATGATTATGGGGCTCTGGATTTTGGCTCTGCCTATCTCTGCTTGCTTCTTTATTGTGGGAAAACATGTCTCCTTCATTTCACCCACACACTGTGTTGAGATGGCTGTTGCAGCAGCTTTGTGCTGATCACAGGAGGATGGTGGGTGGGTGGGTGAGAGGAAAGGCAGGATGGGCAAGGTGGGGAAGAAAGGCAGAGTGCACGAGGTGCACGGCACAGCCTCTGTGAGGTGTGAGGGCTCTCCCCTGCCTCTTCAGCTGCAGCTCAGCAATACAACACTGCACTGGCAGATGAACTCAGGTTTAAGAAAAAGTTGCTGTGAGTCTTTTGCTCTCCCTACTCCACCTCAGCTTGTTATATTTCCATTTGAGAGAATTAAAGAGATAAGAGTGTTTTTTCCGTATCCTCAGCCCCCGTGAGCCCCACTGGCACATCTCTAGGAGGAGGGGTGCGTGCTCAGGCTGCTGCAGCCCCCATTGCCCGCGCTGCTGGAGCCCCCCGGCCCCAGGCCTGTGTCCCCTCTGCCCGTGGCCCTGGCGCGCGGGGCCGTGTGGGGCCGGCCGGCCGGAGGTACCTTCGCAGCCGCGCACGGTCACCTCTGCGAAGGGGTTGTCACAGCGGTTGCACTGGCGCCCGATGACGCCGGGCTTGCAGGGACACTGCCCCGTCTCCATGTCGCAGGCGCGCGTGTGGGAGCCAGACGGGAAGCAGTCGCAGGGGTAGCAGGTGTCGCTGCTTCGGGGCCTGTAGTAATTGGCCTAGAAAAACCAGAATGATAGACACGAGAACTTTGACTTCCGAATTGCTTACATTTCTGAAACCTGCTCTAGCAGCACATACATCATAAAGGGGCTCATTCTGCAGAACACAGACAAAAATGACATTACTATTATCAGAGACCCAGGGTTTGCGTTGCCATTTGCAGTGGAGCCACAGGGCCCACATTACTCCTCAGGCACTTATTGCAAGTGACCACTAAAAATATTCTTGAGGATTTACAGTTTTTCAGCTTTGCAATTCCACTCTTGTATGGCATGAACGAGCCACTAAGGAAATTTCCTGCACTGTGCATTTGTGTTTCACGTGGAGGGTGGAGAGCACGCAGTGATCCCATATTTAAATCGCCTCTGTACACGCTTTTGATCTGAGGCGTTACAATTGCACAAGAGCATGGAGCTGGCACCCCACTGACTCCATTTAATGCAACAGTTGCTGTGTGTCCTGCTGGCATTTTGGAAAGGAGCAGGGGGCCAGATTCACAGCCGCCAGTCTGCACAAACCCAGCTCCTCTGATGTCATTCAAGCCAGTTGTAAAACCTATTGTGAGAAGTCCTTTGTAAAACCTTCATGACGAGGTGCCTCCCCTCCCATGTCCCCCATCTGTCCCTGCCTGTCCACGGAAAACTCAGAGATGGCAGTGAGGAAAGCATTTAGCCCTCCAGCTCTCCCCAGCTGCCAGGCCTTTTGCTGGCCACAGCACAGGGAAGAGCTTCACCCAGCTGGCCTGAGCTGTTTCATGGCTATTACTCACTTGAGATACACAAAACCCCACTGACACTCCTCTGCACCCTGGTCTGATCTCCCCTGATAAACCAGGCTGCACTTCAGAGATCAGAGCCAGGCTTTCATCCTCTCGGTATGGTTTTCCAAACACAAATAAGATAAGAGCTGTACAGTATGATTTGGAGAAGGGTGGTGCCAGCAAAATGTTTTATGTAATGATTAACTCCACTGTGCACATACATATATATGTGATACAAAGCACAACTGGGTGTATTTTGTCTCAGATACTCACTTGCAATTTTAGTGCTACAGTTACTTTTTAAACTAAAGAAATTTTGATTTAAGACTGGTTTCTTTTGCTTACCTTGCAGTGGCATTCTCCATTGGTCTTATTGCAATCAGAATCAAACCCTTTACTAGTCTCACAATTACATGGGCCACAGATGGGATTTCCCCACCAACCTCTGGGACAAGGCAGGTCAATCCTATTAAAGAAAACCAAATTGAAAGAAAGTTATTTTAAGTTCCCTCTTAAAAAGTGTGAAAGAAAGCTTTAGGCCAAATCTGCGCTCAACCACATCAGCTTACAGACAGTAATATATCTCAAACAACTATCAATACATATGTAAATACACTATAATATGGGAAAATCTAGAATATCAGTGCTATGAAACCCTAGAGGGAGTGTTTCTCTAAGTATTTTCAAGTGCAGGTGGCTCTGAGCCTGTGTCCTGGTTTATCTATCACCACAAACTGCCTTGGGGTAAAGGTCCCCAACACTTCATATCCCACTCCCCATGCCCATCCTGCCCCAGCCTTGCTGTGGGCAGCAGGGCTTCTTGTCCAGCCCACAGGTACAGCAGCTCAGGTGCAAAGCTGTCTGCAAGCTCATCCGACAAAGAAACGCCACTGCTTTTGGCCAGCCTGGCTTTCTCGGGCGGTTCACAACAAGGTCTGAAAAGCTCTGGTCTGCCACGGGAGAGACAGAGGACCCCTGGTTGGGGACATGGAAGAGGGGAGGTGGCAGCTTTGATCTGGACTATGGATCAAAGACTGTGATTGAGACTGAGTGCAGCTGCACTGGAAGTTAAGCAGCAAGCCGAAGGCCACTCCTGCTGAAGGAAAACCCCTATTCTCACTGATACTGTTTCTTCTGGGTGAGCCTCTGAGCAGGTTACCCCACAGATGCCCAAACACTAGTTCTGGCAAGGAGACCTGATTCTCTGATAGCTGGGAGTCTTTGTCAAGCAATAGGCTGAAGGAAAACGGCTCTGGAACCAGGATCATGGTATTGCACAAGATATCCCCTCCCTGCTGTTCATTTTGGGAAAGAAAAGCTATTTGCATCTGTTTCAAAGGCCACTATAAATTTTATTTACGTTAAATGCTAGGTTTGTACTTCTATACTTTAGAATATGAAAACCACAGGTTGTACTTCACATGATGTCAGCAAATACTGACGAGGGACAATGTCTGTGTCCTGATCCAGAGTAATGAAAGAGAAATCTGGCAACAGCACGGCCAACATTTGCAAGCCCACACAACAAAAGGCAGAAGAAGCTTGGAGTTTTCAAAGGGAAGGAAACATCACATGAGCCATTCCTAAATGGGCAGTCAAATGCACTTCATTTGCACATCATGAATGGCCCATATTACAGTAAATCAAAGTGCCGCCTCTGGGATAAGGCTGGTTGCTGAATGCCTATCTGAGACCAGGAAGCTGCTGACGAGGGAATCAGCACGTTTCTCCCACAGAGCAACAGACATAGGCTCCCAGGCTGTCCAGAGGAGATGGCTCTTTGCCAGCCCAGGGACTGGACCTAAGCAGCAAAGAGACTTTATCTTGCTACAGGCCACCACACTGGTGCATCACTCTGTGTGCTGGGGAAGCTGGAGGAGAGATGCTGAGCAAACTCAGGCCAAGCCCACCACAAAGATGCAGTGCTGTGTAACACAGCAGAACTGGTTGAGCCCCTGAGCAGCTGATGAAGAAAAGTGGCTCCTGAATAACATGGAAGATTGTCTAGTTTCTGGGAAGAACTCAGGAATGCCAAAAGGCAATGAAGCCTAAAATACCATTGAAATTGTAACAGGAAAGTTTATTGGAGCAGAACAAGAAGTGGGAGGACTCCTGCCTTAGATGAAGAACTACCTGGAAGGATCAAGAAACCAAGAACAAAATAATTCTCTTACTTGCTTTCGCAGTACTGTCCATAGTAGCTTTGTCCACATTCACAGGTGTAGCCATGGGATGAGCTAGGTTTGTGCACACACGTGGAGACATGTTCACATGGGTTCAAGTTACATACATCAACACAATCTCTCCCAAAGTACCCTGGGGAGACAAGGTAAGAAAATTACAGCAACCACTGTATATGATTTGCATGTCTCCAAAAGATTTCTGTCTTAAGCTTGTACACTAATAACATATTTTCGATAATCAGTAGATTCCCTCTGAGATACTGTCAGAAATGAAGCACTCTTTTCCCTCTCAGACAAAACGATAGAAAGCCATTCTTTCTGACAGTCTGTTACCATGCTTGAGGCACCCTTGTGCCTTTGGTTCCCAGTTTTATATTCGAGGCATGTGCTACAAATAGTTTTGTGTTCTCTTGCTGCATGTATGGGAGGTGATTGTGCTGGGTGCTGACAGCATGTGCTGGCTACATGCTCCAAAATAGAGAAAACATTCAAAGTATCTTCATTAGGATGCAGAGTGAGAGACTGAAATTCAACAGCAGAAAAGGCTGAGAAAGAAAAAGAAAAAAAAAACCATAAAAAGAAAAGGGGAGGTGCACAGGAGTCCTTTGGACCAGAGACTTTCTCTTTGACGGCTACATTGCCTGGATTCTTAGCCCAGGACTGCAGCTTCCAGGGTGCTACAGCAAGAGTGAGAAGGGCAATACTGATTGAAGAGGAAGAATCAGAAGATGAACACTTTGCCAGCACGCTGCTGCTGCTGCTGCTGTGCTGCTTCTGAAGATGTGATCCAGCTCCTCTATGACTGGTCACCAGCCTACCTGGGTCACAGACACAGGAGTAGCTGTCCCAGTCGTCGCTGCAGTAGCTGTGCTGGGGACACGGGTTGGAATCACACGGGTTATCCACTTCACAGCCCTCCCTCACGTTAATCTTGATAGCCTGTTTCATGTTGAGTGTCGCTGTGTTTGTAGACGTCTCTCCCATTCTTACTCCCTGGTGACAAAAGACAATTATTTTAAAATTAGAATCTCCTTTCAGAGTACAGTGTTATGTGTTTCACTATTTTCATCAATCAACGAGGCTACATTTTAAAGAAATCACCTGATGAGCCAAACCAAGATTTTTTTTTTCAAATGTTTTTCCCCTGTGTGATCAGATTTATACCTGGCAAAGTGGGTGGACTTTAATATTTTTATTCTTAGATAAATTTTACGGAGGAAACAGAAATGTTTGAGAGTAGATGAAAAAGAACAGTTTCATCTGGGTATTTTCTCATGAATTCAAAATTTATTGCTATACTTTTCATACCTGCATACATCCATAAAATCCCTGCTGAACAGAGACCTGGTCTCCAGAGACACCTCCCACAATGATGCTTTTCATTTTCAGTCCAGGTAGTTGATTTCCAATCTGCACAGTGCTCTGTGAGGAAAAGGACAGCTGATAAGAAGCACTATCATCCTCTGTGACACAGCCTGCTTTCTGTAGTGATGGAGTCAAGCAGTAGCTGACAGTAGATTACATAAAAAATACCAAAGCAGTGAGGAGCCAGACATTGGAATGTGTCTTTTTACAGACTTCTTTGTAAGATATCATAAAACTTAATAAATTAATATCATTGATTAGGCACAAATCACTGCAGTACATATCTCACAGCATAAGTACTCATCCACAGTCTTTTGTCCTACTTTCTCCTAAAAACATTTATGCAGTGCTCAGTGGCAAAGTTGTGATGCTGCCTTACCTGGTACATCCCATAGTCCAAGGACATGACAGCAAGGTACTTGAGATCTTTACCATCTTTTGCACTCTTCAGCTCTATTAATAAATGATGCCACTCCCCATCACTGACCCGTGACTGACTCATCTTCAAACTAGCAACCTGGCTCAGGCCACTGTACACTTCAAACTGCACGTAGTTGTTCAGGATCTGTTGGAAAAAAAATCATGTCTTTTTTTGCTACATATTTGTACTTGATGCAGAAGGAGGTAGAAGACAAGATAACATTTCCTAAGACAACCCAAAAGGAAAAAAAGCCCAAAGAGCAAAGATGGGAATGCTTGCAAGAACTCCTTGTATAACCTTGGACATTCAGACTCCAATTTCCCTTATGGACAAAAAAACCCCAAAGCAATAGACCCATTTTTTACATCTATATTAATACCCACTAGTGGACATTAATAATGACTAGAAAAATAATCTTAAATTAGTTATGATTTTTATGATGATTTTTTGATCTTTGTAAAAAGCTAAAGTCGTGATAGGCTTTTACTGACATGCATTTAGTTAGGTGGATGAAGCTATGTAGTTCATCTGGCCATATCCATTGCTGGGGGAGTATGAATTCTTTTCTAACCAAAGGCAGCCAGCCCTTTTTACCTGAATGTTGATCTTGGATGCAGCCCCAGCATTGGCTTGCATGAGCATGCCATTGACTTTCCGGGTTCTGAACATCAGCCCAATGTACCACGGCACAGAGATGGTAATGTCAAGGTCACTCCAAATGATAATGCTCTCACCACTGAAACGCTGAGGAGAGGGCATTGCTGTGAATCAAAACACAGAAGAGAAACAGTTTTTATCCTTCAGGACAAATGTGAAGAGGAAAAATGATGCTGTGTAACAGTGATGGCACAAGGGAGCTAGTCCCTCTTCCATTGAGCTATATTCACTCTACCATGGATTAAGAGCTGGGCTAGGGGAGTTACTGTGAAGCAGTTGATAATACTGCAAATTCACAACCTACCCTGGTTGTGGGGTGGGCATCTTGTCTTGGTGCCTGCACTCAAAATCAGCACCTCCACACTGCTGTGGCATTACCCATATGAGAGCTGTTCCTAGAAAGGAAAGCTCAGATCTCTGCTCATACAGTTCTGCTGGTGAGTGGGTGGACAGAGCAGGAAGTATGAGGGCAACAGTTGCTGCAGATGTTTTCAACATAACCTTGATTACCTGCTTCTAATTAACAGATTGAACAGAGGAAAAGGCTGGGAAACAGGAAATATGAATTAATTATGAATACTCCAGGGCCAGATTATTCAGCTGTCCCAGTGACACAGCCTTTTCACAGGGAGAAAGTTTGTGCGGAATTGCCTAAATCATCTGCCTTAAATATCCTGAGGTGACAGCTGCAAAATTGCCCCCCTCTCTAGCCCTGCACAAGCACAGCTCCTGCAGGGTGACACCAATGATAGCCTTCAATAGAAAGCACTTTGGTGATGGAAAACAGAGGAACACCCATCCTCTTAGACTTTTAAAGTTGTAACTTTGGGTAATAGGAGCTACAGTCCCATGGATTAGTTGATGCCACTGATTAGAAGCACAAATTAAGACATGGGAGATCTGTGCTATTTGTAACACCTCATATGACACCTCCACCATGTGTGGAACCTTGTAGTGGCATCTGTAGTCAGCCCCTGCCTGACATCCTTGCTCGTGGGCATGTTGTGAAGTTCATGGCAACTTTTTGCCAGTGGAAGCAGGCCTTAGAGACTGGGTGCAACCACCACAGATTAGCATCCAGCCTTTTATTTCATCATGTGCTGAGTCCATGTTGGTCAGTGAAATGACAGAGTTTAACAGTCTTTCTCCTTCTGCTTCACAGTACCATATCTGCTGACATTTTCTGGATTTTTTGTAGTAGGAGAGATTATGTACATACAAATGCGTATGTGTTACTCAGCTTACAAAATGATAAGTCCTTAAAAAAATGTTGGGGATAACACCATAGTAGAAAACGGAGTAAAGTTGACATGAAGTTGCATTTTTTTGAGTAATAAAACCAAACCTCAAATTCTTGTGTGTCTGCCTTGCTGGTGTCTATAAAGGGAAAGACTGGGTGGGGAGTGGAGTGCAGGAGTTGGAATAAGGTGCAAGGCTCCTTATTGGTGAGAAACAAAAAGTCAGGGACCAGTGGGCTACCACTAGTCAAGCCAGAGGTGTAACTTGACTTGCCCTTCCTTAAGATGTGGTTACCCAACTACCCCACATCAGGCTGAGGCCATGCAGTCCCAAGGGGCAGCCCCTCTCCCTCCTGCTCCAGCCTGTGACCTCCCCTTTGAAGTCATACCACAAATGCCAGAGAGGGCATATGCTGGAATAACTGCAGCATAGCCTGCTCTTGAAAACCAGATGGTAACTAAAAAAAAGATTTTCACCAGATATAGATGTCCTTAGGTGGCTTAAAACTTGAATGCAGTGCTTGAGCTCTGGCCAGAGCACAATTTTGGGCCAGTTCATCAGCCCACACTGCACCACATCAATGTAAAAGTAACCAGGACATCAGGGTTGAGCAGGATTATTTTCTCTTGCTCCACCTGTGCAAAAGTCAGCCTTTGCCTTCCTCCTCTACCCTTCACAATGACCTCAGCTTCCAACTTTGCTGCTGGTTTTCTGCACTGTTGCTGAGATTTTTGAGCCCATCTGTCTCTGGAGCACAGAGGCAGGATGCAAACTTGTGGCTTCCCACCTGCTGAAGGCTGGGAATGCTGCTAGCAAGCATTTCACCTTTGCTCCTGGGAGAACTGGACTGGCATGGCAATTAGCCACCTTCCTCCTTTTCTCACTGGTGGTGACTTTCTGTACTTGCAAATACCTTTCCCTTCCCACACCTTCTCCCAACTTCCCTCCCTTCCCTGGGGCCAGGGTGCACCTTCCCCTGCTGGTTAAATACAAATCCCCATTTGTCAGCCCCCTCTGAGCTCCCTCTTTCCCCCAGCCCTTCCTCATGCCTGGGACCAGGAGTGTCCATGGCTGGCCACATCCACTGTCCCCAGATGGGACCTGGCCTCCCCTGTCACCACAGAGGCCCATGTGCTTCCCAGCACCTCCCTGCCATCGGCAGTGCAGTGATGACACCAACTGTGCTCAGGGTTTGTCACTTGGAAGCACTGCCTGTGTACCCATGTTCACTCTCAAGAGAGTCCTACCTTTAACAGGCCAGCAGAAAGACATGAGGGCTATTCCCTGTGGAGACAGAGGGCATGGGGACACATGCTGCCCACTGGATGTCCCACTGGATGTCACCTGCAGTGTGGGTGCTGGATGTGTGGAAGCTTGTATTCAGGTGCAGACCTGCAGTGTTCAGCCCAAGACCAGTGTAATGACACTGGCTATCCAAGAGTGAGTCAGACACAGCTGATAGATCTTCTTCACAGAATTGCAACAGCTAATGGTTTAAAAGCATTAAATTACAATAAAGGTGAAATTAATTTTTCCTTAATTTTATCTGCAGAGGGAGATGGGAGCTGCTAGAAGGTGAGTTAACAGGTTCTAGGAGGGTGGTGAAGGTGAAACACACCGTCCTCACTAGTGTAGACCAGATCCCAGAGTTTTTGAAGAGCAGGAAATGAAAAAAAGGTTAATTGGTAACTTGCCAAACTCTTTATCCTCTGTTAGCCTGAAGCAGAACCAGCACTGCCAAAGGGATTGAAGAAATGCAGCACTCCTACTCAAAAATGCAAATATTCTATCTAAGACTTTCTTAAAAATAGCTGCCTAATAGCTCATGCTCTTAGGATCATAGCTAAGCATTCAAATAAGCAATTTGAAAGACAGGAGTATAGCATATCTGTGATTCCTTCTGACTTTAACTTTGGGCTCCGGAAATCCTTGGTCTCATTCCATTTCTTGCTTGGCTTGCAATTTTTCCTTCAAAGTATCAGAAAAACCCCACAAACTGAGGCATCAGCAAGGACGTGGGGTTTTCAGTGACAAAGAGGACAAGCAGGAATGCACAGTGCTGGAGGCAGAGGTGACAGCTGGGATAGGGGGAGGCAGTGTTGCTGTGACTGCCATCATCTCTATCACCTGAATTTAAAATGAGTTTCCAGGGATGGCTACAGGGCAGCTCTTAGATGATTTTCTAAATCCCAAACTTTGTGGATTGGTCTTGAGTTTGGGATAAGAAAATAGTAAATAAAACAAACATTTGATCAGATTCTGAATCTCCTTTTGAAAAAAAAAACCAGGGAAGGATAGTCTTTGCATGTGATAGCAGTAGTCTCCATTTACATCTGTAGAGGATACACCATAGCTGGGCCCTGGCACTCCCCTCAGGATACATCAGAGTGGGTTTGTAGCACAGAGAACAGCCAGTCATGAAGAAAACACAAGAACTTCACCAATCCACTTGATACACTTGAAATACATGAAAAATCAGATCTTCATACAAACCTGGGAAGTTCAAAATATTTGAGGAGTTGCTACAGAAAGCAGGTACCAGGCTAGGGGCAATAATAACAGCTCTGGGCTCTGTGGGAGCATTGGAAGAGGTGTCCATCATTCCTTTTCCCTGTTCTTCACTCTGCAAACCCTTATCTTCAAGACAGAAACTTAACCATGTGTCCTCTCCTTTTAAGCTAATATTGCCGCTTCTCAGGAAAGGGAAGAGAAATTGCCACTACCTAGACCTGGCCCAGCAGAAGCATGTCTTCTTTGCTGGGAACATCCAGGAAGACTCCAAAGGAGCAGCCACCTTACAGCACCAACCAACCCCATGGGAGTCCTCACACAGACCACTCCTCACTTCTAGGGAAAAAACTGACTGCAAGTTCTTCACACCCTATAAAACTCACCTGCTGCTCCTTCCTTATCCTTTAGTAATGAGGTTTTACACATATATGCACATTGTTTTCAATCAAAGAGAAATCCACTAAAACTGAAAGTGCTCTTACTTAGCACAGAATGTCTTCTTGCCAAAAAAGTGGTGATTAAAACAGCAAATTCATCCCCAGTTTGAGTCAAAGCCCAGTAAAGTCAGCAGGATTCTTTCCACTGATTTAAAGGGGCTTAGGATCAGGCATTTTTACCATAAACAAATTACTAAATACAGCCAAGTTCTTTGGAACTGCTTTGCTTATGTAAGTAAATCAATGAAATCTGCTCTTATTCATGACAGTATGTCATCTACTATATAGGGGATCTCTAAAAATATTTCAAATAGATGACGGGTGACAGTCTCCACTGCAACCTTCTGTTACCCTTAAGCATCAACAGGACACACATGCTATGAGGTGGCAATGCCAGGCAGTGAAATGTGCACACATGACAAGCACGGAGAGCTCTCTGCAGCCTACCTTGCTCGCAGTTTTTCCCTCCGTAGCGCACGGGGCACTCACAGATGTAGGTGTTCCACTTGTTGATGCACGTGCCTCCATTCTGGCACCAGTTGGATTCACAATAGTTCCTCTGCGCTGCACAGCCTGGAATGCACAAAATGCGCTACTTTGTATGGTTTTAGTAACAAAAAAGGCTCTGAATGACTGTATTTGAGTTTTTATGTAAAAAGAAGACATGACTATTATAGATTTGGGGTTTTTGCTTCTTTTAAAAAATACTTTTGAAGTCATTGAAGCAAAATGTGGATGGCAAAAGTTTATGTAAGCTGATCACATGTCAAATGCATAAAGACAAGTCTGTCTGTCAAAGGCATATGCTATGACTCCCTCCTTAATCCACAATCAATGCAACATACTTTAGAACTGCAATTTAGCTCTTACACAGACTTTCAGCAGCATGGACAGAAGGGACTTTCCATTCTTGTGTTTAAGTGCCAGTTTTAGGATGATGAGAACATTCTGTATACCTAATCACTGGAACTAATCCTGATCAGGGATCCATGGACTGGAAATCAAATCAGAACCTCCAACAGGCTGCTCCATGAAGCAGGTTTCACATTTAGGGGATTGCAGAATTGTATTTACAGAACAAACACAATTTATTAAAAAGTCATTGTAAGTGTTGTCTTTTTCATTAACCAATCCCACAAAATGACAAAATGACATTTAATAGGTAGTTAAAAAATAGAAGATGTAAAGTTAATTTAGGAGTAAATTCCTGGCTGAAGCTTCCAGCAATGCAGGAAGTCTAAACAAGCCCAGTCCTTTCTGATGTGCTGCTGAATCCTGGAAGTGTGCCCTGTGCCATGGGCTATTGTATGCCTCCCTGGCACAGGTGTGGGCTGCACCTTGCTCAAACAAATGAGGTCTGGCCAGAGACACGGTGGCAGCACAATGCCATACAGCACCTGAAGTCCCTGTGCCATAGCTGCTTTGCCCTCAACAGTGCTAACAGGGAGACAGGGGTCATTTCAGAACCCTGTGTCCCCTTCCTGGGGCTCCTGGCAGTGCCAGTCTCCTCAACCCCATAGCCATGCCACACGCACAGCTGTGACAGGGACCTCTCTGCTGCTGGCCCTTGGGGCACTAGCTGCCCTTACCTGGCAGAGTGCCATTATTGGCAATGAACCCAGCCATGTCAATGGGTTTGCTGTCGATGGAGAGGTTCCTCATGCAGCCGATGAACTGCCTGTTGTGCACCGGGAAATCCTCAGGCAAGTTTGGGACACCACCCAGGAGGAGAGGGCCAGTTAGGTCCAAAGATCTGAAGAAACAAAGAAATGCTCATAATTTCTTCTGAAGAGTTTGTTTTGTTCTTTATCTTACTGCTTCCATAAGCACATTAAGCTGCAATTCCCTCTGCTACATGAGCTCTTCCAGAGCTTGTAATCAAAAAACTGTCCAGTAACACTCACTTTTAACTTAGGAGCTGTCATGTGCATATAGAATCCAGTCACCTGTCCCTAACAGTTGCTAGTATGCAGAAAAAAATGAAAGTTAGAGAAAAATGTGTAGCCACAGGACATTTCTTTCAGTCATGCAGAGACTGGCTGCTGCCGCTCAGCACAAGATTAAGAAGCAGTACATTTTTATATAATCACTTAATTATTATATAGTGCCAACCCCTTTAAAATCCTCTGAAGATCTTAGTCTTAATGACATTTAGCGGATGTAGGTTCTACTAAATGACTCCATACTGTGTGAGAAGTGTTTTCATCTGGTCATTTGGATTAGCCCCAGTTTTTATAGTGTGCCCCTCTCTTGGGATATTAGAGCACCATGTGTATTTCAGTGGTCTCTCTGCTATCACTCATTACTTTATATCCCCCTATGTTGCTTGCTGTTCAGCTCCTCTTTAAACTCAAAAGTACTACTTTTTTTTTTTTTTTTCTTCACAGGAAGCCTTTTCTCACACCCAATGATTTTCAATGGTTGTTTGTTTATATCCTTTATTTCTACCTTCTCTAAAGTAGAAACTCTCTAAGATAGGACTCTTAACTTAAATGATAGAAGTAATTCCATGTCCCAAATTAAACTTTGTTACTTTTTCTTGTTATGTCACACCTGTTTTTCCAACTTACTGGTTAATCACTTAGTGCTCAGTGGTTAATTGCACACTGTTGACTCTCCACTGGAAAAAGGGAATGAGTGGAACACACAAATAAAGTGAATCCTTACTTTTTTGAGCCAGTCTGAGTCCCCTGGGCAGCACAGGTGTAGTTTCCAATGAGGCTCCCGAAGCGCACGGCCACTGCTGTGTCACAGTCATCCACGGTCACCACAGCCACCTTCTCTCCAGAGGGCCCATGGGGAATTCCTAACCGGCCAATGTTTGGCTTCAAAGAACAAAGGGCACACGCCATGAACAGTGCTGCATAACATGGGAGTTAAATGCTGGCTCAGTCAGCCCAACATACTTCTTACTACCTCCCAAAGCCAACAAAAACAGAAGATGTAAATAAAACAGCAGAAGTTAGGTTGTCCCACAACATTTAGTCAAGGAAAAACCCTGATGGATGACTTCAGTCAGAGTCCACACATGCCCAGTATGATACACAGGGTGGTCACAAGTGGCTTTGGTCTTTTCCACTGAACACTTTGGCCCAAATCACATCAAACAGGTGTTTTCTCATATCTGCTTAGTAAATTCTAATAAATGATGGTTATTCTGCACCTTTTCACCTCAAGGGAATGAAAACCCTTAAATTTTGTATTACTACAACTGAGGCTTAAATTAAAGGCTTAAATCACATTTTCTCTGATGGGTGTACTCTGTCAAAGCTACCAGAAACTGACTTCTGGCCTCTATAAAAGCTCTAGTGAGCGGTTGTCTGATTACTGGGAAGGAACTCAGATGAAACCTGCTTGTTCCAGCTACAAGACGGAGTGCATGGAAAACCACTGCCCACTGCTGGGTCAGCTGAGAAGCCCCCAGTTTCTAGTTACAGGAGACAGAGACCAATGACCTGTGCAGCTGGACAATCAAAAATAATGGATGTATGTGTGCTCACTCTGGTGCAGGCACACAGACTGACACTGCAGGTGCAGCACGGAAGATGGAAAGAAAGCGTGGTTTACAGCAGCAATAAAACCTCTGGCTTCTCCTCACCTCTGCTTCTCCCAGGCAGTAGGAAACTCCTGCCCACCCAATCACAATGTGCCTGGTGAACATGAGCCACAAAGCTAGAATTAGCACACTCAGCTTCACACCTCCACTGTTACTGGCTCATTCTACCAAACACCTGCTGTCAGCTGTTGTTCTCCCCACTTCAGCACCTCCTGATGGGGAAATTCAGTGATCCCAAAAGACAGGCTTTCGTATGGGACCACCAGGAACTCACTACAGCATTCAAACTTCTGTGCTTCCACCACAGATTCACCACCACATCACCCTCTCTAATTTTGTCTCTGATGAGATGTATCCCAGAGAGACTGACAGGAAATGGTGTCTGCTGTGCAGAAACTCAAGAGACAGATTTGTCCAGTGGGGAAGTACATTATGCCTGTTAAAAAGGGTGCATGTCTAGAAAGCAGCATGGCAGCCTCAGTGAAGAACTAGCAAATCCTGTAAGAAAACTGTTTCCATGTTTAGTGTTCATATAGAGCCGAGGAGTGTTCATCTACCGCTGGTGCAAGTTCTCTGAGGACACTATGGGTACAAGAGAAGCCCTGAGCTGAAATCTTCTGGCTTTGCAAAGGGACACCCCACAGGAATGAACTCAGCAGGATCTGACCATACAGACTGAAAGTCAAAACACATTTATTTGATGTGTTGATCAACAATAGCTGTATCCATATGAAAATGAAGATGGCTGGGCATCTGTAGCTTGCTGTACACTTGCTTTAAAACATGTACTGCTTGACTGAGTTCTGAAACTCCTTATTTGAACAGCAAACAAGGAAGCAGTAAGGGGATAAATGACTTCTTTCTGTTTCACTTACACACACATAAATTTGTTAAAATACTTCCAGCCACTTTCATCATCTGTATAGAGACAGATTTATTTTTAAGGGTAATTATGCCGGTGTATAAAAAACATTTTTAAAATATGTTTCCTGGAGTCAATTCCAGTTGGAAAGTATTTTCCATTTCCTCTACCAAGAACTAATGTGATCACATAGTTTGGCAGTTACTCAGTATAAGGTTTTGACCTCTCTTTAGGGATATTAAGGCAGATTTTATTTTTTCCGATACTCCCTGGACTTTGCCATTGCCTAGCTTGGAAAGAGAGGAAACACACGTATTTGAAGTGCTGAAAATGTTATTGTATGCACTGATGGCAATGTTAGTGAGCAGCTTTTCAAAGTAAATGAAAAAAACACATAGAAAACTAACCAACTGACAGGCAGACCTTCCCTTCCAAAATTAAAATGTTTACATTCTGGGTGCTAGTTCTATTCATTTGGAGGAATGATTCGATTAACATTTATGTTCTTGTGCTTCACTGAAATAATCTATTGTTTCTTACATGGGAGCCTTGACAAAGGCAGGGTATTTATTCCCTCAGCAGGGGGGATCTGCCCAATGTTAATCACGATTGCAACCTGATGAGACTCAGCATTTTGCAGCTGCTCCTTCACAGTCACTAGCTGCAGCAGCAAATTGATTTTTTTCTACTTTTATTGAACATAGAAACTGAAAAGTGTTTCTCTAGATGCTGACTGTTCATTGCAGTACAGACCTCTGGCATCTCCTTGGCTCTGATGGCCACACAGAACCATGAACACAGGGAATATGCCAGTGAATGAAATCAATTGGCAGCTCAAACCATACTTAGTTCAAACACAAGGTGATTTTCTGACCATGTTAAAAGGCTCATTTGACAGAATTTGACAGGCTTTTTCCAAAATGCAAGAATATGTTACTGGGAAAGGAAAGAGAGATTTTCTGACTGATTTAATGGGACAAGAACTCAAAATACATGGCAAGTACTACATACTACTCATCTTCTCAACAGCTAACATAGGGAATACTCTATAACTGAAATGATGGGAAATAAATAAAAGACTTTATCAGAGAATGCCCAAGTTAGGAGCTCCTTCAGCAATGAATCGTGGGACACATTTTATTCATTAAATATTTAGATTATTGTTAAATATAGGTTACTGGTAATGCAAAGGATATTTAGAGTATCATGCATTTAAAAAAATCACTTTGAATAGTTACATGCAAGAAAGATAATTAATCCCACAACATGAAACTTGGGATCTGATGACAAGAATTCCTGCAGACTGCAGACTCTGAGACTCTCAGCACTAAATGATAAAAAAATAATAGAACAACTCTACTAATTAACTACAAAACAATGAGGAACCATGCTGAGATTAAAAGGTTAAAAAGGCAATACAACACTGGGCCGTTGCACAGATGCATATGAGGAAAGTTTCATGACACTGAACAGGACAGAATGTTTGGACAGTTTTGTTTTCATTTACTAAAAATACCGTCTAATTACAGCAGGTGCACAGAACAGCAGCCAAAGCAGTGCCAAGTTTACCATATCAGACAGGCAAAATGGATGTTAATTAGCAGCAAAGTAAAGGCTGGAGAAGAGTTTTGGGAATAAGATGCTGTCACTGCAACGGACACAGTACAAGAATAAAGGGGTGTAAGATGTGCATGAGTAATGCAGACTGGTAATCACCAGGGGATGCTCAGCCATAGGAGGGATCATCTTTGGGAAAGTAGCAGGGGTGAAAACGATAAAAAACCCCTTTATTTGTTAATGATTATAGAAGCTGGTGTTAGCAGAGGACTGGCCTATGTTTGAAAGAAAATAATTAACAGTAGGTAGTACTTGGAAAATGCACCAGAAAGTGAATGGCCAACACTAAATGACAGCAGACACATTCACATTTCAGGCATGATCTTTACCTCAATGAAATCCTACTGGAGCACGACAGATCCCTAACAGTAGGAACAGCTAACACAAACCAGCATTAATTCACACTATTATTTTCTGGAAATACGTTCAAGGAGTTAAAAGCCAGACTTTCATCTGGGTACTTAGCAGTCCTTTCTGCCTGTCAGACCCATCTCCTGAAATACATGCTACCCGAAAGGCAAGTTTCATTAGCTGTGCCAATTCTGCACTCATGAGTAAATGTGCAATGTGGTGTACAGGAATTTACCAGCATGACCCCCATTAATAGTAATGCAAGTCATGTAACTGAGTTCCTGCTCATGGAGCTGAAAATTTACCTTTCGCTGCCTAACCCTAAAGGCTGCCTTTTCAGTTAGTGCTTCTCCAGAAAGAAGCTGGGATTCAAATTTCAAAGACCACATGCTGTAACACTGAGTAGCAGGAAGAGGTAGCAAAAAGTGCCAGAGAAAATCTGGTCTCCCTTAAACAAACTATGAAAGAAGTCGGTTATTCTAGAACTCAAATGAAAGGAAGAAAAAGCAGCCCTGAGTGTTGCAGTGTTTCATCACCATCACATGTCGATTCTTCAAATATTCTGTGCATCCCATAATGAAATATAGGGTCGCTTGGAGAAGACAAAGAAACAGTCCTGTCTCAGGATCCACCTGTGACAGCATAAGTCCCCTACCTTTTTCTCTATTTGTAAACCAAGATGAACCATATCTATGTTCCTCACATGATGGCAATTAGTACCTAAAACTGTAAACAATGTAATGGAACTTAACTTTGCCTCACTGAGATTTCATGAAGATCAGTGGTTCTGATCTGTGAGTGACAATCTCCCTCCCATCTCATTTCTAACCCACTACATTCACCCTTGCCCAGAGAGAATCACAGGCAAACTGTGACTACAGGAATGACAGCCTCCTAGTCTTTTGAAAACTGCAGCTCCCTTTCTGACTGTAGCAGAGATAACAGTGACACTCATCTACTGTCCTTAGCAGGGACCTGGAGGAGTGACCTTCTTGAGCTGCAACAGGGTATGGAACTCCCTTTGGCCACCTGTGGTGACTTTCTCAGCTTGCAGTAAGAGAACAACACCGTGCAGGTATTTTACTAATGATGCCAAATCTGATTTTCATGAAACTCCGTTATGCAGCAATGTTTGGACTGCTCCCCATAAATTCAACAGCAAGAAAGACGTAGATTCTCCCAGGTGAAAAACCCTGAGAAGCTGAATCTGTGAACTTGTGTTTTGTAAGTGGACACCAGAGGAGAGAAAGTCATCAAAACACAACTGTTTATAGTTTGCAAAGCTACTGCATAAATCCACTCTTGAATCCACTTAGAACATCCGACGTGCATATTCTCATGTATCTCAGTTTCATTTGGATTCTCTATTATGTTTAAGTAAATATTTAAACTGCGAGAGCCCACACAGTTACTTATTAAAGACACAGCTGGTGTAACGATGCACAGTGAACAGAAAAGACACACAGATCAAGGGACAATGGGAGCCCTTGTCCTGAACACTTAACCCTTGTATTTTAGACCGTATGTCCAACTGTTCCACATCAGGATGCAAAATTGTTGGAGAGATTTAAGAAAGTAGTCCAATCTTTGACAGACTTATTTTAAATTAAACCACACTAGATAGTGTCTGTACATGTAATAGTAATATTGCAAAGTTCAAATGTTTGTTTACTCAATCAGCAGCAGTGGTGACACTCAGATTCCTGGATCTCACCCTTTTATTAGTTAATCTGCAAGATAATAGCCTGTTCCAGAGGTGTCACAAACATTTCCTCTACCAGAAAACGTTTTTCCAACTTCCATTCTTAGATAAAAACTTGCCACTTGACTTTTCTCACAGACTGGAAGAGGGAGAGTGGTTTTGGTCAGCCACTAGAGAATGTTCCAATATAACAGGGATATTCCCTGAGCTCAGGCTGAGAGCTCAGCCAGGATGTCTTCCGCCTGCTTTAGCCACCCCACTGAGTCTCTTGAAGGAGCTGAGGAGATGATTCAGCAGCAGACTGTAAGTATGGCCAAGACTTAAAAAAGGCAAACCAGTATTGCTTGCAGATGAGACACAACCCACCTTGTTACACTGGCACCAGCAGGAGACCTATTTTCTTTGGGGTCAGATGTTGCATATTTTAAATTCTGCATTTTTTCAGCTCAGTGTACACATTAAAAAATATATTTATTTTAGAAAGTTGGTCTTTTAGCAAAATGTTTTGCATGGCATAGCTTAATATTCAAAGCTTGGCTTGTTTGTCTTTTTAATAAGTGCAAATGTGTAAGAAGAAAAGCCATCCTGAAGTCAGTGCCAGCCTTTCAGTGATTCCAAGAGTTTGCTTACCAGACAGCAAGTTACCCTTCTGTTTTTGTTAATTAGTAGCTAATGATTTATTGGCTGTTTGGTGTGGTTAAAGGTTAAAAAGAATCTGTTTCCTACTAATTTTTTTTAATACTCTCCTCCTCATTGTTAACGTGCTGGTTCAGACGCCACCACCCCCAAAAGTGCTGGGTGGAAAATGCCTTATCCTCGTACCTTTTGGGGCTTTTTAACGCTCCCAGCTCCAGTCACAATGGGGAGAAGTGGAGCAGCTGGCCCGGGTGCTGCCGGAGCCGCTGCTGGAGGCGCTGCCGGCGCCCCGCGCTCATTAGGCCGCCCGCCAGGCCCCGCCGCTTCGTTAAGCCGGGGCCTCCGCGCCGCGCTGCGCCGCCGGAGCCCCGCCATTCCCAGGGCCCGCCATTCCCAGGCCCCGCTGTGCTGCTCCGGCGGGCAGAAAGCTCATTAAGGGCCCGGGGCAGCGCCGCTCATTCCCGGGACGTGCTGCCGGAGCCCAGCCCCCACCGCCGGCAAGGAAAATAAATAAATAAACAGGAAAAATAAACAGGGACAGCACACTGCTTACAGTACTGCGGGGAGAGACTAGGAAATGCCAGGAGTTTAGCATGGACTTGCAGACCACTCTGATCAATGAGCAAACTCCAAATTAGGTCAGATTACAGAAACCACTAAGGTTAATCTTTGTTTTCTAGAGTCTCCCCTTACAGATTTCCAGAGCACCTTTAAAATAGGCAGTGCGAAGAACAGATCCTGATTAGTCACCAGGGAAAGGCAGGACAAGTCATTTCACATAACCCCCTTACTCCTTTGATGTATGTATCCCCTTTATTCACTGAATATTTTAATGGCATTTCTTTATACAAATTTGGCTCAAGTCTGTGCAGAAACACGAGAGCCTGTGACAGTGAAAAAGAAAACCAAAGAGCTTCCCATCAGTGAGTTAAAAAAAAAAAAAAATGCAAATCCTGAAAAGCCACCAGACCAGTTCCTTTTCCTAGAGAAACGCCCTGCAACACCAATCATCAGGATCTGGGCTGGCCCACAAAGTCAAGCGAGTTTTACTGGCCTGATTTGTTATCTCCTTTACGGCTGCATCCAGAGGCTAAACTTTGATATTCAAAGCAGGAGGTTTAAGCACAGCTATGAGACCTGGCACTAGGGAATGGCACTGCCAGAATTGCTGCTGCTCTTCCAGTGCTGGGGCAGAGATGAAGAGCAGCCCCTCCTGTCAAAACATGTGGCAATGGCACAACAGGGCTGTGAAATGCCATGGTTACACAGGCATTGGCATCCAGATACTCTCCTTGCCTCTACAGCATGACCAGGATCTTCACAAATATCATCCAGCTACTGCAAAGGGTATATTCTTAGTTTTGACTAATTTTGGCAAGGGCTGCTGTAATGCTGACGGGAAGATGAGTTTTCCCTGTCTGCAAATGGAAATTTTATCCTCAAATGTGTATTCCCAGATGCTTCTCAGCTCTTTGATGCTGATTCAGTGACACGGCAAGACAGACCTGTTTTGGCTGTGAAGAGACCATTCTCTCTCTCCTCAAGACATTCAGTTTTCCATGTGGGAGACAGCACTCACCACAGAGCTCTGCTGCTTGTCCTTCCTCTGCAGTCCTCTCCTTGCTCTGATCTGCCCCTGTGGCTGATGTCCTTCCTCCCTGACCTCTCCTGCCCTCTGAGCCCTCTTCCTGCCTATTTTGCTGTCTCCCTCTCTTTTAATCAACGAGGATGTTCTCCAGCACCCTTGGAGAACTGGGAAAGAAGAACACATGCTTTGATGCTCGAAGTGCCCCCTTGTTCTCCTTCCCCTGCTGTCCTCTCTCAGTTCAGCAAATCCTTCTCTCTTTGCCATCTGTCTTTATCGACCTGCCAAAGAACCATTCTCAAATATTTTTTGCTTTATATAAACCTTGTAAGTTCTATGACATACTTTTGCATCCAGGATGTCAATTGTCAATGTCTCAGAGTCCAAGAAACACTGGTGACATTATGTACAGCAACTAACTCCTTCCTGGACAAATCCCTGGTGACACCTTGCCAAGCAAACTGCTGCTTGGTGTGGGTAACATCTTACTGCTTAACTGCTTGGTGAGTCACATTTCAGCTTATAAAATCCAGGAATCCCACACTTTTCTATGGGCTCCCTCCCTGCCCCCACGGCAGGATCTTTGAGAGGGTCTCCTGGCACACAGAGATTTCTGCAAGGCCAGGTACCTGTAAAGTGCTGCTTCCTCTCACTACACAGACAGATACAAAATACTGCAAATCAGTGAGCTACTGTAATTTACTACATGATTTAATGGAGATAACAGTGCACTTCAAAGAACTCGCACCAAATTCCTGAGGTGCCATTCCAATGACTCTGCTGGCTTTCAGCGAGGCCTTGCCAGGCTGGGCTCACAGCACAACCTTCAAGTACTGTCCTCAGGGCCTTAGGGTGAGCCAAGGACCATTCACATTCTGCCAGACCTCATGGAGGTCCCTTACATCTCCTTAGCCTTCAGGAGGAGCAGAAAATCTCCATTTTGGGAGGTGCCACTAAATGTCTTTGGATTTTTGCAGTGCAGAGGTGTCAGATGGCTTGAGCAAACTGGGCTGGAAGAGCATCCCTGGGTGCCAGGTGCCCAGGATGACCTGAGAGCCCCACACCAGGAGGAAAAGCCACACAGCTGACACCCACTTCAGGTGTGGGGTACACACCCCAGATGGGCACACAAATTAAACCATGAAAACCTGGGTGATGTGAGAAGAGCAAGAACTGAACAGCCTTGCCAAGGATGAGGCTTCCAAAAGAGGAGGGACTCGGGCTGGTTTTGCCAAGACACGGTCCCTTACTGTGCAGATGTTTTCTGAAAAGTTATGGTTTGTGTTTGCACATAAAATCACCACCACAACAACCAATGTTTTCAGGTGGTGGTTGCAAACTCTGTGAGAGCAACAGCTCCAAAAGCAGGCAGGGGAGAGAACAAGCCAGGCACTGGGTACACGCTTTCCCTCCCTTCCCCAGTCACAGAGAGATTTCTCAAAGCTGTCACTGGGAGCTGAGCTACTCGGTGCTGGGGAGCAGGTCACACTTTACATCTCAATGACCTCCAAATGACTTTCACTACTTTACACTTTAATTTCCCGAGACACAGATTTAGAGGTGAGTTATTTGTTATTTTGTGTCAAGACAATGGAATGTCACTCCACAGCCAAATCCTGATTTCCTTTCCCAGATATCAATCACTTCACACTTACCCTCTACCAGAAAAAAAAAAAGGCAAACAAAACACCAACAGAAACAATTACTAATTGAAATCCACATGAATAAATATCGGTGGAATTGCAGGGAGGGGCTTTTAAAGTCCAGGCTCACACATCTTTGTTCAGCAAGGGTAGATCAGCTGCCCACCCCCCACCCCTTTACACCCACTAACACCTGCAAGGGCTCCACAACCAGCCAGAGCAAGAAAAAGTAAATATTAGCCAGGCAGCCTTCCAGTGCTTTTCAGGAGATGTTAGGAATGTAAATGGTTGCCATAGGCCAGACCAAAGTCCCACTGAGGGAGTGGTAGATGCTATGGAAGTGTGTAAGAACAGGGCAGCAACATTTCTGTTCTCTCTAAGCTTTTCACCTGCAATACTGCAGGCTGGAACTCAAGACAGGTTTCCACAGGATTCTGTTGTATTTTTTGAATCAATGAGACTCCTCTTCTCATCTAATCAGTCTTCTGCTTTATACAACCACAGAACATTCTGCTCAATAACATCACTTGCACCCAAGTGAAAATGTTCCTTTAGAAAGGGAAATACTGATTTGATTTAAAGATGTGAAGGGATAGCAAGAACATCAGAACTGTGGGCAGGTACATTAATTCTAATTAGAATCTGTCAAGGTTCTGTTTCTATATAGCAAATCTATGGTCTTACCTAGGGGAGGACTTTCATTGATGATCCTCTGGATTTGGGTGGAAAAGGATGAATTTGACCTCAGCAATCATGTAAGTGTTTAAATCATGAACCAGAAAGCCAGGAAATGACTCATAAACAGAACTATTTTTTCTGAATTACCTTTTCTCATGGCAAAAAAAAAAAAAAAAGAGTTCTGAGTATGTGGGAAATGACATCTTCTGCATTCAGACGTGAAGAGCATATTTTATGTGTTTGACCAGAATAACATTCTGAACTTTAAAAGTAAAATGCAGAATTCATTCAGTAATGAAAAATCTAACTTCAATCTTTCCTCTAGCTGCTAGTAATTTTAATTGCTAGGGATTTTTTAAATGGCCATGCCCAATAGCACCAAAAATATAGTACAGATAAGTGAAACAAATGCAGAGCTACAAATTCCTCATACTCTCATATTGTACATGAGCCTCCAGCACTACCTACCACATCTTTCACCAATATACAAGCCAAACCACCAAAAAAGCACAATAATCTGCTCATACAGTAATTTCTGTTCTTGTAAGAAAGTTGTGAAAAAACTGTCATAACCTACTTCTGGCTAACCACCTTGGTATTCCAGTCAAATTTCCTTACCCTCTTGAGCTGAGAAGTAAATTAAACATGAATGTATCTCAGGATGCTGCTTAAAAATTTTTGTTGTGGATAGAAAAGAAAGTGACTTTTACACCTGAAATGCTTTTTTTCTTGTAAAGCTGAAGAAACCCTGGTAACTTTTGCTGTGAAGAACAGGCATCCCAATTACGTGGGTAAGTACAGCTAAGTCCTCAAAAACCTGAGCTAATGAGTTGACTGTGGTTATGTTCCCTGTGGTTTTGGTGTCCTGCAAGCTTCCCTGTGCATAAGCCATGGCAGAACTTTTGATCCCACGAAAATGCTGTAGAAGAAAAGGCATCCAGCACAAATTGGTGATCTGGGGAGGAGCACCATCCGTGCTCTGCTGGAAGTTAGCACCATCCACCACCTCCTCCTTGCTGTAACACCACTGACCCCTAGACCCTGCTGTACCTTCTGCTATTAAACAATTCACAATGAGATAGGTGATATGGAAATGATAACATTGGAAGAAATATAGTTAAATCTTAGGTAAGAATATGTGGTTTCTTTTAAGAGGAAGCACTACACTGTAACATGCTTTCTGCCTTGCACACTTAAGAGAGCCTTTAAAAGATATATTGCCATTTCTTAGAAATGTTATGAATTTAGGTTTTGAAATGCCACAAAATTCTATTCCTTTCTGGAAAAATATGCCCAGAGAAGTAGGTTGCTCTTAATTGAATAACATTTTCAGTATTTCCAGTACCTCCCCACCTTATGGTTTGCTTGACATGGCAATTACTGTTCTGCATTTTTCTTTATCAGACAATGCCAAGCAATGCTGGAGCAGGTCTGTGTCAATCACAAATGCTATAAACACAGCAAGTCAATCTGTGCCAGCAAAATCCAAACTCTGGCAGTGCTCACGTCTGATCAACAGTGGCATTACCATAATCTTCAACAACTGCATTGTTTATTTAGAAAATCTCCCTCAATCCCTTAACAAATTAGTCTGGAAGTCACCACGAGGATTAACTTCAAAAATTCTCCCTCAGATCACAGTTACATCTGCTCAGATGTCACCAGTGACAGACATTTGCATAAGTCATACCCAGTCATTACTGCTAATTGTTTTTCCAGTTATTTGACTTCTGTTGGGGTCTGTCTTTTCCAACCAAGTTACAAAACTCAGCACTCAGCTGGGCAATCCTGCTCTGGTGCAAGAGGTGCTCCCCAGCACAAGGGGTAATACCAAATACCGATCTAAGAATTTAATTGCCAACCACTTTTCCTGACCATTCAGATTAAGAAGCAAACGATACCGGGTGGTGTCCTGCATACTGTGAGGGCAGTGTCTTTCACCCAGGGTCCAATGACTAAAGTTATGCCTAGCTGGTGGCAGCTATGTGGCTTTTTTCCAAGGAGCTGGCAATCCCTATTCAGCTGCAGGCATGTGCCTGCCTCATAAATCACCCGCAGCGCTGGCAGCCTCCTTGGCAGGCTCAGCAGGGAGACCAAGAGCTGAGCAAACAAGGTGTTTGTGCTGGAATGCTCACAGGACGTGGGAGTGGGGTGGCACAGGGAAGCCTGTGCTGAGCTACTGCGTGATGCTGCCTGGGACAACAGAGTCCTGAGAACCCAGAACTTCTAACAAGGACTGGTTCCCTTTACAGGAA
Source organism: Prinia subflava (assembly GCF_021018805.1). Taxonomy (NCBI): domain Eukaryota; kingdom Metazoa; phylum Chordata; class Aves; order Passeriformes; family Cisticolidae; genus Prinia; species Prinia subflava. Next base: position 58,843,037 of record NC_086250.1, on the reverse strand, counting down.
AGAAAGCAGTAACCAGTGCCATCCTTGTCTTTTGGCACAACTGTCACAGTCTCAGTTTCACTACAATGTTGTAGTGAAAGGCATTCTGCCTTTTTTTTTTTTCCCAAGGCAAAGCAGCAAAATCAATTCAGTCAGTCCTGGATATGGAATATATTTCCATAACAGACACATTTGCCATCATCAGAGAAGTTCTGTGTTTTCAGAAGGAAACAAGATAACCTATCTGTCAGCTCCAAAGGCACCACGTGTGCCAGAGGCAGCAGGATCTGTGTATGTCTCTGCAGCAGACTGTCAGAGGTTGCTGCACTCATCCCACCCTATTCAAAACAAAGTGCTACATTAACCTCTCCAACACAGACCTGCACCACTCCCATTGCCTGCCACTGCCCCTGCCACTAGTGCTTATACCCTTGGATTAAAAGGCACATCCTGCCTGTCCAAGGCAGGGGATTGCAAGTGGCTACCAAGCTTCAGCTGCCCACAGCTACAACACACAGCCCTGCAGATCTTGATTTTTGGGGTATGACTGTGTCACCCCCCACTCTTGGTGACAGATGGCTGCATGAAACTTGGCCTCAGCTGGCTCCTGGGTAGGAGAACAGGAGTGGACCCAAGTTTTTAAATTAAAAGCTTTGCATACACATCCTCAAGTTGTTCAGCAGTGTTCTGCCTCTGGCCACTGTTAGGCAGTTGTGTGACACAAGCTCCCAGAATCAAAACAGGCCCTAGTAAAACAAAGGCAGTGATGAATGTCAGAGATTTGCTGTAAAGATAATCCTGAAGATAATTCTGCCAACAAGTGGCAGACATAACACGTGCAAGAGTATAAGAAATGCAGGGGATGTACAGGACTGTACTTGGCAACTGGTTGATTTTTCTGCTTAATTTAGAAAATACGGGGATGCATCCTCAGCTCCCCAGAAATGCAAAAACTCAGCAAACCCCAAAACCAATAACCTTCCCTTTACATATCCAAGCTTGCCAGGTAAACATCGAATTTTTTATCTCAAGATCTTTGCTCCTTATAGAGGATTTATAGAAAGTCTTTATCTGCTAAGTCTTTAGCTGCTCACACAGCTGCTCACTCTCTTTCCCCACAAAAGGGTCGGGGAGAGACTCAGAAAGATAAAAGTGAGAAAATTTGTGGGTTGAGATAAAGACAGTTTAATAGGTAAAGCAAAGGCTGTGCATACATGCAAAGCCAAACAAGGAATTCATTCACCACTTCCCTTGGGCAAGAAAGTGTTCAGCCATCCTCAGGAAAGCAGGGCGCTGTCACACAGAACGGTGACTTGGGAAGACAAATGTCATTACTGGGAACATCCCCCCATTCCTTCTTCCCTTCAGTCATATGGCATGGGGTACCCCTCTGGTCAGCTGTCCTGGCTGTCCCCTCCCCACTCCTTGTGCACCAACAGCCTCCTCACTGGTGGGGCAGTCTGAGGAGTAGAAAAGTCCCTGTACGGGACTATGTAAGCCCTGCTCAGCAGCAACTCAAATGTCTCTGCATTACCAACACTGCTTCCAGCATAAATACAAAACACAGCCCATGTTAGCTACTGTGAAGAGTTAACTTTACCCCAGCCAAACCCAGTACACTTGGGCATGACAAAAATTGCACGTGGAGATGAAGAGTGTACATGGAGTGAAGGTGGGTGGTTCAGAACAGACCAGCAGATGCTTTTTGTTTTAACATTAGGAGCATTAACAGATACTATCTTCGGGTATGCTCTTAATTTATGACTCTTTGGACACCTATATTCACAGAACTTCTTTATGACATTTCTCTTTCTGACCATCACATTGTCTGACTAGCTACAGGAACAGCATCATATGAAACCGTGACCTGGCCTGGGATTGCTTTTGTTCTTCCTGACTTTTTCTCCATGACCCTGCCCTTCCTTCCACTTTGCTCTAAATCCCTAGCAAGGGCAGATAGGATCTGTTTCTCTGTTGTGAACAGCTTCATTCCAAGTCTACCTGAGCTGGCAGCAGTCCCACATCCACACCATCCTCAAGACCCTTAGCTGCCCACAGCTTCATCTGGATCACAGCAAGGCACACAGGCTCTGTCCAGCAGTGTTGGAGAGCCACCACTCAGATGGCATGAACAGATGGGCTCACTGAGATGTCCCAGATATGGAGGTGGTGGGTTTTGCCCAGAGGCTACCCCTGGCATCAACAGCCAGTCTGTGGGCACTGCTAGTGATCCACAGTATGGAGGATTTGTGGATGCAGACTTCAAAAAACAAGCTCTGCTGGTGCTACAGCACAGGTGTACAGGCATGGTAAAATAACCCTTCGGGATCAGCTTTGGCCGAGGAACCCCCAGGTGAGGGAGGGAGCTGCCTTCCCACCCACTGGCTCATCTGCTGAGCAAGCACAAGGGGAGAGCTACAGTACCCACCCCAGGTATGGAAAATAAAACACAGTGTGGGGCTTGGCACTGAAACACACGGTGTTCTGGCACCTGTAAATAGCTCTCAACCAGTGGATGAGGGATAAAACCTCTGCGAGATGGGAAGGTCCTGGCAAATTCTAGTGCATGAGGGGGCCGAGAGCTAAATCTCTACATTATTAACTCAGTCTTCAGTGATATTCAAGCTGCAGCTTGCCCCAGATGAAGGCCAGTTAACTGAAGAGTTAACTCTTGCCCCAGATGAAGGCCAGTTAACTCATCACTTACCACAGGCAGGAAATTTTTGAATTTATATGTGAGTCTAACTGAGAGCAATGCATCTCCTGTTCTTTGAATTCACAACACGCCAAAGATCAAGCCTAAGCAGCCCTCACTTCTTTCAAGTTTATCTCTAACTGAAGAATCTGTCTCTTTTCTCTGGCAGTTGTCTTCAGGCTAAGTGCAGGTCTGGGTTCTGCCGGGTGGGAAGCAGAGGGATGAGAATCAGCAGGGCCCTACTAACTGTAATCACTCTGAAAGGGTGGGCTACTCCCAAGACAGCCAAGTATCTGAAACAAAAACCATGGCATGTCTCAGTGGAAGACATTCAAGGAGGGAGAGAAAGAACAGCAGCTTACTAATGATTCTCAGATATGAGAAGAAACCTCATCCCAGTTATGGAAAGAGAGTAACATTTGTCCTGAATAGCTCATCCTAGGAGACTGTAGGCTCAAGAGACTGGTACAGTGAAGACACTCTTCTAGGCACCCATCATTTTACACTTCCTGACCGTGCAAGTGGATTCCACCACAGACACTGCCTAGCAGCACACAGAAGCTGTTACTTTTGTGATTCATTCAGTGAGTCATTCAGGGCTTTGTTCATCCTATCCCCCAGTATTACTGCATTGCACATCAGACACTCACTGATAGCTTGTTTCTATATGCTTTTCTCAGGTTTTCTGTCATTGAGGTAAAATTATCCTGTGCTCCCTTAAAGAGATGCAGAAGGACCTTCTGCCTACAGAACAGTAACATCCTTAAGCAACTTGGATGCCATATATATGTAAGTAACATATAATATACAGAGCATATAAATACAAATATACAGGTACATGCCCTCTATAATTAAAGGAACATGTCCATACTCAAAATATTTTTATGTTGTGCCAAATGATGAATTCTACCCTGAGGCAATGCGTCAGGTAAAACATTAACATAAGTTTGATGGTATATCTCAAATTCTGAACAAAATTGTGTTTCTATCAGAAGTTTGTAAGAGTGGCTTGAACTCTGTGCTTAATTAAAACCACCGCTCACTAGTGGGTTCAGTAAAATCTGCTGTTCCAAGTACTACCTACAACCATACATGATCCTCTATGTGCAATGAATGCCAGACAGTTCATGTGAAGTCATTGCCATTGAGCATCATTGCCATCAAACATGGGTTTGCTCCTGTTCCAAACAAGTATCAGCATGGCTAAACCTGGTTACTGTCACTCATACTGTCAGGCTCAGCAGAGCCAAAGGCTGAGGACCAAACTCCAGTCAAATCAGAGGCTGACTATATTCTCATCACCTGAAAATGAAGTATAGTACCAAGGCAAATAGGGCAGCTGAGATTGCTGCTGCCCCTTACACCAGCTAGCCTGTGGACAAGCAGCAGGCTGTTTCTATTATTTTTTATCAGTTTTATTTATCAGGCTGAAATCTTCCCCCTCCTTCCATCTTTCCTTCCAGAATAATTTTTAAAATTCTATTTCTTCTAATTTTCTTATCAATATATATACCTCTTGAGAAAGCAGGTCACTCATGGGTTACCTTTAATTCAATACCTCCCATTGATTTTAATGACTGCAAGATCAGGACCTCACTAAATAATGTGTTTGAGCTATGAGAGTCAGAGAGTGGCCTTCCTCTCTGTCTTCCCCCATTGTCAGCAAACATCTATAATGGCAAGTAACAGGTAAACTGATACTTTGCTACTGGGAAACTGAAAAACATCTAATATATAACTGAAACTAAATTAGGTAATGGTTATAAAACACTCCTAGTTCACTTCTGCTGTCTTATAACTTCTAATTCCTCCCCTTGGTGTCTTCCCTTCCAGAAATTCAATACAGAGCCAGCACTTAGTACAAGTTCCATGTGCTTCCCTCAGGCACTTCTACTGAAACCAAGTGTGTCAGCTGGTTTCCTTCAATGTAGAGAACATCCATTTCCATCACTACACAGTAAATGAAATGTCATTGCCTCCTTTCTTCTGTTACAATCTGGTTCCTTACTGCAATGTTTTACAGTGCTGACATATAGCGGGATTGGTAAGAAAGCATCAAATACTTGAAATGACAGAGAACAGGTTTGATGCCTTTCTGCAAACGCAGTGGAGCAAAGCCAGCTCTGGACTTCTCTTTTCCTGATGAGGCTCCAGTGTTTGGCCCCAAGTGGCAGGGTATCTTCATGATAGCAGTTCATTCTAAACCATCATTTTTCAACAACACTAAAGCTAAATATTACCAAGCACATCACTTTTGAGCTAAGTACAGAAAATACTTTACAGGAGTCACTTCTACACTTGCTTCTTCTTTCATTATGTTTATTAGCAAACTGACTTTTTTTGTCACACTTAGCAGGGTGACTTTGCATATCACCAGGAACTGTCTCTTAAGAAAATAGCTGCTACTGAAGTTTTTTTTAATGCAAGAAAGACAAATCAATAAATTGGATCTCTATGGATATCTGCAATGATGAGTATCCATTTCCCATGGACAACATTGACAAGAGATGTCTAAAAAGGAGCAAAGACCAGAATTTGGCCAGGCAAACAGCAGAATGGAAAAAGGGGTGAGGAACATCAAAGGGATGCTGGTGGAGGTAGCCCCTGTGGCCAGGAAAAGACAGAGGCAGATGGGAGGAAGGAGAGTCCAGAAGGGCCTGAGAACAAAACATGAGCCAGAGACCGGGAGGAGGGAGACAGCTCAGGGGATCTCTGCGTGCTCAGAAAGTTTGCACAGTGTCAGAGCAGAACAAAGGGGCTGTGTAGCCTTAGGATAGTGAACTGACACTGCAGTAGGATTTTGGAAAGAGTGGAAGGATGCAGTACCTGCAAACTAATATGTGTGCATAATTTAAGGAATCTCTTGAGTTTTGGTACTCTGTTATTCAAACATCTCAACTGTGTCAAGTTTAGACACAGCATCCCATTTATCTTGGCACAACTCAAATCCCTAAATCATCCCTGTCTTTCCTCCTCACAGGAACTTTACTTCCAGCTTTGTTAAAACATCAAGTAGCCAAGAAACTTCTGTACAAACAAATACCAGCTGAGGTGAAGGCTTAACCCTGGGGCAGGGTGCAGGGGCAGCCCAGCGGGCAGGGCTGCAGAGCTGCCTCCAGCTGTCACTGCCTTGCAGCACCCACTCCCTCTCACTGCTGCAGAGCTGGTGCAACATGTGCAACTCTCAGATGTGCTGGGAAGTCCTGAGAGCACGCTGAATAAGTACTGGTGAACATATCCTAATTGTGCCATTTACTCAGTATTGTGAGCTCCCCCCTCCAGCCCAAATTTTACTATCCTGCAATAAATGCTGCTCAGGGGAAGGTGATGACCTCAGTCTCTCACACAGACAGCAAAGGGCACAGTGCTGCTCTCCACACAGTGACCCTGCTTTTCATCACTTTCATGTCACACAAGTGGCAAAGGCAGTGAAGTCAGCAGTGTCTCCCGGTGTTTCCCTCTGCTCTCCCTCTCTGCCCTGAATTTTGTCCTGTTCAGTGGAGACTGCCTCATTTCACTTCAAAAAACTGGGGCAGAAGAAGAAAATGATGACAGGGCACACGTTTTAACAATGAGAGAACACCATCTGCTAACATGGCTCACCTACCAGTCTGCTTGAACCGCAGCAAGCCCTGAAAATGAGTCGGGGGTTTATTTTTAACATCTGTGTCAGATCTCCTTGCCTTTTAAAGAGTGTTCCTCTGCTGCTCGGGCCCCTTATCTGCTCACTGGCACTTCAGTGAGCTGGTCCAGCAGCTCTCCCTGCAGCTGTGCCCAGGAGCCTGACAGCTGGAGTGTCCCTGCCCTGCCTCAGCAAGTGCTGTTCACTCTGCCAGAGTAGTCCTCTAAGAAATATGCACACATGGAAACAGAGGAAGAGCTTCACAGTGTCCACAGATGTGTGCATGGCAACACACCAAGTTTCACTTCTATTTCTCTGGGTTCCAGATAGCTGAGAGTATATTATGTATATTAAGCACAAAACTTAATAAGATTTTTAAAAAAAAAAAAATATATAAAATACTAATAGAAAGCTTTTCATTACCTCAATAAAATATCCTTAGGCTAGGAGATCCTATCTAGGAGTCAAAATAAAATTTTAATCCTCCCATTCAAACTGCCACACAAACTGTGATGAAAGGATGCAGCTCTGGGAAATAAAGAACTTGCTGATCATATTAATCCTTCATCTTCCATTCAGCTTCCTACACCAGTATCCTGTTTCCTTTTTAACAGCCAACAATGCTTCTCTATTTCCTTACGTGATCCCCCAGAAGCTATCATGTCAGCTAAAAGCAACGCTTCTTAGTCACTAAATGAACTGTTTAATGTTTGTTATGGTTTATAGAAGATCTCTGACATCCACCTGTAAATAGTGACACTGTACATTCTAAAAGGCTGCTTTCTGGCCATCATGAAATGGCTGCTCTGCACAGAGAGCCTGCAATCCTTTAAGTTCAGTCAGGCTGACCTGGTGACCAAGTGGCAGTGACCAAGGGGACAGCTGAGGGACAGGACAGGGAGGTCTCTGAGAGCCATGGACTGCAGGCAGTGACAATTTCTGCATTTCTCTTGTGTATCTTTTTATACAGCAGACAAAAAATTACTTAGTAAGACAGTGCTTTATTACTGAAAGGTGTGAACCATTTAATAATCATTTTTTCCAAACCAGGGAAGCTAGTGCTAATTAAACTTGTCATTTGACAAGAAAAGAAAGCTATAGTAAAGAATTTTCTTTGTTTAAGAAAATTCTGCACTAATGGTTGGTAGTTATTACACTGAAGGCTCCTGCACAGCACAATTTTTTAACAAGACACAAGTGAATCAGTTGCTTTACATACACTGACACTTGTAACAGCTTAAAAAACTGAAAATGAAAATAATTCCAAGTACATGAAGATTTCCCTAGGAGTACTTCAGAGAAAAAAGTGCTACATCTAGTTTTGCCTTCCTGGGTCAAAACTCAAAAGTCCTACTAGAGAATTTTTGTCCCAGGCAAGGTAAGCAAGACCAGTACCATTTGTGCAGAGCTGTACCAACATGCCTGGTTAAACAAATGAAATTCAGGTTACCTGCAGATGTCAGGTCAGAGCTAGATGACCCACGCCTCTATTGCTGTATAAACAGTAGGGTTTATCACCAACACAATTGGTCTTACCTTATTGTAGTACTGCACCTGAACCGAGTGCCACTGCCCATCGCTGACCCCTCCCACGATGAACGGTGCCACTGTAGTGGTTGTCTCCCCTGCAAAAACAGGCAGAAGGGGAAAAGTAAGTCACCATCACTGCAAGAAACACAGAGAGACTCTGCTGGGCACAGGATGCAGCCACCTGGCTTCATCAGGGAAGAATTTGGGTTTGTCCAGCAAGACAATAAATATCCCCAGTTTCATGCACCAAAACCAGCTTCTGGCACATTTGGGTGAATTATGTTGGTTTTTATCATGCTTCTGCAAATCATGGTAGCAGATGCATTGGGTAGATACAGCTGTTGCTGAAGTGATCAAGTGAGGGAGAAATGTACATGAATTTTTCTGCATTTTTGCCCAAAAAGCACCCTTTGAGGTTTTTTTAGTATGATGAGTATTGGGATGGGGTGTGTTGTCAGGGAAGGGAAATGACTCCCTGTTAGAGCTGAGAAAGCAAAATCCAGAAGTACTCTAGTATAAAACTCATGAGCTCAGCAAAATTTTACCAGTAATTAATGAAATTATTGGCAGTCTTTCAGTGTTTAAATTTGAAAGCAAGACTTTGTAATTGCAATTAGAAAGCTGGAGCTTTTAAGCCAGGACTGAGTCAGCAGACCCAGCTCAGTAACCAGGCATATCTGTTTCGAGGTAGCAGCAAAATAAACATTCACGTTGAAAGTACACAATAGGCCTGGCACAGAGAAGGAATTGCTTACTTTTTAAAAAACTTTTTCTTTTTTTTTTTTTTTTAACGGTTGGAAAATTCTACATAATAAATCACAGGAAAAGTAACTCCCCCTGTAAACTAACAAAGCTCACAGTATTGTTGAGCTTAAAATGTACTTTCAGGTCTCTATTTGTGACAAAGACCTAAGTCAAGTATTATTCTTGTGTCCCCTACTCTGCTTTAACTCTCATCCCTTATATTTCTGTTATTTAAACAATACATATTTCAGCTTAGCATGTATGACATCCTGCTGTGATGGTTTTTATCATTTAGTGATAAAATCTATACAAATAATTGGGCTTTTTATTCAGCTATCAAGTGTCTGCAAAAGGAAGATCACTGTTCTGCAATCCTTTTGCTCTGCTTTCTGTGGAAAAGTTGTTGCAACACGTAACACAGTGCGATCAGGTGTCCCAAACTTTTACTGTTCGTTAAAAGCCACTTAAAACTATAAAAAATAAACCATTCTCCTTCCAAAGAAAATACCATTTGTAATATGCAGGACCAGACCTGCTCTCAGGTGCAGCAGTGCAAATCTAAATTTAGTTTCATGTATCTTAAAGGAGTTCCTTCACATTTAAATGCATATAAGTGCAAGCAGAATTTTTTTTTTTCCCCATTCATCCTCAGGGTACCTTCCAAGCAATTTGATTCAAGTTTAGACAGGTGAAGCAGAGCGACAGAAGAAAGCCCATATCTCTGCAGCATGTTATTTCCTTACACTAACCCATCTAGAAACCTGCCTTAAAATCTAATCTGGAAAACTTGGAGATAATAAAGGGGAAATGTAAGTGGGTATCTTCAACCCGAAGGGCTCAGATATGCACTTAAGCATCAATAGGTAAATCAATAGGGTCACACAGGATTTACCATGGGGTCTGAAGGCAGCAGCCATCACTGGTGATGAGTGTGCAAGACCAGTGTGGGCTGTGCTTCTGCTTCTACGGCTGTACTGCTTGCAGTGTCTCACCCTCCACAAAAATAAAACATGAGCTGACTTGGTCCCATGTGTTTATCCTGAATATGGATAATGGGAAATAGCAGGATTATTTCCTGAATTACGTGCCCAATACAGAGGCACAAACATCTCACTTGACCTACACATAACTCCACTTGACTTAGAGGACAACACCCCTTTGCAGATATTTGTTTAGTCTCAATAGAAAAATACCTTAAACCTGTGACAACCAGAGTTTGTCTGCACTACTGAGATTTCATAAAGTCACCAAAGCCTTGCCACTGAAAGCACAGATTTGCTTCTGGGCATATGTCCTGCCTGAACTTTGCTTGTCAGCCTTCCCCTCTCTCTTTTCCTACAAGCACCAGAAGGCACTGGCTTAGTCCTAGAGCAGAAAGCAAGCAAATGCCAAAGCTGCAACTTGCTGTTTCCTGCAGCAATGAGCATGCAGTTCTCCTAAATTCATTGTTGTTAATTGCTTCTTCTAAGATGAGGTGCTTCTCCAGTGCAGAAATGAATTCTAGAGACAGCACTGCTTCTACCCAATCCCTAATGAATGGCAAGCAGGTTTCACTTCTGCTAGCTTTTCCTTTGGCTTGCATAGATTATTTTAGATAACATTTATGCATCTACATTCCTCTGATGGTGTAGTGTAAAAATGCATAAACACACAACATTTATCACAGTATGATAAAATGAAGTCTCATTTAAGCAAACATTGGCTTGGAGGCCAACATTCAGGCTAGTGCCAATCTTTTATAGTAGTCATAAACTCTGGCTTTTATAACTGATATGTTGACAAGCTGCTGCCTACGACAGTGAGTGTAACCACCACAAACCGCTACAATCTGGAGTACACCCGGCATCAGTTGTTTACTGTGCACTGTCAGCCAGTAAATTAATGAGGCAGCAAATAGCCGTATAAAATCACTCAAGTGCATTTCCAAATGGCTTGAGAGGATCTCCTGACTGCAAGCAGAAACACTCGAGTCAAGTGAAGCCTCACCTGCAGAGAAGGTGAGCTGGATCTGCTCCTCAATGATCTCCAGGGCAATGAAGTCGTGCTTCTCGTTGAAACGCCCATTGTAGAGGAGGAGAGCGTTCCTCTCCCTGGTTGCAAACCTAGAACACAGAGACACGGAGTTAGTTTGTGCTTAACAGCTTATGGATTAGAGACCGATGGTCAAGTCACCCAGAAGAAAGACGGCATTGTGTTTAGCAGATCAACAAGCCTTTGAATCAATCTTCAGACAGAAAATTGTGAAACTGAGGAGTCGGCCACAGGATAAATCTACTCTTTCACAAACAAGGCAAGCAGATGGAAATTACAGAAATCTATTCTGCAGAGATCTGCTGACCCTCACGAGGGCTAAAATTAGGCAGACACAAGATGCAACAGCAGTATCTGACACTCGCCAAACAGTAGCACTCACTACACTCTGCAAACAGTCTGACAGCTAGAAGGAATTTTCACATCAAAGCAGGGATCCTTGCTGCCTGCTTGCTGTCAAAGTGCTACAGGACAGTCCAGTGATCCTAGGACAGTCATCCACTGATTAAAAAAGCCTGATGGGGAAGAAAGGGGAAAGAGAGATAAGAGTTACTTTAATAACGCCACGTAGAAAATCAGAGTTAGTCAATCAACAGGTCAGTCAGTTGGAGGAAGGGAAATAAACACTTAAATGATTTCACTAGATCAGCACCAACGGGTGCATTTGGGTTTTATTTTTCTTGTGCTATTAATATGGGATGTATCTTTCTTGCAGAAAAAGGGGCAACCCCACTTTTAAAAAAAGCCTTGGGTTTGTTTTTTTCTTTTTGTCAGCCCAGAACATTTTTTTAAAATTTCTGCTTGTTGTGAGTATTTTATAATTTTAATAGAATTATCTTATCTCTGGAGAGTTCCACACAGCTTTCATCTACTCAGAAATGCAAAAAAAAAATTATTACACTTCACATAAACATTTTTACAAAGATTAATATTAGATAAAGAGAGAAAAAAAGAGAAACCATGGGAATTTCTTGCATTTCCCAATGGCAATTTAATCTGATTTTGTATCTTGAACTTCAGGAAATACGCCTGATTTAAATTAACCCACTTTTCCTACAAATGAATGAAATACTGAACACAGCTAATGAAAACTGTCTTCCAAGGACACAAGAAGTGACTCTTGTGCCTGTCATATCGTGGCAAATAGCAAGACTCTCCTGTGATGCAACAAAACCTGCATTTTGGAGAGTGGGAATGAATTTTAGAATACCAGGGTTGGTATTTGAAAGAAAAAGTTTCAAAGACAATGAATATTTTTTACCAGAAGTTGTCAGACACATATATGTTGTGGATCACACTGAGTAGAGACCTTTCAGAATTTGAGCTACATGGAAATGGGAAATTTTATTCATATTTTTTTAATGTTTTTGAAGGATGAAGAATTGTTCTGGTTCAAAAACAGAGGTCAAAAATTTGGTATTTCCTGCAAAATTCAAATTTCAAAGAATATGCATTATAGCCCATCAAGATAATAATTAATATATTGATTAGTTTTTTTTGATATACACATTTATTTCTAGTTTTGTTTATCATAATATAATATTATGCAAGTAAAAGGTAAACTAAATTAATTACAACAATACCATTGAAATATATCAATATTATCAAAACACGGATTTAGTTCTCACGTTTCACCATCAAACATTTCATCCAAAGGAATACAGTTCCTGTAAAACATTTTGGAAGACTATTTTTTTCATGGATAACTGCTTCATCCAAATATTTTCATTACATCTATCCAGAATATATATGAGCAAAGAAAAGAGATTAATACTAGTGGTGATTCTTCAGTGGGTAGGAAGATTTAGCAATAAAAAGAAGCTTAGTTCTGTTTGAATATATTTTCTCATATTCTTACAATTTCTTACTATAATTTTAAGCATGAGACCATTATTTTTTAAACTATTACCTTAGTAAGCCATTTTGCATATTTCTTTACCCTATCTGTGCTCAGTTCCACTCTCTGCCACTATCTTTGCCACTAGTCAAATGCAACTTTTGTATTATACTCATTTTGAAAAGCACTACTGCTTTTGAACTTTTCTGGTTATCATCCACCAGCTGGGGGAAAACTATACTGTTTTTTAATAGAAGGGATATGTGTCATTTCATGACATAAGAAACAAAAGACTCTCTTTCGTACAGAATTTTGCATAAATAATCAGAAAACCTTTCCACTAAAAGTGTCTCTTGGAGTGAAGGAGTAGTAAGTGCTGGACCTGAACAAGGAAGATACATAATATTGGGAGCAGAAAGACATGCATGGTCAGCAACCTAAATACTTCAAAAAACATTTTAGTTATGAGACTGGACAATGCAAATATTCTGCTCTTTGCTAGGAGTGGGTCATGAGTCACTTGAGGCCGAGGGAAGCTGGACACCCTGGGATTTTACGAATGCTCCCAAATCACAAAACACGTAATGGCAAATCATCATCATAAGCAGTCAAACTGCTAATTCTTGCTGATCCTCACATAAGGTTTTCCTCCTCTACTGAAGGATAATAAAAAACAAAGAAATAGCTAGTGTAAATAAAAGTGAAATTCAGGTAAGAAAAGCTAAATGTGTTGCCATACAGCGTGGGATGAACCTCATAATGGCCTCGAATTCTTATAGTCACACTGAGTGGACTAAATAGTGTTCAACTCATAACTAAATCAGCCAACGTCGTTCTAAAGATGATGAAGAAACCCTGGTGTAAGGACTACCTTTGTACAGTACTTTGCTATTTCTCAATAACCCCTGCACAGGACATTTGAGTCACTTTAACTTGAAGCACCCTAAACGTCAAAGCTCTCTTTCCAAAAGCCTGAAAAATGACACCTCATGGCTGAGGGGACAAGTCAAGGGTAGCACAGGCAATTCATGCTGGCAGCCAGCCCAGACTGCACCTTTGTTTGCTCTCACTGTGGGTCTGACAAACCCAAAAGAGCCTTTGGCTCCTCAGTTTTTCTGTGTACTTAGACCTAATTCTCTAAAACAATCTTCACAGGCACAACTCTCCCTTGCCTTGGCTTGTGTGCAAACCACATCTGTGCTTTCTGATTTAACCAAAATTTCATGATTCCATAAAATTTTGACTTTAGGATTAAGGCAGATGAAAGATAAAATGGTTGAAATCACAAAATGATAGAATGTTTTGGAAGGGACCATAAAGACTATCCAGTTCCAACCCTCTGCCATGGGCAGGGACACCTTTGACTACACCAGGTTGCTCCAAGTCCCATCCAGCCTGGCCCATTCACAAGGATGGGGCATTACTTACTTACATAAACAGAAGCATTACATGGGGAGTCTCTCTGGGATCTTAGTTCAGGAAAGTAAGCTATGCTAAAGGACAGTACTGAAAAACAACATGCTGTACAAAAGTGACCTGGCTGCTGGCAGTGTGAAACACCAGGTACTGGCTGGGTGCTAGAGATGAGATAAGCCTGAAGCCTGTCTGACCTCCCTGAGCACTTTCTCTGGGCAGATACAGAAACAGGTCTGCCCCTGCAGCTGCTGTTGTACCTATCAAAAATCCCCAGCTCTGCTCTTTGGGGTCAGGACTAACACATTTTGTGTTGTTTATTCACAGTCAGCTGTGAGGGAAAGCAGAAAGTCAATCCTGACCAGCTAAACCATGGGAAAGCTGCAAACCCACTCCCTCCCCAGAGAAGAGGCATCTGTGCACCTGGAGCTCTGGCTCCACACCAAGCAAGCCCTATGCCTGACCCAAGAAGTCTTCTCCAGAAGAGGGGATTTTCCCTGGTGAGGGAGAGCCCTTGCCCATGACTGTGGCTGCTATCATTGCTCCTCCTTGCCTACCTGAGCACCCCCAGGGGAAAAGTGAGAGCCCAGAAGACTGCTCAACATGGGGATGTTGGGGCAGATGGGATGGGGATGAGACTACTTGTGCCTGGGAGCTGGGGTGGGATCAGAAGCAGTACCTGGGTGTGAAGGCCAGAAGGAGCTAAGTGAGGAGCTGGATCAGTTAGGGTTGTCTCAAGCCCAAGGTTGGGGAATACTGGAAAGAACCTGAGAAGGACCTGACTGTGCTCAGCCATGGCCTGACAGGCCCAGGCCCTCCTACATGTGTGGAAACAGGAGAAGGGAAGAGTGCTCCCAAACAAGGAACACAAATGGATTGGAACACAAATGGATTGGTTCTGAAGCTGGGCTGAAGGTCAGAATGCCAAAGGCCCAGCCAGTAAAAGTGTCAAACCCAACATCCACCCTGGCATTTCTGCGGCTGAAGGCTGCTGATGGGAGGCCAGAGTGGTCCTGGTGTCCCTTCTCCCCAAACATCACCCTGTGTTACAACAGGGAGTCAGCAACTCAGAAACATCCATAGCAGGGCAGAAAATCCAAAGCTTTCAAATAACCTGCCTGTGCCCTGCTCACAGGAGTCACTGTCAGAAATCCCTGCAGTGGCCTCCAGGGACAGGCCTTTGGTGGTATCAGTAGGTGACAAACAGTCCCAAGCTCAAGTGAGGAGCCATCAGCCACAGCGCCCTTCCCCGCTGGCACTTACATGAGGGAGACGGTGAAGTGGAAGCGCTGCCGCAGCCCCTTGAAGGTGATGAAGGACTGAGGGGGGAAGCTCCTGGTGGTCATCTCGCAGTAGGGCCGCTCGTACTCGCCGGGGGGGCACTCGCACTTGAAGCCCCCGATGAGCAGGTTGACGCAGGTCCCTCCGTTCTTGCACACCCCCGGAGCACAGCGCCCCGAGCGCGCGCTCACCTCGCAGAACTCTCCTGCAAGGGCAGAAGCAGACATCAGGCAAGGTGACACCTCACCCCAGCCCCACACTGTGACACTCAAGTGGTTCTGCTACAGGTTAAGCTGCTTCTAAACTTCTACAACTGATCCCCTAACCAAGATATGAGCCTGTGATTGCTGGGGGTAAGGATGCTGCATCTTCTTCAAGTCTGAAGTTTCAGGGAAGTGAGGAATGTGATTTGCTGGGCAATCCTCTTGCAAATATCCAACAACACCGGCCTATGGTTTTCAGATTCCTTGGCTGCTTCCAAACTGGGTGACAAATACAGAGCTGGTGACAGACAGACCTAGATGGGAGGAGGTAAAAACCCTGCACATTCCCTGTCAACCAAAATATGTGCAAATTGTCTTGGTGTTTCACTGTTGTTGGAAATTGTGTAAAACAGATAAATAAATGGATGCACTTTGTCTAGAATGGAATTTGTCTTTGCTGCCCACAGTGCCAGCAGGACATGGCTGAGCTCATGACAAAGCTCTCAAAATGTCAATAGCAAGAATAAGCAGGATACAGATGACATAGGGATTGCTTCCACCTTTTCCCACACATGCATCCTGCAGGTGATGACCATTTTCTGAACCCTTTGGAGCAGGGCAGGTTAACTCTCCACAGAAGTTATGGATTCTGTGTGCCACTTGCTAAAGTTGTTTCACCCCTAAATACTTTGTCTTTATTCATCCCCAAAACATGTAGTAAGATGTATTAAATACAATACTAAAGAAAGTTGTGTCTTGCTTTGTATATATGCCATAGGTTTTTGTCCTCTGCTTGCCCAAAATCTAAAAATTAATCCAAATTCAAAAAAAATAATGTACAGAGGATATTAATTTTAAAAAATCTGCTGCAGTTGTGACAAAAGCAGCTGCTGAATTATTCATTGTACAGAAAGCCAAACTCTCTGTGTGAGTTAATGACTTAACATTAGTGTTTTGACGTGTGTCTTCCTGTGGTATAAAGCATGTTCACATCCCACATGTAAAACTGTTCAGAGAAACTGGAGGTGGCATACACAGTTTAATTTAACCCATGTAACAGTGTCTGCCAGATAAATGTAGAGCAATACTACTCAACACAGCCAGCTGAAGGAATAGGTTTGTAACACTTCAGTGTTTGCATGATCCCTCGCCACCAGATGATACAATTACATTGGGACAGGCTCTTTACAGTGGTGCTCAGCAACAGGACAAGGGGAACAGGCACAGACTGAAAAGCAGGAAGATCCACCTGAGAATGAGGAAAAACTTCTGTCCTTTGAGGACGACAGAGCACTGGAATGGGCTGCCCAGAAAGGCTGTGGAGTCTCTTTTTTGGAGATCTTCAAAACCCATCCGGTCGTGATCCTGTGCAAATTGCTGTAAGTGAACCTGCTTTAGCAGGGGTTTGGAGGAGCAGAAGCCCTTCCAACCCTGACCATTCTGTGGTCCTGTGATTGATTCAAGCACAGTTAAAACCATGCAAACACATTCCTGCAGGAAAGTAAAAGCAGCAGGAGGTGTGGGCAGTGACTCATTAACAAAGGCAAATTTAAATGGAAAGTTTTGGTCCTTTTGCTGCCCCACAGCCCTGCACCACAGGTTCCCGTGCCAAAGCTGCCCACACTGGGAGGCAGGCTGCAGCCAGCAGTACTGCAGCACTCACACCTGCATCTGCAGCTCCTTTCTGTGCCAGGCTAAAGTGCCAAGGTTTGCAGCTGGTTTAGCCACTGCCCCAAGGACAGGGATCTCTGAGATACGCTGAGGTGGGCAGCTTGGTGGTTTAGGCTCTCCAGCTTTGTTGCCTCTTTCTTCTTGCATCAACATCAGTTGCCTTTCAGACAGGTATGGTTTAAGCTGGCAAAATGCAGGAGCAAACACAAGACTGCCATGATCAGGAGCCAGGCCTGGATGCACACCCCATCCAGGTGGGGCCAGCTCTGGAGGATGGACCTGCTCTGTGCACTACTCTGAACCCACACAGCCTTGAGTCCAGCCTGTGCTTAGAACTCCTCCCCTTCTGCACTGATGTTCCTATATTCTCACTTTAACATATTAACTGAAATGCTGTCAAAATCACTTGATAAATATCTTCCTGTTTCCATTTATCAGCTCTACATATGAGGCAAGATGATGTGAATATATTTCCTTAATATTGTTAAAACGCTCTATAATGTGTTTATTTTGGAAAAAAATTGTATATATAATCCAAGACATCCCGTGGTATATGGGATATGGTGCACACACACATCAGATGTTTTAAGAGGACACTACAGCAAGCACCTGTTGATGATCCACTGCATAAGCACAGCCCTTATACACGTATCTTGTGTACCAAAACTCACAAAAAATGGAAAAACAAAATTCCTATAGAAAGACAAAACAGAAGTTTGCTGCTTTGAAAAAAGTAGTAGGATATTTTGTGAAATAACTCTCTGACTCAGAGAAGAATGCAATCTTGAAGGCTTTCTGGGAACGGAATGATGTATTTTGTAAAAGCAAATAACACGAAGGCTTGAATACACAGAGAGAAAAAGGGTGAGCTAAAAGGAGAGATTCCTGGCATTGCAGCATGCTGTGGAAATGCCATGGCAATATAGAGGTAAAATACAAAAGTCTAAGCTGGAAGTCATTGATGGTTCTGTACTAATTCTGTGATAGAACAAGAATGTATAGACCATTTGTTTAGATACCTATACAGGCATAAAACTATTTAAGAGAAAAGCTTACAGAAAAGTTCTATTGTATTGTGTTTATCAGTGCTTTTCATTATGATGTCTAAAGAAGTAAATTAAAAGAATATACTTCAATATACTTCATGTCCTATATTCATTCACTTGTAGATCATTGATGTCCCAGTTACTAAAATTATTCTGAATTCTCTTAAGTCTGTAATGTAAATGAGAACTGCATTTGATGCATATTCTTTGATGTTAAATTTTCATATTTTATGTGTATTTACCAAAATATATTAAAATAGTGGTTTTGAAATCTCAGCAGTAAATCCAAGGTGTCACTGTGCGTTGAGGCAAAAAGGTTTACCAAAAAACCTTTTTGTTTTTTACCCTTAAAAACCTTGATTCCCCTTTTATCCAAAAGTGCCTGGAATTATTTAGAAACAGCATTTTTGCTTTTTGGAGTAGCCATCTGAGCAAGAATTCAAAGCACTGCTTTGATCAGGACTGGCAACAGAAGGCACCTTTGTGTCACCCTTGGGTTTGTCACTTCCAAGGGCAGCCACCTACCCTTGGACACACCACTGTCCCACAGCTCTGCCCTGCAGGAGTTTTGAGGCACAGCCTAAAAACCATGCTCAGAATTAGAAGCAAAGCCTGCATGGACTTGAAGGAAGAGCTGGTTCTGGCTGGAGCTGGAGTCAGAAGGCCCTGAGGGAAGAGCTCCTTGAGGAGCAGGAAAGGAAGGGAGCTGCATGTGCCAGCCTTTGGGAATGAAAAGCGCCTGTGTGCCTGCTTGCAGCTGAAGGTCGGAGGGCTGGGATGTGCATTGAAGGGGTGGCCTTACAGTCTGGTAGGAAAAAATAGTACAGAAGAGGGAGAGCTGCTGTGCAGAGAGGGGCTGGGGTGAGAAAAGCACAGCCCAAATAGCTGTCACACACAGCCTGGGGTCAGTCTGTGATGCTGGTGATGGCAGCATGGCTCAGCCACTCACCCAGCCTGTGAAACTCTCCTTTGCTCCTCACAGCATCTCCTTGACTAATACAATTTCATTTTTCACAGTGGCTTGCATTTTTGGAATCACTGAACAAACTAGTTACACATCACAGCTCTGTGAAATCCAAGCAGAGGATGTGAAGCTCAGCCCCTCCAGCTGCTAAAGCTAAAGCACACACTCTCAGATAACGTGGGCTGCCTGTTATCTGCCAGCAGATTCCTGGGCTTTGAAAAAATTCTGCCATTGCCAGAAAATGATTTTCTGTGACATGACAGTAGCTGATCTTATAAGCTTCCAATTAATATTGATAACTCCTAAAGCTATGAGTCCTGTAGCTTTTCTGCAGCCCTTTATGTAGTGCTTCCTGTTTTTAAAGCCCTTCAGATCAAAACATCATAGCTGCTTTTGACATTGCATCCTACTCACAAACATCCTATCTTTAATACATACCCATCCTCTTCGATTTTAGGAGTAATGTTACAAAGATGTTAATCATAAAGTTTCTGTTATTAAGTTTATGAAAGTGAGGACACCATGATAGCAGGTGCAAAATAACAAAAGCAGGCAAATGCAAAGGACGGCTAGATTTGGTCTTCCTCTGACCAAAAAAAGTAATGGAAGTTTAACTAATAAACAATAAATGGTGATGAAAAAAGTGAAAAGAAATAAAAATAAGCTGTCTTAAAACTGAGACAATAATCTCACAATTGCAAATGCCTTGTTAGCTGAACATTGTGGGTTTCAAACAACACACTCATGTGCATCAATGAGCCGGTCTTCACAGAAGTCTGACTGTGGTTTTGCTGACGAGTGGTTTGACCTAACAACAACGATGTGTAATGTTTGAAAGCTTGCTGGAAACAAGATGATGGCATTCAAATACATGCAGTATTCCTCTTCACATCAGTTTGAGGCAGTGTGTTTCACCAATACACCAGTAGGGATTAGTCCTCAAAGTCTTTTACTATTCTCTGATTGTATTCAACTGACACATTAAATACATTAAATACATTAGTACATTAAATATATATTTACATGAAGCAGCAGATTTGCACTGATGTTCTTTTTTCTTCAGGTTCCCTGGACACATTAATTTTTTACTTACTGTCTGTAATTGTTTGAACTGATTCCTTTCTCCTTTCCTCATCCTGCCACTTGCTCTAGACACCTATTAATTTTCTTTATGTTTATAGTTGTTTTGCCAGAATAAAAAGCATTTTGAGAAGCTGATTTAAGCAGCCCACCTAAAATTATATGGAAAGGAGAATCCACAAGAATTAAGGCAAAAGGAGAAACAACAAGAAATAGAACAACTAAAGTCTTCAAACAATTCCCATTGACTGTTTGCCCTAATAAAGAACCAACTACATTAAAAATGTATTTGCTGTCTTGCACATTATGGGAAATCAATCCTCCTTTTCCTCTACTAATAGAGCAGTACTAACCTTACTTATGACAATTGGCACCAAAGCAGTCAGTGCACTAAGCAATGAGAAGGTTGTTAAAAACAAATTAGCTGCAGAATCAGCTTGGAAATCTCTACTGGGACAAGAGATAAAGAGGTTGGGATTCTGTGCTTTAGGGGTGGTTTCACCATCATTCAGACTGAGTGGGAGTTACCACAGTCCCCTCCTTTCCCCAAGCATGCTGCAGTTTCCTCCCCCTCTCTTGTGCTGGCATTCATGTAATCCTGCAGTTGACTGATTTGTAGAGCTAAGATGGCAAAAGACCATTCATTTCTTTATTGAAGAGTTACTGATCTTCTGATTAAGTCCCTTCTAGGACTGATGGGATGAGTAGCACAGCAAGCACATGGGAAGGAGGCAGAATCATGCATCCAGGAATAAGAATGAAGGAATGGTCTTAGAAAGGTTTTAACTGTTATGGAAATACGGCTTTAAGCCATTTTAAATGGCTCACGTGTAAGTCCAGTGGCTCAATGCTTGCCTTAGGTGAACTGGATCAACATCTCCAGTAGATACCCACCTCCCTCACTGATTGTATGTGGATGTAACTGCAGGAAAATTTGCCTAAAACATAGGTGCAATTCAAATAATACTGGGTTTTGTCCATAAATAAAATTCATTACTTCAGTGGCTCTGTGGTGCATGAGCCTACTCTCAGAACTTACTGGAAGATCAGCCTTACCTTCTAACAAAATGGCAGCAAATGCCAATTACCAATGAAATGTGACACAACCAACCAACCATCTACTGGGTTTATGAGAGAAGTTAGAGAGCAGCTACCCAGAAATATTAGCCAACTCATTCTGAATGATGGAGAAGCTGGATCAAATGGAAGTGACAAGCCATTGGTGTAATAGTGACAGAGATTAATTAGGGGACAACTAAATTCATGTACCATTTTACATGAGTGACACAGAAGTGCTATTTGAGTGAGTAAAATCTTGTCAGAAATCAAGGGCCAAACCCCTACTGCCACTTCAGGGAGGCCATGCAGACTCCATACCATTGACACTGATGGTCATGACTTTGTGAGGTTTCTAAATGACACTGCTACTAAACCTTTAAACTTGAAAATACATTTTGGTCTTTTCTTTTACTCATTTGTTTATGTTTTTAGAACTGGGACCAATCTAGGTTAATTAAAATTATCCCAAATCCTTTTATAGGGAGAAACACCAGCTTAAGATCTATTTTAGAATTTCCCTCATTTTGCTTTCTGCTTTCTTTGCTGCTTTCTGACTTCTAAAGTCATATTATGAGAAACAGGTTATAGTAAAATAATACATAAATACCTACATAGACATACTCTACACATACAGACTCAAACTGCTGACTTGCAGTGACAGCTGTCCTGCAGAATTTCAATTGCTAACCATTCCAGATTTAATATTATGCATTTACAAGAGAGTAACCTGACCTTGTAACACCAAGCAAAGTAACAGGAAAAACATTCATGTCACACTATGTATATAGCTTGCCAAGTAGTTCTCTGAGGTGATATGTAGAAATGATTCTATAATAAGATACTGTGGAAATCACCCTTTTATCTCTGGATCTGCTTTAGTTTTCCTGTGGGCATAAGCACTAAGCTCTGAGCTGGTGGGAAGAAAGTGTGTGGATTTACCACTGCTCTTTTGGAGTGTGGTAATATATATATAAAATATATATCCCTTATACCTCTCCTTTACCATAACCCTTCTCCCTTTCCTGTGCTTCTTCCAAAAGTTCCCCCCAGGCATTCCTGATAACTCACAATTCAGATTTTCAAAAATCATAACACTCAGCTAAATAAGGGTCCTAAGATTTTTAATCATGAGAGCTTTAAAATAATGAACGTGAGAGGCTTTTTATTTTCATTTATTTGCCTCTGAAGCTGTGGGTGTCATCTGCTGGCTCTAAGGTACGTGACAGCTCTTGGTGGTCAAAATCCAGCCCAAACTGTCTGAGTTCTGAGGGAGCTCCCATTCCCACTCACACCTCAGCAGGATGATGCTGCTTGAGCTTTCCCAGTTCCTCTTCCCACCAGGGTCCTCAAGGAAAGCATCTGCACCCTGGCTGCTCTGAAGTCCTGCAAGCTTCTGGGAGGAGAAGGAGGACCACCATGAAAATATCCTGTGGGCCACACAGGCAGGGGAGAGGCCAGGACCCCATTCTACTTGCTGATCCTTCTCCACTGGAAACCAAGCTAAACAGTATTTTACAAAAGCAAAAGCAGCAAAAGCAGGTCTCCATCTCTCAAGCTGCTTCAGGCTGTGCCCACTGGTGCCATGCACATGCAGAGCAACCACTGCAACAATGCCTGGCCCTTTGACAGCCCCAAACCAGGCCCGGGACCCTAGAGCAGCATCAGCCTGCACAAAGATGTTCCATTTTCCCTTGACTCCTCCCCTTCCCTGGTCACAAAACAAAGCAAAACAAAAGACACCCTGCAGAGAAGGATGGATGGATTGATGATTTGGGTTGTTTTGTGTTTTTGCATTTAAATAAGAAGGAATAATTGGGGGAGGTGGGAGGGAAAAGAAACAATACGGAGAAGGATTAGTGATATTTGGGGCACATCTGTTGGAGAAATGAATTAGTCTGTGTATTCCAGAAATTATGAACGTGATCTTAAGATGATGTATGCTCAATGTTGTATG
Organism: Prinia subflava; assembly: GCF_021018805.1. Classification (NCBI taxonomy): domain Eukaryota; kingdom Metazoa; phylum Chordata; class Aves; order Passeriformes; family Cisticolidae; genus Prinia; species Prinia subflava. The sequence goes on along the minus strand of NC_086250.1, from coordinate 58,819,928 downwards.
ATCACTGAACCTCATTCTCCTATGCAATTTCCACTGGTGCCAGCAAGAACAGAGCATAGACAAAAGTCACAACTGAATACCTGTGTTCTCTTCCTTGTGTATTTGTTGAGGATTAAAAATTTCCAGGCATTAAGTTTCCACTCTATCTACACCAGGCAACTCACCTTTCACCTTCCAGCCATGAAGCCAGAACAGTGTGAGCAGCAAAAGTACAACTGAGATTTATCAGAAGTACTGGGATTTCTTTTTCCTGACAGCACCATGATGAGCAAGGAGCCAGATGCCACAGTAAAATATTCTCCATTTAAGAAAACACCCAATTCTGAAGTCCACCTTTTGGTCTGGCAAAGAAGAGAGGTAAGTCATGATTTTACAGCCCATGTATTGGTGCCAATACCTCCAAAAAAGCCCCAGATGGTTGTTTTGCAGAGGTGGGGCACATACTCAATTGCAGACTCATGAAGACACATCTCTGTGTCCAACCTGGGCACTGGTGTCCTGCAGTGGGCCAGTGGGCAGGCGTGTACATAATGTGTCTGATTTCCCCCTGCTGCCTGCTCCCACAGCAACAGACATAATCACCCCCAGGCTTTTGAGGAAATGCTGAGGAAAAGCACTTTTTTGGAATGCTTTAGATGTGGTGGAGGAGAAAAACCCATAGAATCACAGGATCATTTTTGTTGGAAAAGGCCTTTAGCATCCAAGCTTTTAGCCTGCCACACTTACTTAACAACCAGTTGTGCCCTGTGGGGTCCAATGGGTAATTTCTTACAATGGTCGCTACACCCTCTAAATTATTGAACAATTTATGCACAAGGCCTTGCAAAGTGCCATCTCCTGCATTTGACCTGTAAGGTAAAGCTTTAGAGACCTTTTAGGTTCCACCTCTCTCACAGAGCTAAACACAGTACAAATCTACACATGAGAAAAAAGAAATGCACAAAAAATTCCAGTTATATTGAACTCTGTGACAGGTTTACAAGTAAGACAATTCATTATAATGCAAATTGCAGTGATTTGGTGTAAGATATGGTGATGAAGCAGTGCCTTTCAATAAAAGCCTAAGCTTTATCTCTGGATGTATTATCAGGGGGGATAACATTATTATAGATGTCAAAGATAAACCTCAAACTAGATTATGCCATTGTGTCTGCAATTTGCATTATTACTTGGACTAAATCTCTTCCTAAAAATCCCACCTTAAAACTGGTGAAGGAGCTGGAGATGTAAGAACAAATCATCCCTTTGCATAACACATTCATTTACAGAGGAATATCCCTCCCTCCATTTATTTTTAGGAGGCACATTCACCCTCTACCTTTGCTATACATTCATGTAGTATTATATTTTGTTTTCCTGGCTCTGTGTGCCCCTTGATTCCTCTCCAGGAGTGTTACTCGAGGAGGGGCACACGGAGGGAACCAAAGGCTGGAGTAGCCACCATGGCTGGCAGGACAGATTCCCTTTGGGACAACCTCTGCAGGCTGATCCAAATTTGCATCTCTGCACGCCTGCAGGCACTTCAGCATGGGAACCACCTGCCAGGCCAATTCTCACCTCCTTCCATGGGCAACAGTGAGATGGAAGAAGGAGAGACTCATTGTGCTTCTGCTCAGATGATAAGAAAGATTATTTCATCCAAGAGAGTTGCAATTTTTCCTGGCTACCAAATGCCACCCCCAGGAACATTAACTGCACAAGGCTGCTGTTCCACAGCCTGTTTTGGCCTCATGCTGGGCTTTTCAAAATACATTAAACTGTTTATGTGAATAAGGAAAGCAAACAAGGCGTGGTGGCAGTGGCAGGGGTGTGTGTGCAATAACATCTTTTATCAACAGGAACTCAGGAGCTGGAAAACCAGACACGCTTTCAGGCACCATCAGGCTTCCTGCTCACTCTCAGCCTGGTTTCCCTAAGCTGCTTTCCACAGAGATCACCAAAGGGTTGCAACTCCCAGTTCCTAAATTGGTGGGCACAAGCAAAACTCTAGCACTTGTTTTTGATCAAGTTAGCACCTCAAAGTAGTTCAAAAAGGCAACACATCTTCAAATAACTGCTCTGAGAAAGAAGAAGAAAAATGAAGGCTAAAGGATACAAAGAAAAGATCAATGTCTCCCTTTTAAGGGCAAACTCTTTTCTTTAGGAGAGTTCAGCCTTTTTTCACTAAGATCCCACATAATTTTCTCCATGTAACTGTTACAGACATGATGATTCAGCTCACAGGAGACAAAACACAGAAGAAGCCATCTCCCCTTGTCTCCAGCACCCGCTGGGACTGACTGCACAAGCAGCTAACTCCACACATCTAAAGGAAGGCTGGTGAGAGCCCGCATTTTGTGTTTTCCATAAATTAGAAATATTCACAGGAAAATCTCACCCTCCCATTTTCTGTGTAATCCAATGCTGTGGTAAATATCATGGCAATTTAGAACCAGGCAGACCTCAAATCAAATCATGCCCCTTAACATCCCAGGCAGTCCCAGAAGCTCTGGTGGAAAGAAGCATAATGGCCAATTAGTGAGCATAACTGAAGATAAGCCATAAAATATTAATAATGCAACAGAAAACCATGCTTAAAGTCAATCTACTAATGTAAGTATGTGTTAGGGAGCTGTTCAGAGCTCTTTATTTTATATGAGAACTATCATCTTAAAAGAAAGGTATACTTAAAAGCACTAATTGTCTATGCTGTGAATCATAGTTCAGTGGTTTAGCATCATGGGATGGGTAGCCCTGGCAAAACAAACTGGTGCTCATCAAATTCTCATTGTTATACATGGAAAGAAAATTCTGAAAAAAAACCCAAAATCAAAAATGTCCCTTTGCTTGTCAAATTAAAAGGATTAGGGTTCAAAAATAATCCCTTAATCTTATGTTTTGGTAGCCTCAAAAATATCTGGTACACAGCGCAGGAACACAAACTGAAAACAAAACGCAGCTTAATCAAGGAAACTGACTTTTTCTTAATGAGTCATGAAAAAGGGATTGTAATGTCACACACATCTTGCACAGAAAATCTCAAAATCCATGTATTTTTAAACCTACAGAACAGATGGAAATTCAAAAGTTACTTTCTTAAAAAGTATTTTTAAATGGAATCATAAAAAATTAATCCAGACAGCTTTCACAGCTTGTACTTAACTCTGCTTACAGCAGTCCAGTGAATTAAAATTCAACCTTTTTGTTAAATACCATTCAATTTTAAAGTAACCTTAAATTATTACCATCTTATTAGAGTTAATACATTTCATTGTATCAATTAGAATGTGTTTAATTATTAATATAAGGCATTCATCTTCATATTTTCATCTTTCTTACAATATGCACATCAGTTATGCTGACCCTTTGAAGCTGGCCTATCTAATTAAAACATGCTTTTTAATTATACTACATGAAAATGTTGTATAAAAGGTCTCATATGCTTCTCCATGGAGAATTTGAGAGACAGCCTGAAGTAAAGTATCTCCATCTTGATTTTAGAAGCTGAAAATTCAGACTGGTGTCTGCTCTGGAAGCTGCACTTCGGGGGCACCGTACAGTGCGGGTCGCAGAACAAAACCCGCCCAGGAGGAGCAGGGCTGGCATGCAGGCACTGAACCATGATGCTCTAAACAAAAGAGCATTTGCAACAACAATGAAGTTGTGGTTCCCACCACGCTCTGCACAACTGTAATTATCTTGATGTTCAAGGCCAAGTGCCTCAGTCTGGTGCTCAACTGTCAAAACTTTCAATCATCATAACACAAAGAACAGAGACACAAGAAACTATTTTATGCTTTTTTTGCTTCCTACCAGGATATCATCCTGATACCCTCATCTCTACACCCAACCATCCTTCCTGCAACTTTCCCATTGTTTATCTACTGATGAGAACAAAAATGTCTATTTTGGGAATTATAAATATATATACAGAAGTCCAACACGTTTTTCATAATTCAGTCCTACTGCTTCCCAGTTTTGTTTCCCAGTTTATTATTTGCAGACAGGTGAAAAGGAGCCCCATTACCTCAATCCTTGGAAGATAAATCTCTTTTTTGTTTTGGAAGATCTAGAATATTTCACTTCAGATGTCCTAGAATTTTTTGGGTTTTTTTGTCTTCACCTCTGATCTGCTGTGAACAATGTGAGGGGATTTTTCAGAATATAAGGTATACTGGAAAAAAATACTATGTCACTATGATTTTATCTTTGCACAAATAACTTATAGGCAAGTGTTTGGGGTTTTCGCCTCCTTTATCTCCTCCTTTTTTCTTATCTGATTTGTTTTCAGTGAGAAAAAACCACCACCACTTAAGGGCAGTCTAATATAAGGGTTACTTTGGGTAGTCACTTAAGGAGTTATCTAACATATAGGTTGTTTTGACATTTAGCAAGTGTATGTGTGGGTAATGAGAATGCACTTGTGAAATTTTAAAATTTTATCCAGCTAACCTTTTTGAAAATAAACAATGGGAAAAACCCCCCCAAATCTTACATTACACAAGGCTCAACTGGCCTAAATTAATAAAAAACACAATTGCAAACTACAGTCACAGAGAAATTTGCTGTTGTTTAATAAACTGCTATTTAAAATATTTTAATGTAGCAAACCTCCTTACGTGTAATTTCTGTCAGACCCATGATCTGCAATGCATATATATGTTCACAATTATGACAGTGTGTGGGAATTTAAGTACATCAGTGAGGATGGGTTTTACAGGTGCCTATAAAATTATAATATCAAATACCCCCACTTTGATTAATTATGCTTCCCTTTGTATATTTTTTATTTTAGTTTTTTTACCAATGATGATATGAAAATGTGCTATAACGAAGGTTTTCAAAAAGCCTGGGAGAACTTGACTCCCATTTAGGTATGGTAACAGAAATACCATCAATATAAAATCGGGAAAATAATTCAAGAAACTGCTCAAAATTGACAGAGCAGTATCACACACAATGAAATACAACAAAAGAGAGTTCACATATGCTAGAATAAAGGGAACCCTAAATTTGGACCAGCCTGTTGTTAACCAGGATGCCAATAGGAAACCTGAGGTGCTCACTGTGTACCTCTCTGTCATTGGACACCCCTGATAAGCTCATACACCTCCTTGCCAAGGGGTGGGAGGAGAGCTCAGGTGTCAGAGGCAGCCAGGTACCCACACCAGGTGAGCTGCTGGCCTTGCTCACACAGTGCCAGCTGCCTGACAGCAAACAGCTTAGCTGGGCACAGTGTCACGTGTTATTTTCACAACAGGTGTTTAATGAAATTTGGCTTGAAAAAAAGAGACTGAAACCAATGTTTCTTTATTCATGGTAGAGGGGCTGGACTAGCTGAACTTCAGAGGTCCCTTCCAACCCCAAACATCCTGAGGTTATACCTGACCATTAGGGCTAGATACTAGACACTGCAGAAGAGCTGGGGCAGCACTTGCCCCACAGATGCAACCCTGTCCCACCACAGTCTGTGCTTGCAGGCCTCATGTCTGCAGGCCTTGACTCTGTACCAAAAACCTGCCTTCTCTTCATATTCCACCATGAAATCACAGACACCAAGGGCATTAAGAGCCAGCAAGTGTAAAAATGTAACTGAGAAAACCATCCTGAAACACCTTACTGTCCAAGTTATCTGTTACTGAATTTTAGCTACATGCTACTTTTACTTTTTTTGTTGTTGTTGTTGTTATCAAAATCTGGGGAGAAAGTGTAAAATGATCAGTGATAGACTCTTCAGCTGACAAATGAGAGGAGGGCCTAATGAAGGGAAGAAGCCAGCCCCACAGCTGTCTTATGGAGAAGAAAAAGAAGATAAGCTGTAATCAGTAAGGAGGATTTCCCAGACACTGAACTGTTTGGAAGAGCTGAATTCATAAGTATATTGGAGATTAATTACTGAGGTACCTCCTGAAGCCAGAGCTAAGTGATTACATTGGTGTGTGATCTGCTACTTGCTTCTACAAAGCACCCATCGTGCCTCCACTGCAGGAGCACCCAGGAAGAACAGGACTCCTGTCAAATAATTCTAAAACTAATTAAAAAAAACAAACACAACATCAAGTCTGTAGCTAGGTTTCCACGTGACAGCAAAGGACTTTGATCAGAGTAAATATTTCCATGGGCAAGGAAGATAAGACACAAGGCTCCAGATGAGGCATCTGAACCCCCAGCACTTGCAGCAGGTCAGCTGAATCAAAGACCATCCCACATGCAGCACCTTGGGCTGAGGGCAAAGAGGGTTTGGACATGACTGAGAAAACTGTGGAACTTTAAACAGTAGCTAGTTTATGCACATCAGGATGAGGGTAATGCGATAAAACTCTTTGCCTGGGTTTAAGAAAAAGCATAGCAGATTGCTGGGAAGGCTGCAGGCCATGAACAGCATTTGAGAACTAAACTGTCAACAAATACACCACAGTAATCCAATTAGTAAAGGCCTTTTGCATCCTGACAAGTGAGCGTAGGTTGAAGATTAGCTGAAGGACACATCCTCCAGATAAAAACCCACTTAGACAAATGGTAGGCCAGTGAGTCCTGTGAATTTCATACAAACTCCAGATTTGCAACATTCATCTCCTGTGACTTGGTGATAGACATGGACAGGGATATTATCTTCACAAATATGAAAATAAAAGACTTCGAATTTGACTGAAATTGTTTACTCTGGTTTTATTGTTTCACTTATCTTCTGGAGGAAACAGTCATGCAGTTGTTATATCTGTGCCACAGCCTCAGGATCACTTGGATCCAGCCATATCCAGCTGTGGTGTGCTGGCCCCATCCCTGCATGCATGAACAGCAAACCTTGCCACAAAAAGAAGCAAGGACCTGTTCTAACATGCACAGCAAATCTCAGAGTTAAACACACCAGGTGAGTGGACACACAGACGTCAGCTGAGAATCTGTGTCAGGAAAGAAATGTCTCTCACAGAGATCCCCCCAGGTTTCCAGCCACGGGCAGCCCAGCAATGGCCCTTCCCCAGCTGCTCTTGACTTGCTTTTGGTGCAGCCCAGGACACACTTGGCTTTCTGTAAGAGCACATTGCCAGCTCATGTCCAGCCTTGCATCCACCAGCGAGGTGGGTGAGTTCTTCCTCTGAATCCCTCCTTGCAGGGCTGCTCTCGATCTGCTCAGCCCCCAGATGTGTTGATACCAGGGGTGCTCCAACCCAGGCACAGGACCTTGCTCATGGTCTTCTTAAACCTCATGAGACTCCCATGGGCCCATTTCTCGAGCTTGCCCAGGTCCCTCTGGATGGATCCCATCCTTCAGGTGTGTCAATTGCCCCACTCAGCTTGGTGTTATCTGAGAAATTCTGCAGAGGATGTGCTCCATCCCTTTGTCTATGTCATTGATGAAGATAATAAATAACAATAATGATAGCTTTTTCCAGCTTTTACCCCAGTCATGCTTTGAGAAGTGTTTGGAGGATTTAAGCATTGCTGTAAGCACTTGGGGGCTTGGAAGGGGCTGGGAGGAAACAGAATTACCTGGCTATACACAACTGCTTGCCATGTCTACACCAACAGAGATGCCTGCTCATTCAGCAAAGGCAGAAAAGGGCTGATGAAACAGAGAAAGTTGAAGATGGATGGAAAAGACTGTGCTGGGATATCAGCCAAGGAGTACTAATTGTAAGGATGAGTCTTGCAAGCAAACAAGTATTTATCTTTCCATCAGATGTGAAAGAGCTGCAGAGAGTCAGGTCCACAACAATCAAAGGGAAGTGCTGATGCTGTTTTGAAGACCTAGTTTCACTACAAGCATCAGAATAATGGCACGGCATAGCACTGCTGAAAAAGAAAAAAAAATTAGAAAATGTCTAAACCTTCAACACTGTCCAGACCTTCACTGGGATCCAATCACCCTCCACAAGCTTTTCCACAATACTGCCACACAGAAACTGCAAGGTAAGGCAACCAGGTATTCAAGTCAAGGCACTGAGAAACAATGAAAGTTAGTCAGCATTCCTCTTCAATTTTTGCTGAAGCCAAAATCAGCAGAAAAACTTCATAAACCCCCACTACGAGTTCAAATTCTGGAAATACTGCAAATCATCCAGCAATCTAGTAACTGTAAACTCTTAAAATTGACTATATGTTTTTTAGAGTATTAGCCTTGCCTAGGTTTTCATCTCTTTAGCATGTAAAACCACCTGGAATCCAGTAGCATAACTCTGAAGACCTAGACTAAAAGACACTGTTAAGGCAGCAATGATACAAAACATTTCAGTATCTTCATTGTGTTCCCTTAATATTTCAGTTAAACATCAGAGAGATGACTCATGAAGCTGTCACATGGCAAGAACAATGTCGTTACATTCATGGCAGTGTTTGTGAATGACAGAATTTCTTGTTTGGTGTTTTGTATTAAAGACAAACTTGGTCCCAGCTGCTTTATAGTGTTGTCAAAGCCCCACAGGCCTGTAAGGATAACATTTGTTCATACTTGCTGTCACAAAACCACAGCCTTTCATAAGCTAAACAAGGAGTTAAAGATGCACTGAGGAAGGAATCAAATTTAGATTTGCTGTACAGGATTTGGCTGTTACACACCTGTGATCCCACCAAGCTGCAGAAGTGCAGCTGAGCGTGGAATTTCAGACCTTCTTGCACAAGATAAAACACTCATTATGACTACTGTGGCTGCCTGAAAGCTGAAATTCCCTGAAAATAAATCCCTCTGGCCTGAAAAAGGAGAATCTGGTATCAGAGTGAGTTGAGAAATTACTATCTGAAGAATGGATATAAGTAAAGATAAAGCAGAAGATATCCTCACATTTACTTGTATGTTCTGTGTTTGCAAGAGCCAAACACTGAGAACCTTCTAAGCAATATGATTAGGAACTTCTGGCAGGATGCTGAGAAACCAGCTATAATTACCTTCTCATGACACAGAGTTTGAATTCATAGCAGGCACATTAGATGTCATGATTCCTCATGTCAGTATGGTATCACAAATACAAATTAGGAGGAAAAAAGTGTAACAGGCAAAAGATCTCTAATTGCTGTATTTGATTACTAGAATGATTTACCACCACGTAAGATTTCTCCTCTCTCTGAAGTGAAATCCAAGGAGAGATGCAAAGGATATGGGGAATTCCCTGATGATCTTTTTCCCCTACAAACTGCTCCTTGCTAGGGGTTGCATAGCAAAGGAGGCAGAGAGAATGTAATAATGCTAAGGAGAACTGTGGGAACATTAAATCTCTTCTTTATTTTAGGAGTTGGTGGTTTGTTTTTTGTTGGTTTTTTTTCCCATTAGAGTGTTTTTTTTCTGTGTCAATTAAATTTTGCTTTTTGGGAACATGACCATAGAGGAGAGCAGTCTTGGTGGCTGCTGAGCAGGAGGACCACAAGAACAGCACTGGAGGAGGCACCCACTCATGGCAGGGACAGTGGGAATTTACACCCAAAAAGGTGCTGACTTACGGCCACAGTGCTGTGCTCTGTAGGAGGAGCAGGATGGGGCTGGAAGTACAGTTCATGCAGGAACTGCTGTGGCATCCATGCCCCCAAAACTGGTGTGGATGCCATGATGCATTTCAATTTCAGGGGATTGCCCCTGGGGAGTACAGACAATTCCACCTGTTTTCAAGTCTTCACCTACATTTCATCTCTGCTGCTTCTGCAACCCTCAAAGGTCTATGAAGCTGGAAAAATTATACAGGCTTCATATAGTGTTCAATAAATTTGTTTGCTTAACTAAAATTACATCCTTTAACCTTTAGTCATGCACACAGCTCTCTGCCATCAATGGCATAACTATTAGTGTGTACATTGTTCACTTCTCTACGTTAATTTGTATATAAAGAAGTTAAAGGGGTTGTAAGTCTGAAAAAAAGAAAGGATTAAAAATATATGTACTTCCTCACTCACTCCTTACATCACAGGAAGTGAAGCTAATTCCAAATCACCCCAGCCTAGCCAGTAATCGGGTTTCAGAAATACCTTGCAGAAGCTCAATTTACCTTTGCACCCGTAACAGAAGACTCCTGAAGACAGAGAAACTTTCATCATGTATAAATGACTAACAATTACATCAAACCAAATGGAGGGCTTCAAAGCAGGGTGGAAAAATGGAGGGAAATTCCATCCTATTAAGATAGGACATAATTGTCTTGTACAGGAAATAAACACTATATTTTTAGCAGGCGACCAGTCAGATAGAATCAGTAGAGGGTTATGATTGTGTAGTGATTTCTCATTAAACTGCAGCCTATCTCCCCAGAGAGATGACAGATCTTAGTATTTTCTTATAATTATTTTTCTATGTAGGCTCTTAATTGGGAAATGGAAACATGAGAGCTCCCAAAGCAGGGTGCATTTCATAGACTATTACCATTTGTATTTCATCTTTATAATTAATTCAATGATTTGTAAGTATCTCATACTGGTATGTTACTACACCAAGTTAGTACCATGGTAAAATTTCAGTAGTACCTGAGTCTTCCAACCTCAGACTTAGCAATTCTCTGATCATTCCAATTTATGGCCACTGCATTCCTTGAGCAAACACTGCTGCTATTGAAACCAACCTATACTATTTGCATATCAAATAGATAGAAAATCTGGATTGCTGTAAACAATAAATTCACATCCAAGCTGAAAACACAATATTATGATTAACAGATATAAACTGATCTTGCAAATGGATATTAATATATTAAAAAAAAAATAAAATAACAGGTAAAATAACAGTACTTAAAGGAGATTGGGACAAAATTCAATAATGCATCTTCATGAAATATTTCTGGTAATAGATTACTTGTTGATAACTTTTTCAACCTTGCTCTGTAAAGGGGATGAAAATCAACAAACTAATAGCCACGACATGTGGGTAGATGTTTGGGTTTGATGAACAAAACACTGTAATGCAACATGGAACCTAAAGGCATCAAAGTAACTTCAACCAACCACAGAACCAATACTAGATTTCTACCGCATTCATCCGGTAACAAAACAGAAATATTCAACAATATTTCTATTAATTTTTGGGATCAGGTATTCCAGCACCCTCTTTATCATGGTTGGAAGTGTTTTTCCCTGGCCAGTCTGAATGTGATCAAACTGTCCTTCCAAAGGAGAAAGTGTTTCACTCAAGTGTAGTTAACCTTGTAGTTAACCTAAAGACAGCAAAGCTATAAGCAGTGCTCACTCCTTAACTTCTGACCACTTTAATATCCTGGCAGCAGGACAGTCAATTTTTAACTCAACAACTATGCACTGAAAAGAGACTTACAGATCAAATCTTTCTTTGGGTATGAATATGATGCTTCTCTTCTAAATATGTACTGTGTTTGTTCTGACGACAGCATTAAGTATTAAACGCTTTCATCAATTATTAATATAAGCTTATTATCTTTAATTTAAAAAGTATATTTAGCCTTTTCTTCTGAAGATTTCTAGCAAGCGATTCTAAAAATGTGATGGAATGCATGTAATTCCAAAACTAAGACATGGTTGTATTAACTTCATTTTTATGCATATCTTAGGTTAATGAATCTTGCTACTTCTAAGCATTCCTGTTTACAGTACAAAAGAATAAAAACATTTTAAATGAAATCTACTGATCATAAAATCTATTTTGTGATGCCAAATTCTGTGTGTATTGTGTATTTATGGATAAAGGACTTTAAAATGTATTTCACTGTGGAAGTCATTCAAGAGAAGCTTGGTGGGAAAGTAATTCAACAAACACCAATTATCCCAACCATCTCACAGTTCTGTTCAGGGTTTCTCCCATCAGGCAAAAAAATTATCCCAATCTTCCTAGAAAGGTCCTGCTGCCCCAAGCCCTGCATAAATTTGAGGGAGCATCTCCTGTCCCCCGTGATGGGAAAAGCCCAGTTGCTTTGCTGCCACATCTCTGCTCACCAACTCCTGGCTCCTTCCACGGTCACATTTTTGATGACAGCCCTGAGGCAAACACCAGAGACTGTGAAGGAAAACCCTTCCACCTGGAGGGATGGATCCACATCAACTAGATTTTTTTTACATCAGAATTTAAATAATTTATGTTTTCAATTTTTCATAACTTCAGCAGTGAGAGGCAGCGTTGAGAACCAACCCCCCCTGCTTCACCCCTTGTTTGCAGGGGTCACAGCAGATATTGCTGAGCTGTCAGTGTAAATTACAGCTGGCAGCACGTCAGTGCAGAATGCTTAAATGTGTGTGCAATTTCAAATACATAAATAATCCCAGTGACTTTACTGAAGCACCAGAAAACATTCACCTCATAGTCGTTCGTAACTTCTCAGGAGTGTTTGAGAAGGAGCACTTTGATCTTTATTAGCTGTCAAGCCCATGATGAGGCAAAGTACGTTCCTCAGTGGGCTGTGGAGACAGGCCTGGAAGCAGCTATGTCCTTCTGGAGTTTTATCTGAACATTTACAAACCAGAGCTGACTAAGAGTATTTCCCTTAAGTGTGCATTATTGCAGCTTTTTGGGAACAAGAACAATCCTATTGCTCTGTGCTGGGTGATGGCCAAGGGCTGAGGAGCTCCTGCTGAGGCCGTGCACCCACACTATGCCCTGGGATGTGAAGGGCCTGGAACGGGTTTACATGCAAACCCATGAACCAGGAGCTGTGTCCCACCTTTTTCCTTCCAGACAGAAGAAATGTGTTTGCATAAAGCATTCTGAGCAGCAATTCACACCGTGCAAATCTCTTCAGCAGCTGACAGACTCCCTGCATGACCTGGAGCAAGGCACGGTTCCTACCCCCGTGCATGCACAGAGATATGGGACTTACCCTAAGTGACACTCACAGACTTCTCCTGGCTAGAAGGCAGCAACAGGAGTTTTTCTCCCCTTGACCAAGAATGCCAGCAATTTCAGCTTGACACAGAGCTGGCCTGGCTGATGGTCTACCATATAAATCACGGGTCAAAGATAAGATAAACACATACCGGTGTAGTCCTCGTAGCACTCGCACGTGTAGCCGCCCTCGCGGCTGCGGCAGAGCCCGTTGCTGCCGCAGGGGCTGGAGTAGCACAGGTCGATCTCCGTCTCGCAGTAGTCCCCGGTGAAGCCCGGCGGGCAGCGGCACCGCAGCCCGTTGATGGGGTGGATGGGCCGGAACAGCACCGTGTTGGAGCTGATGAACGGCGCCGAGCTGTCGAACTTCAGCACCGAGACACACTTCATGTAGTTCTCACAGGGCTCGCGCAGGCAGATGTTGTCATCGAAGGGCAGCACCCTCTGTGTCGAAATCATGGTCAGCAGCGTCCTGTTGAGGTAGATCTGCTCCTGCAGGTCCTCGGAGGGGAAGAACTTGTTTCGAATGCCGCCTGGGAGCAAGGCTGAGAAGGTCACGTTCAGGATGTTGGAGCTGACGTCCGTGTCATTTTGGATGTTGAAAACAAAGATGCCGTCCTTGGCAGTGGAGAGCACGGTTGCCACCCCCTCCACAAAGAGGGACAGGAGGGGAGACAGGAACCTCTCCTGGGACATGTTCTCCAGCCGCACTGTGATGCTGTTGGTGAGCATGTCGTCCGTGATGATGGTGACACGCAGGGTGCAGACTGCAGTGACACTGTGGACACCATCTGAAGGGAAGAGAGAAGAATAACAGCCATGTCAGAGAGCAGGCTTCAACTACGGACAAGGAGGCTCCCACAGCCTCCTGAAAATGAATCAGACCTGCCAAGGCAGTCAGTTCAGGGCACCAGGATGAGAGAGGGAAATGTATCCACCTTATGCTGTTATTGCCATTGCCTTTTCTCAGGAAAACAAGATAAAATTTCTTAAGAATTGTAACTCGAAGGATGCAAGACATCTCAAAGAGGTCAGATCCTGGGCAAATAACTAGCAAGAGTTACTGTGGGAACAGTATGAGGGCCCCATGATGGCCAAGGGAAACCAAGAGGAAGGGGACACTCATGGCAGTGATTGCTAATCTACAACTGGTGCTGGGAAGCTATTTCTTTTCACAGCACAATACCAAAACTATCTTCTTTAGGTATGGTCACAACACCAAAATTATCTTCTTCAGGTATGGTCTTCAGGCTTAAGGAGCCAGAACTCTGCACAGGCAGAGAACTGTGACCAGAGCTTCAGATATAAGTTATGTACGGAAACAACTCTTCACATTTGAGTGCTGGAACTTCATTTCTCACAGGTAACTTCTTAAAAATATTTTATGAATATGAGAAAAATATTTAAATAAAATATGCCTGTAGTGAATAGCAGACATTAAAAACTCTTCCATTTTATCCTTCCTTTAGGGCATTTCTGATACCGCTGTGGCTGTTCTGCAATAAAACCAATAATTATAAAAATACAGCACTAATACCTAACACTGGACTGAGAGGTGCCACTGTAACATTTCAGGACACCCTGAGGCTTACAGTAGTGCTGTGAATGTACAAACTCTAGATTATTCTGTCATTATGGAAAATAATTATGACACAGTGAGTGCTAAATTTAATCCAACTTCAATGCAAGCATGCAAAGGGAAGTTGCATCATCACTGAAATCAAATCACTTACTTTAATTCTGTCTCCTTGCTAACATTAGGGACTCATTAAAATACAGACTGCATTACCGAAAATATGGTTAGCATTAGAGCAGCATCTAGAAATCCCAGATGAGATCAAGAGTGGCTTCCGATAGGAAATGTTCCTTCTGAAAGATGTCACAGTGTAAAGAAACAACCTTAAATGGGCCTGAGTTCATCTCATGAGACAGATTAATTGGTTTAGTGGCCAATATGAGGCCCAGAGTGGGGTTAAGAACTGAGTCCAGTTTCCTTAGGTCACAGCTCAGTGTCACAGCCATGGTTGGAAGTATCCCAGTGATAATAATTACACAAGTATTAAGCCTGCTATTAAGCCTGTTTTCAATTAAACCACAAGGCACGTGCAGAAATGGATTTTGAATCACATCAGTGTAAAATTGCATCATGAACTGCATTTAAATCAATCAGTGTGAGATCAAAATTCTAACAGCATGGACTGCTAAATGTCATTTTGCTAAGGTTTGTTATCTCAAAGTGTAACTTTATGACCTAATATATTCACACAGAAATAGAATAGAAAAAATCAGAATGATTTCTTTCCTACTCACTGTCACCACTTCATCTCAAGCGTGGTTTTGTTTTAAAAAAATGTATTGTTTGAAGATTTTTCCTCCAGTTTTATAGCAGCAATATAGTCAATCACAGCAGCTTAATTAACAAAATGGCTTTTGACACCCTCCTCCTATCAGGTTGTCTGCAAAAGCTCAGTTGTTGACTTTTTCCCCACTGAAGCAGCTTTTATGCAAATAGAAAAATCTCTTACTCTGTGTCCTGCTTTAACTTCTGCCTGGCTAAAACCAATCGGCCAGGAGGGGTCATTGTCTGGAGTGTTCTGTTTGACTTCTCCCAGGTAACAAGTGACAAGAGGAAATGGCCCCAGATTGCTCCAGGGGAGGCTTAGATTAAGTATGAGGAAGAATTTCTCCACCACAAGGGTGCTCAGACACTGGAACAGGCAGCCCAGGGAAGTGGTGGAGTCACCATTCCTGGAGGTGTTGAAAAGATGTGTAGATGTGGCCCTTAGGGACATGGTTAAATGGTGGGCATGGCAAGGCTTATGGGTTTATGGTTGGACTCGATGATCTTAAAGGTCCTTTCCAAAATAAACAATTCTATGATTCTATGTGTCCATCACAGAAGTTCACATACCAGCTTTCATTTTCTCCCAAGTCTGCAAAAATCTTTATCTTCTCTCCCTCAGACTCATTCTAGAAATGTGTAGTCTCAGCTTCCATCAAGACCCAAAGCAACCTTTAAAACCTTTTTTTGATTAGTAGCCAAAATCCTCATTGCAAACTCCCCCTACACGGTCTGTGGATTTCTGGCCAACAGACAATACAGGATACCAGTATTTTCATAAATTACATCCTCAGACTAGTTTACCCATGTCTGTCATCTACACAGCTCAATCCCTATGAAAACTATTCATGGTTTTTTTTCCTAAAGCAATTGACATTTGCCTGTTTGTCCCATAGGGTGTCTGAACTATTTTGCTATTTGTTGCACAATATGCTACAGAAGTTCTCTCATACCAGCCAGAATGCTGGACAATGGGTCCTTTTTTAAAGAAAACACTATGATCTACAGCCCATGGTATGTATAGTAAGAAGACAAACTACGATCCACTGTCTGACAATGCAGTAGAGTCTACAAACTGTCATAATCAATATCAACTGCCACAATACGCAAGAGCTTCCCAGCATTCACAACAGCTATTCTGACACAGTTAATAAATCACTGGGAAAAGCCTGGTGTCAGATACCACACAGCCTCCTTGTTCCATGGGCAGCACAAAAGAAAACTGGGCACAGACATATAGCTGCAAAATGAAGTTGTGTTTTAAAAGCCAACTCAGCTTTGTGCAACCCTGTTGCAGAGCATTAAAAGAAAAAGAGAGTAAAAAAGGAGCAGAGCATGTGTACTATAGGCAACAAAAGAATGGCACAGCTATAGAGCTGGCTGGACAAGCGCCTCTTTCATATCACCAGTTAGGCTGAGAGCAGCATCACAGGATCTGATCATCTATTCATTCAGAAACTCAAGGAAAGTTGAAACAATCTGTGGTTTTATGAGACCAAATTAGTATCTATTCTACTTTCAACAGACAACATTCGCTTTGAGGCTGGGAACAAGTACAATTAAAAAAGTAGATTTTTTTTGTCTTTTTTAGGAAATTACTTAAGCCCTAAATACCCAGTAATGTATGTGTTTTGAGATTTACAACTGAAATACTTCATGAATGTTTAAAATGTTTCCTGCCAGAAATGCCAGAGAATTACCATTGGCCTTCAGTGTTTGAGATGCCCACCACATGCAGCTACCAAGCTGCTAAAAAGGCTCAAACCATCTGAGTTTCCAAAGGTCTTATGATACAGCTATAAGAAGTCTCTATCATATTATGGCAGGTGCAAGATGGTTTCAGTCAGGGGTGTTAAACAACCTTCAAGTTGTTACACTAGAAAATTCTGGCTGCACTTTACTCTTTGGAGCAGATCTTGGAACAGATGAGTGCACACACATTCCCCAGGCTCAGCTGTCACCAGTTCTCATAGCCATCATGTGAGGGCTTCAGCAAACCAGCTGGGTGCAGGAGTCCTCCTAAGGAGCTCCAAACACTCAGATCATGCTGGCATCCTGCAAAGAGTGATTTGAGCAGACAGCCTGGATCCTAGCAGCCCAAGCCACCCAGATAGCCTGAGGAAAGGGAAACACAGGACAGACCCAAGGAAAAAAAAAGCATTGAACCAATCCTTTTGTTGGCTTGGCTCCTGATTAGCCCTGTACCAATGGCTTTTGTCACTTTGTCCTTGAGTTTCTCTTCCATAAAATAGGGATAATAACACTTAACATGTACACTGTGAAGTAGGGGGCACAGATGATGAAATGGTGAGACATGGGGGTAAAAGCAACACAATGTCCTTAAGAAATCATAAAAGGTTCTCCTAAGAGCTGTCACAGCCAAGTTTATCAAAAAAAGGGGGAAAGATTAAAATAAGAGTCTTAATGTCTCACAGACCTGTGAACAACCAAAGAGAGTTCTGAACAGCCTGGTGGTTACACCAAAAATGTGTTTATTACAAAGGTAGTCCCCACACACATAATTTTTATTCTGGCAATATTATTCTATGTATAATTACCACAAAAGTGCTCTCTAGAAGGTGGAAATCAAAGCAGACTGTTGTCTTTTGAGTCATTGTCATTGCTGAAGAGATTTCAAACTAGAATTGAATTCATCTTCATCTGTCATCAAATTAATGAAAAGATCTAATAGCAAACACATACCCTGATGCATTACAAAGTAAAGAGAAGACAAGAAAGGCTGATGAAAGCTTGACACTCTCTAAAATACATTAATAACTAGAAAATTGACTAAATAGGCATTGTTTCATTATTACCTTTACTTTACAACAAACCTTATCAAATCTGATACTTTAATCTCAGCTTTCTATCTTTTGGCAGTCCATAAACCAAATAATTTTATTATCTAGAAATGTAAACACAGCAAAGTTTAACTGAAATGCATATTTGGCAATGGCAGCACCTGGCCAGAAAGGTTCTTTTGTTTCTCTTTTAAGTTTGCAGAAATAAAATAATTAACACATTTTTTTAGCTTATTACATACAAAGGCCTTAGTACCAAATTTGAAAGCTGCAGACTTTATAGAAATACTTTAGCATCAGAGCTTTCCTTCACAGATATACCACCCCAATCCCATTCAAATTTTGCTTTGTAACACATCTTGAAATAGCAGATGTCAGTCTTTAGGACAGTCATGCAAAATCCTTGGCTAGCAATCCAGAGGCTCAGATAACCTCTTGCTCTTCCCAAACCATAAGAAGCAGCCATGGCCATGGGTAGCAGCCATTGCTTGGTAACAGGCCTAGGAATGATCAAAGGTGCATCCCCATTGCTTCCAGCCATGTCTGTCCATATGGGAGTTAATCCATACCCAGTCCAGCACTAAACCTGGAATTGCTGATGAGGATGTCATGCTTTTAGCATCCTCTCCACTGCTTGGGTGACAGTGGCACATCAGTAGCACCAGGTCCCAGAAATGAATACTGCAGGCAATGCTTGGCTGGCTGAGCAGGGCTGGCACCCAAACCACACTTCCCACTGAGCAAACAGCAGCAAAAAATCAGCAGATGTCAATAAAAGTGAGACAGAGTGCACAGTCCTCCACGGAGCTGTAGTTTGCCTCAGAGAATCTGCCAGCATTGCAGGGCTGACTCCTGTCCTTGCATTGTGCTTCCATCACCATGGAAGCAGACTGAAAATGCATAAAATGTCAATGTGTTAATATCATCCCTTCCAAACCACTGCTGTAGGCACTCATGAGTAGAAATAAGAAGTCTATGAGCATCCATAAGATAAACTCCCTAAAATATCTTCTGTGTTATGGAAAAGTTCAGGAGCTTATAATGCAAAGAAAATGTCCTGAAAGAAAATAAACTGGACAGGAAATAGCAGGTGGAAACCTAAGTAAGATTCCTTGCTGAAACACCAGGAAAGCATGACCAGAATGGAAAAGGAAAATGGGCATAATTGTGAATTTACAGATACCTCATCTCAGGGTTTTCCCAGACAGCAAGCAGCCTCACTGAGGAAGCGTTTCAGGATAGAAAGTGTGTATGACCCCAATGTTAGTGTCCCCTCAGGGCACCCTGGAAAAGGAAGCAGGGGATGGTTTTGGTCTTAGCTTTCCAAAAGACAAGAGCAATGTCTAGTGGCAAATATCCTCTCCATGTCCCTAAAGGGTCTTTGTTTTGTAGCAGGAACAGCTCAAACTGCAAAGGCCTCTTCTGCTAGAGAAAAGTGATCTTAAATGGTACAGTAACAGAAAAGTAACATCCATGAGAAAACCACTCCATCACTTGCTTTGTAAAAATATAAGCATACTGTGTATAATATCCTATTATTTCTTAAATAGGCATTAATGAATTCTGTCAAAGCCTCCTTTTCTTCAGAATCAGAAACACTGCTGATGAGCAATTCTATCATTAAGTCAGGTTGGATGCAACTACACGGAGTTGACCGTCCTTGGCCACATGAAGCTTAAGTTGTTGATTTTGTCCCTTTGTTTCAGGCTGCCAGTCAGCTTCCTGCATTTAGGAGCACTGACTGCCAACACAAGTTGTGGGCTTTGGAAACAATACATAAAAATAACTATCTATTATCCACACAATGCCAAAGGTTCATGTTGGAACCACTGCTCTGAAGAATGTCAAAGTCCAGGTCTGCTCCCAAGCCCATTACGCCAACAGGAAGATTCTCATTGACTTCAGTGGGCTTGACTCCCTGCCAAAATTTGGCCTAGAGCCTAATTCCCAGAGTCACTGCCAGTGCACTCACACAGAGCTTCACTCCCAACCCTGCAGCCCCAAACAAGAACAGTGCCCAGGAAATGGCTTAGGGTTGAAAAATCAGAACAGCAAGAGCAGAAAGCAAAACAT
Source organism: Prinia subflava (assembly GCF_021018805.1). Lineage (NCBI taxonomy): Eukaryota > Metazoa > Chordata > Aves > Passeriformes > Cisticolidae > Prinia > Prinia subflava. Next base: position 58,799,974 of record NC_086250.1, on the reverse strand, counting down.
GAGGGATGAGCAGAGCATGCGTGTGGACACTATAAACGTGCCACAAGAACTGCACCTCCTGAGTTGTAAAGGTGCTAAGGGTTTTCCTAAAATCAGGTGTCTGAATGTGTACCTCAACATCTCTCAATGTGCAGGAAGGGTGAGCAGCTGCAGCCATCCCTTAGCAGATGCTCTGTTTTGAAAACATTGGCCTATGTTGTCTAGCATCATTTGGAGGAAACAAGGTTTGGAGCACTCACAGGAAGAGGGAAGACAAAGATGTGTTACCTGGTGTTATGGGAGTATTTCAGATTACAGGGTGAGGTAAAACAGGAGGCAGCTGAGGTACATGGGGTATGCAAGTACCTTGGCATACCCAGTCCTGACTGAGCTGCAGGGAAGGGAAAAATCCTGGGTTAGACATGTCTTTAAGGGAAAAGAAGGTACCTGGGATTAACTGCAGCATGACTGGCAGACTGATAGAAGACAAGCAATAGTCCACCCTGGCAGAGTGAGTGCTAGTGCCAGTGACCAGCTCTCCTTAAACCAGCATTAACCACATTACCTCCAGCACCCTCCTGCTGCCACTGCAGCAACCCAGGGGTCTGTCACAGGCCACCCAGGCCATGGGGAATGCACCCAGGCCATGGGGTATGCACCCAGGCCATGGGGAATGCACCCAGGCCATGGGGAATGCACCCAGGCCATGGGGAATGCACCCAGGTCATGGGGTATGCACCCAGGCCATGGGGAATGCACCCAGGCCATGGGGAATGCACCCAGGCCATGGCTATGCCAGGCTGTGCCTTGTCACTGCACTGCCCCACGGCAGCATCAGCCACATCCCCACTTGTGAAATCATGTCAGGGTCATTGCAAACAATGGATCCCAAGAAGTGTGTTCAGACACTTCCAGGCAAAGCCACCTCTTCTGCTCACAAGCTGCAGGTACTCGCAATTTCAAGCCAAACCTTAATGTACTTCTTTTTGCAAAGAAGATGAATATCTGGGACACCTGGGGAAAGTGGGCAGTGGCACTTGGGGCTCTTATCCCACAGTTCTCTTGGCAGCAGCCATAGCTGTACCAAGCTAAATCAAACAGCTAAAAATACCCAAATTGTGGGAGGAGAAATTGTGCATAAAGCAACTGTGGATTCCCGATGGGCATAAGAGAAAAAAACAAACCAATTTTGGCATCATTATCTTTAATGTAGCCTGTGCTGTTCAGGATTATTTACTTTGTACACAATACTGAAAAGAAAAAGAGCATATTTCAGTCTGCAGCTTAAACAGGGAATTAAGAAAAAATTGATGCCAACTGGATTGCTCAGTGTTGTACAAGATTGCTGTTCTGAAACCAGCACCTGCAAGCTGAGAATTTTGAAATGTTAATTGGGTTGATAACACTAGTCTGGGGGAACATTTCCAGAGGGTAGGAGGTAAAGCAAGTTGCATCTGCCGGCAGGAATAAGCACTCTTGAATTCTAACTGCAGGAAGGCTGAAGATACACCTAATTTCCTTGAACACCCTCCCACAGAACCACTTCTTGCTCTTCAGGTACCTGGTGCTCATGGGCTATAGTTTCTGTAGGGGATGAGATGCAGGCAGGGAATGCTGACAGGGATGCAGGAGCAACAGGTTGAACAAGGAAACAAGTCCCTGTCCTGAGCAGAAGGCACAAGTAGAAGGATTTGGGATACTCAGAGGGAAGTATGATATGTGGGAAGATAGCGTGAGCATGCTAACAACCAGCTCCTTACAGACTATTTAACCAAAGAGGAGATTTTCCTTCTAGCTAAAATGCAAAGCGATTTTCCTTCAAGGTCCTGCACACCTCCCTGTACCTCAGCTGGTTTTCCTTGTTAGCAAGGACTGCTCAGACTCCCCTGGTGGGGAGCACAGCCCAGCCTTGCCCTGCCCTGCTCTGGGCCATGCCAGCCCCTGGTGGGGTGTACAGGCAAGGAACCCTTCCCCACTGCTTCTCCACAGCCAGCTGCCAGCCACAATGCAGATTCCAGACTCCTGCTGAAGACAAGGATTTCCATGTAATGCTAAAGTCCATGGAAACTGTGCATCTCACAGCACTCAGTTCAGCTGAAAAACCCCACTCCAGATCGCTACACCAGATAAATTCATAGACTGACTTGCTGGGGGCTCCAGCACCTCCCACAAAGCTTGATCTTATTTCATATATAATCATTTCATATATAATCAAAACTATTGCCTAATTACTGCAACAATTTTCTCTGAACTTTAAAGGGAGAGGTGTTTAATATCATTCACATTTTCATTCCAATTAAATGCAGAGCTAAACGTTGTTGGCCAAAAGATAGTTTCCCAGCAGACTTGCATGGCTTGCAGCCTCATCTCGCAGTGGTGGCTGCAGTGGCTTGGGTGGGGCACTGCAGGCAGGCAGAGATGCCACCATTGGGTGAATGAAGCCCAGGCACAGGGAGCACTGTTGTCCACTCACCCCACAGCCAAAGGGCTTTTCCTGGGCCTCCAACTCCTCAGCTGTAACCAGTGATATACAGGAGGCAAAAATCCATGAAAGCACTGGACAAACAGCTGCAGTCACGGGATGCTCCAGCGTTAAATCTCCATTCAGGCCATGGTCTTCAAGTAATGATGCATTTTATACAGAGGACATAAGAGCAGCGTGCTTACCCCGTGATGCTTTTACGTCACTTACCCCACTTCAAAAGGGACAGCCCCTGTGTGGGCTGAGCTGCTGGGGAGACAACCCAGGGGTCACCATAAAAGCCTCCATTCTCCTCACAGCCACACATCCCCTGCAAACACTTTTACTCACTGTGTCTGATTAAAGCAAGAAGCTCCCCAAGCAAGCCAGAGCTCTATTCAAAACTCTCTCTTTGCAGTTTCAAAGCAGGAATGGATGAAAACTGTTTTGAGGATGGCAAAAATGAGGTGAGAAGAATTGGAGTGGGGACCTGGGAATTTCAAAACTGGGAGCAGTGATAACGAAATTGCTTCTCTGCCTCACTCTTTGCACCCATACTGCATATTAGTAACCTCAAAGGTATCCTTTCAAAACAGCATCAGCAAAATGAAGTCCATCAGGTTTATTTTTCTAAAGGTCTCCATATTCCCATGTTGCTTTTGCCTGGAGATATGCTCTGCTCCTTGCTGTGACCCTCACTGAAATCATGGGGACACTTCCTGTTGGATGGGGTTCAGGTTTGCTATCTTGAGTGGAAAAAAGAAGGGAACAATGAAAGAAAGACAACAGTTATGTTTTTCTGATGTCATGTCTCTTTACAGACAAGCTTTCAAAATAGTTATGTATCAACTGAAAGCTCTCTGAAACAGAAAACCACCAGAAAAATTCAGCTGTAGTAGCTGAACAGGTTGATGACTGTGCTCATGCACTATGGAGGCCCAGCTCAGGGAAACTGGAGGGTTCTTAGGCATATGGGCTCTTCTTAGTTTTGGTTTTCTGTGGTTTCTGTCATCCTAAGGCATTTGCAAATTAATACAAGGTAAAAACAGAGGGCTATCCCTCTGGGACAGGGTTAGCCAAAATGGCTACACATCAGCTTCCACAAGCACCAGGCACAGGAAAAGTTGGTTCAGCTACTCCTTCTGCCCCAGGAGACTCAGACTCAGACATGAGGGACCCACATAAACAAGTAACACTCTCAGGCTGCTTCAGTTCTCAAATTTTTTGATGGGAGCAATGATGGGGCATGGATGTCTCACCTGTAGCACACATGTCCAAAAGAAAAGGTTTCAGAGCCTTTATAACTCTACCATTTCTCCCTTCCTCTCTCAAGCTCAATGTTTAAGAATTTTTAATAAGAAGTAGATCAAATTCAAGAGAAGACAGGGGGTCCATCACAGTCCATCTGCTGGGATCTGAAAAAAAATATACCCATCTCCCACAGTATGAAAAATTTAGACTTTCAACTAGCTTAATTCCATTAAAAATCCCCAGAAAGAAAATATTCAACAAAGTATCACGCCTTCATTTTTGGTTTCAAAGGGAATAGATTTTCCTTTCTCTTATTAGATTCTCAGCTGACCAGTTTAGCTGGTCTTTTCTGTTAACTGAGGTCTGCTGACTTAAGCAGAGTAAGAAGCAAATAAGCAAATCAGAAACTTGAGGAAATAAATTTAAGCAAATAAGAAATGTAAATTAAAAAGATTGCTTGCATCATGTGATTAAAGAAGTAAGAACACAAAGACAAAATAAACAGGCAAAACCACTCTTACCAAACTTTCACAGTTTCGGGAAAGACTCGCCAGGCACTGGGAATATTTATAGGGAAAATGCTGTGTACTTTGTCTGGGCTCTCTGTTGATAGGCAACCTACACAATCTTCTAAAAATGTAAAGCAAAAACAACCCCCTTTTGATTAACTAACCACGTACACACCACTGGCCACTGGCAATGAGATCATGGTGGGTTTGGCTGCATGGTCAACTGAGATTTTTCTTGGATCCTTGCCGTTAAAACGAGAATGCTGGACAAGAATCAAAAGAGACAAAGTACTTGTTTCCTGTTTCTGTAGTACTGAACCTGAACCTGCAGTGGGTATTTTGCTCCCCAAAACTTTTCCAAAGACAAAAGCAGCCGCCATACAAAATGTGGGGAATGCCAGAGCTTGACTCCTATCACTGCACGTCACCTCGGGAAGCCGAGGCAGAGGAGGGGCAGGTCCAGGTATGGAGGTGAGAGTGGGTAACACAGGGACTGGGAGCCACTGGGGAAACACAGGAACTGCCCTGATCTTCAGAAATGATACTGTAATCTCAAATGCCTATCTAAGGATTCCTATTCAGCTGCACTGTAAAAATGAAGTCATAACTACATGATTCACTTCATCAAGAATCAGATAAGATTTTTCTGCCAGACTCATTGCAAGACACAGATCTGGAGCAAAATTTAACATTCTAGGGCTAATGTAAGACTATCTAAGGAAATACAAGGAAAATATTTTCTTTAAAGGAATTTACTATAATGGATAAACAGAGAAAAAAATTGTGCTCTCAATACATGCTTGATCTTAGCAGAGCATCAGCAGGGCATCACCAGAAGTGTGCCAGGCTGGGCTCTGCCAAGCAGTCACAAGTTTCTGGCTAAGGGCAGGACGACTGTGTCTTTCCCTTCTGGGTGATGGTTCTTTCCTTCTTGTTCTGCCAAATTTACAGACATTGCAGGCAAGTTGTATTTGGTGAGATCAGGGTATTCAACAGCAAACAGAGCCTTACTACAAGAGCATGTGCCCTGCACAAAGCAGGGCAGGATGATTCCCTGTGACACCTGCACCATGGACAGCACAAAGTTTTTCCAGTTCATTGAGAATTAATTCACCATTTCCAGGCATACCATGGAAACTAATGTTCCCACCAGATCACAGGACATTTTAACATATGTAGAAAAGCCTTCTCTTTCAACCCAAGCAGAATTTTCAGGTGTAGAAGAGGACACACAGAGTGAAAGCTGGATATATGATGATGTTAATGGTGCCATGGAAGCAGCACTTTTCAACTAGAATGGAATAAACTAACCATGGGAAAAAAAGTTTCATTGTACATTGCGTTTTCCCAGGGCTGTTGGTATATTCTACAAGAGTACAAGATACAAGATATACAAAGAGTTTATGTATCTCCTTCATTATAGTGCCCAATTCCTATGAACACCTTTAAAGGCATTATTTTTCATTGTTTTAGTTTTGTTTTATGGAAAAATATAAAATACTGAGCATATGTAAAATATACTCAAAAACTGTCATCATTAATATTGCTTAAAATATAAATCACTCCGGTAAAACATGAAAATCTTCATTCTAGGAATCTCTACCCCTATAATCCCACTGATTTCAGCATAGCCTGAGCATTACAGTACTGCTGGGCATGAAGCCTTCAAGCCTGAGCTCTGAGACTACTTTGGTACAACATCAAGAATGTGCAGCTTCCTGAGAAACCACTGAGTCACAAGGATGAAATTTCACCAAGCATTAGTAGAGGTTTATCATATCACCTTTCTATAAAACATACCAAACCAGTCTCCTCCATTTGTATGCATGTAATATGAGATAAATGTTATCCCTGAGAGAATAAAAATACTAATCTTATTTTTAAAATATACTTTTAAACTTTAGTAGTACACTGAGAAAAGCTGCCCTCTGTAAATCAGGACTTTTCCATGCAAAGACCTTATCTGAATTCCAGAATACTTCAGGAAGAGTATACTGGACTACACTTCCCAAGAGCTCAGACAATTGCTGAAGTTCCACCAGCAGAAAACATTTGTGTCCAGAGCACATCTTTTCACCACCTGAGCTCTGAGGTCAGCTGGACAGACAGTACATCAGCTCTTTGGACCATGCCTTTGAGTCCAGACATTCATTCTCTCTCTCCACTGACAAAGTTAGGCTTATGCCATGGCTCAACTCAATGACAAAGTTCTCAGAAGAAAAATGTATTTTAGCTATTTTTAAATTTCCTCAGTTTTCAAAAACCTCTTCAGCCTTTTTTATATTTAGTCTGATATTTCTCTATTCAGCCAGTGCTGAACATCTCTATGAAAGAGAATCCTAAATGCTGAAAAAACACTCAGTTTTAACACCTGCAGTCATTGTACTGCATTAATAACCCCAGAAACATCCCACATGGGAAGACTTGCTCCTTCTCTCCACAGAGCTACCAGAAACCCCCTTCTGCTTCCCAGCCTGCAGGAAATCTGCTCATCCCTAAGGTGGGGTCCTAAGACAGCCAAATCCTGCTCGTAGTGGTCCAAGCTGCAGGAGCTCCCAGCACTGGCTGCCTGAAGCACTGATTTCCTTGAATGTCTCACAGGTGGGCTCATGCAAGAGGGAACCACAGCTCCAGTATTTGCATGCAAAGAACTGTTTCTCTTTGGAGGTGACAGCTGGTAATGGGGAGAAAGGCAAAGCAGCTGTAACCCAGATCAGGAGGTTTATAGGGCTGCCAGTGTGCCTGTGCAGCACAGGAAGCAGCAGCTCAACACAGGCCAGTATTAGTGGAAGGGACAGCAAAATTCACACAAACGTGTGCCAGGCAAGGGACGGCTGTGGCACACTCCGGGTCAGAGGGAGCACGGGCAGAAAGCAGTGGTGACCAGTGGCAATGCCCTGCTGTCACCCAACCCAGCTGCACAATTTGTCACACAGACATCATCCTTCATGCCAGAAAACTCAGAGCAAGATGCACATGGAAGTGTCATGACAGGTCACCGCAGTGTCTGGAGAAAGCACCAAGTGGATAAACATTTCTATCAGAAATCTTCCAAAGCTGAAGAAGTTCTTGATCTCCAGCTCAGCCAGATTCCCGTGACTGCTAACAAGGAGTGGATGCAGCTCTTCCTGCACCACCCCTAAAAGAACAGAGAATTGTCCCAGAGAAGCTGGCTTTTACTCCTCTATTTTGTTTTTTCTTTCTGTGTTCCCAGGAAAACAAAATGTTGCATTTGTAACTACAAGGACATGGAGGTAGAAAAGGACAGCTCACATGGGCATTCTATTCTGATGTATTCTACAGCAATGCAGAAGCAAACCCCAACAGTGCACTTCATGGTGAAAAACTGTTCATGGGCATGAAGCCCATGGGGTGAGGAGAGTTTGGCCAGCTTCAAGTTTTCATGAACTCTAACTTCATTACACTAACATTTAAAAATGCCTCCTCAGTTGAAAAACTTATCTTCAATTTTGGTTCCATTAAAAAAATAAAACAATCTACTAATTAAGGATGGATGTAAAATTAAAAACAAAAAAATTTAAAATTTTAGGATGGATAGATGCATAATTAAAAGAAAAGAAAAAAGCCAAACAAAAAACCCCATAAAAATTTCAAAGAGTGTTCAAGCTCAGCATAAGATATTCCAGCCCTGCAAAAATTACCAATTTGTCTTTGTGTCCTTTTCAGAGACCTATTTGGCAAAGAGGCCATTCCACAGTCTCCTCTTACAGAAATCCAATGCTGTGCTCTTGCTTCAGGACTGCTGCCGGCTCCGTGTTTAGTGGATAAACCCTTTCACATTTGTCTTTGAAAGAGGCTCCTGTGAACAGGAAGCTGTGCTGTGACACCAGGCTCCTGTGCTCTTTAAAACAGCTCAAGCTCTGCAAATGACCTCTCTCAGCTCGCTCTCTGGGCTGGCTCACAACATCTCCTACATGTTGTTTCTCCAGCAGTAACCTGAGGCTTCAGAAAATGCTGTAACAGGTGGTCAAAGTTAAGTCAGCACCCAGAAAAAGGAAACATTTTAATATTACCTACCTAATGCACCTTTTTGTCCTTAGATATTTACACTCATAATCAGAATTCACGGGGGTTTTCTAGAGGTCCATGACTCATACCCAGACACTACTCGAGGCCAATAGAAATGATATTACAATTTCTTAAAATACAGCATCATTTAACATCTGCTGCATTTTACTGACTGAGTCATCTAGAAAGCACAGGAGGCTCTGGAGATCATGGAAGTACAGAGGGGCTCCTTAGGTCTTTGAGTGCATCTTGTACCTCTCTTTCACAACTGTTTTTATTTGCCAATCAAGGAATGATATTTCTGTAATTACTTTTAAGTACTGAGCTCACTTGGTGCATGCTGTGCACTGCTGTGCAAAGCATGGGATTTGAATAATTATAATGTCCTAGCAAATACCAAACCAAAATCCCAAGACACCAGCAGAAGCTGAGAAATGTCCGAAGAAATAATGTGACAACAAAAAGGTCGTATGAGCATGAAACAGACTATTTCTCTATTATCATTTACCACTGTAAAATAAATTGGGTGCTTCCCTCTCCTCTTTCCAAGCACAAATTAACACACTTAGCATTAGTGAGCTCAAAACAGTCTCTACCCAAAGCAGCAAAGTAACTGCTCTGCTCTGCTCTGCAACACCTTTGGTGTTCTGGAGTTATTTTGGGATTGCACACAGGCACCAGGAGGCAGAAACTGGCCAAATCACTTAAAAAAGACTGAACTGCTTGAGATAAGGACCTGGGAATCCACCTCTTAATACGCCATTGCTCTAATTTCTCTTCTTAAAGCATTTGCACCAGTAATCAGAGGTGATCACTGAGCTCCATCCTGCACCTTTAATTAAAGTCTGTTTCTGAAAGCCCTGTCTAGAGAGACTAATCCTTCTCTGCTTGGCTGCTAGACTTGCACAGCAGGGCAAAGAGGCATGTTTGAGGAGGTGAACAGGTCCCAGTTTGGCACCCCAAAATGTCACAAAACATCTGCTGATACTCATGCCAGCTACTTCAAATGCAAATTGCCAACAGTCAGTGAAGAAGTGGGCAGAGAAGCCCATGCAGGGGAAAACCATGACTGCAGATATGAAAACTAGTCATTCAAGGGTAACTACATATTGGTTTTTGGTTGGTACTACCAGTGTGGGCTCAGGTCTTGCCAGCCCTTGCCTGAAGTCGATGCTTCTGTTGGAGCAGATGCAGAGAGCTTGCAAAGAAAAAGAGCTGTGACACCAAAAACCAAATATAGTCCTCAAAGCAGTAGTGTGGTGGTTTATAGGATCCTCATGAGCTAAGGAATAATATCAGAGAGCTATAGTTTTGCTGTAGGCATGGCATATCAAGATTTCCACATCATTAAGGTCACTCTGCAGCCTTTACTTGTGACACATTGCCACTTAGCCTCTGCTCTGTCAGCACAGCAGGGTTCCATCTCCCAGCATCAGATTTACCTCATAATTCATCTCCTTTCAGTGTCTGTCCCTTGTTCCACCTTCCAGAGTGACCACAGAGTCCTCCCTCTGTTTCTCACTATAAACTTCTCTCTTCTGAAGCACTGATGGGGATCTGCCCTCCTGTGATGGCAGGTGACAGCAGCTGCAAGTGGCTGCAGCCACTGATGCCTTCTTCACATGTTAACGTGGATAAGGGAGGGTCTCAACTGCAAATGTAGGTGCAAATGTACAGAGACAAATGGCCTTGTCCTTCCACCATCCCTCATCCTGAGTGAGCCTGGCAGACTTTTACCATCTCTTTTTTCAGCCCCTGTTCTGTGCTCATACACCTGGCTCTGGGTCTCAGCAGGCTGCCACAATGCAAGAAGATAACAGCAACAAAGCAAAGGTATCTCTTGCAGAAAAGGATTTATGGTCCCGGGGCATATGTTTGTGGAGAATTTACTGTGTGGGCTTAGAGACTGCTCAGACTGACTGAGCTGCAGCTCCTGCAGAGATCAGTGCATGAAAGGGACACATGTAACCAAAAACTCTCCTAACTCACACTCAAGAAGCAAATATGAGCCAAAGCCTGGAGACAGAGAGGTGACCTAAGTGACTGTGACTGGTATTTCACGGTGAAGAGCCAAAACCTGTAGTCTGTACCAAAGAGAATGGCATGTCATGTTACCTTCTGGGAATTTAGGATGGATTAATACAATAAACATATGGAGGGTAGATCAGCTCAAGAATACAGGGGAAATTTCTGAGTCAGTATTTTCAAGTGAAAACTAATGAGAAGGGCGGCAGGGAAGTCAGTGCTTAATAGGATCATGTTAGAAATGTGCAACTAGAAAAGCCAAGAGGAAGGCCCCTCTGCAGCTGCTCTGGTATCCACTGCAGGTGAGCAGAGATTGCACAGCAGCCAAGGGACGCAGCAGTGCCACAGACATGACCCTGCAGTGGCAGGGCTCAGGGGTGCTCCCTTCAATGAAACGTTAGTACTAAGATTAAATGGTCTTAAGCAAAGAGGGTGCTAACCCCCCTGTGTTCACAACTGAGAGTTCAGAAGAGCTTCAAGATAAGTGCAAAACACCAGAGGAGGCACTTGGCTCAGAGGTCTCAGTACAGGCTCCAGCATAGAATGCAAAAAAAAAAAAATTGTTTTTCTTACTCCCTAAATACACATTCTCACTCCTCAACTGTACACCACAATACACATACAAGATGCCAAGCCACACATGGCACACTGATGGCTGGTGTTTGCCTCCACTGCTGATAGGCCCCTAGTATGTAAACATCTTCCTAACACAGACATACCTCTCAGATCTGTGTAATCTGGGTTTTCTGCAAGCCTGGGGAAATGTCTGAATATGCTACTCTGCAAAGCCAACTCTCTGCTCCTTTTTGTGGCTTAAAGAAACCCTGAGAAGTCAAAACACTAATTTAAAAAGTGAAATATAAGTGCTTGGTGACAGGTACATTGATCTACACACACACAATGTAGATGGTATGGGAAAGAAGTGAGCTATGCAAAAATGTTAATAAATGATGCAATTTGTGACCTAGGCAACATCACCAAACAGAGAACAATGATTCTTGGACTAGCAATAGAGAGAGAGTTTGGAGGCAGAGGGGTGAGTGATGCAATGCTAGATGTTGTTAACAAAAACCCATATAACAATGAAGAAAATAAAGAGGTAAAACATGATGGGATTAAATAAATGGGACAAATCCCAAAGCAGCTACAAGAGGAAACCAAAGCTGGACATCAGGAACAGAGCACAGCACAATATAAACTTGCCTGGCTTTTCACATCTTGTACAGAAGTAGGGAATTTTAATACACTATGCGTTTCCACACATGGTAGATTCTGGTAGCAGATGTCAAGAACAGCTCTGTGATACAGAAACAGCAGAATCTAACTACAAGAAAAGAGACTTGAGAGGACTTAAGAATTAAAGGAACAACTAGCTGGTAGTGCAACATGTGGCAGTTTAGTGCTAGTAATGGACAAATACAGCAGTCAGCGCAGTTAAAATTGATTTGCCAAATACAATAAATTGTTAAATCTAGTAATGCTTCCATCTGCAGGATTCAGACATGACAGAAGCCAACTTAATCCAACATGAACTTGTGCTGGTTGCACTTTTCTTAATATAGACTAGTGACTGATAAAAATTATAGATGATGAAAGTGGAATATCTTCAGCATTTTTTTACTGGAATCACCGAAGTAACTCCCAGTCCACCTGGACCTGAGAGATGGTCACAGAATGTTGAATTCATAGCTGCTGCTGCTGTGCCAGTCTACTGGCATAGCTTACTTTAACTCTGACCACCTTCCTCTCCTTTAATTCCTCTTTCTCCCCTCCCTACCGGCTGCAGTGCCGCCTGTGGCCGGGACTCCCGGTACTCCATGAATTCACCCGGAGAAGGATTCACCTTTCCCAGCCGGGGCTCCCGGCACTCCGTGAATTCATCCGGAGAAGGATTCACCTTTCCCAGCCGGGGCTCCCGGCACTCCGTGAATTCACCCGGAGAAGGATTCACCTTTCCCAGCCGGGGCTCCCGGCACTCCATGAATTCACCCGGAGAAGGATTCACCTTTCCCAGCCGGGGCTCCTCGCCGAGCGCGGGATTTGCAGCCGAGCCAGATGCCTGCCCCGCAGCCAGGGCTGCTCATCCTCCGGCAGCTCCCCCGCCCCGGCCCCTCGAGTTCCAGTTTGTTCAGCTCAATTAAACAGTTCCTTGTCAATGTGCTTTGGGAAAGGACGAGCTTTCCCTTCCAGTGAATGACAGACATGGAAGCTCCTGCATTTATTACGTTCAGGCTGGTTTCAGAAGCCTGGTGACACCTTGACAGGCACCAAATGATGTTTGTGGATTTTAGAAGCAGGAAATACTTGGTTTCTCTTCTTGATACCTTTGTTACAAAAAATTACTGTAAATGGCACCAGAAATACAGAACTTCTAGTTAATCTATTTACCTATTGATAAAAGTAATAATAGATGATTTTTTTAAAAGTGGGTATTTACAGTACTTCTAAATCTTCCCTAAGGTCTCCCCTTGAGCCACTTGATAACACCTTCAGGTTTTAAGCTCCATTTCAGCAATAAGGGGTATTTTAAATGATTTTAAATCAGATCTCAGCCATCCAGAAGGCTCCATCCGACAGGCGCCTCCTGCTTGGCAAACACACCGTCCTGTAATCCCCCTGCTTCAGCACAGCAACTCTGTCCTTATCTATTGTCCTCAACCATGAGAAACCTTCTTCCATCCTCCCTCCACCTGACATGCTCAGGAGCCTGTTCCTCTTGACACTATTGCCCCAGAGGAAAAACATTTACAAACATCAGCTTACTAGCTGGAAGTGGTTTAAGTGTACTCCTCCTCCCTGCAGAGCTGAAAGGTGATGTGCGTGAGAGTTGCTTTGATAAGAGGCCAAGAAGTGACATGAACAAGATAATCAGGCCTTCAAACCAGACATGCACATCTGGGACAACTATCTCCAGCTTCCATCTGACAAGAGAATAATCCTGCTAATAGGAGTCTTTCACACCAGGTTGAGTGCCCCGGCAAAAGAAAAAATTAAATGAGTTTAATTTAGCTTCTCTCTGGCTCTTACTGGTGTCTAAAACACTGACTCATGCCATGCAAGAAGGGGTGGGATTTTTGCTACAAGCAAAAAGGGATTGTAGCAAAAGGGATTTTGTTACAAGGGGTTTTGTCATGGATAAATTAAATCCCAGTTTGGTCACGCTGGGACCTTTTGCAGTAAAGCTCCAACTATAGTAATTTAGGGTGCAAAGAAAGTGGCCTCTCAGACAGAATTACGGAACTGCACATGAACCATCCAAAAAGCCAAGCCCAGCACACCGATTTCCAGCTTCCCAAGGTGAGGGAGAGCAGGGCTGTCCCCTTCCACACAGGGTAGGACTGTTCTCAACACCCTGTGTGGGGCAGGGTACCACACACGGTGACGATACCACCAAGGGTGTGACACAACCTCTTGCCCGGTGTTACATCCTGCAATGGGAGCATCCAGCTGGGCCTCACTCCACACTCCTGCATGGTGGGCTCTGAGGGAGTGCTGAGCTGTGTGACACAACAGCAGAAGTGTATGAAACACCTGGCTCCAGCTCACACTGGCAGGGAAGGAGGGATCGGCCTCCAGAGCGCCGACTGGGTCGGTCGGGAAATGCGCTAACTCCGAAAGAATGAGCAGCTCGGCTCCTGGTGGTTGATGTCAGCTGCTCCTGACTTCTCTTGCCTCAGGTGAATTGATTCATGTGTTTTATAGACATGAAGCATGAAGCATGAAAGATGCTTTTGCTCCTTGAAGATTCTCATGCGATGCAGCTTCCACTCTGGTCCCAGTTTTGCCTCCTTACCAATAGTGCCGAACCACAAGTTCGCAACCCAAAATACTGCCAGTTTTTGAGAAGATCAGGTCGAGGTCATTCCTTGACTGACCCTTATTTTCCTTCTCTTGAATTCAACTAACCACACTTCTGAGCACACAAGATCATGGGCAAAAAACCGAACACAGACCAGGCTTCTGCTTTCAAGTCTTTCCCCGATCTGGTTCTCCTTCCCTCCCCACCTTTGTTTTTTTCTCACCAGTCTGGTGTGGGTAATGAAGACAGAATATGCATTTTGCCTCCAGCAAGAGTTTTTTTAGTTCAAATCAGCTGCTTCCATCCGGAGTAAATAATTCTGGTACAAGAATGAGATGCAGTGCACAGCAAACTGAAATAAGAAGAACTTGTTGGTAAATTTACTGGCTGCTTCAAGGACAGACTCTACCCTGACGCTTTGTTGCCTGCAGCAGCTCTGCTGCTCGACATGCTGCTGCTCTCCCACAAAGAGCAAGACCATACATGCACCTACAGCTGCTCCAGAGGTTGATTTGGGGCTGAGACACACAAATGTCTGTGCTGCTGGAGACAGCCAGAGTCCTCCACGCCGACCTAGCGAAGGTGACAGCTCTGCAGGAGGTCTGGCAGGACACTCTGTGCTGGCTGGGACACCCCACCCAGCCCGCATGGAACTGAAATCACCAACGTGCACTGCAGCCTCACCCGAGGAAAGCCAGAATTTGGATGAAACCCATTAATACCAGCCTAGCAATTAACAACCCACAGCTCTCAGTACAAGAAAATCAACCACTGCGCCATTTGAAGTGCAGCACATGTACATACATGAAAATACTCAAAGGGAGCTTCAAAAGATAGGCTGGGGAGAGAAGGAGGAGGAGGAGCTGGAGATGCTGAGTGCTGCCCAGAACAGGAGCCTAAAGCAGTTTTTGTCTCATTGCTTTTGCCAGTTGCCTTTCATAAACAATGTTTGGGAGAAAAAGCCTCCATAAGTGTCAGCAATTGCAGTTTATTAGATGGTCCACGACCTATTTGTAAACCAACTAAATTTCTTAATTATATTTGCCTTTAGATGGTAAGAACTACTCAAAAAATTGGTAGCTTTTGTGAAGCTACAGAGGAGCAAATTACCAGCTTCCGGCACCTTCCTAACAGCTCAGCAACTTCTGGCACAAGCTCATTCAAGGAGGAGTATGGAAAAAAGAAGACGTTTGTGAGAAAGAATGTCTATCATCTGTTATTGCTCTATCTCTCCAAAGCAGAGCAAACAGCCGGGCTCAGGTGAAGCTCAGACACACAGAGCACACCTTCTGAGGGCGCTGAAGAGGGATAAAATTCAGCTGATTACCTTGTATAGACTAGCATTCACAAGGTTTTAGCAATATTTTAAAACATGCTGGGAGTAGCACATCAATCTGTCTCCACTAGATTAGTGCTGGTTAGCTCAGGGGTCTGCAGCCTTTCAAGGCTTGGCACTCAGGGGAGCTTTTCCTCCTTGCATTAGAGATCATCTTAGCCAAGAGAAATTAAGCAAGTTGCTGGAGAAGCTGCTTCTACAAGGGGTGGCATGCTGCAGACCCAGTGATCAATAGTACCACCAGGCAAGCCAGGAGTACCCTGCTCCTGATAAATTTTATTATTAGCCAGGGTTTCTTATTCCTCATTTCATTCAATGCAGACTTATTTTACAGGACACAGAGAATTAGCACTGAAAGACTTCTTAAAAGCAAAATTATTTAACTAAAAACTAAAAAATAGTAATGAGCTGACCTTCTGGCCCCAAATTAAGGTTTACCTTACAAATTAAAGAATAATAAGACAAGCAAAATAACGCCTTCACAGGACACAGCAATCAAGCAATTTAAACAATAGAAAAATGCAGTGGACATATTTCAACTGAAGGTGGGAAAAGCAATGTAACACGCTTTCCTGTATAAAGGTCATTTCATTTGTCACCCCAGCTTATTTGGCTGATCATCATAATTCTATTATTTATTACAGCATGTAAAAAAGGATTTAAAAAGAGAAAACTTGCAGATTTTTCATCTAGTCCACAGTCAGTTACTATTAGGAGTTCCACTGCATTCCTCCAACACTCCCTGCCAGGGCTGCTCAGGTCCTTTACACTCCAGCACTAAACTTTGCTAACATGCCCCATGTTCAAGTGTCCCCAGCAGGGCACGGGGTCACTGCAGCAGCAGCTCCCACCCATCTGCCCATCCATCCCCTGCCCCACGCCAAGCGCTGCCCACCCACTCCTGACACCACCTCCACTAACACCTCCTGGAGACCCCATGGGAAAGGTTTGCAAAAGTAATGGCTGTGCTTTTTGGGCCACCAGACTGAGCACCAAAATGCCACCTAAACAGCACTATGAATTAAATTGAAAGCACAGTGCAGCTTCCAAGGTGCACCAAAGGGTCTCTCTGTGCTGTTTTGGAGCTCACTGATTCAGAAACAGGAGTTTGAGAGATTTCAAACAGCTACGTGTTCTGCTGCTGAAGCCTCCACAGATCTTTTTCAGTGCAAGGAAGACAACTAAGTGATCCTCTATTCTGCATGAACACGGAGAGAAAAAGACTCCTTTCTGAGATTTTTGTTTGGTGTGGGGGAGACCCACAAATGCAGCTGATGCAGGGCTTAGAAACTCCATTTGCTGAGATCTGAGATACCTCCCAGTTCATGCCAAGCCCCCTCTGAAAAGTAAAAGGCAGACAGAAGAGTAGCTGTATTGAAAAAAATAACTGGAAAAATCATTACAAGGTCTTGTATCCAACTGTACAACTTCAGAAATCCTGGAGAGGAGTTTCCTTCTCCCTCTTGAATTGGGAGTGCTTTCCCAATTCAATTTATAGTTAATTTATACTTCTATACCTCCTCAAACTTTTATTCCTAGAAAGATACACATACATGCACTAAAAATGTCCATTAAAAATTGGGGATGAAAGGTTTACAAGATTTTTTTTTAACATGCTGAAAATCCCACTTGCTGCATTCTAACCTTTCAGCATTTGAAAGGGTCTTGTTGCAACCTGTTTGTGGTTCACCTCCAGTTGCTTGGGAAGCAGTAGCTAACGTGTACAAAATACAAGACCAGTGACTAACTAGCACAGGAACAGGTATCTCCAGGGCAGGAGCGAGCTATAGCCAAGCATCAGCCTTCAGAAAGTGAGCCCCCCACCAGCAATCCGTGCTAAGGAGCTCTTACAAGAGCCAAATGGCATCACCCTCTACTCAAACCTGTTCTAAAAACGCACCAGTTTGGGAGGTGATTGATGTTCTGACTGGTCCCCCAAAGCTTTCCTCTTCCTCCTCCGTGCTCAGCTCTGTGGAGCTCAAGGAGTCACCAGAGATGTGTTTGCACACATGGACAGAAGAACAGCCAGGATTCTCACTTTCATACATAGGGTACTTTTACCAGCTTTATTTCCTTTCTCTGCTCTACACATGGCAAATGGCCTCTCCAGTAAAGCCTTTATTTGTGAAGGGTGGAGACATTTGTTTTTACAGTGCGTACAGAGACTATTTCAAAAACATTTCTTGCTTTCTGGAGTTATGTTGTGTAAATAGAGAGAAAGGATTTACCTATCACTGCTTGACTTCAGCTGTTAGCAAGTAATCCACACCTTCACTAAGCCTTTTGTGAGGAAAATGATAAAAAAGTATTACTATCCAAACAACCACCTGATTACTATTTGAGCTCTTGTGTTCTACTAAGCTTGTGTTCACCCACCTAAGAGGTCTCTCACGGAGTATAGGGATCAAGGGATTTTTTTAGACAGGTAACACTCCAAAGTAGCCACAGAAACTACATGTTTCTCCTTTGAATGGAAAAAGCAGAAAGTCATCAGCAGAGGCACTGCTGATGTCCTTGCAGCTGCACCATGACGGATCACACCTGCTGAAATCCCTTTGCACAGCCCATAAACCTGTTGCAGTCAGAAGTGACACAGATTTTTGTGTATGTGTAAAGGGGTATCTGTCAGGAGCTGCCCCTCCAGCCCTGGGTGCAGAAGTCACCCCAGTGCTTTGCAACACTTCAGACTTGTCATCACATGCCATGAAATAATGTAAATTTGCTCAAAAGCAGAGCTCATATGATACTGGACCTCCACAGAAAGGACAATTTTATTAGCAATTCTTGGGTGGAGTGTTAGAAGACCGCTGAAGAATAAAACCACATAGGTTCAGTGCACATTTCCAGGCAAGCCCACCCAGCTCTGAGCATGTGCACAGCGCTGTTGCAAAGCAAGGGAGCAGTAGAGCTCAAGAAGAGCAGCTTCACACCATGTTTCATGCACTGGATGAAAGACTCAGGCCACCAAAACCCACTCAAATCTGTTCAAAGAAGAGCTGGTTGTTTTGTTGCAAGACAAAAGAAACCTGTCCCTTTTTATCTGTGTATTTGAAGTTTGCCCAGAAGTAAAACACTGTCCTAACCCCCGAAGATGCCAACCTGACATAACACCATTGATTTTGCTGAGGCTTACAGGGCTAGTACTAAAGAGAGAACTTGGCACCCCTGGTTCCAGCTGAAAAGCTAACAGCTGAGTCTCAACCAAATGCTCAAACACTAATACATCTGCCCTGGGCATATGAGAATGATCTGGAACACCCATCCCAGCAAGACCCATCCCAAAATTCCCTTTACAGTTCAAATCAAGATTTGCATGTGGTCTAGCCTACTCAGTCTGGCGCCCTGTGAAGGCTGCACCCCCTGGTTCCCAGCCCTTGGCAGGCTGCAGGCTGCCAAATTCAGGTTTCATTGTCCCTGCATGCTGCTCATTCCTTTTGGCAATACCTGTTCCTTTTGAAATGTATGTAGAATGAAATGTATGAAAAGAAGGGGAAAAACCTAGGGACAACGTGTCTCTAATATTTCCATTAACTGAGTTTATCTAACATATGCTTCTTTTCCTGATCCAGCCACAAAGGAAAAACACAGACACACTCCCCTGCTCCCTAAGAGGCACCACAGAGCACTGAGTGAATGCACCAGATTCCACAGCCCCCCATTACCCCTACTGGATAATTAAAAACCTGTCCTGTCACAAGGACAGTGGAAATTTTTGGAGGCCATAAATGTCTGCTTCATTAACCAGCAAAGGCTTTGGCCTGAGCTCCACAGGGAGCAATAGGCTGCTGGGACTGACTTAAGACTGCATCCATGCTTGTGTGTCCACGTGTACAGGAGAGAGAACAATGCCTCTTATCATACCACTGTTTCTCAATATCTGTGTGCACTACCTGAACACCTTTGTCATGTAGGTAAATAGGTGACAGAAATGTCCCAAAACAGATGCAGCTTGCAGAACTCTTCTTTGTGTCAGGCCGTACTCGTGTAATATAAAAAGTTGTATTACATATTGTAGACAGGAGGCTGGTCTATTCACTAAAGATTTTTCAAATCTGAAAAATAAAAGCATTTTTCAAACTGTCTTTAATTACCTGTAATATTTGCTGTACAAAGTGGTAAAACAGTACAGCAACGCTCCTACAGCTGTCCTGTGCAAAGGCTGGAGGCAAAGGAATTCACATTATGGAGACCCAAAACCAAAATGGCACAAGACACTTTGGTTCTTCACCTCAAACATTTTAGATGCAATATATCAATTTTCTTCAACTGTATCTTTGTTATCACATCTTTAAATTCATATCAAAATCATCTAAACAAAAAAATAAACCATGATCAGCCTAATGACAGCAAAGATGCACACTGACAGCCTTCAGTATCTTCATTTATTTCCACACTCAAATTCTGGGCCAATAACACCTCAAAACCAAGTTTACAATTTTTCAGAATTATGTAAATACAGAATTTGGAAGATGGCCATACTGAGGCCAATTGTGACAGAATGTACTATGTTGACACTGACTGAGGACTATTTACTCAGACCTACATTTGATCCCCACACAGACAGCTCTTATCACAGTCTTAGAAAAAATGCCAAGGTGAGTGAAGAAGAGATGGAGCTGATCCAGCACCCTCTGACACCTGGAGATTCTCACTGCCACTGCTCCCAAATCTCTGCTGCAGCAGCTTCTCCTGGGTTAAAAACGGATACTTCAGTCCTTTTATTGCTGTTTCCTTGTGGAGAGTCCATAATAGCAATTTCAGTGGCTGCCAAAATACAGAGGCCAGTTCTCTGTTCTGGACTGGTCTCCATTGGTTTGGGGCTGAGCGCTGCCAGGCATGCTCCACAGAGGCCACTGAATAACACCACCAAATTAATTGTTCTATTAAAATACAACATGCATAATAATCTGTTTAATTTTTAATTATTCAAGTACTAACTGTAAAACAACTGAAAGACCAATTATTTTCAATTACTTTGATACTCTAGAAACCCCTGGAAAAAAAGGGACAATGAACTGAAAATTGATTAGCAAGCAAAAAGAATAAAGTTTAGATTCTGTTGTTTGCTGCAAAGAGAGAACTTCAATTATGTGAATGCATTTTAATTTGTATCCATTTGCATAATAATTTAGGTGCATTAAGTTTTTTTTTCATCGAGTTTTATTATACTGTGTTATAAGTCTTTAATGGAACTGCAATGGAAAAAGTGATTGTCAAGATCAAAAATAAGAGAAGGAATTCAAACTGGCATGATATCAATAGAAGTCTTAATCCAGTTCCTAAGGAAAACAATAGGAGCTTGGCATTCACTGTAATGGAAGCAGATCCGAGCATAAGCGTCTGTGTTTTTGGGACTTTGCACAATTTCCCCTAGCTTTCAACTCTAATGATACCATTCCATTCAACTTTTCCCTTGTGAATTCACACTTTCACAGGAAAATATCAGCATGTTTCACCTGTGGATTTAAGTTCTGGTAAGGAGATAAAACATTAAGATCACAAGACAAATGCTATTCTCACAGATGCCAACATGAAATAATCCCGGTGGTTCTGATGAGGTTTACACTACTCTGACTGTAAGCAGACACATGTATGTATACTGAAAAAAGACAAATGCTTTCCCCTTCTTAGAGCATCAAGGCTCAAACTTCTGAAATTGAAAGTTTCTGGATTTGGGATTCCCCTAACTCCTTCATTTTTAAGGAAACTCCACTTTCAGACTTGAAGGTGAAGCATTTCCATCTGTACAGACTGAATACAGTAACTTTTTCATGTATGGGAACTGGATTTTTTGTTTGCTGGGGAGTTTTCAGTGTTGAGTTTTTTTAATTTAAGGAACTTGATTCACTATTTTCCATCTATTTCATATGCTGCTAAGTAATTATATGACCATACAAGCAATTTCTCACTCTAGACTCTTTTCAGAACCAAAAAAATCCCAATATATGACTATATATTATACAGACATAGACACACATAGTTAAATATATATACATACATATGGACTGAAGACAAACACTGACAAAGAATGAGAGTCATATCTTTCAAGCAGGGAGTTTAATTCCTGTGTCCTTCACATGCTGGGCAACACAACAAGTTCCCCAAGACACAGCATGTATTCTTCCCCTCCCACTCTCCCCTGTCACATATTCCCTCTCCCAGTAAAGCTGTAAACAGGATTTTTTACACCTTGAGAGATAGACATTTTACTAGATCCAGGACACCAGGTATTTCTCACCCAGGAGGGCTGGGAGGGAACTCTGGGGCAATTAGGAAAGGAAAATTTTCAGCTGAAGTAAGGGTCCAACTCCAGCAGCTTCCCACAACAGCCAGCCTTCTCCTTTGCCTCCCAACCCTCCAGTTCTCATTTCCTTACCCTGCTTTGCTTCAGAGCCAGTTCCTGACTCTGCCCATGGTTCCCAGTTGAAGGAAGTCAGAATTTGACTTGTGTGTAAAAGACAATGCACTTTATTTCTTTCAGAATATAAACCCAAAGGACCTGGGACTTCACCTTCTCGAGGCTCTGTACTTCCAACTCTGCTCCCTTCAGGGCTAGACTGCTGTTTCTCTCCTGATTCATTAAGCAGCAAAGGTTTCCACTATGTTATTCAATACCACTTTTGTGAACCAGAACAAAATACACTACTTGACTTCTTTCAAAGAGGCTTTATCGTGACCCAGGGCTGGAAACACTTCACGCATGTGTTTGTACAAAGTGGTCCATCACAAACTTCAAAAGATTGTCACCCAGAAAACTGTGTACCTAAAAACAGACAAGTCTTCACAGCAGTGTTATCTTTAAAGCCAAAGTAGCAGTGGTAACTTAGGCAAAATTTTCAAATGCTAAGGGCCTGACATAATGTGCTTCTATATAGGCAAAGCCCTGTCTTTCTGCCTGGACAAAACTGCTGGGAAGGAGACGTGTCCAAGAAAACCTAGAAGCGTGATGCCTGTATAGATAATTTTTGCGGAATTCATAAGTAAATTTAAACAATTTACTACCTATTTGCCAATGCTTTCTGAAAGAGAGTGAAATTGAGAGAGCACTTGACATATTCCTCTTACAACTACTGTATTTAAATTAGAGAATTTCTACTACACGATGTATGCTGTAGAATAAAACCAAAGTTTAAATGCAAGGTTTCTGCTGTGAAAAACTCAAGAACATACCTTCAGTTGTCAAGCAACTGATTTTGGATTTAATAAAAGAGGAATCTCAGTTAAGTATGCTGTTTTCTTTCTCTCAGCAGCACAGAAAGGAAGTTCTTCATTCACCAAGACAGCCCATCAATAAACTTAATTCTTAGGTTGGAGAAGACCATTGTTACAAATACAAAGATGAAGACCTCCCGGACTGAACAAAGTACTCAGTATTTTGATATATTAAGCTTCCACAGTCTTAATATTTTTCCTGAAAGTAAATCTCTCCTTTATACACTTTTCCTATTATTGCATTATCAAAACTATCATGCAAGTAAACAACGCCCATGGATTTAAACAGGAGCAGACCTTTCCAGTATGCAAGGCTGTCACTTTTCCCATTTTAGGCTTAAATAACCCCATGTAAAATTACTTTCTGAGCTTATACAGCCAGTAATTGTTTAAAGTCTTGTGTCCCTTTTCTGATGGAACAATGATAAATCATCGGACATTAGCTCACACCTTTCTGCCTGATCACTTCCCAAAGCTAAGAATGCATGGAATTGCGTTCCCTCAAAACACCCAACAATGCCAAGAATGCATTGCTCCTGCCCAAAGGTTCATAAAAGCAGCACGAAAAGAAAAAAAACCAGAGGGCTAATATTTTGAATTGAAGACAGTGAGTGGTGACTGAAGGAGACAGTTACATTTCCCCAAGTGCCACAGCTAGGAAATTACATAACTGTATAACACATCTCATGTGTGGCCACTTCATTTCTTAAATATCTATCTACATATCTGACACAGAAAATTTACAAACCTCCCTATTAAACACTTTTCTGTTAATCTACTCCTCTGGTCCTAAAATCCTTCACACCCCTTAGGAATCTCACTGCAAGGCCTAAACTGTGATAGCTAGAACCTAGAATGCCAGAGGAGTCACGTCAGGTCTGCCCTGGTGCGAGTTTCTTCTCAGAGTGGCTCTGCAGTGGTCTTGCTCTAAGTGGACAAATATGATGAAGTAAGCAAGGCTTGTATGATCAAGCTGGTACTTGAAGCAGCATAAGCCAAGCTCTTCTACAGCCATATTTCTCAAAGCAGCAGGGTGGTCACTAGGAGGAGAATTCAAGCAGTGTTTTTCCTCCAAGCAGCTCCCGCTGGCACTGCAGGAGCAACGGGCACCTACTTGATGAGCTGCCCACGCCGCCCCAGGCCATCCATCTGCCAGAGCAATGCGTCCTAAGAGCTCTCATAGTTTTCACTCATCATCTTCAGGTGAAAACACTTACTCATCCAAACAGAAAAATACACTGATGAAAGCTCTCTGTTAATAACTGAAAGTGGTACATGGCACAACGTTAAAAACTACATATAACTTCCTTTATTATGTTGTTCAAATAATTCTCTTTCATTAGATGTAAGCTTTGAAAGGGAATTTATAGATTAATACTTCTTCTGTTTAACAGAGAGGGATTCCTGCTGTGAAGGGGGGCACATCCTTGTCTTTCCATTGTCTTCTATTTTTCAACATTTCAGTGCTACCTGACACAGAGTTCTCTGTCAACACTTTGGAGAGGGCAAAAGTAATGAAATAGTAAATCTGTTTCCCTCATTTAGGAACAAGAACCACCAAGATCTTTTTGTAGCACAAGGAATGAATCTTCTTCACGACACACTGTGCAGAAGGTACAGTAGACTGGGTGTTTGCTGTATTCCAGCAACCTTACATTCATATTTGGTAATATATACTGCAAGGCAAACATACCAACAAGGCATATGAATCCAATCACATCTGCAAGTCAGGCAATAAATCATCTGAGTAGATGTTATATAGTTAAGCAGGAGTACACTTTTCCTCTGAACTTCTCTGAATACCAAGGTAAGATCCCAATGAAAATGCTATCCAAAAGGGCACAGCCTCTATAGGCATTTACAGTACTGCAGATTTTCCAAGAATTAAACAAAATTAGAGCTATTCTCTTTATGAATAAAGAGACCACAGATTATGGACTTCCCTAGTCACACAAGCTTCTCAGACAATGAACAAAACCATACACTGTGTAACCCTCAGGATGTGTGACTTGGGAAGCAAAGGCGACTCTCATGCTGGAGACCTAAAGGCTGTCCCTGCCCTTCCCGGGCTCACATCCTGCCCTGGCATTTCCAGACACCCTTTCCTCACCATGGCACATGCCACAAGGCTGGCTGCAATAGTCATGTGGAGAAGGCAAGACAGGCAGCCCGGTTTAGTCTGCAATCCAGAAAGGACTCGGTGAGGGAAGGAGGTAGATCCTGACTTCACACCCCATGAAACTAACTCTTAAATTATTTGAAGATAAATTGAGCACACACAAAGATCTACTGCTCCCCTGGCTTCCAACCTCAAAATCATCAGATGAGAAGATGCCCCTTCAGAGCTGGAAGCTGAGAACCCAGTTCTACAACTTTATAGAGACAAAAAGTAGAGAAATCTATGGGGCAGCAATACATCTTTCAAACAAAAACCTAAAACACTCAATGAAGAACAACTAAACAAAATCAAGAAAACCCCATGAGCAAAGAGTGGATTCTTGTCTGCCTGATGAGCACATATGTTCTCCTTCAAGCTACCTGCAAACACAACACACTGACATGAGTTATGTCATCAGAGATTCTTGCCACTCCCTCTGAAAGAAAATCTGAAAAAAGGTGCTTAGTACATTATTTGTAAACAAACTTGAAAGGAGAATTTTGCTAATAAAGTCTCTACTGATTAGTGTCCACTTGAGATCCTCAAAGGTAAGGTGTACTTACAGAATGTTGCTCTCTCTCATTAGAGTGCATACTCTGCTTTACTGCTACAAATCTCTTCAGATCCCAACATGCTCAAATATGGTGCACAACAGACATTATTTACAGCAAAGGACTAGGTTAGTTAATTTATCAGTGTTAATTTAGAGGCATTTACTTGTTGAAGTAGTTGCACATTTAGTCCACAGGCTTACCGTGAGAATGTGACCAACATGAGTTGTTTAACTGGTCCCTCAGAACTCAGCAAACTGATCTTTATCTTGCTCTTCACCTAGTCAAAGGAAAAATTCCCATTCCTGGGAACGGCACAGGCTCCAGCCCATACCACAATTCTTCCAGAACTGTGGCCAACTTCTCCCATTACATTTTTACAGTGAGATCCTGATGTTTAATTAATACACATTAATACACAGACAGAAAACAGCTTTCTCTACTGTCACTAAAGTTCAGGTATTGGATTTTGGGTCAATATTTCCTTTTACATCAGTGAGAATCTCCCATGAGGTAATTAAATCACATGCTTACTCATGGTGTGCAGTAATGTACAGCTGGTAATTGCCAGACAACTGCTCCTGGAACAAAGCATTGCTTAGTGCAAACAGGGCAGAATTGGGCCCCAGGACTCTATTAAAGTGCGGCACAACTGTCAGAGTATGGCTTTCTCATAACAACACGTGATTTTAAACTGAAATTGCAGCAGGTTGGGAAATCTTATATTAAAGCAATTAAACGCTTGCTCTTTAAACTTGCTTTGGTTTTTTTAACCCCAAAAATGAAAATTTGATAGCTGTGAAATCACAGGGCTCCAGGTGTGAGGGCATTCAGAAAACCAGTAAATGTGCTTGCTTGCAGGAGTTTCATGCCATAAAGAAGTGCTAATGCTGTCTCTGTTACTCCTCTGGTTCAGGAACCTGTCTTGCCATCCTGACCATGCCGTGCCTGCTCGACAGGCAAGGAGCAGCTTGGAAGGAGGATGAGAGGCA
The DNA here is from genome assembly GCF_021018805.1 of Prinia subflava. NCBI lineage: Eukaryota > Metazoa > Chordata > Aves > Passeriformes > Cisticolidae > Prinia > Prinia subflava. The sequence continues at coordinate 58,773,672 of NC_086250.1, read as the reverse complement.
GCCCTTGTGCAGCCCTTTGAGGCTGGACATTGACTTCTGCCAGTGCAAATCTCCTGGAAACCTCAGCATCAATTTTACCAACAAAGGGCAGGAAAATGCAGACAAGGAGTCTACAGTTACCAAAACAGTTTTATAATATGAACCATACTTAAAAAGAAAAAAACATTTTAACTAAAAAAGGAAAAGGGAGGTGCTGAAAGGCCAATAATTCATATACTTCATTAATTTGTTGGCCATGTGAAATCCAACAGACTAACTCAGCAAGTCAAAACTTCTTGTGCATGAGTCAGGATTTGATTCACAATCTGACTTTATAAGCCTGCTAATGCACTCATTACATTCTCACAGCCCTGCTAAATCACTCTCCACTCATCATATTTGGGCTAAATATAAGAAGAAGGCAACATGTTTGTATCTTTTAATAATACCATAGTTTGTCATTGCCTTAAAAAGCAAGATTTTTAAACAATTTAAAAGAGAAATATATACAGATATTGGTACATTCCCAAATATATACAGAAAGACAATTTATAACGAAAACACAGAGGAAATCCAAATCTGTACAGTATTCACAACTGGGCCATCTGCACTCCTTGGAAAACAGACTGAACTAAACTTAGAGCAAAACAACAAACCAAATTCCCCTGTGAGCTATAGCTATAGTCTGTTGTCTTCTGTATTTGGGTACACAGAAGGATCCTGCTCCTAGATTGCCATCCACATCCAGTGGGAAAGTGAGAAGTCCCACGAGGGTGCACTAATTAGCAAGAGCTATGTTGGCACTGGCAATATCAGTAGAAGCGCTGGAAGGAAGCTTAGGAGAATGCTGAATACATGGGAGAGAGATTCTTGTTTTATTCTGGCTGCAGTTAACTAGTGCATGTCACCTACCCTGAGGGAAATCACAATCAGTGTAAGGCACCCAATTTTTCTGCAAGGTTAACTCAAAGGGCTCAGGTAGGAAAACTCTACTGACCTTGGCAAATTTGCAAGAGGATTATAGAAGTCCCTCACCTTCTTGATCTCATGACTTGGGTAACTGAAGTGAATTGTTTGAGCCAAGTCAGAAAACATAACATACTTTCTGTAGTGAAAACAACTGAAAACTCACCTGACATAACTCATCCAGTAAAAAAGTTTTCACATCATTTCTTAAGAACAGGTTCCACATAAAAATGGAAAAGCTCCATTCTAGATGGGCCAGACCTGACTTGTGGTTGCCATCTCTTCACACCATCCCTGAACTGTGTCTGAGAAGAGAAGCACTGATAACAGCTATCAATCACAGATTATTTGAATTATGCTCAGCCCAAGGAAGTTGCATTCCAAAAAAGGACAAAATGCACTTCAAAAGGGAAAGGAGAAAGACTTTGTATTTCACAGCAGGCCTGCCTAATGCACAGCCTGGGGCATCCCACTCCACATCCACTCTTTAATCCACTCTGTAAAGTCCCAGTGACTGCCAGCCCCAATCCCCCGCCTTCCTAGCTGGGCAGCGAAGGTCTCATCCTCTCCTTGAGGTATCTCCTGGTTAGAAGGCATATTCCACCCACACACCTTGGAAAAAGTAATTCTACCCTAAAAAAGGATTGTATCTACTACATTTGCTTTCTTTTTCTTATGGCCACCATTGGAAATGTCACTTGAAGTGCATGTACCAAAAACAAACTGGGCCTCTGATCTGTCCAACAACCTGTGATGCAAGTATAAAATAAAATAAGGAAACACAAAAGAACTCACTGATTCTCTTAAGTGATCACACAAAACCCCCATTAAATAAACAAAACAACCAAAACCTCAAATACCTATCCAACTGTAAACTGCAGTGCAGAAGGTAACTTGGACATTCTGGAGATTAAAAGCTCAACCTGGAAAAGTCCAAGTTCTCCCTATCCCAATGGCTTTTGTGAGAGAGGCTGGTCCCTAAACCCTTCAAATTGAGACCATGAATTTTCTACTGTTTCTGAGTAGTCACATACTATTTGTGTCTGTTACTCAGAACTGTCGCTGGTGCAGGACTTCCTAAACACACTGCATTGGCCAAGAGAAAAGTCAGAGGCAGGCCCATCCCCAAGGTGTTTACATGCATTTGAGGTCCTTAATGAAGCCGCCAGACAAGGCAGAAAAGATTGACAGATGTTCCTTGTGGCACAGCGAGAACAGTTAATCCGACAGGGAGACAAATACGCGAGACATGGAAATCCACTGTACAATCAACCTCAGCACTTTAGGTACACAAATCTCTGCAAGCCAACAGTTCTTACCAAAAGAACGATTCTTAAAAAAATAGATCTCCACCAAGAAAAATGTTACAAAATCCACAGGCAGGAAAAATCCATACGAAGAGAGGACAAACAACAGGGTCTTGGTTGCTTATCAAAACCAGACTTTCCTCCTAAAAATGAATTGAAAATGGTAACAAGGAGTTTATTACAATGAAGTCTAGCACCATGTGGGAAAGGAAGTCAAACTGTTGACCTGGTCTTGCAAACATCTTCCTACCCAGGCAGTTAGAATGCAGTTAATGAAATTGCTCAAGGTAGACAAGATAGTTCACTCAGGCGAGAATTTGTAGTATCGGTGCCTAAAGAGATATTTATGAGTGATAGAGTTTTCAGGCCTGAAAAGTATTATAATAAGCTTTGGTGTCTCTGCTCTATAGACAATTGACCTGTTCATACCTGAAAACTGTTTTACCACTTGCAACCAAATTACACATGTTCTAGTATTTTGGGCAGAAACAGCAAACGTGGTTGACAGCCACGCTGCATCATGCCAAATATCCCTGCAAATTTATCCTCATTAGCGCTGCTCTAAACCATCCAACTGCAGCCGTTGGTTTGCCAACAGTTTCTCAGACCAATTTATTCTGAGAGTCAGCACTGGAGAGTCTGCTTTCTTCAATGATGGCTCATGGCAGGGGTGGGTATAAGCTGCTGGTAATCTACAGGGAAACTAAAAGAGGTCCACCAAAAAGTGCAATTAAACCAGTATGTGCCTCTCACAGCAGAAAGACCATTCACATGGAACTCAGGAAGAATATAAACAGTGTTAAGATTTTTTTTACTAGAAGATAAAAGTTTTTTCATAGTACAGATTTCTTCTAATGCAGCCAAAGTTATTAACATAAAAGTGACAGTACCTAATATCTACCACTTTAATTTTGATGCTATAAAAACTTGGATCTTGGGTGCTTTTTCAACTAAAGTGATGAATAACTATCCTCAGGTTCCTAGTCCAAAGTGATGTGACATTATAGGGACTAGAGCACACACATATATTGTAACATTAATGACACAACAGAACAGCTGCTCTCTCAGAGTATTCAAGTGGAAGTGATGACAGAATTCTGTCTTTACAAATGGGATAGATGTTCCGAAATTACAAGACAGGAGCAAAAGATTTCCTGTGAAGTCAAACACCTCACAATGTCATTGCATCACTGCAACTTCACAGGCTCTAAGGCTTCACACCCCAGACCACTCAAATCTCTTCAATACATTCAATGTCCCACGTCACACAGGCTGGACAGGCGTCGGTCCCACTAGCAACCCAATTCTGCCCACCTCCCCACTGGGAACAGACTCACGGGATCATCAGGACACTGTATGACTCTAGGCTTGTGGGAGCTGGTTGTAGTGAAGTGACAGAATTCACTGTAATGTGAGCAAAAGTAAAGAGATGCATTTTAGAACAAAACCATATAAGACACACTATATGATGCAAGGAAACCAAAAGGTACTGCCAGCAGATAGGAGACAGGCTGTTTGGGAAAAGAAAAGGCTAATGGAATTCTTGGCTGCACTAAAAAAGAACCCTTTATGCCACGTACAAGCCCCAGTGAAACTGTATCTGGCCTATCATCTCTGTTTGGGGCTGTGATCCTGCAGCACCACAGAGCCCCCCACACCCCCCTGAGTGCCCTCACCCACAGGCTTGCCTTGGGATGCCTCTCCCTGCAGCACCTCTTGAGATCTGAATGCAGCTCCCAAAGTGGTGCAAGGAGAGCATCTTCACAAGCTCATATTGTTTGGCCCTGCTGAATCATACTTGCTTCGGGAGCTTCCCACAGGAGCAAAGAGGGAACTAAGAAAAAACTGGATGCAGGTTTAACTGCATTAATTCCCTTGGTTTCATCCCTGACGCCATCCAAGAGACCAGCTGTTCACCCTGTCCCTGACACCAACACAGCATGCCACTGTCACCCCTTCTTGTCCTCTGACCCAGGGCCAGGACCTCCACTGTTGGCTCCAGCTGCCATCTTCATACTGTAAGGGCTGAGGATCTGCTCAGAGCCATCACACAGATTTTAAACTCAGGCAGGCAGTAATTTCTTGCATTTTCATTAACTGCACAAGTGCCAGTGTATTTTCCATTTAAGAACTGAAAAAATAGAGGTAGGTAAAACCTGAACTCATATGTATGGGAAGAAGGAAGGGACTTCTAAAATCCTAAGAAGAGCTTGGGATGTCTGAAGCACACAGGAGGGGGGCGAGCCCATCAAGAGGGGACAATCCCAGCACTGGCACCTCCTGCACTTCCCTTTCAGCCAGCACTGCACCAGCCCCTTCCCCTGTTAAACCTGTGTTTGAATCAAACATTTTAAGCAATTCAAGTAAATAAAAATGTGATACAAAATAGATACATATAGTCTATGTGTACAAACATCCCTGAAAAATAAAGTTATTAACATAATGCAACAGTGAACAAGTGAAAGAAAGTACACTGGTAAATGAAATGATATTATGATGACTCCAGTGCTCTGGCCCCAATTTCTGTTATTAAGTCACCCATCAATTTGAAACAAACAAGCCAAAAGTCCTGACTGAGCACACCCTTCTATAGGCAGGTGATCACAGTCTTTCAGGCTAAAGCATGTTTACTCTCAGATCCTGGAGAAACTTAGAGTTCATCTGTGGTTTTGTTGCTGTGGCTACACAGACAAAGACTTGAGCTCCTTTTCTGCAAGTCCAGCCCGTAGCTCAGGGCATTCAACGCGTTAATTCCGCTGGGGCCAGATGAGCGATACCCTGGAGCAGATACGATCTGGCTGCTACCGATGAAAGACTCATTAAAATTTTCTTGCTGCGAACACACAAGTGCAAGAACAATTTTGAGTGACCTTATACCTCTGCAAATGGCCAGCGGCCAAACTCCTACCACTGTGTACGACCCTTGCACCGGAGCTAGAGAAAACAAATTTAACAAGACCATAGCTGCAAGGGAATACGCTGAAACTTTAAAATCTTCCCAACATTTCCCTCACTGTGAGGCAGAGGGATTCGCTTTCACACAGAACAAGCCTCCGCTTCATCCACCTTGTATCAGATAACCTTTTACATCCCGGCTCCCGGAGTTTTGTCTTCTCCGGGAGCTGTGAAAATTCCTCCGGTGCAGTGGCTGCGGTCAAAGATCGCATTTACAAGCGGAGCGCGATGCTGCCGGTAACCACAGCAACGGGGCCGTCCGCAGCCCCGGCCCGGGCTGATGAGTAACCCGCGGACAATGGGGCGCCCGGCGCTCCCGCGGGTCCGAGGGAAGGGCGAGCGACACAAACCCGGGGAGGGGCACCAGGGACACCTCTGAGCTGAAACAGCAGCTGCAGAGACACCCCTAGCTGGTGGGAGTAATCATAAAGGCAGTATGGAAGCAAATTTTGCCAAATTTTGCCGAGTGTCTTTATTATTCTTCCTAAAGGATTTTTGAATGAGTATTTACAGCACTTTCTCATATGGAGAAAACACATAAGAATTTATGAGTTGGATCCAGATTCTGGTCCTCTGTAACTTCAGAGCTTTCAAAAAGAAAAGGCAGACAAAAAAAATTGTTCAAAACATTGTTTCAACCATCAGTTCACCTGTAGCAATCCCTTTGCCAAGTGTAATGCCAGGTCCAACCACGCTGAGCTGCTTGAAAAATTTATTACTAAACATGTTTCAATATACCAGTATTTCTGAAATATTTAAGATTAGCTGCATATGTGAAAAGAAAAACTTTTTCTATGAAAGCAGTAACCCAGCACCTGCTGCAGCATCCTAAGAGCAAGGGAAGGCAGACATGGGGCAAGCATGGCTGTGTGCTAAAATGACAAAATCTGTCTCCTGTTGTCTTGCATGCTCAGCGACCCTCCTGTGGATTTTCTCACCTGATGAGACCCTGCAGACTTGCCCCAAGCTTCTGCCTGACATCCAGACAAGGACAGACAGCTGGGAAGCTCGGGGTGGTGCACATACTCCCCTCCAGGCTGCTGTGGCAGCTCAGGCACATGATGTTGACATGGCAGTGCAACAGGATCTGTGAGATGGAAGACAGCAGAGGCTGAGCCTCTCTGCGGGCATTTCAGGGGTTCCTGGTCTGGCCTGGACTGCCTCTGTCCTGAGAACTGGCTGTGTTTAAAGTGAGCACTCTGGATAAGTTCCGTCTGGGAGAAGCCCAGTTCCTGCACTCACAAGTGACTGCATGAAGCACACTGAAGTGCACATCGCAGTGGGTGAGTGGAAATGATCAGCAGATCTGCTTCAAAAGCATACTTGTGATCTGAACTAAAGTGCTGACATAGATGCACCTATGGTGAGACAGATTCAAGCTACACTGCAGCTTTCAGCTTTGCCCAACTCCCCAGACACCCTGGTGCAATATAAAAAAAATAGCCCCTGTTTCTCCCTCAGACAGATTTTGCCATACCCACAAACCCTGAGGTTGCTACTCTGGAACTGATGAACTCTCACGCAGGGAATGAAAGTAAAATAAATGGCTCCCAGGTCCTGCTCCTTTCAAGTCGATTGCAGAAGTCCCTTTGACTTCAGAGACAACAATAAGAACAATAATAGGTTCTCATTAGGCCTCATTCCCAGCAGGGCTTTGGGTACTTCCAGAAATAACAAGATCTTCCTAAAGGTCTCTTTCTTTGTCTCTTTCTTTAATCCCAACAGGATTGGAATTTGGGGGTAATTTTGTTGCAGGAGTAGGCATTGAAATCCAGTGCAGCTCACATCAACACCTCTCATTCTGCCACTGTCTCTAAAGAGCTCAGGATTAGACCTTTCTTGCTGGGTAGCCAGGTAAAAATGTAGGTTCCTAACAGATGGCTCTGGGCTAGCCACGAGTTTAGTTTTCATCTAATTAGTATTCCTTGCATGTGCATGTGTTATGAAAGAATTGAAAGTAGGTGTACGGAATAAAGCACATCCAGGGACTCCAACCAGTGAAAGATATAATTGCCAAGAGACTTCTACAACCTCATCCCTGCCCTTACACATATTTTATTCCTATCTTAATTATCTTCCAATCTTTTCCCAGATTATCCAGCATACATTTTGATTTACTTTATATAGTAAAGAGGCCATCCAAGAAACATGAGCCTCCTCATCTTATTTTAGTCTTATTTAGAAATACAGCACAGTGATTCAAATAAATAATTACATCTCTCTATAAAAATTCCCCACCATACTGATTCAATACTGTATTTCTAGATTTAGCATAAAAATGATTAGTTCATGTTCCCAACTCTCTTTTTTGTATCTGCACAGTTCTGTACAGAGCCAAACACACATTTGGATCTGCTGCTCCAGAGGTAACAGTTAATTCCCGACCTTGTTCAGGTCTTTTCAGACAAGAGACCAAACTTCTCTAAGGAAGGGTTTCCCAGGCTGTGCTTTTCAAGCCTGCTCAGAGCTGGTCATTCAGGGCTCAGTTGGAGTGTCTTCCTCGAATCTTTCCCTATTAATCTAGGGAACCAAGCTGTGATCCTGGTTCAGACCTAAAAAACTGGTGCCTTGCAATAGCAAAAAATTGGAACTTAATTCCCATTGAGTCATTTCTTGTAGAAAGTAATTAAAAGAAGCATTGATACACAAACAGCACTCCAGAGTGCTATTGTTTCACAAGTGACAGAAATCTGCATTTAGACAATGAAATAGGCTCTTCAATTTAAAGGGTCCCTTACTTAAAAAAGGGACTACAAAGGTGCATCTTGCAGCCTACTTTTCCTAAGGAATGTCTATGAGGAGGTTTCAATCACTATGACAACCTCTTTTTAATGCCAATGATTTTCTAGCCCAGACAACTCTTTCTTGAGAAAGGGCATGTTTCAAGGCTCTGCCAAAACTGTGGTAAAAAGCCTTGCTGACAAGAGAATAATCTATGAGGTTACCGTTTTGGCAAACATGAGTTTTCAAATAGAATCAGGAATTTTACATTATAGCTGGCCAAAAGATTGCTGCTGTGAAAGAAGAAAATAACAAAAAGAAATGAGAAGAAAAAACAAAAGGCCAGAACAACCTGCCATAAGCATCATTTGAGTAAAACATGGGTGTTCTGGGATCTAAAGGTACCTCATGAGTTTGTAAACTTATAAAGATGCATAGGGACAGATAAGGAGAAGATTATATACCTCCACACATTTGCATTTTATTTCAATCCACAGTAAGGATTTTTTAGCATTTGTCAATCTTTATCTGCCAAATCTCTGCCACATCTCCATCAACAAAATCAAATTCAGCCATTTCTCGCCACTCGTGTTTACACAGCATTTCTTGTAGTATATTGCCATCTCTCTCTAGAATAAGCAAATAAAGGGCTTCCCTTCCATCAATGATTTGATGTTATTCCATAAGAACTCCCTTTCATCAATAATTTGACATTATTTCATGAGAATTACCTCACCGGGAATTCGATAAAGGAGGCTCTTCAACATTCACAGCGCGGTTCTCACCCGGTGCCAACTCAGAGGCACTTTACTCAGCCCCGGGTGCCCCGCATTCCCGCGGGATGGTTTGGAGCCCTGTGCTGCCCTGTTTTCCCTTTCAGTGAGGATTTGCACCCACCCAGGTTACAGCCAGCTCATTTTCTGCTCTGACGTCTGACCTGCTACTGCTTTCACAGGGAAATGAATAAACGCAGGTTACGTGGCACAGCTAAAACAGTAAATCGCAAAGGATCAGCGGCAGATGCTGGAGTGCCAAATGAGGATTTTGGTGCCTCGTCCTGTAGAAATGGTCATGCTATCCAGGTTTGCACCCAGCCTGCTGCAGGGGTGGCGGGTCGGCACGGGAAAAACAGGCAGAGAGTGGTTTTGCAATCAGAGCCAGCACAAAAGCCTTAGCAGCTGTTGCTTTTGAATCTGAGGGATGCAAAGGCTACACACACCCCCCACAACCACGGGCATCAGCAGCTGACAGCCCCACCAACGTGCTCAGGAATTGTTCCCTTTTACCACAGCTGTGTTTTTCACACGTGTAGGTACACACACAAGAAAGAGGACTCCAGTGTTATCCAAAAACAATGCTATGTTATACAACACACTATAGTTAAAAGAAAGGAGCTAATTTCATGTTAGACGTGCCTGAGTAGAACACAGTGCTGCAGGGTAGCCTTTGACTTTGCAAAGAGTACAACTAATGTACTGAGCCTTCTCCTCTAGAAGCAGCACATATGTATAAGAGATGTTACAAAAAACCCTACAACAATTATAGGAGTTGGGGAAACATCTCTGTTTCTGAAAGAATCCACATCTGTTCCTCTGACTCACCAGGATCTGCTGCTTCAGAAAGCTGTTGAAATGGTCAAACTAACACAAAATATTGTCTCATCTCAGCTACTGCCACTATTCAGGGTTTAAAATGTTGAAACAATAGTGGATCTCTCAATATTTTTACCTTAAGAATAGTTGCAGTGATATATGGTCACATAAAGGCACACAATAAACTTGAAAAATGTAGCAGTATAAGTCTATTTATAGGCCTCCTAGAGGTCCAGCCACCAAACACCCGGTAATACTTGTGTCTGTCATGCTATCAACAGAGGAAAAAAAAAAGCTCTGAAGTGTTAAGCCACAGGATCTGAGGATTTTTTCTAGAAATCATTTATGAATGCCTATACATTTGGCTCATGAAAATAAGCTTTGACAGAAAAATCACATCACTAAAGGGACAAGAAACCAGATCTCACCTTCAAGACACAACACCCAGTCAAGGCTGTGTGTTCACAGCCCCCCAGACTAAGCCAAAGGGACCTCTGGGAGTGGGCAGGACATGCCAACCAGGTAGGACCAGCACGGTTCTCTCCATGAGAGCAACAAATTCCTTTCCAAAAATGCAGGCTCTTGCTCTCAGGGCACCTGAGCTACAAGACATAGTGAGCCCTGGGCTATGTACAGCTTCTGTAGACAGATTACATTGTCTCTCAGCTAAGACAAAGGCTGGTCCTTGTTTAGTCCTCCAGGACAGATGCTGGCCATGCTGGGAGTAGCTTGAGCAGTGACAAACCCATACATCCATCAAAGTCAGCAGAGGCACAGGTGCAGAAAGTCAGGCTCACCTCCATCATCTGCTGACAGTGATGGAAAAAAATCACCCCAGAAGGCAACACCTCCCAGGCTAGAGCTGAAGACACAGGTCAATCAATCCAGAAAGGAGCTGAAAAGGCAGGAGAAACTGTGACTTTTGCTGACCACCAACCAGGTTATTTCTTCTGTTAAAACTTCTGTCAGGATATTTTGCCACAGAGGACCAAGCTTCACCAGCAAGCAGGGGTGCAGCCCTCTAGCTGGTCCTCTCAGCATCCCCAGGAACACATGAGAAAGCTGTGGTCACACACTCAGGGCAGCTGCTGGTAATGTGTGGCTTTGGTACGTGTGAGCAGTTGGGGAACTGATGGAAATCCCCCCAACTGGCCTCTTACAGGCACCATTTAGACATTTCCCACCACACAGTACAAACAGTACAGTAGTTTTCAACATCTTCCAGTTTCCTGGAGGGTGATCTCAACCTCTCAAGCAGCTGACAGCAAAGAACAGTTCCTGGTTCTGCTGCTGTCTCTGCTTCCTCTGTCTCCAAGGGTTTGGCAACCTAGGCAAATACCTCCTGAAATGATCTAAAATCCAGATATTGCAGATATTGGAATCAAGGACATCAGTTACTCAGTGGAGGATGCTTTAAATGACAACATGAGAAAGAGAAGTTGTCCAGACTCCAGACTCCTGCTCAATTTGATATGAAAGGGTTGGCCCAATGCACAGAAGACCCTCAGCTCCTCAAGGCAACTGATGACGTTTCAGGCTTTTCTGCTCCAGAAGAATTACAAGAGTGCAACATCTCAGATCCCTCAGAGCAAAGGGGGCTGTACAGAGGAGAAATGTCCAATCCCTCTCTCAGCAACTTGGAGGAGGAAACTGATGGCTGTGGAGTCCTGTTCCCCAGACCTCAGGCACACAAGGGTCCTTGCAGATGTCTCCATCAAGCTCTGCACTGCTTAGGAAGAGACTCAGAGCCTCATCCAGACTGCTCAGGCTTTAGGAAGTGCTCCATTTCAGTGACATATCAACATGGCAGGCTCAGCCTCAGCGAGATGCATGTCCAGCCCAGCATTGATGACCCAGGTGTCAGCCAGCTATAGAGTGGTCAGCCAGCAGTGTTTGATCAAAACCAAGTTCTATGATTCAGGTAAAAACAGAGGTAGTCCACAAGACAACAGGAGCTTTGCAGTAAGTTTCCATTAAAGCTGGTAAGGCCCAAGTCACAGCACTGCCAGGTTCCCTCCTAGCGGCTTTTGGAGACACGGGTAACAATTTTAATATCCAAAACGCTGATGTAGGGAAAGGTAGCTAGGCTGTAACTCTGGAGCACAGAACTAGCCCTGCTCGGTTTAAATAAAATAGGCTTCCTTTGTGAGCCCTGCCTGAGGTGGTCAGCCTCTAACAAAAGACTACTGACAGTCCTCTGGCACGATCTCAAGCAAATTGAACTTTCTGCAGCTTTTGCAGTAACACAGTTCACTTAAAGCTGTCACAGGCAGGAACTTTCCAGTAATCCTCATGTTAGCTCTTATGCTGGGTTAATAATTTCCTGCTCAATCATCTGTGACCAAGACACAACCAATACAATTCTGGTTAAGTCTAAAAGTGGAATCAAAAGCATATATGGAAATTTTTCAAAAATTAAATAAAGCAAATGCGGTATCATACTTGTGCGCAAGGCAAAGCAGACCTGCTGGCTTTTTTCATTTTATTATTGTGATTTATAATCCAAAGTGGAACCAAGATCAAGCCTCTATGACCCAACAGCAAACACTTTGCTTTTTATGTCCTTTGAACAATGATGGTTAAGATTTTCTGCTTTTTATTTTTGTCCCTTTTTTTAATCAGTAAACAGAGACAAATTTAAATCTAACAACTAAAAATAACATCCAATGTAGTTGCCAAGTGCTGAGGTCCCATTTTGGGTGAAGTTGTTCTCCAAAAGCCTGGTGACAGGGGCCCCATGACACTCTTCCACAGCACTATGAAGCTCCCAAAGCCCTGTACTCCATATGCCAAGCAGATAATATTCTCACTGCTTTGGTCTTCTTCAGAAGCCTACAGAAATCTTGTTTCTTGAGCTGTTTTTGACTTTGTTAAAAAAATTCTCTATGTTCTCATTTTAGCAGAAAGAGCTCTTGTAAAAAAAACTAACAACCTGTCCACATGCACTCATCTTGGTCTTTCTATCACAAAAGGCTGAGCAAGGGGGTCTAACAAACCAGGCAGCCACACCTGCCCCACCTCAAAGCAAAATCCTGACCAGGTAGACAACATTGTTAAAGGAAAAGAGAGGGATTTTCCCTTAGCGGCTCAAAGGCAATTCATACAGCAATTAAAGTATCAAGTTTAGATGTGCTCACAATTCATGTGGTTATAAAAGCAAAAGTATCCAGATGCATAAACAAATAAATAAACAAACAGTGAAGAGGGTAAAACGTTTAGCTGGAGTCAAGCCTTTCCCCAGGGCTGAGAGAGCCACGAGGGTCCCTGCCCAGCAGGGATCAGCTCAGCAGTGTGATGTGATGTGATGTGCACACCCTGGCTCAAGGTGTGCACTGACCCTGGTGTCACTGCCTGCCTCCCACCCTCTCCTGGTTGTCCCCACAGCCAGCAACGACCTGGAGATGGGCCCAAACGTAGGCAAGAGTCCAGTGGGTATGAGCATCTTAATTCTGACAAGCTGCCCAGCCCAGACCACAGCTACGCTCTATCAGCTGTAGCACAGGGAGGAGAGCAAACACTGCTCAGCACAGCTCTCCTGCCTGCTCTTGTGTTGACAATTTGCAGGCTAAAATGCTGCCAACAAATACAAATAGAAATGTAAAAATACATTTGCTGCACCTGGATCTTTCTTCTTCTCTGAGATATATGACTAAGCTTTGCTCTGACATGAGTGGGAAGGCAATATAGCTACTATTTGTGTACTGAAATGGGCATTAAAACAGCCCAGTATCCAAAACTGCCCAGTTAGAGAGATGAGCAAAGAGAGTAACAAAAAGCTGAATGGGATACCCTGCAGCTCTTCAAACAGCAGCCTCCAGAAGCAGCAATCTGGGGACAACAATGTTTCTATATCCAAAGTTTCGTAAAGAAATTTTTAAAAATTAGGTAAACATGGTAAAATTTTTGCAGAAAAAATACAAAGCTCAAAGCATCTGAGAACATTGCAGACAGTTACCACTTCTGCACTTTGCCTTTTCCCTGGAAATGGTTTAGCCATAAATGCACCCATATACATTGGGATGCTTTCATTTATACCCCCCTGGGCAAGTCAGGCACATCTGGAGAAATCATCTTCACAGTATATTACAATACTAGGAGCACTCCTCATAGGATGGAAACAGATGGCTAAGATGAAGCATGACAAAGCAATATAAAATCACAACAAGGGAAAGAAAAACATAAATAATCCCTGTCCCTCACAATATAAAAACTAAAGCTCTCCCAGTGAGATGATCAGGCAACATGTTTTAACAGGAAACAATTTCTGCAAGTGTGTGCATCTGAATGGTGGAGACTGTGATCAGGCACTGGGGAAGGCAGAAACTTCAGAGGGATTAAAGAAATTGAGAGATGAGGGGGCCATGGATTGTGGCACTGACTTGTCCCACAGTGAGTCAATGCCACGATGGGGGGAAACCTGGAGCCCCAAAAGCCCTTAAACATCTCCCTGCTGCAAGCTGGAACAGTGCAAGGAGGGAAGGATCAGTCTGTACTTGTCCTGTTTTATACACTTTCCTTAGTATATGTTGCTAGGCAGAGCAAGAGTGGGGATATCAGCTTGGACAGTTCTTTGGCCTCACAGCATTTAGCAGGTCTGAGACGTGATGCTTATGGCACTAAATAAAACAGGGCACCACAGACACACATACATTCATACATGCATTCATACACATGTAGTGCTGCCACACAACACAGCAGTGCTAGCCCTGGACCTGGTGCAATTTTTGGCAGGTGCAGCAGCACCTTGCTCACCTGCAGGGACAGATCTGGCCATACCAGGATGGACAAAGCAAAGGGAGCCATTCCAGCCCAGCCAGCCTCTGCCATTTAACCTGTAGGGCAGGGAAGCATACCTGTCCTGCTTAATGAGTCTCTGTAAACATTAACAGGGCAGATCTCTAAATTACTTAAACATGCAAAGCAGTGGTTAAAATCTTCCAGACTCTTTTCTGCTCTCTGTATGGCAGTTGGGCTCACTGATCTCACACATCAATAAAAGGGCCACTCAGGTTAATTGGAGGATATACCTTAATTACCTATATGCCTAGAACTGACCAGGCAGCCCAGCCAAGTCCCCGGCCCAGTGGCCTCCTAGCTCTGAGCCGTGCCAGGAGATCCCCTTACACTGTTTACCTGCCTCTCCTGCAGCCTTGCTTCCCCTGAAACAGAAGGAAGTCAGTGTGCTTTTTGACTACCAAACTCACCCAAAGAGAACATGCTGTATCTCACAGAAATTGTAATTCACAGAGCAGGATACGCCCCAAAAATGTCTCCAGCAAGCAGCAGCTTTTCCCAGAGGCTTGTTTTGTGCATATTATATTCAAGACCACGCTTTCATGAGGCTGTTCCTGTCTGCAGAGATCGGTGTGAGGGAGCCCCGGGGCTCCTTCCCGCCCACGGCCACCATCCCTGCTGCTCCCACGGCTGCTCCCGGCCACCACCCTGGCCCTGCACCCACAAGAGCTCTCATCTGCACATCAAACAAGGTTCTCCTCCCAAAGCTTCACAGCTGGGTCTACCTTTGAGTTCCCCTCTTTAGGAGATTTTTTTCTCATGCAGGAGAAAAGCATCCCTGACTGGATTTCTTCTGATCAGCCCCAGGGCAGGGGACAGAGTAATCCCAGTGTCCATCTGGCCACCTTCTCCTGCCTCCACCTGGTTCCTCCTGGTGCATTAAAATGAAGACCTGTGATTTTATGCCACAAGAGAGGTGGAGATTCCAGCGTGTGGTGAACATCCTTAACACACAAATGGCCAAGAGAAAACTAAGAGGGAGAATGGTGTCAAATCAAAACACAGCTCAAGAGACAGCAAAGCAGTGCCTTTCCTCATTGCACTACACCAACCTGACTTCAGAGAAGTAGTTACCACTCTTAAAACCAAATGCTGAATTAACTGCAGGCTGCTTAGCCCAGCACTGCCTGTTGTGCAAAGTCCTCTGCACAGGTTTCCACACAATTGAGTGATTTGAGCAATTTTGGTCAATTTTAATGATAGGGACAGCAAAAAGGGAACCTCAGGTGCAAGCACACAAGTTCAGTGTCAGCAGTTGCCCTGCAGCAATGTGGGTGTCCCTGTCCAGAGCCCCTGGGCAGTCAGGGGTCAGTCACACACAGACTTTTTCTTCTGACTGTGGCTGACAGGGACTTCATGGCCCTTCTCCACTGGCTCCAAAGAGCTGCAAACCAAAGGAAGATAATGATTTAACCACCATGACAGCCCATTTCCCAACTCTGAGCATTTCTATACAAACCATTGCAGGAACCTGACTCCCATGAGTCACCCTGTTTAGTTTGACTCCTCTCCTCTGCTCCTCAAGGAACACAAGCCAGCACAGGCCAAATCCTACCCAGTTGATACTGGCTCCTGAAATCAATTACAGGAAGCTGCTTCTCCGATTGCAGGGCCCTTGTGTGCAGCCAACAAGCTGCTGAAGGAACACACGTGGATACATCCTGCACACACCACTTGTCCCCATCCATTTGTTTCCTACTCTCTCATGAGTTTTCTAAACTCATGGATTTCCAGACCCATGGTTTCGAGGAAACAAAGCAGCGAGGAAAAAGAACAAGTGTGGACAAAACTCAAGGTAGCCTGAAATCCCAGCAGCCTCCCCAGAACCACTTCTCTCCAACTGGTGGGGCTGCACCCATCTTTGCAAAGAGGTGTTTATTTTTTTTTTTTTGAAGTGTAACCAGAGTTACCAGAACAATCCTCTGAAGCCAGCAAAGCTTCCTGAAGTGTGAGAGAGGCCAGAGACCAGCCCTTTTCTATTCCCCCTCTTTGTTTGGACCAGGAATTTGCAATCCAAATCCCAGCCACACCAGTGCAGGCAAGGAGCCTAGCTGCTGTAAAAAGCATCCTAGAGAGCTCAGGAGGCTGTGTGCCAAGGAGCTGCTGCGAGACAAGGTGAACTGAGCTAGGAAAAAACCTGTATGTATACAATACCATTAAAATAGCAAATAAAAAACCTGTCCTGCAGTGCAAAGGAATGTGATAGTTCCTGAGTGCTCCCCTACAGCTGCAAAGAGTCCTTGAAATATTAACAGGGTTATCAGCATTCCCTTATCAGTTACAGTAGTGCCTAGATAATTCAAAGGACTGAGCCAGAGCTCATAAATATATACACTTTTTCAATACCAAACTCTTATTATCAGAGAAATTTTTTTGTTAATTTTTTAATTGAAATTTGTTAATCTTTTCAATTAACAAACTTAGAAAGGCAGCAATCTACAGGAAAAATATATTCAGTTGTTGATTTTTGCATCCATTTATTACTATTTTTTCATGTGCTCTGTGCATTTTCAAGACAGGTGTTTTTAAACATGTTTATTGAGGTTTTGATGTTAATACAATGCAGCTGCATTCTGTATCACAAAACCTGTGGTAGGTTCAAGCTGTAGAATTTCTAGGTGGCATAAATTCACAAATGCAAGCTGGGAGCTTTGTACCCACAGAAGAAACTGGTGAGTGCTGACACTCTTGCCTACATGGATTAAGTGCTGAGTATAGCACACAGAGCACTGGAACAAATCCTTCCCTTGATATGAGTCCATGTGGTCACACAGGCCTGAGGGAGGGACAGTACAACATTTTCATAACTTAAAAGAACTTTCTAGAAACTTTGACCTTCAAGAGGGACATAATGCAAACATGGACAAAATTATATAATATCTCCTTCAAGAAAAAGCAGCAGAGAAACCACCAAGCCAAGGGCAGAGCCTAAACCCACCTAATTACTGCCTCCCCTTTAATACCAACACCTATGTCTGTCCAACCATGTGCTGAACTGCTCCAGTATAAGGCAACAGAAATCCTACTAAAAGAAATAAAAACAACATGAAAAATTAGTTTTGCTTTGGTTGCAAATGCAAAGCAGCCCTAAGCTAACCAAAGGGCTGACTACCACAGCTCCTCTCCACCTCTGCACTGGAACTCAGCTTATACTGCACTGAACTGTTTCTTCACACTAAGTAAGAACCTTTTTTTCTGTGGTGGGTTTTTTTGGGGGAATTTTTAGTGGGTTTTTTTTTAGGGGGGGTTTGGGATTTTTTAAATTATCATTGCTAGTTTGGCTTTTTGTCAACTCTTATCCTTCCTTCCATTATCTTCTACTCATTCAATGAATTCAGATGTTTCTTCATGCTAAGTCAGAAGCTTGTTTTGTTGGGGTTTTTTTATTGGCAGATTGGCTTTTTAGAAACTTGGTGCCTGGAAACAGCCCAGCACAAGGTCATACCGGTGATGGGAAGCAAAGGGCTGTAACAGCCAGAACTAAGATTGGTTCATCTTTGCTGCAGCTTGCATCCTGTGACATCTGTGAATAACTTCCAGCCCCATTCACGTATCTGTTGAACCACGTTACCTTGTGGATTCTTTACCTTTTGATACCAAGCTTAGGAGAAGACAGCAATGCTGTTACCAACACACAGCAAATTACACAAGCCCAGGCAGATCAAAGGGCTAACTGCTCTCACAATTTATTATGTTTGATTTCTGCAGCAAAAAGAGAACAGGAAATAATTTTTCCACCAGCAGATTCAATTTTCTATTTAAGGAAGGTTCTCAAGGAAATATGTTGTATATACATAATATTACTTAAAACTATGAAGCTTATCAATTTATCAAACTTTATCTTAAACCCAGCTCCACTTCTTTGGATCCCTTCACAGAGAGGTTATCCCAGAAATTTGCCTCCCTGAAGGTTTCAGACTGCCTTCTAACATCCCACCTAAATTTATGGTCACTTACACACTTTTTTCTTCCATCTGCCCTGCTCCTGTACTTCAGGGGTGTAGGTAGCAGTCATAGCCTTCTTTGGATTTTATTTTGCAATAAGAAGGATGCAATCTTCTACCGTAAATTATACCTCCGGTAAAACAAATTCTCTGTTCCCCAATTTCTCCTCTTTACAATATACATTATCCTTTCTTGACTAGGAAGAATCAGAATTGGAAAGAGATGAGATATTTGCAGTGCCTTGTACAACAGCATGTGATACTTCACTTTGTATAATAAACCCATCTCACTTATTAAGCCCCTGTGGTGGAAGCCCCAGGCACCACTGCATTTTTCCCACTGGTCTGATGCTTCCACGTTCCGAACCAACTCAAATACACAGACAGTGGGCAGGCAAGAAAATTAAGTCACCCAAACAGTGTAATTTTAGAAAATGGAGTGATTTTCCATCCCAGTATTCAGCAAGCACTTGCAGTACTGCACAAGTTGATGGAGGACCCACCTCCGAAGAGAGGACAGTGTGACCCTGCCATATCACACCCAGGTAACAATATGATGATTTCTTCAGAGAAGCAGCAGCATTCCCTCCAAACAAGCAGAAACACATGATCCAACCAAAGAAAATGCAAGAGGTGCTGAAATGCCATCACATGGAAGCTAACCCGTTCCAAGAGATTTTGTGACTCATAAATTATCATAGAGAAAATTAAACGCTACAAAATACCTAAGAACAGAAATAGAAAATAAATTAATCAAGATGTCTAATAAGGAACAGAAACAGTGGTGCTTTTTAAGTGTTGGATTATAAGCTATGGTACTTTCCAAAAGGGATTATACTACCCTGAAGCTGAGCTGATGGCTCAGCTTCTCATTTGCTAGAGGACCAGCTCTCAGGTGCAATACCCCACCCCATGGGCTGACCATCTCTGCAGGTGCCTACACCCGTGCACCCTCCCACTGCACCATGAGGATGGAGCCAGGGTTCAACAGGGAAAATCCATCCCCAGGGCAGAGCACCAGATAATTTCCTGCTGAGTGGGATGCAGGAAGGGATGACACAGGTCACAAAAACTAGTCAGAGCCTTGGTTTTGATAATCACAGCAGAATAAAAGGGAAACTTATGGCAAAAAGAAAAAAGCACTGGAAATGCAAATACATGGCTGTGAAATTATCAGACTGAGCTCTCTGTTGAGTGCATGGACAGATTCAGTGACCCTCAGGGAATCTTACCTGCTGAATGAGCCAAGAATACGCCTTGCTGGGTATTAGGCAATGTCATGTAATATGACTACAGCAGTAAACACAAAGGCTCCACAGTGCAAAGAACAACACTGGGAATTTCACAACTGCTGAAATCTCAGCCTGATTTCTCCAAAATTCAGTTTCATCACAGGAAGAAAATTTAATTGGGGTTTTCTTATCATTAGTCACTTATGTAAGTTCACTGAAATACCTGAAAATGTACAATATCCAAATTTTATGCAGCACTAAGCCATCCTATTTAACCAGTATGGCATGCGCAGAGCTTGAGTAAAGTTGTTTGCCCCATGGGATGCTTTCCAGTCTGAGAAAGCTTTCAAACTGGCCATCAAAGTTGTCACTTTACTTTCCCTTTATGCCTTGAAAAGAGCAATGGAATCTTTTGACAGCTACAGACTTATCAAAGAGACTCAGAGCAAAAACCCAGGAGTCACTGACACAACCTCAGAGCAGGAGAAACTCCCCTGGAGGACCTGCCCCAGGGGAAAGAAAGGGATGGATACTTAACTGCCAGAAGTGGTGTGAAGAATTTTATCTGATCATCTTAGCATCTCAGCTTCAGCCCAGTCTGATGCAGGCTGGCTGAGATAAAGGAGTGAATCAGTCATCTCAGCTTAAGAAATCTCCACCACTTGGCAAAGGACATATTTTAAAAGCAGATCGTACAGAAGTTTGTAAAACTCAGTCATACAAAACAAGCGTGTTCACTGCACAGAACAGAAAAAATGTCCTTGTCTCTCAGTTCTCACCTGAGTTTATTGCCATTAATCAGTCATGTCCATCAATGCTGTTAGTAGTAAATAGGAATTTCTTAGTTTAAAGCCTCTTAAAGCTGAATAAAGTCCCAGACACTGTTATTATCTGAGCCATAGGGTAGCTGAGGCACAAAGGCACAAGTCAATAAAGGCAACTGCACCTTTTCACAAGGGATTGGAAAAAAATACAGTCAACATCAATACCCTGACTGGGCCACACAGGTGTTGCTCCCACGGACTGCAAAGACAACAAGCACTGACACCCAGTGTGCAGCACGCCCTGCAATCTGGAGCTGGACACAGATGTCCCATGACTGCTTGTGCTGGTGACCTCTGTGGGACCTTCAGCTCCTTATGCTGTGGCTCCCTGGGCTCTGCACAAGGAGGGGGGCAAAGGATGGTGGCTGCAAAACCTCCAGAAGCTGCAACCAGCTGTGGGCAGCTGCCAGCCACAGACACCATGGGCCAGGCCCAGGATGTCCCCAGCACTGCCATCTGCTATCTCACAGGGCAGTCACTCAGTGGATGCCTGCTGGTGATCCTCATTATTTACAGCAGGTATTACAAAAGCAGCCCAACAAGGTCTCTGCTGTGCATGGCCCTGTACAAACTTGCAGCAAGCAAACTCCAGAGATGCAGCACCTTGCTGCACAACAGAATAGAGCAAACAGATCTAGTGAGTGCAAAGGGGGAAAGGAGAAAAACATATGGAAGAAGAAAAGAGGAACACCAGCACGTATTGTGTAACAAGCTTTCAGCATCTACCAGGTCCCAGAATATACTCAGGGTTCCCACTCTGCATAACCAGTGCAAACAAGCAGTGCAAACCTGCTGTCAGCAGCTTGGTCTCCAGACCCAGGTGTCAGACTGCCAAACTCAATGCAGAATGACAGGTAGCTTGGTGAGCGGGACTTAAAATTAATCTGTCTTACATATCGGTCAAAAAACTCAGAGAAATTTACCCACATCACTCTAACTTGTACCAAATCCTTTTGCAAACACTTTGCAAAACTAACCAGAAGGCACCAGCAGGTTCATGAGCTTGAGAAACTGAAGTTAAGATGGGATTTAAACTAGCAGGCAATTACCTGCCAGATGGAGAGCTCATCACGCAGAGCACACATCACTAAATTACACTGTGTCAGTAAGAGGAGGCCAGCATCAGAAAGACACCCCGTGAGAAGGGAAACTGAGTCAGCCAACGGGATAGTTCAGCCCAGTGGCTGCTGCGAGACCCTGCCCACATGTGCAGGGCAGCCTTGGCTGTCTGCAGCAGCAGCGAGCACGCTGCAGGAAGAGCCGCCACAACCGAGCAACGGGCAGCAACACGTCCATGATTACCAGCAAGTCTGTCATCGTGGCAAACCACAGCGAGAAAGAGGATTAAACAGGAGAAGATGGTTGGACTCGGAATATTTAGCAGCGTAATTTAAGTCTGAGCCCATGAATTCTTCCATAACCAACCCTTTAGCCCATGTGGGGGCTGCTCCACATAAAATCAGAATACATTTACAGTTAAAGCCAGGAGGCAAACAAATTATCTCTGATCAACAGGAAAGCACTCCATGGAAATTCCCAGGGTTCTCATTTATTTCATCTATAATTTCTCAGGTGAGAAGAATTCAGTTCCTGGTTACAACCAGAACTGACCTAGTCCTGACATGGCCTGAATGGCTCATGATTCCACTTTTGTTATGGCCTAAACAGCATCCAGCAGCTGAGGGTAAAAGCCAGACTGCCCACACTGCTGCTGAAGCAGAGGTGTCCACGCACATGAGCCAGAAAGCCTCCTCTCCTGCATCCTCCAGGAGTGAGCGTGACCCTGTGGCTTATGGCACTTACCAAAGAGATGGGAAATGTGAGTCCCACAACAACTCCTGAACCTTCCTTGGCTCCTCTCTAAGGTGCAGCACAGTGAGAGCTCTTAGATCAAGGGCTGGAGCCCAGCCCATCTCTGCCTGCTGAGTGTCCTGATCGCTGTGCTGAGTGAAGCGCCCAAGCTGTAGTGGGATGGTATTTCAAGTATTCCCACTTTATAGGACACTTAACTGCCTAAAACAGAATACAGCTGCAGGGAACAGGCACCCACAAGTGAAATGCTGTAGCACTTGCTGGTTAGATCCAAGTCCTCTTACTAGACCTGAGGTGTGAAATGTGCCAGTGCCTCTCCCTAGTCACGCTGAGCAGTGCCCGCAGTGTCTGGAGGCTGCTAAAACAAGAAATGCACTGGAGTGGGCCAGCTTTTACATGATTTAAACTAAATGCACACAGCCAAATCAATTTTAAAACTAAAAATCACAGCTTGGATGTTCAAGGGTCTCCTTTAGAAACAGAGCCAGCACAAACACCACTGCAAGCACACAAATAATTGAGAGGATGAGCCGGTTCCTGTAAAGTTCAAAAGTGCTATGACAGGAGTTCAATGCAATAAGCTCAGTGACTTGCTAACATCAGTTTTGAATAGGATCAAGGAGTCTGATCTGTGGCTAGTGAAAGGAAAGAGCAAGCCCAACCAATCCAGCAGATCTTTGTGCCCATAATGTGTACTCTGGTGGCATGGCAGCTACAGAAATCCACTTTGAGTACATTAGCTTCCAAACCTAACAGCCCCTTGGGATTTAACAGCAAAGACTGCTAGGTGCTGACCATCACATCCTGGAAACCCAAATCTAATAACATAGTCCTTGTTTTGCCCCTTTTGGTGGGGTCCAGAACCTTTTGCTTCTTTCTGAAACTGGGCCTAGCCCACGGCAAGCAGGAGATGCCATGATGACAGCAGTTGTTAACGAGGGATTTTTCTTTTGCCTCCTTCAAAAAGCACTGAAATATTTTGACCATATGCGTCATTTCCAAAAGTGCTGGAGACCTGATGGAATGTAGCATCTATCACGTGTCAGGCAATGGTGTTGAAAACAGATTACTTTCCTTTGTATGTGATAAACATAACATGTCTATGTTTATCATGTGGTCTCCTGAAGATTTATTACAGGTTTGCTTTTCCATTTATTTGCTTTTTTTGTGCTTGGCAAGGGTAAACACTGGAATAAATATGAAGGTGGTTACAGCTTAGCAGCATTAACGACTTGTTGAAACAAAGTCCAACAGTTTTCCTTTCTCTCCAGCAAATCCTACTTTTCTGTTCAAGTGCTTTTTTTCAAGTGCGAAGATGATCTTTCTGAAGTATTTTAAAATTTTCTTTCTTTGTTGAATGCCAAATCCCCATAAAAGCATACCCTTTCTTTGTTGAATGCCAAATCCCCATAAAAGCATCCCCTTCATTCACTCAAACCCTTGACAATATTTAAAGTATATCCTAACATTATTAATGGCAAAACATTTTCCTCTTTGCAAATTACAGCCTCTCCCATCTTTTCTATCTAGTCTGCTAAGCCTGTTACTACAGGTAGTTTGCTGTAACAGAAATAAGTACAATCATTACTCCAAAAGAAAACAAACCCTTCCGTTCTGGCACACACATTCAGGGTGGGTTCATCCCACTGAACTTTAGCCACCTAACAACAAGGCAACCAGCCCAAGACAGTCATTTATGCTCCCTCTTTAATCAGTGGGGCAAGATGGACATTTCCAGTCAACAGCCCTTCTGCTTATCAACCAGTCATGGCTGGAACCTGCATTTGAAGCATTTGAAGAGATATAGAGGATGATCATGGTACCAGATAGAGATCTGACCATAGAAGCCAAGCTGTACCTTTGACAATGCTGTTTTCAATCCAACAAGACCAACACATTGCAAGTCACTCTCAAGCAAAGCCTTAAGAATTAAAAAAAAAAACCCAAAAAAAACCCCCCCCAAAAAACCAAACCAAAACAAAACCAAAACAAAACAAAAACCCACCCCAAACAAATGAACAAAAAACCAAACCAAAACAAAAACCCCAAACAACATTAGGCAAATCTTAGCAGATTTCAAATTTTCAATAAAGATTACATCCTGCCCCTTCTGGAAAATTGTATTACTTCTATAAACAGCTCAGTGTTTTTCAACACTGGAAAAAGAGCTCCATTGGGGGGAATAATAATACTGTCACTTGTCACAGAAATACAAAGTGGCAAAACTGAATTTAATTAAGTCTCAGATGTTCTTTGTTTCAAGTGGACAACCACTGTGAAAAATCTTTGGAGAACTGAACTCCTTGTCAACTTGTTCTATACTTTGATTTATGCAATCTTTTGTCCAACTAGTCTTAAAAAAGGAGCAGACAACAAGAAAAGCTATCATTCAGAAGAGACAGTACTACCATGCTGGTTTCTTGAATGGCAAAGTAGATGTCAAAGTAGTTAGGAGTACTGTATTACCTAAAACCATCATAATTCCCACAGAAACCAGGACAGAAAAACTGTAACATGGAAGATTGCCAAAGACTGTCATTAGATCTGATCTGAGTATCTTCAGCTCTTCTAACCCTCCTACATTTCCTAAATACTTTCCACAGATATTTTTGGAAATGCAAGTCAGTAGGCCAAAGGAAGCCAAAAGAAAGAGTTGCCCAAACCCCATAACTTAGGCAATACTGAGGTAAGCAGGTAAGTTGTGTTGTTATCTCAGAGAGCTTGTCCTCACCAACTGACTCTCAAAACCCTGAGGGCTTACAAAAGAGAGGGTGAAGGAATGGAGGGCATAGATCTTGTGTCTTGACATTTGATCCTTTCCTTACTCATCCTCCATGCATGAGCATTGCTGCTAGAGTTGCCTACACTGCTAAATATTGAAAAGGTACTTGCACACAGGTTTTAAGAGGTTTCTGCTTCACGTTTAGTTGTTTCCTGCTCCAGCTTTCAGAGGGTCTTCGTATCAGTCTTCAGACATTTCCAGGGTCTTCATATCAGTCTCACCTGACCCACAAGGGAACTACGGGGCCCAGTGAAACTGAAGTCAACCCTGTGCCCAGTAATTGCTGTACCCAACATAACCAGACAGATGTGAGCCCAGCCATGCCAATGTATGCAGCAGACACACATCTGGCTGAACCAGGGCCACCATCATAGGGGTGGCATGCACGTGCCCCTGGACCCAGGAACTCTGAGCACCCAGCCAGCCCAAAGACTGGAGACAACTTGTCAGCCACAGGGGTCTGACAGACCTGCTGCACACTGAGGAGGAGGCAGATCACAAGTGAGTCAACCCAAACCCTCTGTGGAGATGCTGGGAGATATCAGGATGCCAAGATGCTCTGATCAAGATGCTCTGACCAGACTGGTTGAAACGTGAGGATATCTGGGTTCCTACCCAAGTGCCTGCTAAGGGTCTCTCAATCACCCCACAGAAGTACAGAGAGCAGCTACCTACTTCACCTAATGTTACACTTTAACATCTCACATTATGTTCCTCAGTCATGGGATGTTTGAGAAAATTTATTTAGTTCCAAGACGCGAGTCAGCAATGGATGGGAGTTCCAAGGTATTAAGTATATACACTGAAGGAAAATGGACCATTCAGTGAGCAGATGTAAAGTGATAGGCTTTATCAGCAGCCAGACACTTCCTCAGGTAACGCTTGGATGCTGGAGATAATGAAGTATAAAACCCCACTGCTTCACATCACCTACTTTCCCCACCATTACCTCTGCTGCAGGTTTAATATCATGCTAACATCGGAACTTAGAAAACTGTTCCTGTATTCTAAACAAAGGGTTCTTTGGCCGTTACTTGGACAACAATTCAATGTTTATTCTGTATTCGGCAGTTTGCTGCAGGTTCTGCAATCCCAGCCTAAAACAATTCTGAAATGCCTGACCAGAAAAAGAGAACAGGAGAGGATTCTTCTGAACTCATGACTGCAGGTCAGAAGGAAGAATATTTCAGTGATGTCTGAGATGGAAGTAAATCACAAGAGTATATGCCAAGGAAACCAATTCTTTAATATACCCTGAGGCTTAAAAAGTAATCGAAAAATATAAAACAATTACTAATCCAATTTTTAAAAAAAGCTTATTACAACTATCTCCTCATTTGCAAAGAAAGTGAAAATGAGAGGAAAAAAGTTTTCAAGGTAATCCCACCACCATACTTTTCTACATTTAATTTCTTTCCCATGAGACTTATTATCAAGTAAAGCCTATCAGATCGTTCTCACTGTCATATCTCCATTCTCATTCTTCTTACACTTTCTTCTTGTTACCTTAGCTTCTCTCTTTCCCAGAAACTGCTGAGAAAAGTATCAACATTTTATTTATTGACATAGAGAAGATACCCTTTATCTCAGTAAACAGTTCCTTTGTCAGACTTCCACTAAATATTTTCCCCTCATTGCCATAGATGTTTTCCTGTCTTTTGAAACAAAAATACACTCCTATGAAATCCAGGCATGAAGTGGAATGAAGCCTGTAGAGAAGCAACAAGGCAACCATAGCTTTTTATCAGCTGGAATATATCATACAGCTGAAAATGGAAAGTCATTCCAGCAGGCTGGAAGGACACATATCTACAATGCACCCTGCTGTAGCAGAAATTAGAATATGGAACATATACAGATGCAATAAAGGATATAGGTAGCCACAGGAGATCCAGGAACTACCCTAACTTTAATTGATGGTCACTGTCCTTGATCTGCTATTTTAGGAAAATAAATGTAAATGTTCAAAATCACCAATATCAGCTGTTATAAATCATCCTTCATTTCAGTCCCACACACCACACAACAGCTGGGGATACAATCCTGCAGCTTGTGGGATCATGCCACCTTCCTAACTGGGTCCCTCATCATTGCCTCCTGGGCCTGGCAGCCTCTGTGCCACCCCCTCCTCCCCTTGCTCCACAGTGGGATCCATGAGGGAAGTGCAAGAGCCCAAGGTCCCTGGGACCCAGGGTGCAAAAGCCCTGCAGCCACACAACAGGCTCCAACATCTGTCCTGCTCCAGGGGAGAACTCTCCACCCCTCCATTTCCATCGTCTCCTAATTGTACAGCTCACAGGGATCCCTACAGCAGCTCCTGTAGGAATGTTTCCCTGGAAGGGGGGGCATGGAGAGCAGCTTGGGCACTAGGTGCCAGTTTGGGTGCCAAGTGCTCCTTTCTGTCCCTGGAACAGTCCTTGGTGGCAGCCAGAAGCAGCTGCCCAAGGAAGGGGACCTGAGGCTGCCCAAGGAAGGGGACCTGAGGCTGGGCTGTGCCCTGGTGTGCCCAGGTGTCCAGCACACACCCTGAGAGGTCACACCATGCTCACCCTCCATGCCAGAGCTGCCCCTCTACCTACAAGGACACCTTCTCGCTGGAATTTCCTTTTTCCCTTTCATCTCAAATCTTGCCACACACGAGTAATGCCCCAGTACTTTGTACCTCAGACACAGCTGCAGCCTCACCTTTCTCAAAAGGGCTGCACCAAAGTATTGCATCATCTGTATTTGTATGGAGAAGGCACAGACCTGGAGATTCAAGATCATTAGCAATAATGACTTCTAAATTACAATAATAATGAAGATTCCTTACCAAGCTCTGAGTAAAAACTCCCGAAGTTGATTGTAACACAAACAAGCTCTATGTTAATTTCTATTTCCTGATAGTCAATAACCTCACTGAATGGCACTGGATATTTAAAGCTAAAGAAATGTAAATGATACTTGAGGTTGCAGAGTCCTCAAAAATGCTTGGGTGTCTATCCCTCACTGCCTGAGGTGCAATACCTTCCCAGAATTGCGTACGGTATGCTGCATAATATTTTACATTTATCTGGACCATTCAAAAGTTGTAGCATCCAGCCAGCTTGGGTTTTGTCTGCACTGCTGACTTGGGCTGGGTTCCCAGAGGAGTTTGCACACACATCTATTGTATCCCACCGAGCTGTCGCTGATGATAAGTGGGACTACTTGTGGCAACACAGCCAAGCAGGTGCCAGCACTGTTTGCAACGTGATACCCAGGCAAACTTGTGTAACATTTGTGCAAAGCTGATGCTCATACCTGCCTTCCCCCCACTGCCCCGGCAAGAACTGCGATATAATGTTTAACAAGCAAACGTAATGTGACTTCAGCAAGGTTTAACCCATTTTTTGACCAAATAAATCCCAATTTAACATTATCATGAACATCACTGTAGACAAAAAGGAATCATATTTAACCATCCTGTCAATTTAAGCCGTGTACTTATTAGTAACACTAAGAAATCATGGACTGATCGACTCTCGGCCACCTGTTTTAGGTCAGAGTAAAATCCTGCCCCTCCTGGAAAGTAGGGGCAGGATTTCAGCAAAGTCCAGCCTTTATCCCAGTTGTTAAAACAAGACCACAATGTGCAGACATGGGAATATAAAAGCCAAAGCTCTGCCCTTCTGTAGGAAAACCTTGAAGGTACACTAGCAAAAGGAGAATGTGCCTTTTTAAAGGACCCCGGAGCACTCTTGGAGCAGCTGCATGCAAAAGGGGTCCGGTTTGTTCACTCGGACGGCTCCGTACAACAGGCACAGGGCAGCCAGAGAGATTCACTTCAAAAGACACAGACTTCAAAAGCTCCTTCCCAATGCAAAGCAAAATGCTAATATCTACACCACCTACGCTCCTCCCTCCTCTCCTGGGCTGGTTCCTGCTGGCTGTGGGGGCACAGCCCACGGGTACCCCACGGGAACCCAGCACCCAGGCAAGGGCAGAGCCACGCACGCCCCGAGCCTGCCCCAGCTGCTCACCACCCCACAGAGCTTCTGACAATGCTGACATGAAACTTCTGACAGCATTATGAAGCCTATTAGTTCCATTTGCCTGGTCTTCATGATTCTTAAATTTTGTTTATAAGCAGAAGGCAAAAATTGCCATGCTTATTTGAATAATCCCCAAGCCAAATGAAGGAGTGCTGCGTTTAGCCACGTATCAGTGTCCCAAAGTAACTCAGTGGAGTAGCAGGGCTCCTCGCTAGCACCACACACTCACATGCCTCGGCACCACAACACATGGCTAGATAGAAATAAGATTTTTACAGCACCACTGTTATTTCCGACTCATATGGAGATCAAATTCCCCAAGTTCATAAGGAGTTCCAGTCCTTCCCTGACCTAGGAGCAGCTGTGAGTAGCGGAGGATTTTGTGTTTGTCTGGGTTGAGAGGTTAATGGCAACTCCATAGACACGTTTGTTTCGGTGAACTGGCAGGTCATTTTAGCAGATGATTTGCAGGTGTTACGCAACACTTAGAGATAACCCCGTGGAGTACTTCTGTCTGAGCTTCTTCTCTGTCTCTTTTCTTTTTTGAACTGCATCAGATAAATCACAGAAACCTGGCAGGTGAGACTTTCATGGACTAATCACACAAGGACAAACTGCCCTTCCAATTTCCACACAGTGAACTTCTCCAAATAAGTATCAAATGTAGTTCAGTGCTTGTTAAAATTATCTTAAAATCCCAGCCATAAAAAACTTTAACATTTCAAGCATCTCAAGACACGCAGCAGACAGTCCATTTTGATGAACATCACAGCACAGTTTCAAAGTTCACACCTTCACAAAACACGAAAATGATGCTAAAATAATCGCCTACATAAAAAACCAGGTATTCACTCCTACCTGAGACTTCACCCACTTAAACCGTGTAAATCATTATACTGAGAAAGGAATTGCTCATGTCAGCTATATTTCTGCACTGAACACACTCCTCACCTAGTCTAACAACTTTTCCAAGCTCTGTGCTCCAAGATGAGTGCTTATCTTCTGCTACCAGATAAAAAGCTACTGGTTCAAACAGACAGTGACCATGCAATCATCTGCACCTTAATCCGACTGTTTTTCTTTAAGGTCACAAGCCTACTGTCTGTTTTTCTTGCTAGTCCTCACAGGACATGGAAACAGCATTTACCTTACCACACAAGCTGCACTCCAGTATTTTGGAAGAACCAGGAGTGGCTTTTCAGGAGATACACTAAAGCAAAATCAGTCAGCTCAGTTAATGTCACTTTCATTTTCCTGAAGCAAAAAGAAACCCAAGCCTGCAAACACAACGGAGAGTGTGGCTCACTTTTGCAAGGCCTTGCTGCACACCGTGGCCACTTTTACAACAAAACAGTTGCTGCAGGGATTATGCCACAGTTTGATTATTATTTTTCTAATACTCTCCCCAAGTATGATTTTACATACCTAGTACTTTAAGCTTTTTTTTCTTTTTTTACAAAAATAACACAAATCTTAGTTTTAGTTTGCAGAGAGAGGCAGCAAGGAAAGTATCTGGCTAAATCTTTGAAAGTCAACAGAAATATGGGATCAGGTCCACAGTAAACTTTATAGAGTGGCACCTGCAGAGGAAATTACTCATTGCATGATTGATGTCACAATTAGAGGCATAAAAAGTAATTCCATGATAAACAAGCAACTGAGCAGAAAAAGAGTAATATCCTAAGAGCATGTTTGTGCTCAAATAAAAGTACACATTGGACAATATGGAACAGTCTTCACACACATACACACATACAAAAGTTCTCCAAAGAAGTTAATGGCACAGTAACCCTCCTTCTCCCTTTCTCTCCCTCCCCGTAACAGCCTTGACTTGGGGGCTGCAATTGGCCAGTATGTGCCCCCAGTCCCACTAAAATGGAACTTCAGTGCCATTAGCCATGGTCCACAGCTACCACACAGCCACAACTGAGTGCTCTCCGAGCTGCCATTTCCCACAGGAGTGCAGGTGAGCAATGCAAACACCAGCAGCACATCCACCTGAGCCACACCAGCTCTGGGCTGAGGTCTGAGGAGCTACCAGCCAAACCCCTGGGTACACAGAAGGGAGTAAACACGTTTTGTTGCTGAAAAAGCAGAGATATCCAATCTCAACTTTTTTTTAGAGAAAAATAAAGAGGGAGGGGAGACAGAATTACATATACATGTGCATTCCCTACATCTCTGCAAGTTACATCACTTACTACCTTTATGGAACCACATCAGAAAAACACAAGCCGAGGTACCACCTCAGCTAAGGGAGTATGCTCCCTTCCATGCACACTCATATTTATTTATCCTTGTGATCCACGTTTACTAAATAACTTCAAAGCTCCACTTCAATCCACAGCACATAGGCTTAATACATTTTTGTGGTTCCTCTCCAAAAGTTCACAGATAAATTGCTGCTTCAGGAAACCAAGAGCTGCACTTTAAACTGCAAGTGTGTTATTGCTGCCCCCGCCCCCATACTGGTCTGACAAACAAAATCATGCACTCAAACACTTGCTTACCTGAGACTGACACTTTCATAAGGGCTTCCAGGGGTCTGTTGTTGTCCAGATCACGACTCAGTTTGAGTTCCCCAGTGGCAGAGTCCAAAAGGAGCAAGCTTAACTCATTGCCTTGGACAAAAGTGTAGGCCAGGCTATCAGACACATCGGGATCATGAGCTGGGATCTTGCCAATCACGCCAGAGGGAAAGCTGTTGGACTTGTTGGTCACGTAGTTATTGAAGAGGATCTGGAAGTCCTGCAGCACAGGTGGGTTATCGTTCTGGTCCAGCAGGCGGATGTGCACAGTTGCTCGGCTCACAAGAGGGGCTGAAGTGGCTTGCACCACAATCACATACTCCGTCCGGCTCTCATAATCCAGGTCCATTAGGGCTGTGAGGTCTCCATTGAGCAAGTCTAGCTGGAAGACCTCAGGGATGTTCCCCTCTACAATCTGGTACATGATCTGTGCATTGGTTCCCTCGTCGGGATCAGCTGCACTGATCCGTGCCACAATAGAGCCCACAGGGCTGTTCTCCTCCACAAAGATATCAAATTCATCCTTCTCAAAGACAGGGGGGTTGTCATTAATGTCCAGCACAGTCACCTGGATGTCCACAGAGGCTTTCAGTGGTGGGCTGCCCCTGTCCACAGCGAAGGCCCGCAGGCTGTAGACAGCCACGTTCTCGCGGTCCAGCTTGCGCAGTGTGCGTATCACTCCAGAGGTGGGTTCAATGTAGAAGTCCCCATCTCCATCGTCACCACCTTGGAACGTGTAGAGGAGACGGCCATTGAGGCCCGAGTCACGGTCAGTGGCAGACAGCTGCAGGACGCTGGTGGAGAGCGGCACATCCTCAAACACCGAGCCCTGGTAGCGGTCACGCAGGAAGCGGGGTGCATTGTCGTTGGCATCCAGGATGAGGATCTCCACGTACGTGGTGTCCGATTTCTGCGGGATACCGTTGTCATGTGCTGTAATGGCCAAGGTGTAGGAGGCCTGGTCCTCATAGTCCAGCTCCATCTGGGTGGTGATGGTGCCTGTATCAGGGTCAATGCGGAACTGGGGGATATTATCATCCAGAATATAAGTGATTCTTGCGTTCTCCCCCGTGTCTTCATCGGTGGCACTGATGGTGACAATAGAGGTGCCAATGGGCTTGTCCTCACTGACGCTCACTGTGTAGTGGGAGCTCTGAAAGACTGGGCGGTGTGTGTTGGCATCTGTGACATTGATGAAGACCTGGACGGTGTCAAAGAGAGTGCCATCAGAGGCAGTGACTGTGAGCACATACTGCCTTTCTTGCTTGTAATCCAGGGGCAAGGCCAGTGTGATCAGCCCTCCTCCGCTCTGACTGGTGATGGCAAAACGGTTCCTGGTGTTGCCACTGGTAATCTGGTAAGTCACAACACTGTTAACGTCCCTGTCCACTGCTGTCAGAGTCAGGACACTGCTGCCCACAGCTGCGTCCTCGTTCAGTCTGAGGTGATACACCTTCTCTGTGAAGGTGGGGTTGTTGTCGTTCACGTCCAGGACAGTGATGGACACGCTGGCTGAAGAGGTCATGACCGGCACGCCGTGGTCCCTGGCCTCCACCCCAAAGTGATAGTTTTCCACAGTCTCTCGGTCCAGCTCTGCAGCTACAGTGATCCACCCTGTGCTGTTGTTGATTTGAAAAGGGAACCCAGAGTCACCTGTTACAGGGGCACTTCCTGTGGATGGTGCCATCTCTATGAGTTTGTACTCCAGGCGGGCATTCTCTCCAGAGTCAGCATCCACAGCCTGGATGTGCAGCACCGAGTAGCCCAGAGGAACATTCTCCAGCACTGAGGCCTGGAAGGGAGTGCTCACAAAGATGGGGGCATTGTCATTCACGTCTACAACCTGCACCGACACCATACCACTGGAGTTGATCAAAGGAGGTCTGCCCCCATCCTGGGCTTTGATCCGGAGCGTGTACTCCCGGATAGTCTCGTAATCCAGAGGGTTGATGAGGTCGATGGCGCCAGAGAAAGAGTGAATGTAGAACTGGCCTTTCAGGTTGCCACTCACAATGCTGTAGTGCACCTGGGCATTGCTGCCCCGGTCCCGATCTGTGGCCTGTACCTGCAGTATCTGGCTGTTCACTGGGGCGTCCTCTGGCACCTGGACCAGGTAGCGCTTCTCACTGAACTGAGGGTAGTTGTCATTCTCATCCTCTACGGTGATGTGCACCATAGCCGTGGCACTGCGTGGGCCTGGATCCTTGCCCTGGTCATTGGCTTCCACCACCAGGTGGTACTCAGAAACCTCCTCACGGTCCACCGAGGCTCGGGTCCTCACAACCCCGGACCGTGGGTCAATCTCAAAGACTCCGTCACCAGCTCCCGGCTCCAGCAGGCGGTAAAGCATGTTGGCATTGGCTGGGGCATCGCCATCCGTGGCTCGGATCGTCAGCACCTCATAGCCCACCTCCAGGTTCTCCCGGATGCTTTCCCGGTACTCGGGCTGCTCAAACACTGGCTCGTGGTCGTTGGTGTCACTTACAGTCACTGTCAGATAGGTGGTGGCCGAGCGGCGGCGTGGGGAACCATGGTCGGAGGCGGTAACCTTCAGCACGTGCGTGTCCTTCGTCTCCCGGTCCAGGCTGCGGGCGGTGACCACGCTGCCCGTCTCGGCGTCGATGCTGAAGTAGTCGTTGGAGCGCTCGTCAAAGAGCGCCTCCATGGAGTACGCCAGCCGGCCGGCTTCCCCCTCGTCAGGGTCCTGTGCCCGCAGCACGATGACCGCGGTGCCGGCCGGTTCGTTCTCGGGGATGGAGACCTGGTAGCTGGGCAGCTGGAACTGCGGGGGGTTGTTGAGGCTCCGCGCCCGCCGCGCTCCTCGCCGCCCGCCGCCCTCCCTGCCCGGCGGCGGGGCGCAGCCGGCGGCGGCTCCGCGGGGCTCGGCGGCCGCCCGGTGCCGGGCGCGCCGCGGGCAGGGGCCGCCGCCGCCGCGGGGCCCGCGGGGCTCGGCGGGCGGAGCGCGGCGCGGCGCGGTGCCCGCAGCCCTCAGGCGCCCGGCGGGCGGCAGCGCCGGCGGCTCGGCGGCAGCGGCGGGGCGCCCCGCGGCCCCCGCGGGCAGGTGGAGGAGCGGGGCGGCGCGGGGCGGCCGCGGGTCCCCGCCGCCTGCCGACGCCAGGGCGCAGAGCAGCGCGGCCCAGGACACGCAGGCGGCGGCGGACAGCAGCCGCGGCATCTCCGGAGCTCAGCGGGCAGCGGGGCCGGGCAGCGGGCTGCTGCACAATCCATCCACCCGCCGGGCTGCCCGCCCGCCCGCATCCATCAGCCGCCGGCCCGCCCCCCCCACCGCCCTCGCCTCCCGGGCACCGCCGGCCCCGAGCCCCGCGCCCCGTCCCAGTCCGCGGGCAGCGGGCTGGAGAGCTCCAACTTTTCCACCTTCAACTTTGAAGTGAGTTCAAAATGGCTCCTCTCCTCCTCCTCCTCCCGCCGCCGCTCCCCAGAGGACGATTAGCATAAACCTGCTGTTCCTCTCCTTCGCCAAAAAGAAGAAAAGAAAATCAAATCCCGAGGTCCCCCCGCGGTGGGGCCGGCCCGCGGGCGGCACGGTCCCGCGTGGCTGCGCGACACGGCAGAGCCGCCGCGCCTCGTCCGTCCCGTCCTGTCCCGTCCCGTCCGGTTCCGTCCCGCTGCAGCCTCCCGGCTCGGCTCGGCTCCGCTGAGCAGCGCAGGCTGCGCGGAGCGCGGCGGGCGCTGCCCGGGGCGGGGTTTCCTGGCGGCCCCGCCCGGCCCCTCCCGGGCGGCGGCGGCGGCGGGGGCCGGGCCGGCTTCAGCCCCGCGGGGCTCCCGCTCCGCCGCCGGCGCCCCTCGGCGGCCGCGGACCCGCCCGTCCCGGCGGGGCCCTGCGCTCTCGGGGCAGGTCCCGCCGCCGCTGCTCCGCTGCCCCCGGGGACGGAGCTCCGCGGGCGGCGGCTCTCGGCCGCTTCCCCGCGCGGCAGCCACCTGTCGTCTCAGATCCGCCGTCCAGAGCGGAGTTAAACAGAAATTCATTTAAATTCATTTTATTAACTTCTCGCTATTAAGGGGGGAAACATAAAGTGAAAGTACTTTCCAGGGCAAAATGAGCATCATGTGGAGGCCCAAGGGGGGGCTGCCGGTGTCCCGGCGCAAGATCTGCTCTGAAACACGCAAAGCTGCCGGCAAGATCTGGAGCCTTGAGTTAAAGATTTCTTTAACTCAAGGCAATCGCAAATAATGATAGACAGGACGCAAACTTCTATGGGAAGAAGCAAAGCCCAACCCCTCCTGGAAATGTTGCACTGGTGATTATAATGTCAATTCCACGAATTTACGCTGGATACTTTCTGTCGCGCTGCTCTTCCCTCAGCGGTGCGCCCGGGCCGCATCCCCGCGGCTGCAGTGGCCCCTGGCGGGTGCGGCGGGAGGCGCGGGCGGCGCAGGGCTGCGGGAGAGCCGGGGGCTCGCCCTGCCCGCTGCCCCGGCAGAGACCCGTGGCGATCCAAGAGATCCCGCGTACGGGAGCTCTGCACATGGGGAAGACGCGGGGCGGTGAACTGTGAGCAGCCCAAGGCCGCCGATTGGGATTCTGCAAAACTTTGTTACTTGTACGAGCTGCGGAGCAACTTTCAGAGCGGTCTGTAGCTGTCGGTTCAGGCGCTTCAGCGCTTATAAGAACACTACGAACAAAACAGGTTCTTTTAGTGGCTTTCATCCCCTGAAATGCATTATTGCAAGAGAAGGGAGGGAGGGAGGGAGGGAGGGAGGGAGGGAGGAAGGAAGGAAGGAAGGAAGGAAGGAAGGAAGGAAGGAAGGAAGGAAGGAAGGAAGGAAGGAAGGAAGGAAGGAAGGAAGGAAGGAAGGAAGGAAGGAAGGAAGGAAGGAAGGAAGGAAGGAAGGAAGGAAGGAAGGAAGGAAGGAAGGAAGGAAGGAAGGAAGGAAGGAAGGAAGGAAGGAAGGAAGGAAGGAAGGAAGGAAGGAAGGAAGGAAGGAAGGAAGGAAGGAAGGAAGGAAGGAAGGAAGGAAGGAAGGAAGGAAGGAAGGAAGGAAGGAAGGAAGGAAGGAAGGAAGGAAGGAAGGAAGGAAGGAAGGAAGGAAGGAAGGAAGGAAGGAAGGAAGGAAGGAAATCAAGAAACCAACCAACTGGAGAGTTGCTAGTATGTCTTTCAGGAGGAAAAAGAGCTTCATAAATTGGGATTTTGGAAGATGTTTTGCTGATTCAGCTTTACTCAATTAGAGATTTTTTTTTTAAATGAAATTTAGAAGCTTACAAAATGGCTTTGCATATCCTCTGAGGAAAATGATTACTCATGAAAAGAAAGTTAAAAAATTAAACATAATCTTCCATTTGTTTATTGAGCTTGAGTGGATGTAGTGACCTGCTTTATACTCCAGAAATAAAGCAACTCACTTGGTAACTGAGTTAATCAATATTAACCTGGGATTTGCATAAGGAAAGTAGTCTAAGTCCATAATTTTCTTGCTTCACTCTACATTTTCTTGCTGCTATTCTTAATACCTACAGTTTGAAAAATAACCTCTTGTTATAAAATAATCTAGTTTTTGACTCTTCAAAAATGACAACTAAGTACCAACCATGTTTCAAGATAAAATAAATTTGTAAGAAGTGACAATTTAAACTTTTTTCTTTTCTCTTTTATTGCAGTAAGAGGCAACTGTGATTTGGGAATATACTGTAATATCTTCTGTATAAACCCAATTTCTGTGTGATTACACAAAATCCTCCATCTTTTCCCTATTTGTATGACCTGCCTTCTATTTCCAGTTAAATTCATCTTGTTTCACTGTTTTCTAATTAAATGTATTATCCTTATAGTTCCTTGCATGCATTGCACCTTTTATCATATTATTTTACTGTTAAAATAAATTTCAAACTGAAAATGGTGAATACAGTTTTTACAACTGACTCACTGCTCTAGCAAAAAGAATGATTTATTTAACACTCTGGCAACTCAAATGACTTTTCAGTGGTGAAGTGACTCATGTTCCCAGATCGCTCCGTGTGGGAACAGGGGTTGCTGTTAGATCAGAGGTCCGGGCTGAGGGGATCTGTTTCTGCTGCTGCTTCTGTGGGTCCAGAAGAGCCAGAGGAGGCAACAGTGAAACAGAACTTTTGGTAAAGGCGACTCAAGGTGGGGAACAAAAACAGAATTACATCTCTCATGTTTTAGCTGGCAAGTTTTTAGTGAAGGCTGATCCTTCAAAGAAAACCAGATACTTTCTATGTGCCTGATTTGGCAGATTTTTTCATATAAGCTGTCCTTTTCCTATAGAAGAAACCACACTGACATCACTATGATGAGCGACGTCCATAAAAAATGTAAGTGGGTGAGGTTTTCCTTGACCCTTTGTTTCCTTAGTACCAACTGATGACATATTCGTTTCACAGCTAAAAAAAAAAGCTCTGTTTCAACTTGTCGAGGAGTGAAATATTTCAAGTTTCTTTCCAAAGTGAATTTAAAAGAAAACTGAGGAATAAAAAAAAAGAGGGGAAAAAAAAAAAAAAAAAAGAAGAAAGAAAGAAAAAAAGAAAAAAACCAAAGAAACCCCAGATGGAATTGTTACCCAGCTTCATTCAGAGCTTAGCTTGAACAACAAAAAAAAAGTGTAAGGGATTTTCCTAAAACATGAAGTTTAGAAGACCAGGAGAGAGATCAAGAATAATTCCTTAACTGGGACGGTAGCCAGAGGAAGGCTTGTGCAGAGCTGGAGTTGCCTGCATCTAGATCCAATAGAATTTTTAAGGTTGGGAATAAAGTGATTCAGTGTAAATCCATCCCTGTGGAAGAGGTGGTTTTACAGAAGGAGATGGAGCTTTTCTTATGTCAGCTCACCAGTACTTTGAGGAAAGGCTTAAAAATTCACATTCAGTAATGCTGTGTTAAAATAGTTCACTTTTTTCCTTTTTATTTTAAAGAGCAGGAGTGGTTAGAAGTTCTTTGTCTTTGGATTTGTGAAGTATATCACAAAAAAGTGATATGCAGTGTGTCCCCACCCCTCCAAACCAAGGGGTTTGTCTTCTAAACTCTTGCTTGGGGGAAGAAAAAAATTTATCCACAAATTTATCCATGTGTATCCAAATGTATCCATGCAACACAACCTATATCTTGTACAAGATCTCTATATACATAGTGTTAACATAAATTGATACATGTATCACATTTTCATAACTGCACTTATTTACTTCACAAATGCACCAATTATCTATTCCTGCTGAAGTAACACTTTGAGAAAATAATCTAAGAAACCACAACAGGTAGTTATAAAACAGCCTTTAACCACAATTCATTCCCCAACCTTGCAATTTTCCAGCAACTGGAAAGAAACTGGATGTTTTGTGCCACACATTAGAAGTGTATGATAGTAGATTTTGGAGGGGAACATTATTTATTACCCATTATTTCAAATAAACTTAACAGCATATTAGGCATGAAAAAAACCAAAACAAGTCAGAACAAACCAAAAGCAAATAACAAATAACTTGCTAGTTTTTAGACTACCTGTGCAGGTTGCTGTTACATCCTACCCTCACAGTTGGGTATCTTCATTGTCTGGGACTGCACATCGGCAGAGAGCAATCTTCTGTGATCTCAGACAAAGCCTAACAAAAAACAAAAGGGGGAAACCAAGAGGAATTCCTCCCTTTTGAAGGTTCCCCCTGCCCGTGGCAGGTGGGAGTCCTGGTCTGTCACTGGCCAAGTCTCCCCTGGCTCTCTGGGACAGTGCACCACAGAGAGGATCTGCCTGCTCAAAGCTCCTGCACGAGACCTCATCCTGCTCCAGTGTGCAAACTGGTCTGAGGAAAGGAGCTGACAGGGTCATTCTAGTGAATTTAAGTTGGATGAACCCATGAGTTTAGACTATTTCTCCAATCACTACAGAATGAAACATGAGAAATTTCTCTGCGAACAGGAGTTTGGACTTCCAGTCCCCATGCCAATCTATTCCATGTCCAGCCCAAGAATGGTCAAATGAGCAAAAGTAATTTATGTTCCCACATTGCATCTGAGTTTATTTTAGGAATAGAAGAACTAGTTCAAGCTCCATATGGTGAAATTTGATCCTTCACCTATTGCAGGAACCACACAGGTTTGGAAGTGTTCCAGAAAATACTTTTATTGCTAACATTCATTCTTCTTAAAGCCAAGAATGGATTTCAAAATGCCAAGATCCTTATTGCAGGATCAAGGCTTCTTGGCTGTATGTAGCTTTTCTTTTCAGAAAGAGGAGAAACAGTTTAGAGCTCTCTTGGCACTTGTTGTAGCGAATCATACTGTTGCCTCTTTTAAAATCCTCAGTGGATACAGCAGCCTTTCGGTGTTGGAACTTGTTTATTTCTTCAGACTTCATACCATCCATTTATAATTTACCCTAAGGAGCTCAGCTCCACCCTACTCAAACACTGCCTGTGAGTTTCCTCACTCTAAATTGGTTAGGGTAATTTTTTTTCCCTCCTCACTTTAGCTAAAGGCTGCACTAGTTACAACATGTGAAACGACAAATAAACCAATAGAAAAGCAAATTTCTTGTTCAAAAATTGCACGGTGGCCAGGGGCAAATAGAAGCTGAGTAAGGCTTGATTGTTATATATGAAGGGAGTGATACAGAGATGAATTCATCAGAAACGTAGTTCTACACAATAACAAGCTCTCTAACACATACTGTAACAAACTAGTAAATAAAATGTGAGACGAATCAGCCAGTTCAAGTAAGCAGTGGAAAAAGCCCAAGTGTGCAAATTGATGTGTTTTTCTGTAATTTGCATATCTTTTCATACATTAACTGAGGTACTGAGTGAAAAACAAACCCTTGGAAATTACCTTTTACTGTTTGTTTTGCAGGATTTGCCCTTTCTTTCTCACAGTGTCTCACCTTATAATGTACAAACAGATTAAAAAGTCAGCTCTTGTGGCTTTGCCCAAGAATTTGCTGAGAGTGTGTTGTCAGCTCATCAAAATAAAGGTGCACTAGGACAGATTCCCTTGCTTTGCCAGCTCCTGTTGTTTAATCAGGGGATTAGGGGGCTAATTAATAAGAACAGAGTAGAAAAGGGAAACACTATCTTGGCAGTCATTCTAGCTTGACTGAGGGGTGGGTTTGGGACTAAAATCTAAGAGCACGTTGCAAACACCCTGATGTGATCACCAGGGAGCACTTACTGGTGGTGCTACAAGAACCATCAGGAGCAAGGAGATGACACAGAAAATGAGTAGGTTAAATAGTAGAGTTCAAGTACTGATAGAGATGCTTCTGGCTGTGGAGAAGTCTGCAGGACTGCGCTGCTCATGGGGAAGGCATGCTCTGTGTTTACCTGGGAATATGAGGACACTGCTCTTGTACCACTATCAGTAGCTACTCCTCACTAACTACAGGTGGATGTCTGTAACATGATGTTAGAATCCAGACTGCTCCAATTTCTCCCCTAGTATTTCTTTCCTCTCTCTCTACTATTTAGGCACTCATTTCACATTGAAATAATGTTTTCTAGGGATTTTAACACCTCCAAAATATTTTTGCTGAAGTGAAGTAACATTTTCTGAACTTTTAATGGTTTACATAGAGACAGAATTAAGCTTTTTCCTCCAATCTCTCTTATTTTGTCTTTGTCAGTACCAAGCATCATCTGCCTTTATATTGCCTACTTGTTCAGCACCAAGAGATGTTTCTCCAGAAGCTGGTTAGATTTGATGACATTAGATTAAACAGTACTGGTTAATTTTGTAACATCTGCACACCCAGCCAACTTTCTGCTCAACTCCTTACTGGCAGTAGGACCTTGGAGCCTGTTTTTCATGAGCTTGCCATGGGCTCATTGGACACAGCAACATCTGCAGAAGAAAAGAACGGAGGAAAATTCTTTCAGCTGCTTATCAAAGAATATTCAAAGAGCTTCTGGTGGATGGGCAGGAAGGTGGAGTGAAAGCAAGAACATTGTGACTTTGGTGTAACCTGTTAATTTTCCAGAAGTTCAGTTACATTCAAAGACAAGGAATTTCAGCCCCTGTTCAAAGGAGGAAACACACAGCTGTAATGAAACTCTTGCAGGCAGGGAATTAGTTAGAAAAATAAAAATATTAACTGAAATGCTTTATGTGGGAATTATGAAGTCAGCATAACAGGTTGCTCAGATAATGGTGTGGGTTACAGCTTTGTGGCTGTTTCAACAAGAGAAGGTGAAGCTGGCATTTAGCACCTCTCCTGATCACTGTAGGATTTGCATGTGAGATATTAGGACTATTGTTGTGTCCCCCCTTTCTTAGTTTTCATACCTAGAATTCAATGGAAAGACATAATCTTGGTTGCTAGTCCTGGACTGGAAGCACAGTCTGCACCACAACCTCTTTTCATCTTTTCTCAAGAGACCTAGGAATAGTAATTTTTTTCTCATAGATGCATTTTGTAACATATTTCTGAGGGTTTGTCGGCATACCTGAGGCTTAGCAACTCTGTATGTTGAAAACCAGGAATTGTTTGAAAAACCACTTTAGAAAGCCTCACCAATAGTGTGCTGGGCCCCAGTTTAGGCTGTCTCTGGCCCTGGGAGGGGTACACAGAGACACCGTGTCCATCTGCAGGCATCCAGAGGGATCAGGCCTGGACTGTGTGCACTGCACTGCTCCTGAGCTCCAGGCTGAGCTTTGTCTGTGCCAGCTCACCTCCTTGGTCAGCCCATGCCAGGCTGGGCTTTGCACAGCCCTTGGGACTATGCCCTGTGAGAAATCTGGATGGAGCTACCCTGTGTGTGTTGGGAGAGGTAAAAGGGCTGTTCTCTGGGAGCAAGCTGTGTCATACCAGTTGGCCTCTATGACAAAAAATGACCCCTGCCCTGATTTATTTCCCAATTTAAACAAACTGAAAGACATATTTCATTCCAAATGTATGAAACATTTTGCATTTTCAAAATCTAGTATCTTAGTTGTTCTATTTTCTGCTGCTCTGCTAGTACTGAGCACCACACTTCATTGTCCTGCCTCTCCAGCAGCTTTCACCAGGCTCACCACTTATTAACAGACTATGCCTCTGGTTGCTGGATTTCTTTGGAGATCACTCAGTGTTGTTTCATAAAGGAGAGGAAGAGCATTTGCCCTCTTAATGAATTTAGTTGTCATCACTTGTCAGCTTTGTGCTCTGAGGTCTCTCTTAGGTAGCATAATTATCATTGTATTTATATATAGGTAATTATAATCTGGGAAGCAGTCCAAATTCTGCTTTTTAAGTAAAACTGGTGAAGCTTATTTGCAGTGACTGGAGCCCCTCAGCACACAGAGCCTCACTGGCAGCACCCCAGTGGCTGTGAGAGGATGTACCACGTGGACACAAGAGCCCCTCTTTCCTGCTCAGTTACAGCCAGGAGTCATTTCCTCTTCTATCTGGCATGCCCCAAAACAGCCTTATCTTCAGATATTCTAGCCTGAACACTGTAGTCAGGAAAAGGACAAAAATTATCCCTGGTTACATCGGCTGGGGGAATGGGAAGCTCATTAGGCTGT
Organism: Prinia subflava; assembly: GCF_021018805.1. Lineage (NCBI taxonomy): Eukaryota > Metazoa > Chordata > Aves > Passeriformes > Cisticolidae > Prinia > Prinia subflava. The sequence goes on along the minus strand of NC_086250.1, from coordinate 58,730,758 downwards.
CAGGCATGTGCTCCAACTCCAGCTCTGCTGCCAGGCTGATTTTCCCTGTACAGACAGACATGGGACTCACAGCCCTCAAAGAAACAGGAGTCACACACGGTGGTTTCCACAGAGCAGCTTTGGCTTCAAATCCCCCATCAGTCACGCCACAGCAATGGTTTCACAGGGCTCTGCAGAGCCAAAACAGCACTGCCCCCACCCTGCCTGCTTCCCTCTAACAGTTTAGTAGGTTAGGGGTTACAGTGGTAGTAGTGGGCTGATGGTTGGACCTGATGATCTAAAAGGTCTCTTCCAACCTTGATGAATCTATGATTCCTGACCTGACCTTCAGCTATAAATGCCATTTTGATGATTTCATTGTTCTCACAGGCACAAAACACATTTTCAGGTGAAAAAATCCTCTGGGAATATTTCTAACCATTCCTACTGGAGTGTGCAGCATCACCCTTAGCTGCTGCCTCTACAATTAGTTGCACCTTCTGCCATGTCATGTTAGAGAAATGCAGGTTGCCCTCGGGTTTTGCAGACTGGAGGTGAAACACTCTTTGCTACTCATGCAGAGAGGGTTGTTCTAACATTAGAAAGTGCTGATCTCAATTTCCACCCACAGTGAAGAAAATGAAATATTTTCTGAACTATGAGGAGGCTGAGAGACTTGGAAATAAAAGTATTCCCACAGCTGCCACTGTCACCTATGAAAAGGGTTGTCAAAATTGGCTTATTCTGAAAATTTTAACCAACAGAGCATGCTGTCAGCACAGACTAGGACAAAGAAGAGTCCTGGGGCAGTCATGAGGCATAGTGCTGGAGTGCTGGGATGTAGGATTCTCATGGATGCATGTCACTGGGTGCTAATGGGTTGGTTCTTTGGAAAGGGGATGAAGGGAAGCCTTTGGTCTTGTTTGGAAGAGGATATCCTCATATTCTTTTATTTTCTTTGCTTTCCAACTGCATGCTGTATAAAACCTTTAGATGCCAGAGATGTGTGAATATTTGGGTTGTTGAAGGCATAGTGTCCTGTATCTGTGTTTTACTGTTCTACAGCCAAGATTGCTTCCTGTCCTAATCCATGATCTCCACCTATTGTATGGATTGAGGCAAGGCTCTCTTGGCAAGGCCTTGCCTTTTTCATATACTCTAACTTTTGATCAGATGGTTTGTTCAGCCTCAAGGCTGCATTTTTCTGAAATACAGAAATGGTTAGCTTTGCTAATCCATTGGCAGAACTTGGTGGCTATTAGAGTTCTCTCAATGAAACATCTCTTCTCAGGTGAGTTCTGCAGTGTTGTTCCCCTGCTCTGGTGCAGTGGAGTGCAAAGAGAGCTGCTGGTGTCCTCCCAGGCTGCACTAGGCAAAGTTTTGCCAGGAGGAGAATGTCAGGAGGATCCTGCCCCTCTGCTCAGCACTGGGGAGCCCACACCCAGCCTGCCACGTCCAGTTCTGCACCCCCCTGCACAGGAGAGACAGGGACATGCTGGAGACAGCCCAAAGCAGGGCCATGGACATGCTGGAGACAGCCCAGAGGAGACATGGACATGCTGGAGACAGCCCAGAGCAGAGCCATGGAGATGATGAAAGGGCTGAGCGAGCTGGGATTGTTCAGCCTGGAGAAGAGAAGGCTCAAGGGGATTGATCAGGGTATACAGATACCTGATGGCAGGGTGCACAGAGGACAGAGCCAGCCTCTTCCCAGCAGTGCCCACTGACAGAGGCAGAGGCAATGGGCACAAACTGGAACACAGGAGGTTCCCTCTGAACATCAAGGAAACACTTTCTCACTGTGAGGTTGACTGAGCACTGGCACAGGCTGCCCAGGAGTCTCCATTTTGTGGAGTCCCTGCCCTTGGAGATACTCAAAGGCCATCTGACTATGGGCCTGGCCAACCAGCTGTGGATGACCTTTTTTGACCACAGGCTTGGACCAGATACTTCTAGAGGTCCTTTCCAAATTCAAACAATCTGTGGTTCAAAACAGGACAGCAAACAGTGGAAAAAAATCAGATAAAACAGGTCAAGGAAGATAGAGTGAGGTAAATTACTGAGGCAGAATGGAAGAGAGGAATGAAACTGCCAAGGAGGGAGCATCAGTTAGTGTTCCCTTTTTTCTGGCCCCATCTGAAACCCGTATCTTAGGACTTACTGCAATATAATGCTGCAGTAGAAATTGGTTATGAAGTGGAAAATCACAATAACCTCAAAATTTGCCAGGCTTCCTCCTGGTACTGAACTTCTCAAGGTGGTTGTCATGGGTTGCATTCAACCTGTGCCAAGCCATCCCTTCCTCCTGTAGCACTGAGCTAGTGAAACCTGAAGAGCTGGAAGAGCTGCCCAATATCAGCATCGTCACTGCACTTCATCACCCAGATACAGAGGCTTCCTGTGGATGGGCAGAGGCAATGGCAGGGTGATCCAAGAAGTTGGATGCTCCTAATCAAGCATTTTTCTGTGGTTTTCCCTCTCCCTTGGAGTCTGAATCCCAGCAACTGGGACTGCTTGGGGCATGAGCTTGCTTGCAGTACGTCAGTGGTCAATCAGAAGCAGATGCCACATCAAACACATGGAGTGCTGGGTGGACCTTCCTGGCAGCCCTCTCTGGTGGTATTCATCTAGGTTGTCCTTTTATCCACTGACAGTTTTGCTAGTTGGGATATGCTGGGATGTGGTAGTCACAGCTGGCATGGTGTCTGCTGGAGGTCTGAGCCCAGTTTTGCTTGGGTTGGATTGCCTTTGTGTCACTGTAACTAGCAGTGTCATTGCAAGGGTTTATCTGGTGCCACTGGCTTATCTGAAAGCCACACAGACCTGTTCTCCTCCTCTTGGTGTTGCTTGAGGCTGGCTGTGCAGTGAAGATGGTGGGGTGGCTGTGACAGGGGGTACTCAGCAGCCCTGGGGCTGAGCCTGCAAAGCACCAGTGCTCCCCATGGACAATGAGCAGGGGTTCAGTGCTGTGGGAGCACTGACTGCCCTGAGACACAATCTGACTGGAAGGTGCAGGCAGACAAGACCCTCCAATGGGTTGTTTCTGGCTTGGGCTTTGCCTGCACTCCCAAGAAGAGAGCAGCTTGAGCTATACTGGGACAGATGAAGGAAAATCACCCCAAACTGTAAAAATGTACAGTACAAATGTAAAGTCTTGCTGATTTTAAAAATTATTCCTACTAATTACTCACATAAAAACGTGCAGAGACCAAATTAAATGAATTTTACTGCCTTTGCAAAGTCAAGCTCACAACAGTATGCCAGAATTAAGGTGAGCTATACATGTTATACAGACTTCTTAAGTACACGTACTATGGGAATTTGTTGCAGTTTCTCAGTGTAGCACTTGTTGTACACTGTGGACATAGTAATTGAAAGGATTTTAGCCCTCTTTCACATTTAGTTGAGGCTTTTCTGGCTAGCTGTCTCCATTCTTGTTATAGAAACTGTAGATGACTCCTGCTGAGGTTTGAAATGTCATCTAGTGGGAGACAAGATGTGTTCCAGCAAATGCTTAGTAGCCTTTGGTGTTTTTCTTCAAATGTGGAATGTAATGGATATAAATGATACCAAAAAATCAAGAATAAGCAGGTCAAAGAACTTCCTGGTTTGTTACCCTGTCTCTGGCAGTGACAGGTCCTGCAAGCAGAATAAAGGAAGAGGACAAGAAAGTGCTGGTGTTTCATGGAAAAGCTTGCAGACTGCAACTCTTTGTGGTCCAAAGAGTCTCTGACCAGAAATAACACCTTCATTTCTAATAGCATCAGATGGAGTTTTCTTCCAGGAATTTGGCTGATTCCTTTCTGAACTGTGCAAACTTCGGCATCCTCCCACAAACTGCTGTGAAACTTCAGCATTCATTGTGTGAGAAACCCTCCCCTTCCTTCCCTGTAGCATCTGTCACCTGCTCAGGGTTGCAAACACCCTCAGACAATGTTCCCTGCTCCCTTTCTTCATCCTGCTCAAGACTCCATGCACACAGTTCCCACCCCCCTACCCCCTCACAGTTATTTATTTTCAGGGATAATGGCAGCAGTTTTTTTCTGTAACATGTTTTCACATTTATATTTGCCTTGAAATGGGGGCTCAGAACTGTGCATCTTGTTTTATTCACAACAGTTTGTTCAGGTCTTATCTCTGCACATTGGAAGCTACAATTGGGTTTGCTAGCAGGTTTGACTTTAACTACTGTGTCTTTTATCTGCAGTTTCACCTGCCATTTTATTGCCCAGTTGCTGTGTATTCTGAAACCCTTCTGCAACTGCTGAAGTAACTTTTGTCACTATTTGCACACAGTGGACTGATTTTATTCAATGTCTCAGAAGGTCTGTTATTCACCTTCATTTGCAGATTGTGTAGAAACTGGTTGCTCAGAGCAGCCTCAGCATATGTCACTGTAGGACTCCAGCTGGGACTGCCTTCCCTGTGAATAATGCTGGTGTATTCCTGGCTTTTGCCAATTGCTTGCTCACATGAAAACACTCTCTTAATCCATGGCAGCTATTTCACAAGCTGCTGTTGAAGGATTTCCCCAATGCCTTTGGAAAATCGAATTGACTGTATCTTTTGGGTTTTGCTTGTCTGTTAACAGTAGTTTGTTGATGGTTTCAAAGGAATCTTACAGCTATGTGAATCATGACTGCTGATGCTAACTGTGATGAATATACCTTATTTATTTACATATCCACACGACCAATCCTTTCCAATATTTACTTGACCCAGCTGTGGAGTGGGGGAAAAAGATGAGTCCTCAGACAGTAAAAGCTTAGAGTGCTTTTCATGTTTCTCTATATTCTTATCCAAAAATACTGCCCACTCGCAAAAACAAAAAAAAAACCCTGGGAATCATGCAGTTCATCTTCCAGCCACCAGGTAGAGGCAAAACCCATTGCAAAACAGCCACCCTGGCGATAAAACACCTACTTCCAAAATAGCAGTCTGACATCAAAGAAAGCTTCTGACCAATCTGTCTTCATGGTTCTTAAAACAGGTCTGGCCAAATTCATATATAAAAATTAATTTTGAATCTCATTAGCTCTGCAGTCATCTACTTAATTAGAAAGCCATTGCAGTCAATCGGTATGAAGCACACTCTAATTATCCCTTTCTACTCAATACATGAAAAATTAATCATGCTAGAGTTGCTCTACCTTTTAATATAATGATAACAACATTTGACTAACTGTTTGGTCTCTCAAAGAGTATCCAATGAAGCTCTGTAGAAGAAGGGTTTTTGTGGTTTTTTTGGGGAGGTGTGAGGGGTTTTGTTGTTGTTGTTGTTTTAGTAGGAAAATTTAATATTTTACCTGTAAAGTGTTTTCTAAATCACAGATTTTTCAAGTCTGGCCTTACAAAAACAGTCATTAAAAAAGGGCCCAAATCTGGGCACCAATATTGAAAGGTATTAAACCTTAGATATCCAAAACAGTGTATGTATATATATATTATATATATATATATATATACACATTATATTCATGATCTTTTAATGAGTTTTTATCAGTTTTACTTACATGGAGCAGAAACATTAGCAAATATAAGTTAATGGAAAACTGAGGACAAAGTTTACGAAGATATTTATTCTCTGTACAGGAGTAGCATCAATCCTGAACTTTCAAAGACATGAACCTTTTCTGAACTTTATACATCAGCTGTAATTATCATTCATATTGCAGCAGCTCACTGAAGACCCTCATGTGGATCAGGACCCCATTATACCACAGACTATGGACATATAAGCTTGAATGAGAGCACTGACAATACATGTCTGTCTTGGCAGAGCAAGGCTGTAGATATTCAGCTGTCCCCCATAATTACACAAAAAACCCTGCTAATTCACCAGTTAAAAAAAAAAAAAAAAACCACCAAAAAAACCCCCAAAAAACCCTCAAACCACACCCGCCCTGGAACCCAAAGGCTGGAAATGATGGGCCCAGTCCCACATCCAGCAGGGTGACACTGCTGTTGAAAAGCAGCCTCTGGGTTCCTTTCCCAGCTATTTCCCTGCCACCACAGATCCCTGAGAGCCTGAATCTGGTCACCTCTCTGGACCACAGTGTTTCAGCCCAAACCCCAGGGTTCAGATGCATCTTGTTCCATTGGCTGGTGATTGCTTTGGCCATGCCTTGCAGGGTGAGACCAGGCAGCCCCTGTGAGACCCTCACAGCTCCCCAGTGTCCTCTGTGAGGTGTTTGCACCAGGGATGTACTGTGCTGAAACTTTCTCATGATCCAAAAGCTGCACAACAAAAGCAGAAACTTCTTTTTGTCTGATTCCTTAGTGGGAACAGACCAGAGAAGGGGAGGATGATCCAGCACTTACAGGCTTTGGCAAAAGAAGATACAAGCTATATCTGTCTTTACAGATGAAGGAGAGGGCAGAACACATGATGTTGAGGAGGAGGACAAGGAGGAGAAGAGCTGCTGGGGAGTAGGAGCCATTTTTGGGACAGCCTGGGAGGCAGAGGAGAGTGCTCAAGGTCCTTGACAGCTGAGGAGAGAGGTGAAGCAGTGGGAGCCTGTGAGGCTGGTCCTGGCTTCCAGGGAATTTGAGCAATGACACTTGTGAGGGGTGGGGTCCTGGGGGAAAGATGGTAGAATAACAGCAGTGTACACGAAAGGCAGCCTGGAGGAAAGACTTAATTTTTTTTTTTCAGGTTTTCTGAAACGTTGAAATCTTAGCTAAGTGATTAAAAGGATTGATTGTACATGTAAAATCCTTTACATGCTTTACATATAAATCACTGACCAATTTTGGGACTAAGTCTGGATCCAGCCATCTCTAAACTCCCCTTGACATGGGAGTTTAGAAAGCAAGAGGATCCTTTCTGAACCTCAGGATTCAATGGGAGAGTCTCGCTGACAGTTTTGTCTCACTCTGTCCTCTATGCAGCAAATAACCAAGTGTTTCTTGCCACCAAATTTGTTAAATCACTGTTGCATTTACTATCAAACTTTTTAAATTGATGTTTTATATCAATAGGGATATTGCTATCAAGAAAACTGCATCACTCCTTTTGCAACAAGGTGTGCCCGAGTTCTTCACTGTACTTAAAAATAAAGGGCATGTTCTCACCTTACAAGCCAGTGTTGCCTGCCTGTCCAAAAATCAGCATGGTTTTTATTTCTGTGCCCACTTTGCTCTAAGAGCAGGTGGTGTTGAAGCTGTCAGAGAGATGGAGGAGGAAAGCTGAAAGGAGTTGGGCTCTCCTCCCTTGGTACACACATTAAAGAGAACAAATATTTGTCATTAACTTGTGACTCTTCCAGCCTGAGTATGAGGAAGATTTATACTACTCAAAGAACTGTGTCATTAAGTGCTTCTAATCCCCCAAACTTCCACTGTAGTAGGATCATGTTAGTTTTAGGGAGAGATGCGTCATGTCAGAACAGAATCATTCTGTTCCCACAGGTACCTCATGAAGTAAATTGCAAAGCATTTGATTTGACTTGCAAGAATCGAAGGAACTCAGATATCTGAGCAAACACAGCTTGCTGTGCTGCATGAGGAAAGCACTGTGCTCTGCTAGCTAGATCCTGGCTCCTTCAGCATCAGAAGAATGGACACAGGCTTCAAAAATCTGTCCCTAATCCCCCTGCTGCCTCCGTGTGGGTGTATAGGTTTGTCTGCCTCAGGGCATCTCCAAACAGGATAGAGGAGGGAACCTGCAGTCCCACCTTCAAAATTAGGGCATGGGTGAAGCTAACACCCACTTCATGGAATCAAAATCCTGCTGCAGAATATGGCCATGGGAGATATGAGCACCATGGATTTGACTGTGATCTGCTGTTAGGCAGAAGAAACACTGGAGGGAGAGCAGGGATGGCTGCATACAATGCTTGGTCAGTCTGTGACAGTATTTAATCAGCTCTCCATAAACTTCCCGAATCTGTGCTCTCCTTACTCCTCTTCTTATGGGAGGCAGGGTAAGAGGAAGGATAATTTTCCTGTTTTGTTTCTAACTAGAAGATGAAGGGATATATGTAGGCCATGTAATGACCACTGGCAGTAGATCTGAGCTGAGTCCCTGAGAAGCTGCTGGTTGAATTTGCCCAGCTTTGTGCTGCTCATGAGACTCAGGGCAGGGGAATCCCAGCCAGGTGGCTCCTTATGGTGACAGCCCTGTGCAGTAAGCAGGTACAGCTGAAGCTCCTGAAGTGCAAGGCTGTTCCCAAGCTGCTGCCTGTGCCCACAATCTCCAAACAGCAGAGAGACAACTTCTTTCAGAACAGACATGGGAGTGGCAAAAAACTTCTGGCAGCAGCTGCAGGCAGTACAGAAATGTGCAACTGACGTCAGGTGTCTGCAAAAGCTGTCTGCAAAACTTGCACACTGTATTTCTTCTCTTTTTTTTCCCCCTGCAGATGGATTTATCTTGCATTCTGTGGGATTCAGAAAGCAGTACTGAGTTTTCTCTTTCAGTGGAAAGGTTTCCAGTGGGGAAACCAGCTGTGCCAGCTGAGCAGGTGAGTGAGAACAGGATAATCTTCTCAAGGGGCTCTCCACTTTTCCAAGGGGGCATGACCCAAGTCCCTGACATCCTGCTTTCAGATAAACCCTGCTGAGAGGTGACTCAGGCAGAGTTTCTGCCTTAAAATACACAAAGATGGTAAATGGAAGCCTGGAAGGGCTTTTGGCTGTCCCTGAGTGTCAGGTCTGTGGAGAGAACATGTCTATGCCAGCCTGAGCTGAATGATCTTCCTAGTGAGCTGAATCAGATGCTGTTCAGCATCTCTCAGCCCAGCAGCTTACAAACAGTTAATATCTCACACACAACTGCTGCTGGGAAGGTCAGGAATGTGACATCCTGGGGGATACACGGCCACCAGACACTGCTGGATGGACTCTTCGTGGATCTGTGTTCCCCCTCAGCCATGTCTTACCTATTATAGCCTTGCCTAATTCCAGATATTGTTCTTCAAGGAAAAATAAGGTTTTTAGGTTCCTTCCACTGTAAAATGAGAGAAGTGTGCACTCCCAGGGCGTAGGTCACCTCCTCCTAGTGCATGTCAGTCGGCTCACAGAGTGGGAATTGCTCTTAACTCCAGTGGTGAGAGATACCAGCACATCAGATACCTGTCATCCAGGCAAAGAGGAGCAAAGCAAAATGATGTTCCTTCATCCATGGCGGCTTTGGCAGCTGACAGCATGGGTGGGGACTAAACTGCTCCCTCAACAGTGCTGTACAAACTTACCTCCTCCATCTGTGGCATGGTGGGCAATCCTTTGAGGCCTTTTCACCTGTAGATGGTGGTTAGGGGCCTTTGAAATGGATAACCCCTTCATTTCTTCAAGTTCAGTCTTCTTCTGGAGACAGGAGCTGGGAGGGAGAGGAGCTGGTACCTCCTTGCCTGCTAGGGAAGAGCTAGCCAGAGCCACGAGCAGCAAGGAGCAGAAGAAAGAGGGGGACACTTGAGCCAAGTGCTGGAGAGGGGAGGGCAGCAGAGGCCCCTGCCTGCAGCACCCTGGCACCTGGCAGCAGCCCTTGGCTCTCCTCCTTGCTGTGTCTTGCCATCCTGCCATCCTGTCCTGTGCCTGAGCAGTCTCTCTTGAAGAGAAACTGTCTTATTCAATGTTGAGACATGCCCTCCTTTTAATTATTTTAGCATTGCTAAAATAAAAATAAAATATTTGTGAAGAAACCTTTCAGGTTTATTTCAGCCTTGACACAAGTTGGCTGAGTTTCAGTTAACTGATTTATACCAAATACTGCTCTGCCATACCCACAGCTTACATTTATCTATGAGGATGAACATAACTGTCAGCAGCAGGTTTAAGCCAGCTTATACAGGACTGCTGGAAGGAGCTGTGTGTGTGTTGCCTTTCAGGCTCAAGGCTGTGGACTGGATTGCTGGAGAGTTGCTTGCTGTGGCCAAGGCCTCTTCCCCTCTGGCTTTCAGTGACTCAGTTGTCAGTATGTCACAGGTGCTGCTTCAGTTCAGGGCTCACAACCCAGATGGTATCACACTCACTCCTGCAAGAACAAGGTGGTACCATCTTCAGCTGTGTGACTCAGCACCCTGGTGGAGCTATCTTGGCTGGCTGACTTGAAGGAGAGAACTAAATCTTAGATGATGAAGAAGGACTTTTCCCACCTCACTAAAAATAATTCTTAATGAAATCTCAATTATAGCCTGAGAATCCTACTAGGATCTTTCACTGGAGCTAACTGAGCACAGCAACTGAGCCTCTAGCAAGACACACAGGATATAACACATGATATGGTTTAGATTGTGCATGTCCACAGCTGAAATCTCGACTGTGAGGGCTCACTGACAAAGCCAGGGAGATATCAGCACAGGAGAAGAGCAGCACCACACAGTGAAATGCAACCTGACGTGCTGTGCCATGAAATCCCACAAGTGACCAGAGATGTCAGCTTAACCACATGTCTTCCAATGAATTTTTTATAGCACCCAGTCAAACCTTATCCCTGCCTGGCTGCAGGGGACAGAGAAGACTGTCTGATATGGCTGCTACCTCTTCTGGGTCACCCTCTGACAAGTGCAGGAATGTGACATAACCACGAAATGGAGAGGACACCATTTTCAGTGCTGGAAACTCTTTCACTGTCAAACTGCCCTCAAGGATGACAAAAGACCTTTTATGAAGGTAGATAACAGCCAAACAAATGCTAATACTAATACTAGCACTTGGATCATCAGACCCAACTAGCATACCTGTTTTGAAACTAGGATGAGAGGCAGAGGTTGGATTTTCATCCATTGCAGGCACTTAGCTGTGGTAAAGAGATATATGAGAGATTTAAATAACAGCACTACCGTGTCTAATTTCCAAGGAGTTCTCACCCTTGGCTGTGTCCTTCACTGATCTCTTGTCCAAAGCTATTAGAAAGCAAAAGTGCACTTAATGGGGAGCCTGGAAGAGATGGCATCCACGGGGGAATAGATTTCTGCTCCAAGTCACACAACTTCTTTACTGATCATTCATATTAAAGAAACAGTTTCTAGGGTACTGATCTGTTATCCTTTGCTTCACAAATGCTTGCTTCTTCCTACACGTATTTTACTTGATTCCTTTTTTCCAAATAGCTGCCCAGCCCTCGGCAGTAGAGTAGAAAGGCGTGTCCCAGGCTAGGAATAGGAGTCATAGCAGGGCTAGAGATTGTGTTGGGAAGCAGTTGGGAAAAGCAGCAGGAAGAAAACATGAATAATTTTACTGAAATGGTAAATCATAAACAAAACAAACAAGCAAACCCAAAAGCAACAGCAAAGAAACAGAAAAACCAAAACCGAAACAAAACAAAACAAAAAAAAAAGGAAAATTTTTTAAAATTTGAGTATGTTTTTCTGAACAGTCTGAACTGACCATTCACATGAATGGGGCAGCTACAGTATGACTCTCTGTTCTACCTTTACCTAGGGAAGGCTCCTTTCCTGGACCAGCAGGCATGGGCTGGTTCTGAGGATGCTGCAAGCACCACAGCAGCAGGCAGGGTGGGATAAGACTTCCTCCTGCAGTTTCTTTCTATCAAGTGTAACTTTCCCATAAAGCAGAAAGCTACTTTTGCTTGCAAACTTGCATCTACTTAGCCTTTTGTTATGAAAATCCTTCTTGCCATCTCTGCACTTCTAATCCCTTTAAGGTATGGCTGAGCGTTTGGTTGCTGCGATACCCTGCCTTTGGCATGGCTCACCTCCTGCTCACCCCTCGTGGCACGGAGCTCTCTGCTGACCTCAGGGGTGTTCAGTGTCCGGCCCTGCAGCCCTAAGGTATCACAAGAGGTGATGCATCAGCCAGGCTGGGGAGGACGCTGGCTCTGGAAGGGAGATGGTGCCCGCAACCCTGAGCTCTATCTCTTCCATTTAAAGACACTTAAATGCCAGAAAGAGCTTTTCAGGCGTCTGTTGAGGGAATTGACAGAATCAAGGGTTTGTAAGAACTTTTGTCCCCTCGTATTTAAAACCTGAGAAGAGGCGTGATGCGAAGAGGCTCGGGATGCCTGCTGCTGGGCTACAAAGGCTTCTTTGTGCTGAATCATCGGGCTAAAAAGAGCCCGGGCTCTCCCCTGCTAAGTGCCCAGTGACTGCTGGCGGACCCCACTGAGCCGCTTTTGTTAGCCAAGATCAGCTGCAGCGTGAGGTGTCTCGGTCCTTTCACTACAAAACAAGCTGCAAAAGGCCCTGGGCGATGAATCCCGATTCTCTTCTTTTGCTCTACCCGTGGAGTTTTCCACTTAAAGCTGTGTGGCTCTGACCCAGGGCCAGAGTGCAAGTCAGTATGGGAGCAGCCTGGACTTAGTGTGAGTAAACGTGGATGATCTGTGGGGTGTTTGTGGAAGAGATGGGAGGATCCTGCATCTCTGAAGTCAATACTCAGATGTGACTTTTTATTACCTTGATGACAGGAGAAATCAGCTGCGAGATACGTGTTCGTCTCAAAAAGGTCACCTCCCAACAAAGCAACCACTTTCCTCTCAGCATTCTCAGGCAGCCCTTACTGTCCTAGGCTTCCCCCTTGGCTAGAACTGGTGCCTCACACAGCTTTGTGCAAGGGACACGGGGCGCTCGTATCAGCTGCACTCGTAGCTCTCCTGTGCAGACGGAGTTTTGCAGAGGCAGGCATTGCATTCATCAGAGTGTGTTGATCCATGGGGCAGATTAGGTCAGAAACATCTCCTGATTATTTGAAAAGTTGTGCTGGACATTTTTGTGAGTCTTGGCAAATACGGATGTACTTTGTATAAAGAATGCTCTTCACACCTGATTAGGAGGAGGTTTAATGGCCCAGAAATGGAAGCAGTGCCCAGAAGATGAGATAGTTTTTCTGCCCCTAGGCTGGATGTACCCAAATGATTGATGAGCAGCCACAGTGTAGCAAACTGAACGCAAATCCCTGTAGGAGAGTGACTTTGTCTCTTTATTGGCAGATGAAGGTATTTTAAAGCAGCACCCTCATGAGGTGGCTGTATCCAAGCTGCCTGACCAGCATGCAGGATATGTGTGTCCAAATCTGCAATTACTCTGAGCATGAGGTATGCCCTCAGGTCTGCATCACATTTCCTGTGTTGCTCTTGAGTTGGTGACATGTGCTGGCTCTGGATGTGCCTTTTGTACTTTTTCTGGTAGCAACTACACTGTCCATCCTGCTCCACCCCTGGGAGTAACCAGGATTCACTCCCTGCCCTTCGTTTCCTGTCTCCGAAACAGCAGCACACTGTGTGAGCTGGAGTCTTGGTGAGCTCCTCAGCGAGTTCACCAGCATCTGTCACTCCTGCAGCATTCACTCACAGTCTCCTGCCTTTGGCCCCTCCTGCTGCCTCACACCCACCCATTGCCATTCCTCTCTCATTCCTACCAATCTTCCCATTTCTATTACTATTAGAATATTCTTCTTTTATTAGAAGACAGTTAAATCTGTAAGGATTTTTTTTTTCTGAATGAATTTCTGAAAGAGATTTTTTTTTTCTTTTTGCCAGGGGATAGAATTAGCATTATGGACATGAAAAGGTAGGAAATGGTGTATTTTTTTTTTAACCAACTGCTTCAAGGGAGAAAATGAGAAACGTTTTTGAGAACAGCTTTCCATTATTTGAGAAAGCAGAAGCTCCATTCCTCATTCTCACACCATCTGTGTTTATTAACCCTGTTTTAGAAACAAAACATCTTTCATGTAAGCCAGGGTAGCAGAATCCAAATAACCATCAAAACAAGTCCAGGATGTGGGAAATCACGGCACAGAAAATTCTTGGGACCTCATGCATGCAGGCCCAAATGCAGCAGAGAATACAGGGTTGGACCCAAGACCTTGGAAAAGGCTTCCGAATTTAGAGACCATAAGTAAGAATGTGAGTTTGTAGTTTAAACAGAGACACATTAAGCTAAGTAGTGGAAAGGTTTAAAGTTTAAGATGTAGAAGTAGTTATAAAGGTAATAAGAAGTTTTAAGGTGTAGGAAGTAGTTTGTGTGTCACTATATGATTATTGGATAGAAATAGTCTACATTGCAGCAGGACATGTGATACAGTTTAATTAGCCATTGGTGTGAAAGTTAAAACAATATGTGTGGGCAGCTAATAAACCTTTAAAACCCCCTTTATCCTGTGGTCTTGTGACCACTGATGACCACTGACCACAAACTCCTGGCATATGCAGTGAAGACGTTCTCACTCCTTGAGGCTGAGGCAATAAATCCTGTTGTAAGATGTCTTCCACTGATCCTATCTCTCTTAAAATTCCAACAGCAGGAGCCACATAGAAAAGTGAACTAAAAAACTTTTATGGTTAGTTCTAAGCTCCATAGGCCTAAGAAAACTGCCTGAAACTCTTTACAGTTCATGTGTGTATGGAGACAACCTGGATCAGCTCTTTGGTGCATCCAACCCAAAATCTTTCCAGCTGTGGCTGTGACAGAATAGGCAAACAAGACTGTAGGGATAGTACAGACACATACAGTTGCTTCCCTTCTGTACTCTCTCAGCCTGTAATATTTTTTAGCATAGTTTGTAAGTGTTTAGCAAGACTTAAAGAATTTTTTTCCCAGTAGTTTGTCCTCGAGCATGAATTCTAGCATTTTCAACAGCCAATGGCAAAGGCCCTATAGGTGGACTACTCATTGCATGAAGGGCTGCTCCTCTTAATTCAAACATCATCCTCTCAAAATTTCTTTTGATGTTCCTGAGTTCTTTACTTGGTTCTGCTGACAGCCATATTCATCTGGCACCTGAGTCCAATTAATTGTCTTTAAATAACCAGTCAGTAATTATTAGATAATAACTGGATAATTAAAAGTTATCTCCCAGCATCCTGGAGAAGCATGACCATAGGGTTATGCTCTACCTTTTATAACTTGGTTTGGGTCTTCCTGATACCTTGGTGTCAGCCCTGTTTTGAAAGTGTACTGTGGGTGTGTAGTTAAAAGTTGGGATTTTTTTAATCTAAATACTGATTTTCCCAATTATGTTAATCTTGTATTTCTTTCGAGACACTAGATACATTTTTAGCTCTGATTTCTGTTATATGCCATAGCTGAAGTCTTAACTTGTTTCTGCAGCAGTGTCCAGCATGCCTTTCCCACTCCAGTGAATGCATTATGATGCCGATGTCCAGCAGATAAGTGCTTTACTGGAGTGTATTTACCAATCATTCTTTAAAGGGAAGATCTTTTTCTTTCTGGGATTTTCAGATGTTGTATCTCATTCCATGTTTGTTGCCTATAAACTCAGAGTCTAAGAAAAGATGTTTCTAGCATTAGCAATTCAGATCAACAGAAATTCTGAATGTGCATAAAACACTTCCTCAGCCACAGAATCTCACATTGTTCAGTCCAAACTGCTCCTGTTTGGGGGTAAATGATGGGTGCCAGGCAGAGCACACCCCAAGCTGGAATGGCAAGGACAGGTTGCAGGCTCAGCTCTGCCTGAGACAAGATCATTGGAAGGGCTTGAGAAAAACAGATGTTTATGTTGCACGCATGTTTGGGCTGAGTGGCTTCCCATGAGGACTCACAGAGCCAGCCTGTGATATCCCTTCAGTGTGAGGCTCCTCTGGTTTTTGACTGACCCTCTGTCAGGATCAGCTGTGCTCCATCTCTGCTGGAAGGGTGGCTGGTGTCTCCCCAGGTCTGGAGGAAGCATCATGGAGAAGGAGAAATGCAGGTCTTAGGGAACACTAGTGATAAAGCAGAAGCAAAGACACCCCGACAGCTGGGTACCATTGACTTCCAACAGGCTGGAAGTTACATTTTATTTAGACATTTAACAGAAAGCAGGTAATTAGCACTAAGGTCATAACCCAGCAGAAATACAACATGGATCATACTTGATGTAACACTTATTGTCAGAAAAACTCTTTGTACATAAGCCCACAAGATATCATGCATGGAGTAAGCATGAAAGATTGCTCCCCAGGTGGTGGTCCCAGGAAACTCGCCAAATTCTGTCAGTACGTGATTTTTACTATTCAGTTCCCATTCTTCCTTTCCCTGTAAACAACTTGATCTGGATGTAAACCGTCAGGAAATGCTACAATGGAACAAATGCTCAGGGCTGTGCAGAGGCCACACAACTCCACTGGGCAGGACTCTTTAGTGTCCCTTTGAGGGACCCACAGTTGTGTCTGTCCAGGACAGGCACTTGTCCTCCAGTTTGTTTCTGCTCGTTTTCCCCATGCTTGACTAAAAACCTGTCTGTCCTGAGCAGGAGCAAGCCTCCCTGCAGGTGGCCACTCAGTTCTTCCATAGGCTGAACTCTGTTGTGAGAGGCAGATGGACTTTAGGCCCTTCCAGGGAAGTAGGGTGGAAAATCAGAAGATCTAGAATAGCTTGTTTTCTCTTTTAATTTGTACATGAAAATAAATAACTCAGTGCAGTGATATCCTTGGGGTTAATAAGAGGTTAATATCAAGGCTGTATTACCTTTTTCATCTTTCTTTCCAACTTTCAATCTGTAGTTAATTTTTTTAAATTTGCCTGGCAAAACACAGGCATGGACCACAGATGCTTCTGGGACTGCAGCAGGAATGAGGTAGGGACAGTGGGGCTTGGTATATTATTTTCAGTTTCAAAACATTTTCTCTATTCCAGAGCTGGAAATATGTATTCTTTAAAAGCACAGATCCTGCAGTGCAGAATCTTCTGCAGCAAGCCTCCTTACCAGGAAACTGTGAAGTATGTCACACCTCAGATTACTTAGTGGACACTCAATCCTTAAACTTTTAGACCACCTTCTATTGCTTCCAATATTAAGGCTTAGCCCAAGCTCAACATTCAAACTAATTCCCATTTAACTGCTGTGGACGGTGTCCTGTATATTAACTTCTCAAATGCTTTCTGTGTCAGTCCTAGTTCATTACCAGCCTTATCTTTCCTGGATCATCCCTTCCCTTTGCTGGCACAA
This sequence comes from Prinia subflava, assembly GCF_021018805.1. Taxonomy (NCBI): domain Eukaryota; kingdom Metazoa; phylum Chordata; class Aves; order Passeriformes; family Cisticolidae; genus Prinia; species Prinia subflava. The sequence goes on along the minus strand of NC_086250.1, from coordinate 58,713,925 downwards.
ATGTCTGTACAACAGTGACAAAACAGAGGAGCCACCAGAACAGGATTAAAACAAAGCTTGAAAGAAAGGAAAAAAAAAAAAAAGGTTTGTTTTAATATGGATCAGTTCCTCAATCCTGTGCTTCATATCATCAGGAGGAAGTGAAAAAAACCAAAAAACAAATGGACAGTGAGGAGCAAATAGTGCATAAAAGGACAGCCTAAACTATAAATGCATGGACAAGATCAGTCTCAGTCACTTGGCTTTAGACAATATAAAAATCTTCTTTAAGATTTCAAGTATATTTTTAGCTTTAAATCAGTGGTTCTCCTCTTTCTGAAACAATCTCCAAAAATGGAGAATGACAACAATGGAAGAAAAAATGGGATCAATACTCTGAGTATGAGTATGGAGTGAGCAGCTCTTGTCTAAGTGTCCAGCCTCGTTCTTGGCTCCCTGAGCTCCCCAGGAGACCCTGGAGGGTCAATACTTAATTTTATTTTCTTGATTTCTTGCAGTCTTGGAGACTAAAGTGGGACTCTGCTCTGTGCAAAAGAGGGAGAGTTTAGAGGCTGTGCCAGGTAATCCTGGGAGATGTGTCCTGGCTCAAACACACTGCTTGGACTGGAGTGGGTTCATTCCAATCTGAATTTCTGCCTTCAAGAGGACTCCCCGAGGGGATGAATTCTGACCTGCAGCTCACAGAGACAGAAGAAGAAAGCTCCAGCACTGCCATTCAGCCCTTCATTCCCAACAGTCCCCCAGTGTGCATCATCCACCGCCTCCATTCCTTGTGGCAGAGGCATCAAGGATGGTGGCTCTAGGCCCTCTGCAGGTACAGGTTAATCTTTGGTGTCTGATTTTGATTATTTGATTGGAAACAAAAGGAAATACTAAGCTGTCATGGCAAAGTGTCCTGGCCAAGAGGCCCAGGTTACCCATGCTACTGATACTGAATACATGTGCTGCTGCTGGGAGCTGCTTCTTGTGGGTGCTGGGGTTTGTTCTTTCTGAGAGCTTTGAGCAGAGATTCCTGCTGGCATTAGGCTATGAAACACAGCTCTGTGGTACTGCTGTGCAGAGCGTGGGAGGAAAGCCCCTTTTCAAGTGTGTGGTGATCACGCCCAAAGCAGGGCTGTGGGAGCAGCCCATAAACAAATTGACCTTCACTCTTGCACAGAGACCACAGGAGACCCCAGGCTGCTCTCAGGTTTCTGAGCAGGGCTATGCAGTCCTTCCCTCAGACCAACTGGAAAAATGATTGCAATGCGAATCTTCTGGAACTGCAGAGTCCTACAGCTCCAAAAGCAACATAAATTTGTCAAAGGTCCCAATCACTCTAAAAGTGTGAAGAAACAGGACAGAGGTAAACACAGGGGAAAGATAGAAATGTACTGCATGGCTGCTATTTTGGGATATGAGTTTACCTTTTAATTAAAAACAAGGTCTTGAAGCTTAGGGAGAATCTCCACTTAGGTCTGGATCCTATTTCTTTGCTGCTCCTTTTATTTACAGAGTAAGTTGCAGAAAGCTGTTGTTATTTTAGACATGAATATTTTTATTTGAGTGTTACTGCCTACCAGAGACTTTGATTTTTTTTAAATGTTGGATAATTTTGTGTTTTGAGTAGGAAGCTTCAACTTCACAGCAGTTCTACACAGGCCCTTCTGCTATCCACCAGTCTGGGCAAGATAAACCTGTAACCAAGACATTCCTCCCTTAACCTCTATGGCTTTATCATGATTTTATTATTGCTCACCTTACTGTGGACTCTGAAAAGATATGGGGAGTATCTGAAGTAGTTTAAAACTATTTAATCTTTCAAATACCTGGAATGCAGGCAAGTATCCCTATATATCCACCCAGCCTCCAATTTTGTCTTTGCTTTCTAACTGCTGAATGATTTAGGGGTGGCAGGGCCAGGTGAGCTGCTAGCACCGATCTCTGCGGGGAGCCAGCTTCCTCCCACCCCTCAAAATGCACTAACCACCTCTGCTCCCACATCAGATGCCTTCCCAAATCCTCAGTCCATGCCCAAAACGTCTGTGCTGTTTGTCCTGCACCACCCTATTGCTCACAGGAGAGGGGACCCCCATGGGCACCACCCCAGTGTGCCCACACTTACAGTGGAAGGGAGCAGCCAGGCAGCATCAAGGCAAGAAAAGTCTCTGAAAAGCAGCAGAATTAGCAATGTCTTGCATGCCAAAGCAAGTCCTAAGGCAGGCAAAGCAGCAGCCAGGAAAGATAGAGACCCATTCCCAACATCCCACTTTGTCCATCCCTCCACCTCAGCACAAGGTGGGAGGCAGTGGGCAGCTCCAGTGCCGGCACCCTCATCCTGCTCCATGGCTCATCCATCAGGAGAAAGGAGGAGGATTAGTGCTTGCCATCAACGTGGGCAACTGCCTGCCTGCCAGGCTTGCTCTTTAAAACAGGCTGTCAAGCACAGATAGCTGTTGAATCAATATGTGCCTGGTAGCTGTTGATGCCACTTCTGCCAGCACAGGGTGGGCTGAGCCACTGCACACCAGGAGGGACTGAGGCTCTGAGAGACAGGATGCAGCGCTGACTCCTCAGTACCCATATCAGATGACTGTGAGAAAGCAGTCAAACAGGAAGACTTCAGTGATGGTGTCTCTGTGCTGCTGCTGCCAGCGCCCCCTCCCCGTGCCCACCATGAATGTTTGCCAAGCACAGAGGAGACTGGATATACTATGGTTGGTCAGTTCTTTGAATGAGATGTGAAAGCAGGGGCCTCCACTACCAGCCTCGACAAATCCTTTCCACATCCTGAACAGATCATGCAAATCAGCTGACATCCAGCCTGCTGTCTCCTCTTCCTTTGGGCAGCTTCTCACGCCCATCCCCAGGCTGCGGATTGCTGTGGGTAATAGTTGTGACCGTTCATCCAGACCATGGCTGCCTACCTGTGCTTGTGTGGAGGCCCCGCTGCTCGATGGTCCCATGGCAGAGGGGCTGTCTGGCTACTTGGAGCTGGTGTACTTGGTGACAGCCTTGGTGCCCTCGGAGACGGCGTGCTTGGCCAGCTCCCCCGGGAGCAGCAGGCGCACGGCCGTCTGGATCTCCCGGGACGTGATGGTGGAGCGCTTGTTGTAGTGCGCCAGGCGGGAGGCCTCTCCAGCAATGCGCTCAAAGATGTCATTGACGAAGGAGTTCATGATGCCCATGGCCTTGGAGGAGATGCCCGTGTCAGGATGGACCTGCTTCAGCACCTTGTAGACATAGATGGAGTAGCTCTCTTTCCTGCTTTTGTGACGCTTTTTATCACCCTTCTTCTGGGTCTTCGTCACGGCTTTCTTGGAGCCCTTTTTGGGGGCTGAGGTTGATTTTGCTGGTTCTGGCATCCTGAGAGCTCTTTTGCTGCGTCTTGGAGCTGCTCAGAGAGAACATAAAAAAAAAAATCTAATTCTTTTTTGACCTTCTACAGAATAATTGTACTGCAAGATGAGAGAGTCTGAGTTGAAGGCAAGCAACAGCTCAGAATCTGAGACAAATACCCCATGACCCTGGGCAAGCATTTCTGAACTGCCAGCAAGAATTTCTCTGGTTTGTGTATGGCTTTTTGTTGTTTTCTGTTTAAATACCTGCAACACTGGCCTTGTCAATATATCTGAACACAAGCCTAATTGGTGTCTACCTTGTAAATATGAGATGAAGCCTGAACATCTGAGAACACTGCAGTTCCAAAGAAAACACTAACTGCAGCATGGATTAAATCAAATCTTGCTGGAATGGGCCCAAGACTGTTGCAAGGTATCACTGCAGCCACCTTTACATGAGACTGGTCAAAATTATTCTATGTGGTTTAAAATCTCCAATAAACCCTTTTTTATTTGCATGTAGATAGAAGTTTATTTCTGTGGCTATTGTCTGACACCATGTTTTTCCAGTGAAATATAAAAAATAATATCGTTTTAAGCTAGCTAGCTGAGCTACAGGAATATATCAGTATTCACATTTGCTATCAAAAAATACCAGAAAATACAAAAGCTTAGAGGAGGTGGCAGGAATCACCTGGGTGAGAAACAGAAATGTAGATAGGAGTCAAAAAGCAAAGTGCTTTTGGGCTACATGTTGATAGAAAAAAAATGTTTCCTGCTATTTGATGCTTTTTTGCTTTTGAGAGCAAGCCTTTGCTGGACAGTTTATACCAAGATGCCGGATCCTCCCTCTGAGTTTTCCTCATTAGATCACAACATGCAGAGCCGTGACCTGCAGCTGACTGCTTGTTGGGGGTTAGATTTGTTTCTTTTTTACCTATAAAATTTTTTCCCCTAAGTTGCTAAGAAACTAATTACTGGGTTACTGGTACTTAAGCAAAAAACAAAAGAAGTGGCCAGAGGAGAGGAGTGCAGCACCTGGCTACCTCTGGGAGTCTCTCTCAGGGGGAGCTACCGAGAGTTCGGGGGCAGGTAAGGGACGGGGCTGGGGCAGCTGCCCTCTCTCGCTCTCGGCTTCGGAACGAGGACGGCCAAGCTGTTGCTTACTGCCGGTGGAATCCGCTATCATCACAGGAGCCCAGTCCTAGGGATCGACCACCATCTGCTCGTGTGACCAGGAATTCCGAGCTCGCTTCTTCCTGCCCTGCGGGAGCCGCTGTCCCGCCCCGCCGCTGCTCTGGATTTCTGTACGCGGGCCCCGCGGCCCCTGCCCTGCCAGGACATCCCGCAGTGCCAGCTACACCGCGGAGCTCCTGGTACATCCCACCCACCAGCCCGGGATTCCTGCTCATTCCTGCCCCTCCAGCTACACCGCGGAGCTCCTGGTACATCTCATCCACCAGCCCGGGATTCCTGCTCATTCCTGCCCCTCCAGCTACACCGCAGAGCTCCTGGTACATCCCACCCACCAGCCCGGGATTCCTGCTCATTCCTGCCCCTGCAGCTGGGTGCTCCTCAGAGTCCTGCAAGGGAGCACTGGGATCAGACTGCCCCAGGGTTTTGTGAGGCAAAGCCTCTCCTCCATCCCTTCCTGTCCCGGCCAAGAAGGCTGTCACGAGGTTCCTGGCTGTTTTGTTGTTAATGCCATAGTTATTGTTTGCTTTTTATAAATACCAGTCAAGAACTGTTATTCCTATCCCCATACCTTTGCCTGAGAGCCCCTTCATTTTAAAACTATAGTCACTCAGAGGAAGGGGGTTTGCATTCTCTGTTCCAAGGGAGGCTCCGGCTTTCCCTGGCAGACACCTCTCTCTCAAACTAAGACACTGCTCTCATCCAGAAGTGCAGTAACAAAAACCAGTATGTAAACCCATCCAAAAACTGTGTGCCTCCCCTACACTACAAATTTACATGTGCTTTACTTCATGGGCCAAGGGGAATAACTGTGTTGCAACCTGGTAAATGATTTTGTGTTTCAGACAACACTTTGAACACTCCTTTAAAAGACAAGGCTCCTCCAGCTTTTGCTGAAGGATAAGCTTACAGCATCACCCCAGGGCTTGGGTTTTGCTGCTCTGCATCTCCTTTGAAGATGACCTAGGAATTACAGTCTGCTGGCCAAGAGGGACTAGTAGAGAAAAAAGAGCTTCAGGGCTGATGGCACATGGGAAAATGGGTAGAAGTAAACAGAAGAGAGAAAGCTGGAATGTAACATATGGTCTGCACACTCTGAGTATCAGAGAAGGACCTAAACAGTGCCTGTGCCAAGGCAATGGCTGCACGCTCAGCCCTGCCTCTCCTCCTTGGGAATGAGGGAGTGAGATGTCCGATTTCTCCATCCACATCAGAGCCAGATGCAGCAGCACTGCTGCAACCAAGTCTACACAAAGTTCCCGGTTGCTCCCTGTGGGATGTCTCCACATCTTTGATCCTGAGGCTGGATTTACGTGCCCACCCACACCTCAGTGGATACCAGCTCCTGCTTCTGAATCATATGAAAAACCTCCAAGGCTCCAAATCAGGCTACCAGAAACCTCCCTGGCTCCAAATCAGGCCATGAGAAACCTCCCTGGCTCCAAATCAGGCTACCAGAAACCTCCCTGGCTCCAAATCAGGCCATGAGAAACCTCCCTGGCTCCAAATCAGGCTACCAGAAACCTCCATGGCTCCAAATCAGGCCATGAGAAACCTCCATGGCTCCAAACCAGCCCAGCTGCAGGGGCAGGTCAGCATTGCTTGGGATGCTCTGGAGTGGGGAGGAAAGGTCACCACAACACCCTCCTCCAAAACACCCTCCTGTCTAGACGCCAAAGTCAGCACCAGTGTCCTTAGAGCTGGGTTTATGCTTCAGAAAAGCAGTTTCTTCTCCAAAGACATGATTTTCATGGACTAAGTTTTTGACTCTGCCACTTCATGTCCTTTCTTGATTCTTTCTGGCATTCTTCCCAGTGGATGCATTTGGAAGGGCAAGTGCTGGACTGCCTCAGAAGTTCTGGACACCTTTCAAAACTGACACCTGCCCCCTTAAACACTACATTTTTTTTCCTCTGAGGAAATCACAGTTTTTCTTCCTTTTTTTCTCTACTTGGGAAGCAGTACTGGGAAAAGAAATCCCCTACTGCTCTGTTTGTAGACTTGAAAATATGTCTTTTCAATGGAAAATTATTTTTGTACAAGGAGAAATAACTATGCACTTGCTCCCTTTTCTTTGGAGCTCATTTCCTGACTGGAAAACACCACAGCAGAAAAATGCAAATGAATATTTCTTAAGCTTTTTGAAAAGTACATCCTTCTAAAATATGTATTAATTCTTAAGTGCATTTCTGCTGCGGCTTTTTAAACATGAATAGAGCTCAACAGACACCAGAGTGATTTCACAGGGCTCCAGAACGGGTCACATCTACAGGACATCTCTGTCCATTTGATCAGCAAACACCCTTGGGTAGCACAGCCAGGCTCTCACTCCTCTCCCATGCATGGCTGCAAAGGGGGAAGCAGCGATGCTGAAGTTCAGAGATCAGCACAAAAGCTTGTGCTTCTCTCCAGCCACTTTTTTGCAGCTGACTGTTTAACAGGTAAATAACACCTTCTTTGAAAACAGGTTGTGTTCTTTGAGGTTTATTCTGGCAGTGCCTAGCACACAGAGCCTGAGTGCATTTGCCAGGTGCTAAATAAATAATGTTAATAATGGTCAACAGTATCAACAATCCTTCTATCAACAGTGCAGTGCAACCCACAGCAGGTGCTGCTCTGGTATAAAGACAGAAGTAGTGGGATTATTCCCAAAGTGTGGAGAACGTGTTGAGGAAAACGAAAAAGTGAGCTTTAAAAGAATGTGGGGTTTTTTAATAAAAATAGTTGCATATCTTTGTTTCCTCAAGAGAAAAAAAAAAAAAGAGTTGGAGAGAGAATCTGAAGAGGTTAACAATTATTGGTTTTTATTTTTGAAGTGTTGCCATCATGATTGACTTCTCTACTGTGAGGTAGACCATTGGGTACAGGTTGCTCAGAGAGGTTGCAGGATCTCCATACTTGGGGATACTCAAAACCTAACTGGACATGGCTCTGAGAAACCCACAGTGGCTGGTCCTGCTCTGGGCATGGACTAGACTCAATGTTTGCCAGAGGCACCTCCAGCCTCATCCATTTGTGACTTTTGGAGACTGAAACTGGGTAGAACACACTTTACGAGCTGTTCCCTGGACTGACATTTCCCATGGGATGCTGCAGCCCATTAAGATTCCCACATGGACCCCTATGAAGAGATGGTGTTCATCTCCAGGTCCAGCCACTGAGGTTCCTGGGACACAGGGTATGGCCATGCAAGAAAAGGCACTTTCAAGCAGCTCATTTGGAAAGTTTCAGATTTTTGAGCAAAATCTCTGGGAACATTTTATTTCTTTATGGCTTTGTATGCTCTGAGTTAAATCAGTTATCAGTGCTAGCAGTTTTTCCTTCCTCAGAAAACCAACAACAAAACCAACCACAGTAATTTTTCCAGCCAGTTCCAAGCAGCAGCCTGACTGCTGCCAGAAACCAGAGCGCTGTGGAGTGACAGATACATCTTCCTTTGTGTTGACACTCCTTTCCTCAGCATCATTAAAAGGAAAGTGAACGGAAAAACATATTCAAAGATACAAATCACCACAGGCTCTCAGATCTGAAATGGGAGAAGAGCCCTGCTGAGAAATCCCACGTGGAACCTGATGCTGTCTCTTTTCCCCAGGCTTGATATATCAATGGAGAGAAACAGGCAGGGAAGCTCCTGCAAGATTTTTGTTCATTTTTTGCCTTGCTGCTGAATCTGTAGAACCAGTGCCAAGCTGCTGCCATCAGTGTGCATGGGTGGCAGTGGGTGGACTATGAGCTGGCCTTTTGGACCTCTCCTAATGCAGAGCTGAAAACAGCACTTGGATTTTTTTTACTTTCTTTTTTCTTTTGAAAGCTGTCCTTGTTATGATAAGCTCTGGGGAATCCACTGTAAATTCTCATGCCCTTTCTGTAATTTCTTAGTCAACCATAAAAGCTACATTTCTAGAATCAGCGTTTTGTTCTTAGCAGGTTTTGGTGACAAATTAAACATTTGTAGGAAAACCTCAAACTCTCATTTTTTGGACATCTGAAATTCTGATTATTTGTTAATCTTCTGATGTTCTACTTTAATCCTTGCTAGAGCAAATGAGAGCTAATGGGCACCTGCTGATAATTCTGCCCTTTACATAGGAATGTTTTGTCCATTCTGTCCAATTATTGCCTCTTTCCTCATTTTCTCCTACTATATAAAAGAAAGAATGCTTGGCTTTATTCCTGCATGCCAAGAAATACTGAATGAAATTTGCTGGTGCTTTTTGTTTTATTTTCTTTGAAACACAAAGGGCAAGAAATTAGGGAATGTTTCCACCACAAGGAAAAGCCTTTCTAATGGATTCACCTGCTCTGAAGTGCTTGTAGGATCTGGTAAATATAGTTTACAAATTACCAGGTGTCAACAAATGACTGTTATTGGAAAAGAGAATTTCTGCAAACTGCAAATCCCCTTCCTTTTATTATGTATGGCCATCTACTATTATACAAGAATTTGTTCATCTGTCAGGTGTCATTATATAGCAATAGCTGAGAAAACAAACAATATTTGCAATTATTTGGTAGCAAGCTCTGCCTCAGGTATAAAGCAGATCAGAAGCATGATGAGTCATTGTGAGACATTGGTGATGTTGCCTCGTGCAAAAACTGATAGTCATATTTTGGTCTGGAAAGAATTTTTCCCTTGGTATGTTGTCTAGCATGTGATGATGAGGTAATATTTGCTTTGAAGGAGGAGGAGAATTTCCTAGAATAAGGTAAACTAATCTGAAATGCCTGATTTTTTTCCAATGGTGGAGGGGTGCAGAAAACCATTTTGAGATCCTACGTTTCCTCCCAAGTAATCCAGTACCAGCACTAAGACCCCATCCTCAGTTCCACATGCTCTGCTGCACTTAGTATCTCTGCTCCTGTAAGGTTTTCATTCAAATGGCCACCTTTCAAAGTTGGATATACACATGCAGTTTTAGAGTGAACAGAAGACTGACTATAGTCAGTCTATAGGACTGACTGACTTAAAACTGAAGATGAACCTTACTCATTGACAAAGAAAGAAATGCTACAAACTCAGTCCCTGACACAGACACACAATGCTCACATAGATCTTCAGATTTCTTTAGAACAAATACAAGCAGAACAGAGCACTGTGTCCGAGCTCTTTGACTGATACTTATCTTGCTTGTGTTAACCCATTGCTTGGGAGTTCTGTACAGAATACTACAGGAATCTTTTCTGTTCTTTCCTATAATTTCAATTTATGAATTTTAGAAAGCACATTTTTAATCACTGGTAACAGCTGTAATTTCTTGTGCTACTTCTGCCCAAGTTGCAAGTACTTCTCAGGGATGTAGGGGTATCAGTGAGAGATTATCTGTTATTACCTACAAAGTAAGGAGCAGGACGCTACATCAGAGCTCTCTGCAGAGAAGATACATAGAAATTTTAAAGAAAATAAAATCTTATATATGAGTCAAGTAGAGCAACAGAGAGACAATGCTGCAAGAAGAATGACTGTCAGAAGTACTGCAGTCCTTATGCTGATTTAAAAGAGTGTCTGAAGTCAAGGGGGATTTAACACAGGTCTGAAAGCACAAGTACAATGTTTAGAGGTGCTTAGCACCAACAGCTGACATTGCTTTCCACTGGAATCCAAAAGGCTCAGTACTTTACAAAAATCAGACTTCATATTTTATCAAGATTTTGTTACCGTTAATAAACAAGTACTTAAAAAAGCTTTATTACCTGCTCTTTGTAAGAGAACTTATTGTATACTTGCTTAGGGATAGCTCCAGTCTACATGCTTGAGCAAGTACCCAATAAATACAAAAAGGAGAATGATGTTTTCTATGGATCAATACCTGTTAAATGTATGTGTGGTACACCCAGTACCAGCATCTGCTATAATTACACTCCAGTCAGCTTTCTCACATTGCCAGGGTTTCAGAGAAACCTGAAGGAGTTAGATTTGATGACCCTTGTGGGTCCCTTCCAACTTGGAATATTCCATGATTCTGTATTATCACAACCATCCTCAGGAAGCCCAACAGAGTCCAACAGAGAACACAAGCAAGCTCACTTCCTTCCTGCGGTTTTATCAATAACTCAAAACCTCACACATAAAATGCAGCATGAGCTTCCTCTCTAAGTTCTAGAATCATGAGGATTTTCTGCTTCTGCCACGATTCCTTTCCCCAAGCAACAGCCTTCTTTTCCCTTCATATCCCACTCCAACTCAGCTGGACCCACTGGGAGCCAACCTGTCAGCAGCAACCCCATGTCCAATTGCAGGGTTTAGTTCCCAGCCTTAGACTGACCCAGCAACATTGCTCTGGAGGTGGGGAGAGGCCAGAGCCTGCCAACCATGTAAGCACAGTCCAGCTGACCTGGGACAATCCTGCTGGGCAGAAGCAGTAAGACATCACAGCAGCTCCACTGCTCAGAAGTGCCTGCTCACAAGCTCTACACATCTTTTTGGTGGTTTGCAAACTATAGACTATTTGAGATGGGTGTGAGAACCAAAATCATAGATGACTGGGGTCTGTAATACCAATGGAAGAAAGGTGCTTTACTTATTCCATAACACCCTATGCCATTGAAAATAAAAAGTGCAGATTTGAAATAAACTGCTCTGTGCTGTATCAAAAATTAAAATCCCTTGCTCTTTATCCACATAATTTCAATTTCTCTAGAAAAGGAGAAGAGCAAAAACTCATTAAGGCTGATATATCTAAATAACTCCTTCTACGGTGGAGCAATCGTTTCAAAACTAGTAATGACACTAAGCCTAAAGAACAGCTATCACTTTTAAGCAAACTATTTTTATACATTTTATGGAGCAATGGAGAATTATCAAAATTCTAGACTATTTTACCAAGTGCTGGAAAAGGCATCCATTAAAAATGTGCTCATTCAGCCATTCAGCCAAAAATAGGAGAGAAGCTACAGCCCAACACCTGCAGGCCGTAGGGAGAGAGTGGGTGGGAGAGGGAGAGGCAGCCTCCCCAGGAGATGAGAGCTGCTCTGAGTTAAGGTAGGAGTTCTGTGGGAACCAGTGCAGACACATGCAGCACCTCTTCCTCCTACAGACCCCACACCCAGGCTTTAGTAGGTTCCTGTAACCCTTTTCTGGCAGCACAGATAATTTATGTAGCAAAAAGAAGCAAAACCTGAGATTGTACCTCAAAATGTGTGCTTTGGCCAAACCACACTGACAGGGAATAGTAATTTGGACATAAACCCATGCTGAAGTGGAAAGCTATGTGCCCATATTAGGCTGAAGACCAGACCAAGGTCATTAAGGCTTTTATTAGTGATGTGATAGGTACATCACAATGTAGGTGTTACCTCATATTCTCAATGCCATGAAAAAATAAACCCAGCAAAACCTTTTAAAACCTTCAAGGTATGTATATGGGTCCAAGGTATGTATGCCCAACAGACCTGGATGTTACCACCATCATCTCTTCCCCTCCACGAGAAGAAAGTGTCAGGCAAGGGCATGATGTATGCAGCCACAATCAATCATGACCAACATTCCTTCCAAATGAGAGTCTCTCACTTCAACCAACTTCCCAGTCACATTACTCACATTTCAGCAAGCCCTGAAAATGGTTTTAGAAAAAATAGCAGAAAGCATGCAATCAAAAAAGTCAGGGATATGTGAAAGTTGCTTTATCATGGTGGTAAAGCCTGGGTGCCTGGGACCACAGAGTGTAAACATGGGAGGTGGGGGTTCCAGATAGGTATACTCTAAAGGACTGCACTCCATGCCACAAACTAAAGGACAGCAAGTAGCACAGCATCTGATTTCGTTGCTACAGGATACTGAAAATACTGTAATGTGTGTATTAATAATTCATTTGGCATGGTAAAAGCAATTTTACTGTAAAACAGGGATGTGTGACTATTACTGGGGCCTGCAGGGAAACAAAGATAAATGTCCTTCCCCAGATCTCGCATCATTCAATAACCTGATTGGGAACACGATCCAAGACTGCTGATGCTTTTTTCTGCTGCTGCCACCAGAGATCACATTACCACAGGCAGAGAGTCCTCTGAGCATTAAAGGTCATCTTCTGTAGGAAACAGGAAAATGGAGAGTCTGTTAGATGGCAGGAGAGGAGAGAAGCAGGTCTGGGACAGGCAGCTCTGGCCAAGCTCCTCTGAAGAGACAAGCTGGCTTTTCTCCAGAAACAGATAGGGGGAGCACTAAAGACACAAGAGTTACTGAAGGTAAAAGTAAACTCTGAAACAAGAACTGACAATAAACTGTTTTAAAATGTTCATGAATAAATTCACACTGGAGATGAGAGGGAACCTCACTTACATCCTTACTTGGAAGTGGGAAGATAAAGGCAAGGGAGGAGGGGAGAAAGACAAAGAAACCCATTCCTTCCATATTTCAAAGACAAAACTTGCTATTATGAAATTCTAGGAAATAGCTCCAGCATAGCAAGTAACTGTTCTATATTAACCAGGCAACATTTTTCTATGTTGCTGTGCTACTGAAGAATTGTTATCAAAATGCACAGATGTCCTTCACTTTGTACTTCTCCTTCCTTTATTCTTTTATTTATTGTTCCTTCCTTCTTTTTCTCACATCCATTGCAAGTGCCAGGAGGTTCAAAGCCCCAGCAGGTTTGCTGCCGCTTGGTCCTGTCTCACATGTGGTATTTGTACAGAGACTAACACAGCACTTTGAACAGCCACAGTGTTGAAAAACTGGCAGGTCTCCAGAAACTTTAAAGGAAATGGCTGTCAAGTTAGCCCATGCCCAAATTCCACATTGTACAAATTGCTTGTGAATACTGTTTTTATTTACCTCTAATTTGTGATAGCATCATTATTGCATGGATTTAGCGTGCTCATCACTATGCTGATGCAAGCTATAAAACACCATCTCCCTTCCAGAGAAATCAAGGCATAATTGGGGATACATCAATATTTAAATCAGGCAAGGGTGCAAAGAGCAATATGCTGAAGACTTGGTTGCAACCACCAGACCAAGTGAAGAAAATGGGGGCTGCTGGACAGAATGACGGTGGTCCTGGATGGTCAGTAGCAATTAGAACAATTAAATGTAAAGCTTGCTTTTCAAAACTCAGAAGGGTTTTCAAAGACAGCAGGTTTAAAATGCCAGTGGAGTGCCATATTAGCTGTACAATACTGTTATTTTTAACCATCCTTGGCTCCATCCTCCCACACTCACTTTCCTCCTGAGCTTTCCACGCCCTTAGTTTCCCCACCGCTTTAGTCCGACAGTCTCCCAAGCTGTTTCTTCCTTGGATGAAGTGCTCACCCTTTGCTCTTCTCTCTCCCTGCTAGTGCCTCTCCCAGCACACTCCCTCCACAGAGCTCATTAGTGCCTCTGCTTGCAGAAGCACATCTTTGCAGGTGACTGCTAAGTCCTTTTCTTGAGTTGTGTCCCAGTTATCAGGCAGCTGCAGTCGATAAGGAGGATGGCTGGAGCTGGGCTGGGGATGCAGAGTGCAGGAGAGGAGATAATATGGGGTTAATTCTGGCATGTCAGAAAGAGGAGGGTGGTACAGGACAGACAAGATAGCTGCAGCCACTGTATCTTCAGGACAGAGCTGCTGCACCTGCAGTGCATTTTAAGACACACACCTCAAGAATGAAAACAGCCTAAAAATATTTATATTAGGTATCGTCAGACAGCTCCTTCCTGACAAGATGTTCTCTGTCTCCTGTCTCATAGCACCCCATTTGTTATTCAGTCAATTTCCAGGTCCCCCAGAGGACCCAAAGAGGACTTCTGCCTTTCTGTCACTGGAAGCAGCTTCCCTTCCCTATGCTTCCTTCACTGATATTTACCAATGGTTCACTTCAGTCCTTTCCATTTTCCCCTTTCCTTCCTCTTGCTTGATTCTACCTGCCTTTGTGATAGAGAAATGAGAAGACTCAATGCTTGTCAATACCAAATGCTTTCCCTGACCTCCCTTCACACTAGGTTTTATCTTTATGTGCTGAGCTCTAGAATACTTTCTTTTCTGCCCTTCCCCTACATCATTTCAAGAAGTTCTTCAGAAAAATGTCACATTCTTTTCTGCTCCAGCTTTCTAGTGTAACTCATGTCCTCTTTGCAACTCCCAACAACCTGGGGTGGTTCTGTTCTCCCACCCTTTCTTCCATTGCCTCCTGTACACACTACCTATTGCATTGCCACCTCTGTGTTTTGTTTTCATTTCTACTTTGCAGTCTTCTTTCATGCAGTATTTTCTGTTTGACAAATATCAGTCTACTTCATATGATCTCTCTCCCTACAAGAGACACTCACACAGGTTATACAAACAGGTTATAAGGAGAGATCTGATGTGCCCAAAAACATGCATGTCTTTCCTGACTCCATCTAGTGCAGGCACTGCCTCTGACAAACTTTGCCCACTTAGATCCTTGATCATTGTCGCTAAAAGCTCAATTTCCCCCTCAGCACACATCACCTGCAGTGATTACCTAGAGGATGGTCCTCTACCTTCAGCTGATGGATTTCAACTCTCCAGATGACACATATTGTATTAGAGATGTGTTCTTTGCAAATGGAAACTCTCTTTTCCATGGTCCTCAGGTAAAGGCTATTTTTTAAAAAATAACACAGAAAACCCCACTGCATTGGGCCACCCATGTACTTTCACCAAATTCAGGAAAAATCCCTCACCCTATTTTATAATAAGTTTTAAGGCTGATTTGAAAGGTAAAATATTCCTGCTCCAAGAGGGTCGATGAAATAATATGACAAGGTTGGTGATTAAGTCTCACCACAAAGGAAAATGTTGAGTTGATGTAGGTGGCATATAAAACCCCCCACTCTCTTTATGAGTCAGGTAAGCTGCCAGAAACCGGAGGTGGAATCTGTGGGATGGAGCTGTTTTCATTCCAGCCAGTTAGTAGTAAGCTCTTTGAACAACAACAAAAAAATAGTTTAAATAATAAAATATATATTTTTAAGCTAAGACTTTTATCTAAATAGCAAAATCTAACAATTGCCCTTGATCCCCAGTGATGGTGTTTGTAGTCAGTGATAGTCAAGGGAAAAAAATATTAACTCTTCCCCCCACCCTCTGAGGTTAATATAGCATTTTTGGATTATGCATCTATTCTTTCATCTCCCACCCAATGCATATGATCCTGCAGTCACAGCTCTCTCCTCTCCCTCTGGCTCCAGAAAAAAGGGAAGCTGACAAGCTGAAATCCCAGTCTCACCCCACACAGAACCCTTTTCAGAGGAAGAGCTTAGCTCTGCTGAGAGGAAAGCATTTCTCTTCTAATAGCTGCACAAAAGTGGCTTAACAAATGCATGAAACAAAATTGGGGGGAAAAAAGAAAAATGTTTTGTGAGGTCTTATTTTGGGTCAGTCCAGCATCCAAGAGATATTCCAAAGATATGGCAGTGTCCCTAATTTAAAATTAAAGTTTTTCATTTACAAAAAAACCTGAAATTGAGAAATGTAAAAAGAATGTCATTAGGTCTTTGAGTTCAAGGAGCTTCAAGTCCTCTGGTACTGTCAGTGGGAATACAACATCTGCTCTGTTCACAGTGCAGCCTGAGCAAGATGCTTGCTTAACTACACATCTGAATTTAGGAACATTTCCCACATACTTAATTCTTCAGTCTACCCAATACATATGTCTGAGGATGGGCAGCAGCAGTGTATTTCAGGTGCTAAGAAAGGAATGAAATAGGATCAGACCATCAGCAAGAGTAATTTCTTGTTTCCAGCTGGAGAGAGAAAAATGTGGAGTGGAGATATATGTATACATAAATATATTTCATATTTAAGTAAAATATATGTAAATGTAAGGGAGGAAAAGAACAATGACCAAAGAACAGCTTGGAGAAGAAATGTCAAGAGGAAGGTAGAGTTAGGCAATGCAAGTGAGATGTCAGAAAGGAGAGAGCAGGACAGGGTATAAAAAGAATGACACAGAGGGGAAAAAAAAGAGATGTAAGAAGAAGATATATGAAAGGAAAAAAATGAGATAAAATACATGAGTGGACAAAAAACAGAGAGGACGAAGGTAAAGTAATGAGTACAATGTTTGGTAAGGCAGAAATACTGAAGTACAAACATGACAGAGAAAAGAGAGACTCGTAAGAAGGGTCACAAGAAGAAAAAAAAGACCTTATGCAGCAGAGAAGATGTGAAATAAGCAGTGGAAAAAAATCATCTGCTAGTACAGCACTTCTCAGAGTCACGGGTGAGAGATGCTGCTGTCCCAACAAGGGACAGAGGCAAACCCCTAGGAAGTGACAGGCTAAACCCAAGGAGAACAAAGGACGCCGCTGGGAGAAGATAACGATACCCTTGTACTAGGTTGTTGCCTTTTGTCTGAAACAGAAATCACCAAGGTCATTGAAATTGCTGTTTAAATCTTACACGTGATACTTGAAAAAACCCTCTTCCCCAATACAATCATTCCTCCTTCTCTCTCAATGCTGGATTAAACTAATTACTGTACACTCAAGAGTTGTACCTCCCTGCTGGGGAAGAAAACCCCAGACACCATTCTGCTCAAAGTAGACCTTTGTCTCTGGCTCCCTTTGCCTTTAGAGGCTTCTGTGAAATCTTTCAGTAGACAAAGGTAAAATTCCTGCAGCTCCAAAATCATCATGATGGATTTGGCTATCATTAGTAAAATGAGGAAAGAAACAGGAAGGAAAGAGGGCTAAGCACTCGGGGGGGGGGGGGGGGGGGGGAGGGGAGGGAGGGAAGCTTTTTTTTTGTTATTATAATTAGGAAAATTAACCAGTACAAAGGGAAAGAAATTGCTGTCTGTAAATAAACTGCCACCCCTTTGCACATCAAATAATAGGAACAAGAGGGAGTGTGTGGGAAGTACATTCCTATTATCAAATTCTTTGATATTAACGTGTTCAATATAATGAAAACATAATCAGGAAAATAACATATTGTAACACGAATACTATGGAGGCTATAGAGAAAAAACCCCAGGAAGATCAGTGTTCCCAGTGTAGTGCCAATCTGAGAAACCAGAGCTTTATTAGTAGTAACAGGAGCAACATATGGAGATGAATGAAACCATGTTTGTAAATGTGATATGCAATTGCACACTCTCACTTGGCTTTCCTTTTTCACGATCTGACTCAGCCTCCACACTCCCCCATCTTTTGATTCATAAATTCTTGATATCAAAAAATAAAAGAGTTACAAAGCCAGCATGCAAAGGGCACGAGATGACGTGAAATACAAGGATGCTGGTGAGCACAGAACGTGCCATCAATCACCACCCTACAAATGGCCAAATCCGCTGGAGATAAGCAGTGGAGACAGGGCCACCCTCTCCAAGGGGCTCGCTGGAGGACGCCGAGCAGCAAAGCACAGCTCATCTCCATTGCGGTAGAGGCGCATGCTGAGGTCGACAAATCTATCACAAAATTGTATAATATTGCTTACGCTGCACAGCAGCCACTCGGTTGGGCAGCCCCTGCATCACCAAACCCGTGAGACTGGAGGTGAATGAGAAATAAAAGGGTTTCTTATGGCATATACGCCTTGGATTTTTAAAGCTATGGAAAAAAGATCAGGGTTAACCACAAGCAACAAAAACCACAACAGGGCATGAGCAATGGTTTACAGCCCTATACACGTACTAAATAATTAACAACCTCACAGAATGCTGGCACAGTGGGGGTCTGTATACAAGATAATCCCTCCTTTCCCTGAGGGCCCGGGCTGCTCAGCATGTGTGCGGCCGGGCTGCAGAGGGCCAGCCCGGCCCGCTGCAGGCACCGCCGGCCCGCGGCCCCCGGCCCTGCCACGGCCGTGCCCCGGCCCAGGCTTCGCCTTCAGCCCCCGGTTAACCGGAGCTCACTGAGCTCCGGCCATACCATCGCTACGAGCGAAGCAAAGCACTAGCAAGGCTGACACCGTTTGGGCGCATTCGCCAAGCCCGGAGAACGACGAAGCCCCGATTGTGCGGGGCTCAGGGTCCAGCAGCAGGCAGAGCAGAGCAGGGCAGGGCAGGGCAGGGCTGCCCGCACCCCGCATCGCGGTACAGCGGTGCGGCAGCTCGCATGCTCGGGCAGCGCGGGCCCGCTGCGGACACTGCGGCGTGCGGTGCCCGCCGCTGCCGCGCCGCAGGCAGCCAGCGCAGGGGAGGGTCTTGCCTGCTGGGCGTCTGGACTCCTCCGCGGGCGAGCTCCAGGCGCCGGCGTGGCCGCGGGGCAGGTGCGCCCGGCGGGGCCGGGGGACCGCTCGCTGCCGCTCCGCGCGGGTCCGGCGGGCGCCGCGCCGGGTGGGCCGCGGGACCGGGACCCGCCTCCGGTCCCGACCAGGCTGCGACCGGCGGGGCGCCTCGCTGTGCGCCGCCGCCGCTGCGGCCCGGGCCGTGCCGCACCGCCCATAGCCCGCCCGCCGGCTCCGCCCGCCCCCGCCTCTGCGGGCTCCCGCCGCGGGGCCGCCGGGGGCGGGGCGGGCGCGCAGCGCGGCCCCGGCGAGCGGCTCGGGCGCTGCGGCGGCGGCGGCTGCGCGGGGCGCTCGGCACGGCCGCGGCGGCGGACGGGCACCTGCTGCCGCCTCGCCCGCAGCGGCGCCGCGCTTTGTCCGGGCTGAGCGGGCGCGCCCGGCCCTGGCGGCGCCCGGCCCGGCTCAGCACAGCGGCCGGCGGCTCTCGGGGCGTCGCCTGGCTCCGGCGGCCTGGGCACGGCGGGGAGCGTGAATGAGAGTTTGCTCCGATTTCCGAGCAGGGTGAGTGCCGCGCCGCCGTCTCGGGGGAATAACAATAATAACAATCATAACAATAATAATAATAATAACAATTTTTTTTCGGTGTCTGTATCTTTACATACTAGCCCCGCGCCACCTCCCTGGGGCAGGGTTGCGTGCGGGGCGCGGTGTCTCTGGCCACCCTCGGACGGGGACCCTCGGGAGGCGGTGACTGTCTTTTGGTGCCTCCGTTCCCTTTTGTTCGGCTCTCCCGGGGCTGCGGGGAAGGGCGGCCCGGGAGGTTGCGCGGGAGCCAACGGCGCTCTGGGCCGGTGGCCCGGCTGTCCGGGCGGTTGCGGCAGGCGGGACGCTGTCCCCGTGCGCGCAGGGGCTGTCCCGCTGTCCCCTACCCGCTTCCCGGGCCGAGCAGTGGCCCTCTTCTCCTACCCGCGTCCCTCCGGCCCGGAGGAGCCGCCCTGGGCTGCGGGCACAGGCGGTGGCATCGCCGCCACCGGCCAGAAGGCAGCGGCTGTAGTAAACACGGCGCATGGGGCGGCGGTGAACCCGGTAAAGGTCACATCCTTGTGTGCACACGCGGCCCGACCTGCGCTGGCTCCCCAGCTGTTGTCGTGGGGCCGTTGTGGTGGCTGCCGGTGCCTGTCGCTGCCAGAGCCGCGCTCCCGGCCCTTGGCTCCCTCGGCGGTGTTCCCCGGCTGCGTGCGGGGATCTCCCTTGGCCGGGGAGAGCAGCGCCGGCTGCGTCACTGCCTCCTCTGCCTCCGCCCGCCCCCGGCCGGGGCGGCAGCTGGGTGGCATCCGATTAGGCAATGAGAGCTGGGAATGCAGGTTCTGTGTGAGGTTTGATTCCTGAGCGGTGGCTGTGCCTAGCCGAGTCCGGGGCTAGCCACGCGTTCATGTTAAATAGCAGCCAGCAATGTACTGATTTCTCAGAGCATGCAGTGTCTGGATGCATCTTGGTGTGGAGCAATGAGGCACGGGAGTGTTGGAGCAGTAGAAGCAGAGGAATGCTGCTGGAGAGCTTACTCGCAAGGAGACAGAGAGGATGGCATGGTAAATGGCTGTTTTGCAATCCAGGCTGTCAGCCTGGACTCCTTCAGACAGGTCAATAGGTATGCGTAGATTTTTGTGGCCGTCTGCGTGCTCCTGTGGGTCACTGCTGAGCTTGTGTGCACAGATGGGGCAAATGGGAAATGACAGCTTTTTGTCATGTTTTTGTGTCTTGCCTTGTTGATGCAGCTCGGGAACTTTAGATGAGTAGATGTGGTACTGTTAAGCTTGTGTGATTATGGAATGAATGATGGACAAGGTCTTGGTACCACATTTCCAGTGGTAGTTGAGATGTGGGTAGGGAGAGGAACTATTTAATAAAGTAGGGCTCTCAGGTCCCTGTGCTTTGCATTATCTGGCAGTATCCTGCCTTTGCTTTTAACATGTGATAAATAGTTCCATTCCACAGAATTAGAAGTGTTAGCTTAACTACTTTTCTTAATGCCATATTTAGATATCAAATATCACATCTAGTTATTCAGAAAGGGAGAGGCTTTTTTTAGTCCTGGTCTGTCTTCTTTGGAAGCTGACAGTTGAGCTACTAGCTCTGAAACTGGTGAAATAAAAAACTGGTGTTGTTATGGCACTGAATTGTGCAAAATTCCATGAAAGCTTGAGTTATGTTTCAGTATTTTTCATATGGTGGCCACAAGAATGTTTGGCTCATCCCTATGCCCTACTAAAGGTGGTTGTGGGCTGAGATGCCAGACTGAACTGAACTGAGCCATGTCGTGCATCCTGCTCTGCAGGTAAGCTCTTGGAGCTGGTTTCAGACGGTGGTAGGTGGGACTAACCTGAGTTCAAGTATCAGACTGATGGGTTTGGTTCTGGTTTTTTTGCCTTGTTTAACTGTGGCACTATTGAGATGTGATCTGCTCAGCATGTCCTTGGTCAGGGGGTGGCTCTCAAGCAGTCTGGGGTTGGCTGCTGGTGTTTGGATGTATGTGTGCCACTCCTTGGCATGGCAGAGTTTCTGCTCTGGGTGAAGGCATCACCCAGGCTTTGTCCTCCTGCCTGATGCCTTGCCAGCATTGCTGTGTCCTGGTGACCTGACATCAGTACCTGTGTGGGGTGAGGAATTAAGAGCAGCAGCTGGGAGAAGCCTGTCCTGGCTCTGCTCTTTCATGGGACCCGGTTTCAAAGAAATTGGAAGAAGGGAGATCCCAGGAGGCAAAATCAAGGGGCTGACTGGCAGCCCTGCTGTCTTTCCAGTTGGAAACTACTTCCCAGTGATTTACAGCAGAAACTGTTCCCTGCCCCTGCCCCTTCTCTTCCCGTGAGCGATACTGAAAGGTTATAGGAATAGAAGTTCATTATAAGAATGAATAGCTGGAGCAGTATTATGTGCTAAAGAGATTCAGTGTTGTTTGAGACCTGGGGAAAAAAACCCCAACCAGCTGTAATACTTTATTTTGGCGAGGGAACCCTTGCAGTGTCTGAGAAGTGATTAGTGCTGCTGTTAAAGGTCAGGTATGGGTCCTGGGTATGAAACATTGTCTGTGGATACATAGGAAGTGCATATATGTGGTACTACCTGTGTGTGGTGTGTCTTCAGCATCATTCTGGTGCTTGAGTATTCAATGCTTAATACAGAGACTTCAAAGCTAGGGAGAAGCATCAACTGTTTAACTCCCAAAGTGATGACAGATCACTTGGGAGAATAACAAAGATCTCATTTCTCCTTATTTTGTCTGCTGAAAATTCACATTTTATTTTTTGACTGTGTCACCACCAAATCTATAGGGACTCTTGAACACCAGTCTTTGTTTTGCATAACATATGGTCCCATTAACAGTTTTACAGTGAATAATTTTTTATTTAAGGGGTAATAGATCACATTTCCTGATGTTTTGTTTTTTATAAGTCTGGATAATAAATACTGTTCAGGAAGGCTGGAGTCAAGGGCAACACATACCTCACTGATTTTTCGGGGTTACAGTTATGTAGCTATTTAATGGTTTGTTGTGGTCTTTTCCTCCCTCTTGTTATCCCCAGTGTTTATCAGGCCTAGCAGCAATACTCTCTGACTTCAAAGTCCTGAAAACCCCAGCTATAACCAAAATACTCCAGGATTATGTTGAGAGAATTCTGTCATCTTGAATTGGAGGCTCTCTTGTCCAAACCTGCGTCGGGCCCAAATAAAGCACGCAATTTTCTAGCTTTATCCTATAACACTGGTTCTGTTTCTTTCCTACACAGATTTTTGCAGCTAAAGAATATCTGCATGGCAGCATCCATGCTAGGAGGAGAGATCAGTTTCTCTAATGTGTTATTTTTATGACACAGAGTTTGATCAGAGGGAAAGCTTTGGACAGTAAGTGCTTAATCAGGGTTTTTCAAAACAGATTTTCTCTCTGCCCACTGCCCTTAACCCGGCAGGTTAATCCATGAAATAATCTGTGCACAGAAATACAAAAATGTAGTGCTTCAGTTGTTGGATATTTTGGGGGTTTTATGGATTTTGATCTTTGAAGTTTCTGAACATGCAAGTTTTGTCTTTGCACCTTGTATTCATTCATTGCCATTGCTGTAGGACACACACCTACAAACCAAAGAAATTAGGCCTTTTCCTAGAGGGCAGAATTTACCAAAAAAGTTACAGTTTAGTTGTGAACTCCCCTTAAAATTTAATGACTTAGTGCTGCTTTTTGTTATGACATAAGAAAATGAAGTAAAGAGTCTTTGAAGCTACTTCAGGCTTCATAAATATTAACAGGCTCTGCAATCTTCAGAGAGAGTAGGTTCTGGATGTTTTTCTTCACCTTAATAGTACGGTTTCATTTGCACAGTAAATCTTCTTGTCTTGACTAAACTGAAAGAGCAGTTATCAGATGCAAATCAGAAGGACTGTATTTGTGGGTGGGAGCACTCCTGCTGTGTTTCCCTTTCTCTCTTGAACACCCTATCCTTTCTTCTGGTGCATGCTCTGGGAGCTGTAAATTTAATTCCATGGCTTACAAGACCAGATCTTCAGCCCTGAAAATGCAGGGTTTTTTGCTTCTGAGGATAATGGAAGGTAAAGATTCACAACTTGTTCACTTGCATTGAAAAATCCTTTTTATCTGCATCTTGGATCACTATATGTTTTTAATATTTGCATGTGTTAATGAGGAAAAATACCCTGTAAGTAGTGTTCTCTAAACATACCTTGAGAATACTTAAAATTGTCTCTAAGGTTAAAAACTAATTTGCATTTTAATAAAAGCTGAAATTTTGTTTAGTTGCGGCTTCCTGTAAATCCCAGGTTAATGCAGAAAGTTTTCTATGATGGCCCATAAAGAGCACTTCACCTGTAGATACGTTAGATGAAGTTTGATGTGTTCTTTTAGAACTTGTTCTGGGTGTCTCATCAGTAATTGAAGAGAACTCGTCTTTTTATTTCACGTAATCATGAAATGACTGAGGTTAGAAGGGACCTCTGGAGATACCTGATCCAACCCTTTGGTCAGATACAGCAGGTTGTTCAGGGACAAGTCCAGATGGCTTCTGAGTATCTCCAGGGATGGAGCCTACAACCTTCCTGGGCAGCCTGTGCAAATTCTCAGTCACACCCATGGTAAAAAAGTGTTTCCTGACGTTCAGAAAGAGCTTCCTGTGTTTCAGTTTGTGCCCATTACCTCTGCTTCTGTCTCTGGGCACTCCTGAGCAGAGCCCAGCTCTGTGCTCTCTAAACCCTCCCTTCAGCCTTCTATATACACGTATAAAATCCTCCCCTTGAGCCTTCTCTTCTCCAAGCTGAACAGTCCCAGCTCTCCCAGCCTCTCCTCACAGGAGAGATGCTCCAATGCCTTTGCTTGACTATCTCCAGTATGTCCATGGATTTCCTGTGCTGGGGCCCTCAGAACTGGGCACAATGCTACACTTGAGGCCTCTTGTTTCCCAGTGTGCTTTAAAAATAAGAAACTTCTAAAGTAAATTGTGCATATGGTTGGTCTGTTTTTTTTTTTTTTTTTTGATGCAGGTCTAAAGATCACTTTGGTGCTCTAAAACACTGATTCAGCTTCTGAGTACTTTTGCCCTTCCATAGGAGTTAATGTTCCTTGTTTCAAACACTTCAGCATTTTCCTGATCCCATCAGTGCAGGCTTTGACAAATCTTTTGACCTGTGATTAAGGGATTTATGGCTAGGTTTACTGGCTACACATGCCTAATAAGCGTAACACTGGATGCTGAGTCACATGGGGACATGTGTTTTTGGGGTGTGTTGATACAGACTGTCTGAAACAGAGCTCATTGCAGCTTGTAATGAGTGTGTGCTTACATTTGTGAGGGCACATTCCTGCTGTGGGCTGGTTTGGTTTTCAGCAGCCACCCTTGTAAGCTTTGGGGCTGACCTGCCTGCCCCATGGGCACCTTCTGCATAACTGCATTTCCCCAGAGATGAGCCTGGAGGTGAGCAGCTGTCTGAGACTAAACTGAAGGAAGTTTGGATGCCGTGTGCGTATACGGGTAATTCTGTAGTTTATGTTAAATACAGAATTTGTAAACAGGGGCTTTATTTTTAGGTCAACAGGGTTTCTATTTTTAGGTGAACACTTCTAGGTGAAGAATAAAGATGTTGGTGTAATGCTGCTAACACTGGTCATGACAGGAGGCAGAGAGAAGAAAAAGAAAAAGGCATAAAGTACAAAATACCACTTTATGCTCGGGTTTTACATCAGACTCCTTGAGAGGGGATGCTCATTTCTTTAGCATTAAGTGTCCACTCCTGTTAATGTAGGTATGTGTGGTTGATTAAGATAGGATTTTTTGAAGGTTCTTAAAGAATATAGCAAAATCATGTCAAAAAAGCAGTTGGCAGTTGCTTGCCTTCTCTATGTCCAAATACAATAGTTAATAGGCACCTTTCAAATTTTCTCAATATTCCCCCAAAAGTAACTTTACGATACCAGTGGTCTGTACTTACCTTAATTGGAAAGAACAAAACCATACTCTTCATGCTTACCTGATGCATGCAATTAATGACTGAGTGCAATTAGTTTCCAGCTGCTAAAACTCTTACCAGATTTCTTGACAGGAGTATCAGCAGTTTGTATTTGTATCTGGCATTACTAATGCTTGGCATTTTACCATGTTGAAAAAGCCATTTGTTCCTTCAATATTCATGTCAGGTATCAGGGCTACTGACATACAGAACACATCAAATTCACTGGTTTGGAAGCCGACCAATTTTCAGAGATCGAAAATTGGTACCAGGTTTTTCAGTGAAGGATACACAAGCATCTTTAGATGCTCTCAAGGCAAGGTTTAATTCATAAACTAAAATTTATCCTTAGCTTAAATTTTGAAAACTGACTTAAGTAGAAATGTGTATGAAAAAGCTGACAAGATTCTTAAGAGAATTTTAGCTTTAGAGATACCTTCAGAAAAAAGTCCTCCAGCCTCTCACTATGTATTATAGTACCTGAGGCTTCGCATTCCTTCACATTTGGAGAATGGCTTGCATGTTTTTCCTTCTTTCTGTCTGGATCTCTTCTCTGCATTCCCAGGTGTGCACAATAACTGCTTTAAAATACCTTGCTGCACTTCTCAAGGTTAAAAGCATGTTGTAATTCCTGGGGAAGTGTCACAGGGCTACAGAGAGGTGTGCACATTTCTGACTGTCAGCAGTTTTTCAGCAGTGTCATAGCCATAGGGGTGGGAAAACATGAGGTATCTGGAGAAGCCATTTTTTGGACTTCACCTTGAGTAGTCCCTGCTGCTGTGTTACAACCTGGTGAGGATATCTGTTTTTTTCCATGTTGTTTTTTAGAGCCAGATGATGTCTGTAGCTGTGCAGCTTCAGGAACCCACCTAGTTATATTAGGACTGATGAAGGTGTCTAAACCCTGTTATTTGCTCCAGATCAGAATCCAGGGAACTGTATGGTTGTGTGCTTTAGGTAAAGCTGCTCCCCATGACATTTCTGTAGTAGTGGGACCACTACCAGTGTCAGATTTTGTTTCAGGGATTACCCAGAAAATGGATGAGTTTCTGCTTTCTGCATTGTCTGGAGAGAATGGGATGTCCAATTTGAGCCTTACAGATCTTAGCAGTAGAGACTAGTCTGAATATACCTGTAAGCCCATTCTGGTAGTGCAGGGAACAATAGTCTGGGCTCCTGAGCGTTTTGGGAAATGCACAACTATTGCAACGAGATACCAGGTTGGAACAGGAAAAAAAAGCATTTTAAGCACCCAAGATGAAATGCTATGTACCTTCAATGTGATATTCCTTGCAGTTACATGGCCCCTGATGAGCACAACCTTTACCTGATTCAAATCAAGTGCAAAATGATCTGTAATCCACAGTCCTATCTCTGAACTCATTTTTGTGTTAGGGGCTTTCTTCATCTTCTGTTTCCTCATCTCTTCCCTTGTAAGACAGGGAGTAGTGGCAAAGGAGTTGCCTGCTTGTACCTTGCTGTCTTTAGCTGAGATGTTTGATTCCAAGCAGCTGCCATCCTGTTTGTGTGGAGCAAAGACAGCTGTGAAGTGTGGAACTTGGGAACAGCAAAACATCCAAAGCATCCTCATGGGACTTACACTAGGCTGTCTTTGGACTGATAATAGTAAAAACCATCTCTGTTGACTGCTAAGTCTTGTGTCACCCTGCAAGGATCATGTCATTGGAAGGAGCCGGAAAAAAGGGCAATCTGTCTGAATATATTGTTTATGTAGTCTGATTTTTCAAAGCATTAAACCACTTGCAAGTATTATTTGTTACAGTTAGATTGTGTATAATTCTTTGCACTTCTGCAGTGTTTTTATCCTATATCTCACCCCTTTAAAGGCTGATTGACAAAGTAACCCAGAAGATAGCTCCGAGTGTCCGAGATTACTTTTTGTACCAAAATGTAGTGTGAATGCAGTGTGACTCGGTTTTGTGTAAAACCCTGCATGGTCTGAGCAGTGCTGTGGGACCACCTGTGCTTGTGCAGTGGGGAATGCCCTTCCCAAGAAGCTGTGAGCAGTGTGCTTGGACACGCTGGTCCTTGAGGAGAGCTGCCAGCTGCTGCAAGGTGCTGTGCTTGCAAGATTTTCTTCAGATGTAAGAGCTTCCTGGAAACTTGCATTAAATAAAACTAATGTCAAGAGTTTTCAAAACACTGCAGAAATGCAAACTCTGTTCTCTTCCAGATTATCTGGAGCAAGCCCTTTTCTATTTGGAAGAAATGTTCTGAGTACAAAAGCTTTTGATATTTAAGAAGGGTCTGGGCCTATTTCGAAAATCTTTGTCTTCTTCCCTCCCTGACAGTGTTGCTTATGGAACTGATGATTGTACATGCATTCAACAGCTCTTTTTACTTTCAGTCATGGAAATAACCAGCCAAAGTGGGATAGTTACAACTTCCTCAGAAAACTATACTGGGAAATATTTTCACAGCAAATAACACTTTTTGTAAAGCTGTTTCTCCTTCTTTACTGTTTCTTCCAGTAGCAATCTTTCCCCAGTTTGAGGGCTCTGCCAACAAAGATTCTGTTTAATGCTGGATCACTTACCCTCTTGAAAATAAATGAAGCACAAATACTATTTCTTGGTATATTTTACATGAGGAATGTGGAGCTTACTTTGTTTAGCAGTTTGAATTTGCCTAGTGAAGCTCTCTGGCCCTTGCAGTCCTCTGTTAAAGGAGAGCAGGGACAGTATATGCTTTTTGAGCACGAAACAATGGCTGACATTTTCAGTCTGGTTTTCGTGGTGCAGTGCAAGCCTGGCTGTGTTCAGTGTCCACTTTGAGTTTCACTTGAATGCCTACAGCTAACCTGGTTTAAGACACTACAAGGATCTATTCAAAACTCATTTTGTGTTTTGTTGTTGATACTTTGAAATTGCATAATTTTTTTTTCTTTAGCAATAAGCTCGAAGTATTAAGCTGTTGTCTGTGACTCATTAGTCTGTTGTTGGTGAGAGTTAATTCACGGAAAATCCTTCCATGCAGTTTGTATTCCTTATTGTCTGAAGCAAACGACTGCTGTTTGTTTTACCCTGAAGGAGGCTTTCTTCTCATCTGGCTGAAAATTCATAATAACATCCGAGAGCTAATAGGAAAGTACAGCAGACCTCACTTATTGAAAATATTTTGTGTGCATATTTAACTGTTGAACAGTTGTGTTAGATGAGTTTTGAAAACACTACATAGACTGACACAAAAACCAGTGTCTGTTTCCTTGGTTTTTTTACTTCCTCTTCTCATTTCAAAAGCTCCGGAAGAACTAAGTGTTGGTAATTACACAGAATGATGTTTTCTAGAACTTTTTTAGTCAATGGTTAAGTTGCTACGGGTTAGCACTGCAGTCTTGTAAAAGTCAGAAGAGAAGTTGGTTAAAGACACGTACACTTACTGGAAACACCGTGAGGGCTTTGACCTTGAAGATGGCTGAACGACCACAGATTGATTGCTCGTTATCTGCAATGGGACACGGGAAGCTGTGTTTAGGAAACAGATGCATTGCTGATGTTTCTGAACCACGGAGGAAGCACCAGACACGAGCTCTTGAGGTAGATTAGCTACGAGCGTGCAGGTTTTTTGTCTTAAAAGTTGTTAATTAGAACAGTTTTGTATTTTTAAATAAGGACTTACTAGTAGATTCAACTTGTAAAGTAAAAGTTGTTTTGAAAAATGCAGCCATAACTAGCAATGTGATTATAGTCCAGTGTGCACTCTTGTATAAGAATGCCAGTGTGAAGTGGTCTGACCTATTCTGTAGGCTTGTTAACTGTATACCAAATCCAAAGACTTTTTTTTTTTCTGTCCATATGTGAGCTCTTGGTCAAAGTTTTTAGTGCTGGTTATATACAAATCAAATCCCGCTTTCTGATCCCAATGTCAGTTGTGATTCCTGGGCTTTCACAAACCTTCACGCTTACTAGAAAACAGTCTTCTAATTCAGAAAAACTTGCTTTCATGTCTCTGGATTGTGTGCCTGCCTCTTCTGAAGGATGGGTTTTAGTAAGGAGAGGGTTTTTTTGCTTATTGGAATAGGTCTTTTGAAAAGCCTGATGCCCCTGCTATGCTGTGGGGCATCGAAGTTGAGTGCAGCAATTAAAAGCTAGAACAGTCCCAGACTAAATCTGCTGCTTAGTTTCTGAAGCTTTTGTACTGTCCAATAAATGGAATGGTTTGGCAGGGGTATCTGTAGGAGATGAACTATCCTTTCATTGTGTATTTACAGCTTTTCTGTTCACCCTAAAGACAGCCGGTCCCTGTTACTTGTCAATTCTTCTTCCAAGACTAAGGTGTTGTTTAGAGCAGACTCCCATTTCCAGCCATCCAAGTCCCTGCTCAAGATTAGTCCACCTGCCTAGATCCTGCAGCTGGATGGAGGCTCCAGTTGTCTGCAACAACAACAAAAAAAAAAAAAAAAAAAAAAAAAAAAAAAAAAAAAAAAAAAAAAAAAAATCCAGATATCATCTTTGTTTTCCTTTTTCTTTCCCTTCTCCAAATTTGATGTTTTGTAATTTGATTTTGGACATATTTTGCTATGGAGATCTCTAAAATGTTCAAGAGTAACGTGGTGTAACTTTTTCTGTTTTCTTTTTTTTAAAACTTTTATGCCAATCATGTAAGCAAATCATAGGTTAGTGGGAGTTCAGTGCTTGCTGGTGGTTCCATAATATTCTGCGATCTTGAGTATACTTCTGACATTAATGCAAAAAGTCTCAGAATTCCAATTTTCCATGACTTTGAGAGACTGTATCTGTTAAAACATTTGTGTCGTATAAACAAAAGGCTTGGTATCCCTATACTGGAATTTGAGCCTGACTTGTAATTCAACTTTTAGGATCCTTCTTGAAAAGTGAAATCTGTAGTTTAGGTTTTAAAATTCCAAGATTTAAATATGTGACTTATTTAAGTAATTGGGAATGAGTTAGAGCTGGAAGGAATCCCAGTTAAGAAACTGACAGAAGTGCCAAGAATGTTGCTCTTTGCCTTCCTCCATCCTCACATTCTTTAGGGTATTTTCCTGAGGTCTTTGGAGGTCTGTGGGTGGTCTCTGGGCTTCAGCTGGTGGGGTGGCCTCTCCATTTTAACATGAGGCACCACTGGCTTCTCTCTGGCTTTGACTTGGAAAAACACACTGTTTTGTAGGAGTGGTTGCATGAAGAAGGATGGGATCTGCAGAAATCTCCTTTGTGCACTGAGGAAGCTCTGAAATGGGCACAGCTGAAGTGGTTTTATGGTGGCAGGTGGGTGGATGGGTGCAGAGGCTGTGGCTCCCTGCTCCTTGCCTCCCCACCCCGGACGTGGCTGCTTGCAAAGATACACTGTGTGTGCATGGCTCTCTGCCTCAGTACTTGGACCTTTGGACTTTTATCATTGCCAGCTGAAGTGTCAGCATGGCATAAAAAGTCAGATCAAGAAGTGTAATTCTGGCCCTCGTCCCAGCCTTAGAGACAGATGTAAATGCCATCCTCTAGCTGGCTTTTAACTTGTTTGGTCTGATTGAAATGATGACTGATATAATATTATTTCTTTTCCCTTGGTTTCTTCACTGTGTTACTAAACTCTCCCCTGCTATCTTTGTGTTAATTTAAATCTATTTTGAGTCTGAAGCCTGACAGGCTTCGCGTTGTATCTGTGACATTTTGAGACAAGAAAGTACTGGGGTTTTTTTGTAATAGAGCATGGAAAAATATGCTAATTTGGAGTGCTTTTACAGGCTTGGTTACTAAACCAAAAAGGTGATCCATGAAGTGCAGCCACCATTGGATTCATGTGTTACTCTGTGTTTGGGATCAAATGTACCAGTCTGGCAGAGATTTTTTTTTTCCTTTTCCATGTGTTCAGTACATCTCACACTGAAACCTGGTGGAAAACTTGCTAGTACAACTGTTTCAAGAGAGGAGCTGGCTTCTCTTGGGAGAAATGCCACTTAGCAAATGTGTGTACTTTGGTGGTGATGCCAACAGCAGGTTTCCCCTTTGCAGAGAAGTGCAGCTGGGTTTGTTGATATGCCCTGCTTTATTTAAAGACTTGCTCTAAGATAATCTTGTTCCAGTTGTTTCAAGCAGCTTCAGAAATGTAGTTGTTAACTTGTGTGCATAACTTTTTGTCATCTGCAGTTATGAGGCAATAGAATATAAAAAGCACCATAAAAATGTTAATTTTTTACAAATATGACCAAATTAGTACGAGCTGGGTAAGCTTATGGCAATAAAATCAGCTGTTTGGTTTACTGTTAGGAAGGGGCTTTGTGTGTGGGGGTTGTGATTGCTGGCTGAGCTCATTTCCAGCAGTGCTGAGTGACTTGAGTGATGAGTTATTTGGATTTTGTTTGCAAAATGAAATAGGTTTTGTCAACTAATAGGATTTGGGAGAAAATACAAGAATGCATGGGAAACTTGAGTAAAGTAGGGTTGGTTTTTTTTTTCTTCTCTCCCTTCTCTATCATTCTTTCTGAGATTATTCTACTTCCTCATAGGCTTTGGTCCCCATCTGTAACTGTTGGTAGGGTGAGGGGATGGACTTTGCTCAGCCTCACCTTCATAATTCTCCATCAGTTGCCTGTTTAACTCTCACTACTTCTAAACATGTGGCAGCCTTTTCCTGGGCTGGACTGGTGCCCATCTTCAGTCCTCTTCTCAGACCAGTTAGCGGTATCACCCAAACTGGCTTTTTTGACAGCAGTTTGTACTACAGGGAGAGGTTGTTGGGAAAGAGCGTGGAGGAGATACCCAGAGAGCAGCTGCTTCCTGGAAGAATCCAATTTAATAGCAAAGATTTCTACTGAGATTTGCTGTCCAAAGCATGTTAAAATCAACATGTGAAATGAAAGATGCACAGTTATGGCAGAAGACCCAAGCATTTTACTGAACAAAAGAGTTAACTTGCAGGATTGTGGTTCTATTCCTTAGGGATCTAGTTTCTCCCAGGACTATACCCTCTGCTCCCTGGTATGGCTATACTAGCTGGGAGTTTGGTTTGGGTTTTGTTTTTTTAAAAAATTACGATTTCTATTGTAAGCATGGGGACAAAGAGGAGCTATTCTGGCTACTGTGGGAATGATGCAGTTTGAAATGTGAGAGAATAGAGATTTGCTCCTGCAAGGAAGATTAGCTTGAGCAGCAGGGCCTTTCAATCTGGAGCCTGCCATTTTCCTAGATTAGTTATTTAAACATGTAATTGCAGTTCAGATATCAAAACCATATTTTGGGTGCAGTGATTTCTGTCTTTTTACAGCCATTGTAACAGCAGTGCAGTTTGACTTAGATAAAGGGTTGCAGTCAGAAGCAATGCAGGAGGGGTCTGTGGTAACTAGAGACCAAGTTCGGTGCTTTCCTGTGTCACACAACTTCCTCTGCTGTTTCCTAACTCTTCTACGTGGAGTAAAATATCTCTCTCATCTTTTGACAAGCTGTGTGGGTGGAATGAAGGAGGCTCTTTTCCAGAGTGCTGCTTTCCAGCAGAGCTGCTGTCAGTCAGGTGGGAACTTGACCTTGACTTTTTTACTCTCTGGTAAGATTTCAAAGAATGGTTTAGGTGGCTTGTACAAGTGGCTGTGTAGTACAGACAGTGCCAGAAATTAAGCTGATGCCTGAGGCCAGACTTACCGTATAAGAGTTGATCTTTGTGTTACTCCTTCATTTAACTTAGTCTGATAAACCGTGTCTTTGTGTGTTGTGCTTATCCTTTTACACATTATTTATGTAAGTTTTTACACAATAGGTTATGGCCCTTCATTTAGAGGTTGACATGATGAGTAATTATAACACTGCAAACTTGTGTAATCCATGATGTGTTTTAACTTTTTTCCCCCCTTCCCTCTCTTGTGTAGTTGTAGCACCAGCTTCAGAAGCATTTTCAGGTTTTTGTTGGGAGAAGGGGACAAGGAATAGAATGAGCAGCAGCTCTGCTTCTTGCATGGAAATGTCTGTGATTTGGGGATTATACACATTCTTTGTAAGCTCAGGGCCAGGATATAGGACGGAAATAAAAGATTCTGAATTATTGTGGTGGTTGTAATTGGCATGTCTTTGTGATTCTTCATGGAACATGTTGTATTTAACTACAAGGGGAGAAATTAAAAATCTTTAATGCATTAACATTATTTTTATAACTGCATGCCAGTTGGAGAGCTATTGGTGTTTGGTAAAATGCTCAGTTGTTTTCTTCAACCATGTCTGTCTTTTGATTTTTGTAGTCAGCATAACTGAAACACTTGACTTTTTTGCAACATTCACATTTCAGAAGGTTAATAAATTGTCAGATCAGCAGTAGGGTAGTTAAAACTTGGAGGAACAAGTTACGAAGTGTTGTACAAAAAATTACTGCATCTAGAGAATCTTTCACTGTTTGCTTGCATCTGGATGGTTTCATGCTAACTGGATACTCACAAGTTCTAGTGTCAGCTTCTACTGAATTGTCTCTCTAAATTGAGGGAAGACCCTCAGAATAGACCATCTTGCTGTACTCTGGCCTTAGTCTTGTTCTCAGTGAGGTACCCTGATGGGCTTGTGATTTGGGAAGTATGAACCTGGCCCAGTGGTTTCTTAGTGTCAGAAAGGTAGGGGGGTTCATCACTGCATATTTAACACGGCAGTTGTAGGTCTGATCTTTTGCCTGTTAGCTTGAGTAATTCCTTCTGTGTGGCCCTGCCATAAAGGAGATGGTGATGCACAGGAGGCTGGGCACTGTGGCTCAGGGGAGGTGTTGCTCACCTGTGCGAGGTGCAGAGGTGGGTGAGTCAGGGCAGGCTTCTCTCCAGCACTGGGCTGTGCTCTCAGCTGTGCTCCTGGGAGTACCTGCACAGCGGACATTGGGCAGGCTGCGGTCCTTAGCTGTGAGCTGTGTCCTCTTCACGTGGGTACATCTTTGTTTATAGACAAAACAAACAAAAAGGAATGCACAGATGTTCTTCAGAACTAGACAAAGCTGTGGACCTTTGCTCTGTTTTCGTAGGTTGCTGGGTGAGCTATGATCAGACATGCTGAGCTGATGAGGTTCTTGCTTCCAAGAGTCCTCTCAAAGAAACACCTGCTAGGACCAAGCCAATCTGTGTAGACCTTGGAAGGCTGTTCTCAAAGAATCTTTTTAAAAGCTTGAATTGCAGCTCATTTCTAGTGTCTTTTTTTCTTAGCAGTACTTTCATTCTCTGATTTATCTGTAGTTACCCCTCTGAAGATGACGAATATGTAGTTGAGATGATGAAAAACTTGGCATCAAAGAGGTCTCAATAACTTGCCCTTTTTTAACTTGAAGGGATAGAATCAAAATTCTTCAGGGCTGGCAGAGCTCACACTTTTTCTAAACAGTCAGTGATTACCTTCTTAATAAACTTATTAGTCTGCATAAGATGCTCCTGCCAGTATATGTACTTCTGACTTTAAATATTTATTTTCAAGTAGATTGTAAAAGACCAGCATTATTCTGAGTGTTGTGTCAAGTTAGACTTCTCACAGTTTCCATTTGAACAGTGGAAGAGGAGATAAATGCAGTGACAGCTTAATCTTACCCTGTGTTAGTTGTGTCCTGTCCTTCTCCCCCATTTGTCACCCCCATGTCTCTGTTTTTATAGGCAGAAGTTGTGCTTGCTTAGAGCAGCACTTGTTGTGTGCCCCAGCTCCTTACCTGTTGGAAGTCCATCCAGGTCTGAGCTGCCTGAACCTTCTTGTATGCAGAGGCTTTTGCTAAGCTAGATGCTCATCTTCCTGTCTTCACTCTCAGCTCTGGCCTGACTAATAGACAGGATTCAGAGCAAGGAAGCAGAGAAAAGCCTTTTGTCAATGCCAAGCTGTGACAAACTCTCCCGTGTCCTTCAGAGCAGGGACTGAGGCTCTGGCGTCCAATTTCTGAAATGTGCCTTGTGACAGTTTCATAAACACTGTCCTTCAGGGTGAAGCTTTGCAGTTGTTTAACCTCATTTAAGTGCAGGTGGCTGCTGTAAAAGGATGCTTTCTCCCTCTGCCCACCACCACAAACATTTTCTGTGTGGGAGTAGCAAAATCTCCCAATAGTCTGTGCTTCCCTGACTGAGCCTGCATCCCTGTCTGCTCTGATTAGACTGACCTTGCCAGAAAACAAACACAAAAATTAGTTGCTCAGCAATGAGCTGATAAACTGCATGAGTGATGAAATGCCATAAAGGCTGTGGCAGAAATGAACGGGGTTGCTCCCTTTGGTGTCAGTCTGTGATCTAGTGGGTCTCAGGCTTGGCTGGGCTCCTCTGGGATTGGGATGGGAACACAGCAAGGGAGAAAGGAGGACCCAGTGGGTCACCAGGAAGGGAGAAGTTCCTGTCAGCAATAGCCTTTATCACATTGTGCTAATCACACAGATATCACAGGATATCTGCCATGGCTTGGCCTGGTAGCTCCTCCAGTCCATGCATGCTGCTAGAGATCCTCTCTGCAGGCAAAGTCTTCATGCAAGGGTTTTTGTGCAGCTCTGCTGGTGGCATAATCAGTGTCTCACTTTTATTTTCTCCCACATAGGTGTCCTGAGGAAAAATGAGTTTTATCTTCCTGTTCAGGAGTTAAAATTCTCGATTTACAGACAATTTAACAAAGCTTGCTAATTTTAGGTTTCACAATGAGAGACAGAGGTTTCACGATGCCAGACAGAAGTGTGTATGGTGGCTCTATGTTAGCAGAAGAGGTGTTAGGGTAAGTGGAGAGTCAAGGACAAAGTACAACTCCCACAGATACTCAGCGGAAATAATTACTGCCTTTTGTTCCTTGACACAATGGGGTGTGACCTGGATAGGTACATGTGTGTGGTTTGGCATTTTTTTTTTCTTTGTGAACCAGTCCACCCACAATTTTCCAGTGGTGGTCAAGTCAAGAGCCCCGGTTTCAGCTGTCTCGGACACTGAGCAGCAGCTCCCCCTTCTCCATCCTTCTGTGGAGGTCACTGGTGCTGCTGCCTCTGGCTCACTGAAGGGCCAGTCCCCGGGGGCTCGAGGGATTAAGGTCTGCAGCTCTACAGGAACTGAGCAGCTCATTTTGGGAATGTCTGCCTTAACATTTTTGCCAAATATATGTGAAGTACTGTCTGAAGAAGGTACAGAAGACCCAAGCCATGGTGTTCTGTGTCTCCTCTCTTCTCCCAACCCTTTTGTTTGCAGCAGCCAAGCTGAAGGTTTTGAAGGGCAAGTCACTTTTGCTGTGCAGTCCTGATTTGTTTCCCTGGGAGCTTAATGTGAGCTGAATGACACGTTACTCTCTTTTGGGGGAAAAAAGATAGATTTTAGCGTAATGCATATTCATGAAGCTGTATTATGGTTGCTGTGACAACCTCACCAGTGGCAGTCAAGGTCTGTATGTTGAACTTCTGTCTCCACTCCCCATATTGAGCCACAGAACGTGTTACATAGATTTCCACTTTTTTCTTCCTCCCCTCCTCCTCCCAGTCAGTAGACAATTTAAATTGTTTGAGTTGATGCTTAATTAATAGCTGCATCTGTTTGAGTCTGCAACACCAAAGCACAACTTCCTGATGGTTTCCAAACTGTGTTAACTGAGTGTTTCTTCTGCTGGGATTCTGTAACTCAGAGGAAGTGATTCTGGTGGGATTTTTTTGTTCGTCTCCCTTTAAACTTAAATGCAAAATAATCATAAGTTACTAAGCATGATGTTTCGTCAAAGGCAGCCTGATAACTTAATCTATCATGAAAGAACAACTCACCAGAGTCATCCCCCTGGTCTATCCCTGCATAGTCTAGTCTGTTCCTAGGGTTTTAAGGACTCCTGACCCTGGAAGGAGCTTTTAGTAGATGTTACTCAAAACCAGAAAGGAGTTTGTTCTGGGTGTGTTATGACCCTGAAGCCAAGGGCGATGTAATTGGAAGAAGATTTGACCAGACTGTGACACTGAGGCAGTGAATATTATTTCAGGATGAACCTGTTGTCATGAGTGTGGAGAGGGCTCAGTTTGAAGATTTGCTTGCATATTTGTTGGTGTCAGAAATTGAGGGCACTTGTGCAACTTAATGTAAAGTTTCCTTGAAAGGCACCAGCTTCACCTTTACAAAACCACTCCTGTTGTTCAAGAAGAGGTGCTGTGGGTAAAGTTTGGCTTTCTTCACAGATGTGAGCCTTCTGGAGAGTAGTTTGGGATCCTGTGCTCTAGGATGACCCTGCTTGAGTAGGGAAGTTGGACCAGATGACCCACTGTGGTCCCTTCCACCCTGACCCATTCTGTGATTCTGTGAAAAGCTGGGCAGACTAGAAGCTCTCTAGTTGATCTTCCTCTAGTTAGTTTCTTAAATATTAATAAGTACAAAGTGTTCAGAAAGTAACTTGAAATGAGATTCCATTCATTAAAATGAGAAATTGAGAGGAAAAATCATGTAGCAAGAGGGAACTTTTTGCACAGAACATTATACAGAGGACTCTAAATCTGTATTAGGCTTAGATATACCCACTGTTAATTCCAGTTTTAGCTACACATGTCTAGAAAAGAATACACTAAGCTTAATTTTCAGTGTATGTGGATGGATTGAGTTTGTCTTGTGTTAACTGTTCTCATGTCAACTCTCAGGATATTATTCAGGAGCATTTCAGTGCAGAAGTAATGAATACCAAACACAATCCTGATATTTTCCACTCCTTCGGTTTGCACATCCCTTCCTCATGATAAGACCAAAATGCCAGCACCAGAAAAACTGGTGTTGACAGCAATGTCTGTATTTGTTCATCCACACACAGCCTGGCTTTTCTTGAATACCAGGACTCTTATGCTGGACTTCTGCAGAAATGTATTTTGAGAATGAAAGGAGAATATGAAGGAGATGGAATGTAAAGATGAGAACTAGAGGTATCCTCGATTTGCAGGTCATCTTCAGCTTTCTGAAAAACTGTTTTTCTAGCAAAAGGAACATGGATGCTTTGAAGGTTACTCAACTGTGCATAGTCTTGTAGGGCCTTTTTGACCTGGGATGAAATTCATCCGTGATGTTTTAAGTGGTTTCTTTGTTTGTTTTCCCTCAGGCTCAAGACTAACACTTGCTGAGGCAATGCTGTTTGACTTTGTGTAGCAGGTTTGTGTTTTGTTAGCAGCTAAGGAAAACTGACTGAACCCTCTGTTGCAAAGCAGAGCCCTTTCTCTGAAAAGTGCACATGAAGATTCAGCTGTTCAGTCTCTGCCGGGTCCACCAGGCCACAGATTGTGCTCGTGTAAAAACGAAATGCAACAATGGAAAACCAAAACCTATAAACTGCTTGTAGGAGATTCTGGGGTGAGTTAAGACAGGTTTCAGACAGCAGTGGTACATTGGGTCCTGTGCTTCCCTGAGTTCCCTCTGCATCCCAAACTCTTCCACGTTCATGCGGGAGTAGAAATGAGGTAGCAGTGGCATAAAGGGGTGGGAAGGTTGACTATAGGAACATGTCTCATAAGTCCCTCCAGATGGCAGGGTGGCTGTCAGTATTCCCTGGAAGCTGCTTGTCTGCTTACTGAAGGCTCTCTATAAACGTAGGCTGAAAAATTCCTTGTAGATCTCTTTATATTTTTTATGTGAAAATTTGAGAAAACTTGATTTTTCTGTTCTTGGTATAAATTTGGAATGTATGTTGGTTTTGGTTGTTGGGTCTTGATATAGTCATGTAAAATAAAGGTCTGACTGTTTTTGGAGGGGTTTAGATATTAGGTCAAAATAAAAGCATCTCTTCCTTGGCTTCAGACTTGAACAATTTGTGTTAGCTGGTAGGTATTAGTGGTAATTAAAAAGAAAATATTTCAAAATTATTTTAGCTCAGAGGTTTTTTAAGCATGGAAAAATCAGACCTTTCTTACTTGATTATTGTATGACAGTGTTGGGAAATGGCAGTGTTTAAAATGCAAAGAGTTAAAATACTTGTATTTTTATTAGAGTGTTATAGTATTTGGCAATGGTTAGTTTGAAAGCAGAATGAGATGTGGGTCTGCCTTTGCACTCCGAGCTCCTCATGTGCAGAGTCACATGGTGGTTTTGATGTAGTGGCTATGGGGAGTTACTAGAAACAGCCTGAAAGTCACAGCTGAACCAGCTGAGCTCAGAATGGGTGTTTGGGTTGGGATGGGTCCAGGATAGGTATTTGGGAGAAGGTGAGGGATGAATAGCTATGATGGTGAAGCAAGTGGTTTGATATTTAGTTATTTAGGTACTGCATTTTACAATAAATCTAATTCTAGATCAGCTGTTCTGGTTCGATTCTGGTCTTTCATTTCACAAAAGCTTCCTCAAGTTTATCTAAATTTGACTCAAGTCAGTTGGAATACAGAATCTCCAAGAATCTTTTTTCCTAGTGAAACTGCTGAAATGCCACCATAAAAAAAGTTGCTGGTTGCAGGAACAGGCTGCTGACATAAAAAGCCTGTCTTGGATCCAGCATTTGGCTGGAGGCCAGATAATGAGTTTTCATAGGAGCTTGTTGGCAAGCTTACATTTCTGCTTAGGTTAATGTAATGTAACTGTAAGTAATTTGGGAACCTGGTACATGCAAAACAATTTTTAGACAAAATGATCTTATTATTTTTTAATTTTAACTGAGAAGATATTTTTATGAACTAGCTTCTTGTACTTCAAGCATTTTAGAAATGCCTTGGAGTGTGGTTCTTTTCTATGTCCTCTTTTAATGGTTAACCTAGTGAATAGTCCTTTAAAAATATTAACCCTCATGACATATCTGTCAAACCCGAATTTATGCTGACTTCATTTAGTGGAGTGATTTAAAGAAAGGTTTGCATTTTTAAAAGGCTAGGTGGTAACATACATAGGGGTATCTCATCAGTTTTGTGAGTAAAAAAAT
Source organism: Prinia subflava (assembly GCF_021018805.1). Taxonomy (NCBI): domain Eukaryota; kingdom Metazoa; phylum Chordata; class Aves; order Passeriformes; family Cisticolidae; genus Prinia; species Prinia subflava. The sequence goes on along the minus strand of NC_086250.1, from coordinate 58,674,004 downwards.
ACTGTAAATGTGTTCATGGGTAATTTGTTGTCCAGGTTATTCTAAGACCAGGTTATTCAGACCTAAGGCTGAAATGCATGAACCATCCTAGGATGAGAATGGAGCTCAGTTTCCCAGCATGGTGCCCATCCCTGGCAGTTCTGCCAATGGGCTTTTTCACTGTCCTTGTGACTTTTTCTTGGTAAGGGTTGGAGATGGCTTTGTCTCAAGATGTTTTTGATGCTTCTCATTTCTTATGTGTGATAAGTGAACGTGAATTTATGCTAAGGGGAAAGAAAGCTGAATTCTGATCTTGAGCCATCTTTGGAAGTGCTGTGTATACCAGGCTATAAAAGATGTCCAGATCCAGCCCTGGCCTTTGAGGAGCAGTGGTGGATAAAGGTGGTTTTAACAACAGAATGCTGAGGTCTCCTGTTCCTGTCCAGGACAGCAATGCTCATCTGCAGTAACTGCTCCATCTCCAAGAGGGATAGAGAAGGCATGGGGTGCATGCTTGTCCTCCATCGTTGTGGGCTGATGGCTGCCAACCACTCGAGAAGAGGAATAGCACTCTACTGTGCTTTATTATTGCTGTGTCATTAGCAGTGACGGTGTGGAAGATGAACAGACAGGATTGGGTTTACAGCTGCTTTGCTGGAGGTCTCACATGGTGTGTAGATCTGGTTGAACATAGATGGAGATCATTGTGATGGGATCGAGAGTGATACAATTGTACTGGTGCTGATCAGAGGTTTAAACTTCCCTCATACCATTTGTTCCCTATAAGCTATTAATAGTAGGCCTAGAGATATTTCTGGATGTGATAGCTGACAAGTTTCTTCATCAAATAGTCAATGAATGAGCAAGAAGTGTTTCTATTTTAAGCATAGCTCTGACAAGTAAAAGAACTTCAAAGAAAAGCTGTTCTTAGAAAATAACCTTGGTGTGAGTTACCCCAAGTGTTTCTCTTTAAGTGATAGATTAAATACAGGGTTGCAACTTTAAGCATCTCTGATAAAGGAAGAATTTTGTGGGTGTTTTTTGCCAGCTGTACTGTAAGGGGGTTGTATTAGTTTAAAACTTCTGTGTTTAGTTGAAAGGTGCTAATAAAACCTTGGAAGAGGTGCAAATCAAGACGTTTTTGAAGGGAATGAACTGGTTTGAATTTGGTGTGAATAGTCATTGCCAAAGTGTTAGGGTAAGTGCAGAATCCATAGGGAAAACTGAAGAGCTCTGCTGAAAAGAGGCTTGTCCTAGGAGGTGAGAATTGCCTGAGGTGCAGAGGATGTGGTAGCAAAAGGTTTTCCTATTTTGCTCTCTGTTTTTACTCCTGAAGTATCATGTGCCTGAATTTACCTTTGCACTTTCATCTCGCACCAGTGTCTGGGATGATGTGCTAAACAAGCTAAACATGACTTCTAATGAAGAGGATGGTAGTGCTGACCACAGAGGGCCAAAGGGTAGTACCAGGAACAACTGCCTCAAAATAAGTCTTTAAAAATCCATTTTCCCAGAGTATGTCATCATCCTCTAGATGAATTTCTGTGTGCTGATATAATTGTGGCTGTTTTGTTATAAACTGACAGACCAGGAGCTTGCTGGAGTGACAGGACTGAGGAAATAACTGTTGGGTTTGGCCTTTTTTTTTGAAGATGGAGCTTAGGACGTTTGGTACAGAGTGTGATTCACTGAATGGGACCAGTTTGACAAGTCTGGTTTAATTGAGAAATTACACAGTGCAGTGTCTTGAAAAGCTGCCATTACAGTGAGTTTACACAGACAAATTAGGCTCTCTTCTGTTGTCTTTTAAAAAGCAAATGCTCCTCCTAGTATAATTTCAGGGGTATACAAGATTGTCAGTTGTGATAATTTTAAAGATTTTGGCAGTGTGTTTGAACATGATTTATGCTCTGTTTCACCTGTCTTAATTTTTTGTGAAACCTTCTGCATAGATCTGTCTTTGGCTTTTCTCAGTAAACCCTTGGTACTTTCTGTTTTGTTAGCCTGAGGTCACAGTGAGATATGATAGCATCCTTACTCTTTTGCTCTAGTTTGTCTGGGAATTTAAAAGTTGGTTGTGAAGCTTGGTGGATTTTCTTGTCTTTGATTAGAAGCATCACAAATTGAAGATTGTTGACTTATCAGCTAAACTATTTTGTTTCAAGTAACCTGTTAGGAACTGACTTCCTAATCTTTCTTTGGAGTGCAGGTTGTTACTTGCTGCCTATTCTGACTTGGTTTAAACACTGTAAGGAGAGAGAGGCTGTGATAGTTTGAGAAGAAGGTAAATGATCAACTCCTGCCAACTGAACCATGCACCTGTTACACTGGAAAAAATGCCTGTTAAAAAGCTAAGTGTGTTTTTCCTCCAGTGGCAGAAAGGCGCTTGAAGGATGGTTGGGAGTAGTTAGTGGTAAGAATGTGTGTATTTAGATTTATTGCAAGCTTTCTAAAATACTCTTGATTTCTTGATCTTGCAGAGACTCCAACCGTCATGTTAAGGTGAAGCAGAAAAGTGCAGTGCTGAACATGCTAAAGAAGTTGGACAAAATAAGGTTCAGAGGTCACAAGAGAGATGAGTTCCTTGATTTAGCAGAGTCTCCAAATGCTTCAGACACTGAATGTGGAGATGAAATCCCGGTGAAGATACCTCGAACGTCAGCTCGAGACAATGAAGACTTGAGAGACCCTGTAAGTACTCAATTCAGGTGTTGTTATACTACACTGTATAGTTTTCTGGCAGAAAAATAACAGAAGTTACTAATTCTTTATCCTTACATTCTGGGTGTAACACTTGAAGAGTTGTGGGCTAGGAAGTAACTTTCCAGTAATAAGCCTATATATTGTGGAAAAATCAATGAATTTCTCAGTATTAGAGTTCTAATTTTAGGTATTGTGAGTTGACAGGTTTGTTAACTTTGGATGTGCTCCTGAATGCACACTTTGTTTTGTTGAGTTACTAATGAATATGTGAAAAAGAAAAGTCAGCTTCTCATTTTGAGGACCTCAGATCTGCTCAAATGACCTGTTCAGGACTTTAAGGATAAGACTTCTAGTTGCTTCATTAGTGCTAGAGGGTCACAGCATCTCCTTCTGCACTGCAGTGTTGTAATCAGTAATGCTTCCATGCAATTAGAGCTGGTTTAAACCTGTGAAGGCAGTGCTAAAATGTTTTGGTGCTTGTAAGCAGAAGTACCAAAGCAGACCTACCCTTTTGAAAGAGAGTGCTTCAGGAAAAGTTAAATATTGGTTAAAAAATAAAATCAAATCCTTATTTAACTGTTAAAAATGGCTGTGGATCCATGAGCTTGGAGTGCTACAGTATTAATTTAGATTTGTCTGTATAATTGTATTGTAGAAGTGACTTGGAATTCAGAATTTCTATCACTCTATGAAAACTTACTGCGCAGTTTTTGTCCCCAAAATGTGATCAGACTATTGTCTGAAGGCTCATCTCTAGGAGTGTGGGGCTTGCTCACAGGAAGCTGTAAACAAAAAGATTTTAAACTGTATCTGCTTATGCATCTTCTTTGGGGTTGGCAGCTTGTATCCAGTTCTGTAGCTATTAGCTTTTTTAAATTTAAGTGGGCTTTCATGGTACTACATACAGTCCTGCTTACAGAGAGCTTTTTTGCCAGAATGTTTTTCCTATGATCATGGAACAAACAGGTGGCAATGACAGAGCATGTTTTGGTCAAAAAAGTCTGTTGTATGTAAATCCTCAAGCTTGTCAGACAAGGAAGTCTGTTAAATGCTATTCCTTTGCTCTTATGCTGCTGAAGACATCTGTCATTTGTTAAGATGTAAGTATTGTGTATACTGGGACTGATCTCTGCTGCTGCCCTTCCAGCCTGGCATTTTGTGAGTTTTTTATAGGTAAATAGTGGCTTATTTTCATGAAACCTAAGGCTTTGTATTTTGTGTGGGTATATATTAGATGCCTTTGGTATTTTATCAGAGGTATCTGGATGGCAGAGCTAGAGGCTACAGAAAGATCTGCCTTAAACTCCAGGTAATATTGTCTGTATTTCTTCAGGGGAATAGTAGCCCCTGGATGATAGGGAGGGTAGCTGAGGGCACAGCAAGGCAAACTTGTAGTTTTGAATAGTTGTAAAGCCTTAACCAGCTGCACATCTACGGCGATGGTCTCTGTTTTCTCAAAATGTTGAGTTCTGTGTGCTGAGAAGGGAACTTGGTGAAACACTTCCTGACTGATTACATACCACCCTAGGCTGCTGTAGTGTAAGTCCTGGGTATACTGTTGAGGGCAGTTCTTTAAAATCAGGGAGAAGGAGAAAGAGGAAAGGAGAAATGGCATCAAAATTGTTTTGCCCCACTCCTGATGTTTGGGAGCTCCAAACCCAGTGTGTGCTGGAAAAGCCTAAAAGCAGCAGCTGTGTTACAGATATGAGGAAAATAAGCAAATTGGTATGAGGAAAAAGGTCTGACATATAAGGGATAAATTTCAGATGGGAATTTTGAGGGATTAACAGTTGGCCCTCACAGGCATCTGCTCACTAAGCACTGCTGCCCATCCCTAAAATGAAGGGAGGAGAAATAATCCCCTGTGCTGCAGAGGTGCCAAGAGTAAAGAAAGTAATGCTTATGTATTTAAATCAATATTAAAGTAGTGGTGTCTGAGGTTGGGAGAACAGTGCAATTCTGAAGGTATTTGTCTTTCTCATTGAGATTATATAGTTGAGTTGTGCCTGAATTAGTTTTAATTCAGTGTCTAAAACTCGTAACTTTAATTGCTTGTACAGGGTGTTTTTCTTTTATAGGCTCTGTAAGCAACTTAGTATTTACACTTGTATTACACTGATCATGAGAAGACCAAGTCTTACTAGTTTTTTCCTGTTTAATACCTTTGGGAAACTGTTGAAATCACACAAAAAACAGTTCAAGTCTTCTGTGCAAATGGAAGTTAGGCTACATGTCTTTTCAGATAGATGTGAGCTGTACTGTGCTTCCACTTCTGTTCCTTCATTGTTTCTGTTAAAATCTGGCTACAGAACTCATGGTCTTGAAAGAGCAAGATTGGTGGCTTGGAACTGAACATAGGCACACAAAATTAGAGTCCTAGTCTAGTCTCCTTATCTGCATCTTCACTGTCAGCCATTCCCTAGACAAGGACTTCATCTTTGCCCCTCTCCCTTCCTTTTCCCTGGTGTATTAATCATTATGGAGGCTTTAAGGAAAAATCTCTGTCTCTTAGAACAGCACAGTGCAGTCATATGAATGAAGGATGCTTCTGTGCACTTAAAAATGTGCCTCTTCTTTAGGTATGTATCTGAACTTGACAGGCGTGTGCAAAAACTTGATGCAAATGGAGGCTGCAGAGTAAAAAGCCTTGTCATAAGAGCTTGTGATTGCAGAGCCCTGACCATCTGCCAGGAAGAGCATCATCCTCTGTTGCACTTCCAGCAAATGAAGTGAATGCTCAGTCCCAGGCCACAGACTGTGCAGTGACACTTAGTCCCAACACTTCACATGCCTTACCGAAGTCGTACACGTAAAAAGACAGAAAGGATGGCCAGATTAGGTCATTTAGTATTCTTTGTCTTTAAACTGAGCTTTACCTATATGGTTCAATAATAAACATTCCAGCCTGTGTTCAGGTAAAGCTCCTGGTTGGAAGACTCTGGAGATGGAAGGATTTATATTTTTCTTTGAATTCTCAGTTGTTTCTGAGAGTTTTTGTTAAAAAGGTGTCTTAATTTGAACTTGTTCAGATTCAGCTTACAGGCTGACTGCTTGTGTGGGTTTCCCCCTCTCATTTAAGTGCCTCAGCTACCAGATATGCCTTGAATAGGAGATACTTTCTTAGGTCCCTGTGGGTGTTTGGGCACTGTAATCAGATCATTGCCAAGACAGCAGTGCTGGTTAACAAATTTAGCTCTCTGCTAAACATCTCTTTCAATTCCTGAACGGATTCCTGTATTTCTTCTGTTGTTCTCCCTTTACTGTAGCTGGTTGCTTGTTTTGTTTTTTTTTTTAAGGCAAAGGACATTAGACACTGCATGCAGCACTGCTATTTCTGCATTGTTGTGAGAAAACACCACAATTGCAAAATAGAAGAGGGAGGAACCTGGTCGTTCCAAATCAATTAGCATTTGATTTGTTGTGACATTAGAAATTGAGGTAATGTTGCTTGCGTAGTAATTAACGTCCCCTTTATTAGTGCTGCCCTTCCTATTTGTACAGAAGGGGGAACAAGATCCAGTTCTGCCTGCAGATATATGAATGAATGTAGTGCAGAGAGATCACATCCCCTTCAGAGTGGAGAAAGAACAAACTGTGTTTAAACTGTAGAGGCTGGCACTAACCTGGCAGTGAGAGTTACTAGTAAAGCTCTCTTGTATCTGGCATATTGTACTGAAAGCAGCCTAATCTACTTATGCAAGTTCCCTGCCAGTGTGCTAGGATTAAATCTGAGTTATTGTGGTACAGAAAACATTACTTTAATTGCTTTTGCAGTACAGCTTGGTTTTTCCTGACACATGTCAATTACAACCTTAAATACTGTTCTATTGGTCATCTCATTTACAGTGATTGGAAGGTATAAAGCATGATGCAAACATTACAGTGAAGAAGTTAAAAGTCTCTAAAGCTGGCTAGCACTAGGTTTTTAAAAATTTATGTAGAATATAGCTGTGTTTTAGGAGCATGCCAGTATGGGTGTGCTTCCAAGAATAGCTACAAAGGATTAACTATTCATGCAGATGCTTTCATTCTTAAGCAGTGTTGTTGAGTTTTTCCTTTTCTTACAGTAGGTAATTGCAGCATTCACGAGGATCTCTTTAATAATTTGAAGTAAGGAAATGCACATGAAGTGTCAGATGAAAAACTCAGGAGGCTAGAACTTTGTGAGACAAGCCGTATAGTTTGTTGTGTTGCTGAAGACTTCCCCCCTCCTCTTTTTTCCTCAAATGAATGCAAGTTAAAATTTTCTATGTTAAATTACCTCTTCCCAGTGTTGTGTCCCAGGCACTTCCTGGGCTCTGAGGAGTGACTGGAGTGGATGGTTGTGCCCCTGGGGGTTGGCATGTTGTGTTCTCACTGCTCACCATCCTTCGTGTTTGAGAACTGTTCCTTTCCAAGTTCATGACAAACTTGGAAATCAGACCACCATTTTTTTAGATATTCCTAGAGAAAAATCATCCACATACCTCTGATGTTGTGGAAGGAAATGAGAAGCATTGAGTTGGTTGGGCAGTTGTGTTTCTGTGTGATACTGAAGATGTGCTGTGCTGCAGATGGAGAGGACAGATCCACACTGGTTAGTTGGGAAGTGACTTGGACCCTTTCTGTGGCTGTACAGTGGCAGTGGCAGCACACAGAACAAAATCTCAGGGCTCACAGGATGAGGGGTTTTGGAGAGGGAGAGCAGAGACCTCTCGGGCTGGGACGTGCTGTTATGAAAAGCCTGAAGTGTAGATGAAAAACACTTTTGTGGGGAGATGTGGGTTTTAGATCTGAAGCTGAACGTGGCTTGGACAAGCAACCCTGAACTCTGCTAATGGGTTACAGGGAGTCTGTCATCATCAGGAGTGTTCCTTTAACCCCTCTGTCTCTATGTTCACCCCGGGCATTTCTCTGTCTTCCTCAGCACTCCCAGGCCTTGCTCATGGTCCTGGCTAAGTAATAACGATTGCCAGCATTTTAAGAGGGCTCCTGTGTCAAATACTGTCGAAGCTAGAGAGGCAGAAGGAAAAGCAGAAATCTGTGGAAGCCTTCAAGGCTTTTACTGTGAGTCAGAAACTAGAAAGGACATCTGTACAGTGCTGTGTAGTTAACCCAGCCTGGGTCCCAGTGCTGTCCTACAGAGGCAGCAGAGAGGAGAAACCTTAACCAGATAAAACTGGAATTCATACAAGGATTTTGTTAACTTGTGAATTTAGCCAGATATCCTAGCTTCAGACAGAGGGATGTTTTTGAATTCAGAGGCAGGCAGTTGACCTTCAGCAAATGTAGAGACCTTATTTCTTGTTTTCTTACATGTGTTGCTGTGGGGAAAAAACTTCTGTGGCAGAGACATTTGCTTAAATGTTTTCCCCACCTCTGTCCCGGGTGTCCTCAGTTTTTCTGAATGTTTCTAAATGGTAGTCATAAAATGTTGTGGTGATGCTAATTTTAGAAATTGGATGCACCACCAAACTTGTGTCACTGTGTATCTCAATCAACCATTTTATTATTACATGTTAATTACATGATTTTTCTCCTAGTATTCTAGTGAGCAGCCTTATGTTTTAACCCACTGGATTTTTTTTCTCTTTTTTCTCCTCTCTAAGTTAGAAGTTCATTGTAACCTTTTGTAGCTAGTTTAAAGATGTGTACCTTCTGATTTTTTACCCCTCAGTGGGTGTCAGTGCTAGGATCCATTGCTTTAGCTGATAAATGTATTTGGAAACTCCAGTAATGAGTCATGTTACACTGGTATCACTCTCCCTGGTGCTACGCACCTCTTGCTCTTCCCTTCTTCCTTAGAGGCACAGCTAAGGTACCTTGGCCTTTAGTTATTGACTCAACATCTCTGAGAAGCAAAAGCAGAGCCGGTTCTCTAGATGGATTTCTGAAATGCAGCACATCTTTGGGTAAAATATCTTCGATGAAGAGGAAAACTTGAATTTGCTTAGTTGTTTGCTAGCCCCTTTATTTCTCCTGTCCTCTCTCACATGGGGTGGGAACCAGCTGCTGTCTAAGCACAGGGCTGATGCCCAGAGTCCAGGCACATTCCTTTTGAGTACAGCACCTTGCTCTTTGTCCTGTATGTGGTTTTATTTATTTATCAATAAAATATTTAAGCAGTGGCGCTGTTTCTTTAGACATCTCCCTGTGATCTCCTGCACGCTGGGAGCAGAGATTGTCCCTAGAGGCTAGATGTGGGTATACAATACAGAAAAGTGCATTAACACCTGGGCAGCAGTCTGTATTTTAATAACACTTCCCTTGTGGCTGCCCATGGAGTGTGTTGTAAGGATGCTGTGTTTTGGCTTCAGCCACACCATCCTCCTTGGGGCTCTCCAAGCGTCTGGCAAGTGATAGCACTAAATCTTGCAGCGTGAATAAACACAACCCAGCTCTGTAGATAAGAGATCAGCACAGAGGTTAATTCACATCCTGTGCTCATCTGAAAACAGTCCCTGATAATCTTGTGCAGTGGCTGGAGCAGTTGTGATGGCATCTCTCAGTGCTCCTCCCTGGCTAAAGGCAGGAGTGGAGGGGAAATGTGGGGCATGGTGAGGATGCTGTGCTGCAGCTCCCCGTGTCAGGGCTGCCCTGGGCTCTGTCCCTCTCTGCTGTGGCACGATTTGTGCTGGCTCCAAAATGGGAAGTAGCCCAAGGCTGCTGCTGAGCTAACAGCTTCTGCTGCTCATCAGGCCAGCAGTGCTGACAGAGGGCTGTGTGGGTGGGTGCAGCTCAGGGACTGGAAATAGCATCTCTGCTTGGCACTGCATTGAGCAAGGCCAGGTGGGGAGTTGGTGCTAGGTAAATGCTGGGCAGTAACTGAAACAGAGTGCTGACAGACAAATTCTGAGACTGAAACTCAGCATCTGTTCAGTTCAAACAAGAAAACAGATGTTTAATAGGTATTTCCACACTGTTTTATCTTGAAAGTGCAAATCAATCCCAACTGTGAAAATACTGAGCTATCAGTAAGCTTTCTGCACATCTTTCCTAAAACATAGGAAATGTCTCAATTTAATGTATCCTGTAGATTGCTTGAATTTATAGTAAGATAAGTAATGAAATTCGTTTTTGTCTTGAGATAATTTCTGAGGTGTAGGCCTCTGTAATCTACCACTTTGGTTTTGAGTATAAGATGCTAGAGAAGCTCCTGTAATTCTCATTGACAGATTTTTCATACCTAGTGGGGACTGTACACAAGTGCTGAGCAACCATTACCCAGGAGATGCCCTCACCCACCCTTTTCCCTGCTGTCTGAAAATGCCCACTTTGTGAGAGAAAGAAGGCATCACCTGCCTCCTGCTGGGGGGGCTTGGGGTTTTTCTGTGTTTACTTCATGGAGGTGTTGGTTGTCAGTGGTCTCCCTGATTAATCAAATTGCCTTTTAATTCCTGCTTTCTGCAGTATTTTCAATATTCTGCTGAGTTCATTCAAGGGGTGCTGGTGAATCTGTTGAGGCATGCAATCTTCTGATTTCCCGCTCTCCTAGCCTGCCAGTGTGAGCTCCTGGGCACCAACAACATCCTTCTGCAGTAACTGGGTTGTGGGGGAGTGGGGAACCCTTTCCTTGCTGAGAGCAATTACCTAGAAAAGTTCTACTTCTGCTGGGTTCACAATTTGATGTTTAAAGTGTGCAGCATTGACTGTTCATTCGATGGGAAGAGGAAAAGGGTAGTATAAATATGGCTTTTTAGTCAGCAGAAGGGCTTAAAGAATATGCAGTAGAACTGGTAAGGGTGGTGGTGGGAAATATTTGTTTTCTGTAGCTTCCCAAGGTGTGTCGAAGTGTGTTCTGTAAACTCACATTTGATTAGCTTCCATTCACTTATTTTGGTAATCTGATGCTGAAAGAGGCATGTAGAGTTGTTGATACTTGCATGTTTCTCACATGCTTGTTTCTTTACTGCCCTAGAAGTCAGTTGTTGTATTTAAATGACACCAAAAAAAATATCCTTCTGAACTTTCAGTAATGTTCTGGCTTTCTTATAGGCTGGTCCAGGGACCATCACCATGGCTTCAGGAGTCCAGGATTTTAACAGAGCTGAGTCTGACAGGCTGAATGAGATCAAAGGTCACCTGGAAATAGCCTTACTGGAAAAACACTTCTTACGTAAGTATAAAGTGCTCTGTAGAGAGGAGTGGTTTAGGCCTTCTGAAGCAATGTTTCTCTAACTGTAGAAATTAGCATCAGAATTTTGAGGTGTGCTGATGTGCAGATAGTAGGTGGGTTTATGCTTCCCAGGAAGAACATAAAGGCATTCCCAGGGTTTCTGGGTCACTTGTGTATTTTTTCCTCTTTGCATTCCTCACAACATACTCACTATGTGACAAAAGCTGCGTAGTTGAAGTCTTGATGTTGACGTCTGCAGGTTGTCTTAGAGCTAAGTCAACCTTCATGTGCCTGCAATAGGTGTTTTTCTTTCTAGTAGTAATTGCTAAGAAGAGATTTATGAATTCATTTTATGAGTTCTTTCGTGGCAGCTCTTTCAACAGATAATACATCTTAAAACACGTCTCTTAACATTATGTGTATTATTGGTATGTGGTGTAAGAAATACAGAGAAGAGTGTAGATTTCAAGTGTTAGTTGTTTGGGTTTATGCTTATATATATGTACATATGTGTGTATAATGAGAAAAAGTTTTCTTTCGTGCCTAGAGGCAACTGCAAGATTTTGGGGATTTTATCTCATCAGGTCTGAACAGGTTGATTTTTAAGACAGGATAGTTAAAAACAGAAAAATGGAAAACAAAGTAAGTTGATAGAAGTAGAGATCTCTGTAATAAACCAGTAAGAATTGTTGCACAGTTGCTTCCCAGAATGGCCATTTTAATATTTTGGTTTTGAACTTCAGAGTATGAGGGTTGTTTTTATGTGTTCAAAGCTTGTCAGATATTTTCTAAGGGTTAGAAATAACAAGACTATAGATTCTGTTCAATTTCTAGACTATAATCTAATGACAAGACTTAGGTTTTTATCTGTAGTATGTTGTCAAGGATTTGTCATTAATTTTCTGACTTGTTTTTCACTTGGCAATATTTCTTTGATGTTTCCCCCCCCTTGATATGTATTAGAGGGAGACCTGATAAAGGAGACTGGGCAGGAATTTATAACAAGCTGCTGTCAACTTCCACCGATACCTGGAAGAGGTATCATGGTTGGAATGTCAGGCAAAAACTGAAAGATCTGTTTGACTTGCCTTGTTAGCTTCAGTTATTTACTTGATTTTTATTTAACTATTCAGTACAGAGTTACCATGTACTCATTCCATCCTCAAAGATACATTGCTTAAGCTCCTGTTGTACAATTGTTCTTTAAACTAGATGGGACACATGTGATTTCTCAATGCAATCTAATGTGCAACAGAAACAGTAGGATTTAGCAGAACTGATTTCTGATTTGAAGTAGGATATGCTTTTTGATGTAAAAACATGATAGGGCTCCCAGGCACTTCCATGGCTGGTCAATTCATTCTCCTTCCTAGTGTGTTCTTACAGTAACTAAATCGGGCACACAGGTTTGTGAATATTGGTGGTCTTCAGGTTCCTGCTGCAATTTGAAAAACTTCTGATCAACTGTTACTTGTAGCTGAATCATTTTTCCTTTGCACAGAGCTTTGTAGTAAACTCCACGGTGAAGGATAAAGAAGTTCTCCCTTTTGTATAAACTTTGAGCAGATGGTTGGAGTTCAGGTCAGTGGGGTGGTTCAGCAGGGTGGCTGGAGTCAGCCAGGGGTGTCTCCAGCCCTCACCTCTTCACCAAAGCCTGATGTTCGCTGTAGCTGAAATTACAGAGTTGTCCTGACAAATTGGTTGTAACTGTACATAAAAACAAGAGTAAGAATCCTAAAGTGGTTGAGAAATAAGTAAGATAAAGCTTATCCCTTAATTGGCCACTTTCCATTCAAAATTTTGGGATGAAATAGATCATCATATTTGTCAGCTGTAGTGTAGTAGGAGTTCAGCTTTTGCATATGGCTCCTGAGTTCTTACTTTTCCTTTTTCCTTTTCTTTTGAGTTATTTTGGGATTTTTTGATACTAAAAATGCTTCATTATTGTTTTTTTTCCCAAAAGTGAACTAACTAATGGTGTGCAGAAAAACATTCTTGAAATGTGAGGTGGTTCACTTCAGTTTGCCCTTGGAAGAAAGCCTGGTCATTATTTTTTTTAAATCCTGTCACTGCAGTAGGTGTTTTTTAGGAAGACTAGTTGCTCTGCAGTATTTCCATACTATTTTTAGCTATGTAATTCCTTAAGGACACCTTGCTATGATTGTGGTTTTGCATAATCTGTTTGCCACGTCCATGTACTCCATTTCCTCCAGCTGGGCATGCAAAAATCAAAGCAATTGCTAGTTAGTGAGGGAAATATCAAAAGTTTCATGCATTTGCTTTTTAATTTTGCTGTGGTTCATTGTTATCAGCTTGATTCTGACTTTTTTTTTTTTTTTTTTTGCCTCTTCTATATTTCTACTTGTATTGGTGTCATTAGCCAGGACATTTAAGGAGGAGAGATTTCCTCTCAGCTGTATGTCATCTGTAATGTACGCATACATTGCAAGTCAGCGTGGGTCTGTAATTTGAGGTGCCTGGCTGAAGTTTTTCTCTAAACTCCATTCAGCTGTTAGTAGGCACAAGCATGGGTGCAGTTTGGCTGAGTAGTACATTCAGTGAAACACATCCAAACCTAACTGTAGCCTCTACAAACTGCAGGGGAAATCTGGAGCAAGTAGGTATGGAGGCAATCTGTTGTCTCGAAGGAGAAAATATCTGCATCTGAGATGCCTGTCTTCTTTAGCAAAGAGGTAATCTAACCTGGAGATGTGAAGATGGAGAGGAATTGCTTGTGCAGCGTGTGCGGAGCTGTAAATGCAAATAAAACTCGCCTGGAAATGCAAGGGATTTAAGCTGCAGACTGACGGGAGGATGAGGCACACAGAGAAAGGGATCCTGGATAATGTCTTAAGCAAGGGGGAGGGATCATCTGATTCTCCCAGCCAAAGGGGCTAAAGTTGCTTTTCCTGTCTGTGTGGGAATGGTCTTAATCTCTTTGATCTAATGGCTCATTCTGAGCCTTATTACAGGAATGCTGAAAATATGCCTGTTGGGTTTGTGGTACTGATGTGGGTTCCTTCAGAAAAAGGAACACGAGCTGAATGAAAAGTGCAAAGGGCTTAGTCTGCTGGAGTTTCCAGTGCTTGTGGTTGGAAAAAGCTTTGTCTTGGAGCTGGGACAATCAGAATCATTTATTTTTAAAGGGCTTTTTGTTGTTATAACCTAGTTTTTAATACAAGTGAACACTGCCTTGGGCTAGTTGAGGGCTCAGTTTGGGAAGGCAACTAGTGTCCCAGGGCAGTTAGAGCGATACGCTAAGATTAGTAGTTATTTTGGTGTTTCCATTTCAAAACCTAGTTGTATCTTCACAAAAAAGAAAATTGTGCTTGCTGCTCTTGCATTTGAAAGACAAAACAACCAACAAAATCATCTTTCTGCTTTTGCACCTTTTTTGTTTGAGGTGAACACCTTGCTTGATGTCACTTCCTGTGCCTGCTTCAGAGGACAGTTTTGGAGATGTCAATGCTTTTGTCCTGGTGTCACAAGGTGCTGTGTAAGCACACGTGCATGCTGTGGTTTACATGAAATATTAGCTAATCCTAATTCAAAGGTGTTCAAACCTTGTGCAATGCGGAATTCAGCAGCTCAGGAAAGAGGAGCCGGTAGCACGAGCTGAGAGTTAATAAACCAGGTGACTGTTAAAGAAGGGGTTAGTCATGAACTGGTAAATCAAAGCAACCTCACATGAGGATGAGGAGTACTAGAAGGAAGTATAATCCTCTCCCACAAGGGTTTTTGCATTCCACTCCATACATCAGTCTGTGGCAGGAGTCTTTAAGGTCTTACCAAATCAGTAGTTTCAGTCATGATGTTTATACCACATGACAAAAGAAGTTGGGATTCTGCTGCTTTCCCATTGAAATTTCTGCTCTGGCACACTGTTCATCCTTGTGCCTTTTTGAACCGTTTATGTGACTAATTCCACAGTACTTTCTCTGGCTCCTTTCTGATATAACTGACCTGATGATTCTTTTTAAGAACAGCCTAGCAGAATATGAAGGTAGAGCTGTAGAAAACCATACATGATTCTCAGGTAGAACTGGCATGTTAGAAAGTGTTAAACCTCAGAGGCCAAGCATGTGCTGAGCAGCAAAAGACCTATGCTGAGAAGTCCTGTTCTGTACAGAAATGCTAATATCTTCTCAACTAATCCCAGTAATTGTAAGCAACAAACTGACAGTGAAGCTACGCCAGAGTCCAATTACCAGCTGTGGCAGAATAGCTTTAGTTTAGTTTCTCCTGATGTGAGGGTCACACCAGCTGCAGTAGCAGAGCTAGGGAAGAGCAGAAGAACAGATTCACTGCATTGGTTCTGCTGTTTTCTTACTGACCTAGCAGCCTGTAATCTGAACCTTAGGTTCAGAAATGCTGAAGTGGAATCTAGAGCTGATTTGAGCTGATTTACATAGCAGATGAAGACCCTGGCAAGAGAGTAAGGAGCTGCTGTGTTTATCTGAGATACCCAAATACCAGCTGTGGGCCATAATAGCCATTCCTTGTTACGTGGTCAACCCTTGGCCAAGGGATCCCAGCGCTGCACCATGTGCTCTGAAATAAAGTGTGCTGATGCTGGTGAGTGCTGAGGGTGCTGTGCACTGGAGCTTACCCTGGGTTTCTCACATCCTCTCCTCCTTCCTCTAAACTTCCTTTCTCTCAGTTTAAAATACTGAACTCCTTACCACTAAAAATGTGTCCCTGGGAGATTTACATGTCTCTTTTTCTGGGAGATTGTGGAGTTCCTGTGATGAGGACTGGTTTGCCTATGGTGACTGGTGGGAAATTTTGAATGTTTATCCTGGGCACCCAGAGATGATGCAATAAAAGTATGTGAGTCCAAGCTTTGCTATAGAGCTGTCTCTTCACCAGAGCTGCTCTCATTTGCTTAGTGACAAATTTTAAAATTTTTCTAGGTTTGACTTCTGACTGGGAGGCTTCTCAAAAACACAGAAAGTTTCTTAAGAGGGGTAGGAAAGGTTTTGCTTATACCCGAAGATACTTATATTATATACTAACAATATTGAGTTCATTTATAGCTTTCCTGGGCAAAAACCCCTCTTCCAAAACTCTAGCTTAATTTTCCTGGAAACACTGTTGGAAGGGGCCATCATGAGCAGTATAGAGCATTTGTTTGGGGGTCAAGAGGCCTCCATACAGACTCATGAGCATTCAGATCTCCATTTCTCATCTTCAAGGACTCTGCTCTGACTGGTGGAGGAGATAGGTTGGGCTTTTGCTTACTCTCAACTTGGCTTCCAATAGCATGAGGTTCCTGAGATGAGGGGAAGGGAGAGGGTGTGACTCCATCCCAGTACAGCAGCAGGCTGGAGTCCTGGGCTGATCCCTGGCCTGAGCCTGGCTTGTGCAATCTGTCCTTGTCATTGGACAAAGCATGTACTTGATGATGTAGGTGATGATGGTGTACATGAAGATGCCCAAGTGCTGGAGGATGTTGCATTGTCACACTGCTTTTTCATGAGACTGATGAACCAAAAGGCAGCGCAGTGCCCAGAGGGATGTATTGTTTGAGCTCCTCCAGAGCCTTGAACAGATACCACCTACACACTGTGTTATGTACGTGGGTTGTGCTTGTTTCTGCCTTTTTTGTGTGCCCAGCTTAGCTTTATGAATTGCAGAGAGGGTGTGAAAACCCAGGCAGGGCAATGGTCAGCACTGTTGTGCCTCTCCCTTTTGTATAATTGGGATGGTGATTTTGGGAGCCCCATGTGGAACCTGCATTTCCCTGCTCAGCTTAGTAACACAAAAGCCTTGGAAGAGCCTGCTGCTATTCCTAAGCCAGACGTTATTTCAGCATTTATAGACTGTTTCACTTCTGCCAAAACCAGAGTGAAAACCATTCCTGCTATAATGACAACATTTTTGCAGCTCTGTTTATTTTAGGTGGCTTTTGCAACACTTCTGGCATTTTTATTCTCTGAAATTTCTGAAAATTCATAGAGCAGCAGTATTTTTCATCACTTTTAAGCTGACCTTTTAAGTGTATCTACCAATACCAAACTTTCCACTTGATGTTTTGAGAAGGGGGTCTGTCTCAGTAAGCAGTATTTTCAGGAAGTGTAATTTAAAATCCTTCCCTAAGGAAGGGGAAATGATCCAGATCTGTGTCTATTTCAACATGATAAAGCTCCCCTGAAAGCTGAATGTAAATGTAGTTACTAATTGGTAGTTAGCATACCTATTTTGCACGAACCTCAGCAATGCCATCTTGGCTCTTTCTAACCTCACCCACTCCAAGTAGGACATAACAGGAATGGTGAGTGAGGAGGCTGGAACAGTTTGCACAGAGAAAGAGGACTTTGTCAAATAAGATGTGTTTTGTAAATCAGTCTTCCTCATCATATGAAAGAGAACACTTTATATGAAACTCTTGCTGTTCAGGTGAGGAGACTACTACCAGTGAATATTAAGTGGCAGAAAGGATGGTGGTTCAGACTCAGCCTTTCCTCCACTCTCTGGGTTGGAGTTGGCTTATTTCCTATCAGCAGAGCAGCAGCCCACGCTGCTCCCTGCCCTGTAGGCGTATGCAGAGAGGCTCAAAAACTGGTCCTCTAAAGCTCTGCTTAGTGTAAGTGCTGGGGCAGGAGCTCTGTCTTTGGAAGACCAAAGAGAAGCACAAAGGAATAATGGAAACAAAACAAAGCAAAAAGTGATTATTTAAACTGCCAAACCTATGTTAAAGTTTTTAAAGGAAAATTGGCATGACTGGTTCTGAATATGTCAGGTCACTTCTTTGTTTTGATATGTGTGGACTTAGCTGGAGAAAGGTGGTACTGAAAATGTGGGGTTTATATTTATTTGTTTCACTTCTCCCCTCTACCAAAATGCCTATATAAAACAGGGCAGAGAGGAGGAAAGGATATGCATTCAATAAAGATACTTTAATGATTCTGTCTACCTTTTGGCTTTTTATGACACCAATATTCCTATTAGAAAATCCTTTTTGTTATGTTTTCTGTATGAAACATTCATGCAAACAAGCAAGAGGCCTGACCACAAGGGAAAGCCATTAAATTGACAAATCAAGTTGTTCACAAGCGCAAAAGAAAAAGAAAAAGAATTCTTCTAGACCAGTTGTTGTCCAGTTCTGGAAGAACTGTGGAGAACAAGAATGCTGTATCCATTTTGACAAAGGACATTTTTAGGTTCTTCCTTCATAAAATCCTAAGAGTAATCCTCATAAGCAGTGACCTTTGGGATTCCCAAGTGAAGTATGGAAGTCCAAGCATGAAAGATGACATGACCTTAAAAGGTGACTTAAAGAAGAAAGGACAATTAATGAAGTAGAGCTGCTAGAGTGATGGCTTAAATAAACATTTTGCCAAGCATCTGGCATGCTAAGAAGTAGAATATCTCACAATGTCTGAGATCAAAAGTTAATGTTTTATCTCAAATCTTTTGGGTAGATTTATGATAAGTTCTTTGGCAGTCTATGTGGTTCTGACATCACTGATGGAAAAAATATTTGCCCTGGAGAAAGAGAATCATAGATTAGAAGTAGAACAGGTAACAAATAATGCACAATTAAGATGTATCTAGTTATAGCTATGAATTGTGAACATGTCTTCAGAGGAGTATGTAAATTGCAGAGTAACTGTAAGCAGGAAAAAACCAGGGAATTCCAATGAGGGTTTTTCCTCCATCACTGCTTGTTGGTCAAACAATGTTGTTTGTCTTTGCTTTATCATAAGTGATGGAGCTGTTCCATGTCCTTCACAGCACTGCCATTTGCTGCTGGTTTTTGAGGCGAAGACTAAAAGCTCTTCAGTGTCTGTGATGATAAAAATAGATCTGTTTTCAGACTCCTGACATTTTGTTAGTAGAGTTGTATAATCGGTTTACTTGGGACCAAGTTAACATGCAAGCTTTCTGTAGGAATTGGGAGTCTGGTAAGGGTGGGAACTGCCTGCCCTAGAGACATCTCCCAGTGTCTGGCTCCATCAGAACAACTGGTGAGATCCAGACTGGAAGTGTTGGGTTTTAGCGTATTTAGTAACAATTAAATAACATACTTGAACTCCAGTAATGTTCAGAGGGTTCTAAGGAGATTTACCATGATTAACGTAGATGTTGAAGGGTTATTTTTGTCCTGTTAAGTACTGGTGTTTCCCCATGTAAATATGACAGGGTTGCACACATGCTTTTTGCCATTTCTAGTTTTTAACTCAGTTTCCTTAGATTTAATTAAACTTAATTCAGAAAGCTAGAAACAGTGACTGTTGGTCTCTAGCACTACTCTGAAAGAAGTTTTTGGTCACTTTGTCCCAGAGCGGGATTTTGCAACATACCTGTAGGTCTAGGGAGAAATGGTATTATATAAACAGCTATGAGGAGGCTCCTTAATCTACCTCCAATCCTGGGATTAAGGGAAACATCCGCTTTACTGCACAAGCAGTTTTGAATTAGAAATCCAACATTGTGCCACGCCTTTCCAGCCTGGTGTATCATCCTTCTTTTCTAAACATTATTTACGATCTGTTTAGTCTCACCAGAACTAAATTCTTGGGGGTTTAAGTGCTTTTTATCAGAACATTTCTTACAGGGGAGTATTTTGAGGAGTAAACTGAAATTTTTCATTTGCTGTAGTGGCTAATGCTGTAAGATGATGCAACAAAACACTGGCTGCTGCTGTCTTTTAGCAGTTCTATAGTATCAGATAAGCTTTTTGAAATGTTAAGTCTTTCAGTTTCAGTTGTCAAATCCGTAGAGTTCGGGTGTGACAGTTGCTTTACACGCTTCAGAGAGGATAAAATGCTGTAGAAAAACTGCAATGGTTAAGGTTTTTGGTAACATCAGAGATACATCACTGATGATGTTCTTTACTATAGGATCAATTCTCCTAGGGTTTACAGGGCAATAATAAGTGTAATAATTACTGTTATTGAAACACCACTGTTGCCTTGTCTTATAGACTTTTATAGCTCTTTCTAAAAGAGCAGTAGCATCCAGATATTGTCCTGCTTTTCTACACAAGTTGACTTTGCTAGAGAGCTAAAGCATTTTTTCAGGGTCACACCTGCTGTCACAACCTGAAGGGTTACCCAGTGTGTAGGTATTTAGAGGTTGTGACTGAGTTCATAGGCTTCTGTAAGACTCAAGGGCATGGAATTTTTTTCTCTAGATTCTCTACCTTATTACAGATTGCAACAAAAATCACAGCTAGCAACTATGCCTTTGATTTATAACTCAAATGTATATATATGTGTATACATAAAAATACATATTGAACTGTTACAAATTCATGGGAGCAATCAGTAGTATGGCAGCAACCAAGTAGGTGTATACTGTTACAGGCTACTACAAACTTTTCATTAATGAAGCAAACTTTCCAGTAAATCCACAAAAAATGTAAATATGATGGATTATTTATATGCACATATACAAATGTTTACATTAATACCAGTATCAAGCTTATTGGACAGATGTTAGATTGCGCCAGACCATCCCAGATGTGGGAGGACAAACGAAACTCTGCTGGGTGAGGGTCCAAGATCTTTTAGAAAGTTTGTGTGAAGAGTTCATCCTGTTTAGGAGAAGGATGTACAGCAGACGAAGTTCTTGGAGTGAGAGGTTTTGTTTTGGATAAAAATTAGGTCATATCAGAGAGAAATAAGAAAGTGTAGGACTACTGCTTCAGCAGCCAATAGATGCTGTCAATTTCTGTATTTCACCCAGCACAGCCAGCAGATGTTGTTTTCTGTTCTCAGGCCAATTATTATTTTTCTAGACTATTTTCTTTTTTGTGCAGATGTAACAGCCAATGGCAGTTATCAAGTCTTACTTTCTCAGGATGTGTTCCCTGTTTTCAGACTATTTTTCACCTTTTCAGATGATAAGTGGCTGTTGTGGTTCCTTGTTTTTGTGCTTATCAATGGTGTCTCAGGTTTCTACGTACCAGGCTATGCATTTCAGAGAGGCCAGCTGCACTTCTCCACAATGCTTCTGGTTCCCAGGCCTAGTTCCCAAGCTTGCCACTATTTTCTCTGTCAGTATTTCAGCAGACACTTTCTTCTTTTAGTAATTTCTCCCCTCTAACCAGGTCACCTTTATGGCTGCTCACTTCACCTGAATGTCCAGCTAAGACATGCACTGAGCCTCCAGCAATATTTTAATGTGGAAGATAGTGAGCCATGATGGATATGCCTGGGAAGGAAATTATAGAAACTGATTAATCTGGAAGTTTGAAGCTTGACCTTTTATGTTTTACCCTTTTGTGTGTGTACAGAGTGGGGAGGATGTTTGAATTTTGACTGACTGAAGATGAAATCTGAGGAGGAGCCCTCCATTCTCATCATCAAGGAGGGTACTGATCTGTAAAGCTCAGTAGATGGATACCATGGTGAAATGTTCTTATGGATTCTTCTCAGGGGTCCGTGACCTCTGCTCTTTGAAGCCAGCTTCACTCATTCTGCAGGGAATTTGCTTTACAAGTATAGTTCAGCTTGGCCAAATGGTAGATTATTTCAGGGGAGACAGCAAGGAAGAACTTCCCCGCCTTCCCCTCTCTGTGGCTTTTGTTGCTTAGCAGACTTAAGTGTATTTAACTAACTGAACACGAAGGTTTTGTAGTGCCAGACCACACTGCTGCCAAAGTAGCAACAAATACTGCTTTAAGGACTTGATGGGGTGGATTTGAATTGCAGTCATATATGGAAAAGTGAAATGTGAAGCTATGACAGTCCTTAAGGATTGGATGTTGTATTTTTTTGGCTTGTTTTATAGGAGTTCTGCCTCTTTCACTCTGCACCCTTTAATTCTGCGTCTTTCCATGAAGAATATTTGGCACTGCTTGTCCTCTTTGGAGGACAAGAGGTAAAATTTTTGTTTTGGTTTTAGTAGTACAAGATGTAGCACAATCAGAACTGGAATTAAGGAAGCTGGAAGATCTGACTTTCAAGGACATTGAGGTTAATTTATAATGTGTGTGGTTTTCTTATGTACACAAAATGCACAGTCACTTCCTCTTTAATAAAACAAAAAACGCACAATGAAGAATTTTTTCCCTTTAATGGTCATGAAAAGATAACATCTCTATCAAGCTTTGGAACTTTCTGTGATATCTTCATGATGTTGCACAAGCTCCAGTGCATTTGAAGTGCAACAGATGTTTCCCCTCAGCTGTGTGCAGGCTCTTGTTCTGGAACAAGGCAAGCCCTTGAAAGTAGGGTAAGCTAATTATAAATGTAGTTTTCTTGTTGGATTTAAAATTCTTTGTGGATATGTAATTAGGAACAGCTCCATATGAAAGTCTGCCCTTATATCCATATCTTTTGATTTATTTACAGGAGAGACAGTACCTGCTGCAACAGGGGCATTTCCCTACCCTTGGGGATTCTCAGTTTTAGTTGCTGGAGGATAACGTGGTTTCTGTGCTCCACTCTTCTTCCCAGGATCACTAACTATCTCTCAGTGGGGAGATGGATATAACAGCACTCCTTTCTCTTTGGTGGAGTTCAGTCTGTAGCCTCACAGTGGAAGCCATCGTGTTGTCCCCTTCATTCACGTATCTTCTTCCCATCTCTCCTAATTCTGCTCTAAAGCTCTTGCTGCTGCAGGAGTACAGCCAATCTCCCACCAGCAGATGAAGGGACTGGACACACTGCGCCAGGGCTTCCTGCAGGGCAGGGAGAGTGCATCAGTTCTCTGGACATTTGCACTACTACTTCAGACCTCCTCAAAAAGTCAGTGACTTCAGCCTTCTCTGGAGTCAGAGAAGCTCAGATATCAAAATTCTCTGATTATCAAAGATTTAGAAGACAGTATGTGAAAAGAAACAAAAGAGATTGTGTAACAACCCTCTGGAGTGTATAACATAGTATACCACTCTTGTAAAACAAAAAGCCTGAATCCCCTGTGTTTGTGATGATAGTGGAAATAGCAAGTAGTTTCTGTTTGGGTTTATTGTGAACTTGAAATACACCCGCTGTTCTACTATTGATTGTTGTGATTGAGTTTAAAAACCATCCCAGAGAACAAAATGTGGAGTAAATTTTAGTTAAAAAAAAAAAAAAAAAATCCTAATCTTATTTTTCCATGTCATGTATGCCTGTCTGGGAAAAGTTGTCAGTACTAGTGACCCCATTTTAGCTCTAGAGTAAAATAAGGTCATGAGCAAGGACACTGCCAGTGACAAAAGCAAAGCTAATTAGCCACAAAAAAGCCTTATGCATATTTGATTCTAACTTCTTGTGAAAAACATTGTGAGAGTGTGTATGTGTTTGTGTAAGTAAACATCTGAGTGTATTTGTGAATATAATTATTACATGGAAGTTACTAGGGCTCACAATAACCTTGTGTAAAAGGTAAAAGGAAAAGTGTAAAAATTTTAACATAGTTTCTTGTTTCACAACCCTTTCTTAAAATTGTAAGATGCTGAGGCTCATAGGGGGACCATCTGACTTCGTGCCAGCAATTGATGGGCATGGGTTTATATGGCTTCATATAAGTTCTTTTCATTCATGGTTTCATGTTTCCCACGCACAGACATGAGGAAAGAAAACATATACTTTTTTGTTATGATCACTGGATTTAGCAATAGACAGCCTTTCCTGCTGATTATTTCTTTGGGGAATGAAGAGTATGTTGTGTTTAAGTAAAGATAGCTTGTACCAAGGGCTTATTAAAAAAAAAAACTTTAGAATTGTTTTCCTCCTTGCTTAACAATTGTAATGGTACATGTTGTACTTGATACAGTTGTGTGCTTTTTATGAAGTCTGTCTAGCCCTTGAATACTTGTTTTTTTTCTGGTGAATTTGGTTTTTTTCTGGTGTTTTTTTTCTGCTTAGGTATAGCACACCTAAGAAAATCCCCCA
The DNA here is from genome assembly GCF_021018805.1 of Prinia subflava. Lineage (NCBI taxonomy): Eukaryota > Metazoa > Chordata > Aves > Passeriformes > Cisticolidae > Prinia > Prinia subflava. The sequence goes on along the minus strand of NC_086250.1, from coordinate 58,650,397 downwards.
CACCTGATGTCATAATTAGATTTTAAATTTCTTATAGAAATACTTCAGGGTAACTAAATCTTTATCTTCTCTAATTAACAGAGGAGGAGCTCAGGAAGCTGAGAGAAGAAACAAACGCTGAAACGTTAAGGCAGGAGCTAGAAAAGGAACGGCAGAGGAGATTAGAACTAGAACAAAGAGTCAATGAAGTACTTAAAGCAAGGTAAGAGAAACATCCTCACTGTAAAGCTGAAAGCCACTTGAGATCTCTGACTGTCTATGGGAAGTGCTGCTAAAAGCATATGTTTCCAACCTAGGTGCTCTTAAAGTAAATTAGTAGTTCACAGAGAGAGCAACTGTCTATGTTATCCTGTAAAACTACATAATTAACATCCATGTAGGTATAACTCACTTGGCCATACATAATGCTGTAGCTACAGAAGCACCATGACACTTCCTAGTTGGGATATTACTCATTTCACCTCCTCTGATGCCCTCTGTCTGCGATCTTGCCTGCCTGGAGCTACTGAATGCCAGAGCCTTTGCCAGAGCCTTTGCCATGCCATCGCATATGCTTACCCTTCTCAAGACTCGTATCTTCTCCAGACTGCCCAATCATTGTTATTCTTACTCTAGCAGCAGCAAGGATGTCCCAGTTCACAGCAAAGGCCTAAATTCATGTGAGTAACTGGAATTTGAACCTTCCTTGCCACTGCAATGACAGATGGAAACACCTCCCCGTGTCCATAGGTCCTTTCAGCCTCAAGGACACCCATCTTGATGATGCAAACATTACATTTGATGTTGTCTCTCCTTACTCTGCTTAGCTACATAGATCTTAAGACCGTGGCAGTTGCTTGGGGGCCTAGTTGTTCTAGACCACTTGTGTATGTAGCTGCCTGTTCTACCTTCCTCAGCAGCAGCTGAGATTACTGGGCTGAGCAGCAGGATCTGTGGCTCACCACCAAGTGCTGTCATCAGGAGATAGTGCAGGCTGAGTTGGTGATCACATGCTGAGCACTGCCACTTACTTAGAGGTGACAAGCAAGAGCAAACAGGCAAAACGTTTATTTGGATAAGTGTTTTCCCAATGCATGTGAACTCTCCCAGCCTCCTGCTTCCTTCTGTTCTCAGGTGTAGAAATACCTTCCTGCTCAGGCCACTCCATGTCCACGGTGGCAATGGAAGTAGGAGCTATTTATAGGAAACATGTGGGCCTAGTTGCTTTGGATGGATCTGTCTACCTCCTGCTCCTATGAAATCATAGAATTATTTATGGAAATAAAGTTTGGAAAAGACCTTCAAGATCATCGAGTCTGACCGTTAACCCAGCACTGCCAAGGCCACCACTAAACCATGCAGTCCAGAGCCACATCTACAGGTCTCTTAAATACCTCCAGGGATGGTGACTCAGTTACTTCCCTTGGTAGCCTGTTCCAGTGATTGAGAACCCTTTTGGTGAATGAATTTTTCCTAAATATAAAACTCCCCAGTGCAACTTGAGGTCATTTCTTGTTGTCCTATAGCTCATTACTTGGGAGGAGAGGCCGACCTCACCTGTCTGCAGCCTCCTTTCAGGCAGTTGTAGAGAGCAATGAGATCTCCCCTGAGCCTCCTTTTTACCAGCCTAAACAACCCCTGTTCCCTCAACCACTTGTTGTAAGCATCCACAAACACTTTATTTAGTGGTGTCAGGAGGTACATTGCTGTCTTCCACTTCAGTCTGTTTGCAGACCTGGTGTCTGTGAATTTATTGAAACGGTATTAAGTGCTGGAGCGATCTTCCACTGGGAACTATGGAGACAATACATTACAGAAGTCCCCTCTTAGCTCTAAAAAAGCATTTTATTTGCCTTCCTTTTTAGTAGATTTTATAGTGGTTTGAAGAGGTGCCCCATAGTTACAGAATTGTAAGATTTAGTGAACAGCTGTTCAGCATTCAGTTTTTTTGCCATCCTTAACGAGTCCTTTCTTCTCTTACATTTTCGCCAGACTAAAGAGTTCCAGCTTTTCCACTGTATTTTTAAGAGTACTCCATCCCTTTCATCAATTCAGTTACCATTCAACTGTTTTAAGAGTTTCAACAGTATTCAGAGAGTTGGTGCACCAATGCTTTAAATAAAAGATAGATTAGGCCTTCCCTCTTATTCTCAGTACAAATCCCACCACAGTGGGATTTGTTTAGGTGATATTTCACAGTGATGGTTTTCCAAGGTCACTGGTTCTGTGCAAGGTTGGTCTGTGTGGAGTCTTGACCTGTGCTGCCAAGTCAGCGTAGAAGGGGCCCTCGAAGGTCCTCGTGGAAGAGTCTGGTTCCCAAGCCAGCACCACAGCTCTGCAGTGGGAACATAGCCCAGACTGCTCTGATCTGGACTTTTTTTCAGTGACATCTTAAAGTTGCTCTTACAGCTGGGATATGAGAGTGCATTTTTATTGCCTGTGTTGGTTGGTCTGGCTGTGTATCTAGAGTGGTATTGCCTGTTAGAATGGAGAATTGAAGAGGAGAAACCTGGGTGTGTTGCATGCTGAGTTTTAGTTGTTAGCACAGTAACAGCTGTAGAAAGCAGTGAGCCTTGATTCCTGCTGTTGGTAGATGAAACTGATGCTTAAGGAAGGGATACATTCTCTCCTGTGAGCTGCTGCCTTGAAGAAGTTGCTGGAGATGCAAATTCCACGTGCTTGTTGTTAGTGCTGGCACAGCCCTTTGGCTTTGTCCCGAGGGCAGCTGTGCCTGGGCTCCAGGTCATGCACAGAGAAAGGGAAAGAGATCTCCTCATTACTGTGAGTCCTGGAGGAGGATGAGGAGCTGTCTTCTCTGCAGGAAGGTACTCATCATCCTGCTCTGTTTCAGAATAATAAGGCTGACTCAGAGTCTGATCTGGCCTACTGCAGCTTATGAGTGCAGGTTTTACAGAGAAAAATAGATGGAATGCCTTTGTTTATCATTATTTGTGTCAACATCTGTGCCTTGTTGGATTGTGGACAGCAGCAAATCTCTACCAGGAGTGACATTGCTAAATTAAGGTAGGATGACATGGCTCCCTGAATGCCATTTAGATATCCTAAGGATTACATGAGTCCTGTCAGCTTGGGTATTGCACTTGGGGATTACATTCAGCCAATTATCCTCTCTACTAAAGTGTTTCTCTAACTAGTCTTACTACTATTTCAACCTTTTTGTGACAGGATGTGTAAGGTGCCAACAAAACAAGACCGAAACTTTTTCAGTTTCCACCCTGGAGGAGAAAAATTTGTTTGTCCATGATTTTTTCTTAACTTGTGCTTCATTGTGTGAAATTCTTCACTGCTTACTATATTTTGCACTTCGTTGTGGACATTTAAAAATACTTTTATTAGGACTATAGGTGAAATGTTTGCTTACATAGTCAAATATGTAATAGGCCATATTTATGCCTGATGGAAATTTAATTTTATTAAGCCGAGTAACTGCCGAAAGTTCTGTCTGCTTATGTCAAATTCACCCTGCATCTAAGGTAGTTGTTGTCAGTTTTAAAATAGATATTCATATGTCCCCTGGTAGGGGGAGGGACAGCTTTGTGGTACTTACTGAAGGCTGAGGTTCTTTTTGCTTGCAAAATTAAACTGCTAATGAAACCCACACTATGTTGTGGTATAAGAAAGAAATTATTTTCAAAGTTGCAGTATTCAAAAGTATTTGTGAGGCAGATAAATACATATAACAATATAAAACATCTTGGAAAATGTTTGGCAAGGAGAAAACAAGGTCACAATCTAATTTTTCTTTCCTAGTGAAGAACATGGGCTTTCTTCATTGAGGTCACAGTTGCGCACAGGGAAGAGGGTGGAGTGAAAGAAGAGGATTTTTGGTGCTTTTGTTTGCCATGGTGTTTATTGTTTGTGTATCTGATTATTCAGAAATATAGTGGCCTCAGCTGAAGTTTTCCACAGATAATGTTCACAACTTCCCAGCATTTGGAATGGTATCTGAAGCTTATGACATTTTGCAAGCAGAATGACACATAAATAATCTGGAATAGTTTGTGTGAGCTGTTAGTACCATATTTTGCAAATTGTGAGCTAGAATCATGCAGAAAAGAAAAATAACAAAAAGTTTTGCAACAGCACTTACCAGCAGCCCATGATTTATGCAGCACACTTTGTTATTAGTATCATTGTGACCTATTTTTACAAGGACCAAATACAGTGCTTCTGCATAAGTCACTAGTCATTCACTGTGGATGAGAATATCAAGGGCTTTTGAAATGTTTGGTGTATTTTAATGGGAAGGAAATGGAAAATGTGAAAATTATTTAACTTGTTTTTTTTAACAGCTCTTCAGGGTAAGAAGCCATGTGTTACCTGAAAGATATGTTTTTAAGCTAGGCTAAGAAAATACCTGCTTATTTTTGCGTGTATGAGGTTGGAATGTGCTTTTGATGGAAATATACACATATTCAGGTTGCTTTGAACAGTAGGAAAGGTGTTAACAGCCTTGAATGTCTTCTACAACGGTGGTTGAAAAACTGGTAGTGGGTTGCTTGTGAACTTGGAATTAGGCTGTGGGAAAATTGTTTTGACTATGTCTGAGAACATCATGGCAGTGACTGCACCTGTTGTGTCCAGCAACTCTGGTCTGCATCCAGTGTTTTGGGGGAGTCTGTTGATTCCCACACATCTCAACCTGCAGCTTTATTCAGGGCCTAATATGCACAAACAAGAAATGTTTATGTAAGGGAAATGGCCTTCAGTGTCAAGGTTCCCTTAACTTTTGTATTATACTTGCAACTAAATAAATAACACTGGGGTACTCTTCCGTGGAGTGGCACTGAATGGACACTGCATCAGTGTTCTAGTTGCTTTTGAGTGGTACACGTGTCCTGGTCATGAACAGCTCTAATATTCATTAATATTGATGTTTCCCTGACCTCAGTATATTTAGAAAAAAGGGAGAGAAACAAAAAAAGGCAGTTTGTGTTTGTGTCCTCCACTGTCTGAGGTTGCTCTTATCTGTTTCAAACAGCCTGTGCTTTAAATGGCTCCAATCTCTAGTTGCATAAAGATGACCTAGCTTCATGTTTGGGATGTGTTGATGTTATCAGTTACACCCTTTTTCTGTGTGATCCAAGGGAATTAGTGCAGCTTGTTTTCACAGGTTCAGGCTGTGGTTAGGAAGCCCACATAGGAACACATGTTGTTGTGGGGACTGTTTATGTTTTTTAGCCTTTTAAATCATCTCTGGCATGAAGAGTGGTTCAAAACTTGGAAAGATAATTTCTTCCCTCTGTCAGTGGTCTTGATGAACTGAATGGTTCAACATGACCTGGTTTTGGAATTGAACTTCCCAGTAGGTGTGCAAGCCCAAACAATGAATTCTGAGCTTCCTGTCCTGGATCTGTCTGAAGTGGCTAATTATAACCTGATTCACAGGTGCAGTAATGAGCTGTCATTAACCTGATGATTCGTAAAGGTCAGGTTCTTCATGGGGAAGAAGAAACAGGCAGATGGCAGTGAGACATTGCCAAAAAAATGAAACAAAAGCACCAAGAAGGGCCAAAGCCAACTGCCATGTGCTCCTGATGGAGCCCAGTAAGACTGCTGTACAGAACTTCTTGATGAGATTTTCTTGATTTTTTGCCTAAGAAGCATGGGGAGTGATGATGCTGTGCTGCTTCTGAAAATACATCCCAGCATGCCAAAGGAAAACCCAGCCTGAAGACTCTGACAGCTGACGGTGGTGGGATCTTTCCTTGGCTCTGTCACAGGAGTTGTTCTGGTGTGACACCACCACAGTCAGTGCCCCCACACAGCTGGAATGGGTTGAGTAACTGGATCCTGCCTGCTTGTGGATGACCACCTCCTTTCCACCTAAATATGTCTTCAGCTTCAGTGAAACACAGTTCCGATGACAGATTTCAAATGAAAATGCCTAACTATATGTAACCATCTGATGTGTGGCTGATAGAGGAAAACAAGACACCACTGTGTAATAGTTGGTGCAAATTTGATCATGTTTATTGCTGTCTGTCTTTTGAGAGCTGGAAGTGGAGGAGATGCAAGGGTGGGGGAGAAGAAGCAAAGATAGGAGGAGTTTTTAGGTGAGGAACCCATGGCTTATATAGAAACTGGGAGAAAATAGCACAGGAACCAAAGTTAAAGTCTGGCTAAAGAAAATAAACTGATGGCATTTCAGGTGGCTTTTGAAAGGAAGAATTGGTGCAAATACAGGAGCCATGGGGAAAAGTCCTGACGAGTCATGAAAGCGTCTTTCAAAGCAAAAAACATTGAATTCAGCTCATCAACACCAAAAAATGTTGAGCTGTAATTCATAAATCAGCGAATTACTTCTACATGTTCTTTTTAGAAATGAACAAGGATGTGGAAAGCTCATTAAGGATGGAGAATGCTTAGGAAAGAAGGAAGGGTGGCAACAAGTTCTGCAGTTTCTCCATCATATTCATTGGTGTATGGTAATGCTGAGACAGCACACGTTAGTAATGACCTTATCCATGTGCAGGTGGTACAGTGACATCTTTTCCTCAAGTCCTTTCTAGAGGAACAGCAGAAGAGGACTGTATGTCTGTCTGTATTGCTTCAGTCTGCTCAGTGCAGTGGGATCCCTCTTCTTGCTCTTCATTGGCTGACCATGTTTCACTTGATTCACTTCCTGAGGAGCAAAAGATGAACATTTGAAAGTACTTACGTTGCCTGATAAATGAGCGATCATGAAACTGCACAGCTGACACTTTTTTGTTTCAAGAAGTAATCTTTTCAATCATACATCTCCCTGTCAAGTAAAGCTTGCTGTGGCTGGTGTTACGTTGTCAAAGCTCCTGCTTCATTAGAAGAATCTTTCTGTATATCTGTATGGATGACTGAAGACTTTGGGACTGAAGCCTGAAATATCCTCAAGGCAGGTTGGCAGTTGGAGGCTGTGTACAAATGTAATTTGAAGCCTTGCACATGTACAGAATGCCAAAAGCATTTGTGTTTAAAAAAATCTGTTCACATTTAATGGATGATTATATTCTTGACTCATTTTGAAAGGTAAGACCAATGATGCCTGCTACTTGACATATATTTTTAGAACATTTTTATTGCAGTTTTTCAGGCTATTTCGAATTTTCGAGATATTTTTCAAATTGGTTGTGACCTGTGTATTTTGAGGGCTTGCAACATAACATTTTAAATCATTCTTAACACCTGTTCCTCTTGTGAAGCTGAGTGGTGTTTGACCCTAGTAATGATGGCAGAGTTCAAGATTTGTGTGTTAAATTGTGGTTTTGCTCTGCTGTGGTGGTGATCAGCTTGTGCTACGGAATCCCTTTTAATTTATTGCTGTGGGAAAAGTTTTGGCTCTGAAGAGTTTTCCTGGCAGGCATTGCAATGAATATACCACACAAAGGCATGAATAATGCAAGAAATTTGATCCTACATTGTTGAGCAGTTGTAGGATGAAATTGAGCTGTTGGTGACAGGGATGGCTAAACCCCACCTCTCCTCTCTGGGGATGGTATTTCCTGGGATCCTAAGTGCAATGAATATTTTGAGTCTTGTGAAAGGGCGTAATCTGGGTTTTTTCTTGTCATGAATGTATAATCTCAGCTATGGAAACCGTGGAAGTTCTGATGCTTCCTTTACCTAAAAGGGAATAAGTTCTTCCTCTGTAACATTTCACATTGTTTCTGTTTTCTTTGTAGGGCAGAAGAGGTGCCTGCAGCTCAGCAACCTGCAAAGCCACAGGCACAAGCCAATGGAACAGGTGAGCTTGGTCAGATCTCTAACAGCACTTCAGCTCAGCTGGGTTTCTTTTCTTTTTTTTTTTTTTTTATCCTTAGAAGATCAAATCTTGCTTCTGAAGAAGCTGAATATGAATGACAATTCAAGTGACTTCTCTCTACATGATTCTGCATTTACTTTTTGTAGTTGACTTTGTATACCTGAGCAAGGAATTTATTGTGTATTGTAAGGCCTTTAGGTATGTAATGAAACCTGTTGTCTCACTTCACCATTCTTGCATGCCTTGCTGATCCTTGACTTACTGGAAAATAGGTAGATAGATACATAGAAAAAATGCTCTGGTTTTTTTCTCAGTTGCAGAAGTTCTGTTATACCACTAACCATATTTACTACTTCCTTCCTCTAAAAGAAGAGACATTCTGGAGAAGGAGTAAGCTTCAGAGTTATTAATTTTTTGAACACCTACGCTGTCATCTACATTTCTCAAGCTGATGCTTATTATTGATATCAGTAATGTACTGATGTCTGCAAGAACTAAGGCAACAGTCAAATTCTCAGTCTTTCAGTACACTTTTACTTTTCTTCCTGCAGTCTGTGATTGAGACTTAGGCTTTTAAATCTGTGGACTAAATCTGAAATTCCTCCTCCTGTACTTCCATAGTGTCAGTGCTTTCTGTTATGTGAACTACAACCTAACATTTTTATCTCTTGTCAAAATTTCTTTCTCAGTACTTTCTGAAGTATTAGCATGTGGGAAGCTACTTCATATTTTTATTCTCAAATGGAAGTGTTGTCTCAGCTGTAAACAGTCACTAGATTCTTCGTTTTTCTAGATTTCATTGTAAATCATTAATAGTTTGATTCTATTTTCTGAGCCCCAGTGGCTTTTTTCACATGAGCTTAAATGCATCATTTTGGCTGTTGTAATTGGCTGATTAATCTTCCATGCTTCTGTTTAGTCATGTTTTAATTTCATGGAGTTCTGTACTCAATTTGGTCCTGGAGTAATTATGACCAGTATCCTCTTTGTGACATTGCTATGTTGAGCTATGTTTCCAAATAGTCTGTCTGTTCCTTCTAGACCACACTACTGTGAGTTACAGGTGATTGGTTTACCCTGCCATACCTTAAGGCTTTTACCCTGATATTATTTCTATGTGTCCCTATATTATATTTTTCCACTGAAACTGACATTCAGAAAGTGAAAACACTTCATTATTTTGCTGTATAAGACTTTCCAGGTAGTGTTATGACTGTATATTCCATATATAGAAAGTGGCTTATGCAGCATAATTTGTGAAGGCCGACTTTTGAAAAAAATAAACTGCATGGGGTTTTTTTTGTATAGCTCTATAAAGAACACACACACAGAGTCTTTATAAACTATCAGTGGTTAGAAAGTGGAAGTAAAAGTGCCTCCAGCAGAATCTTGCTTATGTTTCCACATCCCTTTCCTGTCAAGCCCCTGTGGCTGCAAGGTGATTTTCCAGCTTTCTGTTCAGGAGTATTTTGGTTTGCATTTGCTTTTCTCAAGGTGACCCTTCAGCACAACAGGGATCATTGAGAGTTACATCAGTCTTTTGTTTACAGAAGTCTCTTAACCAGAAAATGTTTTTACTCTTGTTTGTTAAAAATTACTGTTTGTTAGGATGTTTTACTCTTTGTACTTTGGGTGATAAGATGCTTCCATGTACTGTTGTAAGAGCAATGCAGGAGCCACCTTTAGTCTTATTTTACCAATTTAATGCAGTTGGGGGTCCTGTGCAGCAGCAGAAGTAAATTACGGGTTTCCACAAAGAAAGTTGGTGAGGGATGGGGAAGCTGTACAAAGTGTGCTTCCCCATGAAGCATGGTGTGTGGGAACAGGGGCTGCCATTGCATAAAGATGTCTTCTAGCATTATCCTGATACTTAGTGCTTCTCTTTTATAGATAAGAGTAGTCACACAGTCTCTTCGAGACTCCAAAAGTGGTTTCTTGACAAATTTGGGGAGTATGTTGAGGACTTCAGATTTCAGCCAGAAGAGAATACAGTGGAAGCAGAAGAGCCACTTAGTGCTAGAAGGTAAATCCCTAATGTCATTGTGAGAAATTGTTGATGCCTTTACAAGTTGCTTTTTTCCTCACATTTTTTTTTCTTTTTAACCAACCTTTTGTATGGTTCGAGTAACTGTTTCAATAACAAATAAGAACACCAAAAGTACAGAACTACCTCAAAAGTTTTGTGACTGCTTTGGACAAAACACGAGATTTTAAGTTTATCTGCTGTCTGAAATAAAATAAGATTTGTATTGTTTACCAGATTTTGTCATATTTTTCCCAGAAACTGTGAACAAAGTCTTAGTTAGGCTGGAGAGCTTTTGAACTTCAGTTTTCAGTGTGATGCAAGGTACACTGTATTAATTACTAGAAACACATTTTGTAAGAGGCATGAGTGAAGCTTTATGCACATACAGTTTATAACTGTGAAGAGTATTTCAGGGATCAAATGTACACAAGTGTGCATTAGTTGTCTTTTTAACAAGCTGCTTTTATGTATTTTTTTTCAGGTTGACTGAAAATATGAGAAGATTAAGTAAGTACTTAGCAATATTTTATTTGTTGTATTTGATCTGGTTTCATTTGGGGGAATGCTTGTGACTTCTTGTCAGTGATGTACACACATTGCCTTCAGAATACCTTTTAAAGAACTGTATTAAACTTAAGCTTTGGGTGTTTCTTAACATCCACTAGGTTAGCCACAAAATCCATAGATCCCTGTTGTCTGAGGAGCCTGACTCAGCTCTCCAGAACGTTGCTGTCACCAGTGATTTCCAAATTTTGACCTTCTCTGTGGGTTTGGTGTAGGCTGCTGGAGCAGAGCAGATGGAAGCAGCACTTGAGTCCATGAGCTCTTCCAGTGCCTTGGGTGTGCCCTTCCAGTTACTTCATCTGCTGCTTTGGAAGTGCTGCTGATGCTTGAGGAAATCCAGTGCTAGTTGCTTAATTACTTCACATAGGAAGCGTGTTTAGGACAGCTAAGTCCCAAGCTAAACCAATTAGGACAGCAAGTCAGAGGCTCTCTCGAAGAAAGACTTGAAAAGTTGTGAGTTCTACTGCAAAAGAGAGTGAGAGCTTCTGAGACTGTCTGTGCAGGAGTATCATCATTGTCATCAGGAAAGGCAAAACTGATGTGGTCCAACAGAGGAAGCCAAGGTGGTCTTGCAGCAGCCCTCTCGTGTTTCCTTGTGTTCCTTAGCTAGGTTGCCCAAATAGTGGAACAGTGTAGAGGAAGAGGGTAAAGGATAAGAGGGGTTTGGCTTGCTGGCTGGGTATGGGCCTCTCCCAGCACAGCACAGTGTCCCATGCAGTGACAGCAAGACCAAAGGTCTGCAGAGCTGGGACAAGACTTCTTCAGGGAGTCTGCTGGGTTGCGTGGCTTAGGAAGAGTTAGCAGCAAAGTGTGGGTAGAGTCTTGCAGAGATACAGCCAAGTGATCTAGCCTGGCTTTAATCTAGCTGGTGAAGGAGTGTTGATCTGATGGTGGGTGGGAAGGCTCTGCAGAGAAATTCATTTAGGGATGTGGTTTGGCAGTGCTGGGTTAATGGTTGAACGCAATGATGTCCTAAAGGTCTTTTCCCACCTAAATGATTCTGTGATTCTAAGTTGTTCCTTGGTGGCTTGTAATTCAGTCAGGTTAATGTACATTGTTTTACAGTGAGACAAACTGACCTGTACCATGAGTGGTCTTTGGGGTAATGTGAACATGGCTGAGAACAAGCTGTGTTTAGTATCCAGGGTACCTATAGAAAGGATGTTCATTTTTTTTCCTTTGTCTGTACTGAAGAGTTTAGACATAATCTTTGTCTTGGGTAACACTTGAGGTTTTGGAAATGCATTCTTTAATTATTCCTTAATTGTTCTGTTACATTGGTGGGTTCAATTTTTTTTTTTTAATTTGGATAAACCTTTTCATTACGTGTTGTGAATATTCCTATAGTTTTCTAATTTACAAGTGATTACAAGTGATTTAACCACTACCAGCTAATTCTAACATTGTGTTTCTTCTCAACTTCCATTTAGAGAGAGGTGCCAAACCTGTTACTAATTTTGTGAAGAATCTTTCTGCCTTATTAGACTGGTATTCTATCTACACTTCTGCTATTGCCTTTATTGTAAGTTATCCTACTCTTCTGGGACTAGTAAGTAATATAGTAATAGTAAATAGAAATAGTAAATAGTAAATAGTAATTTCACTATTTGCTGAAATTTGTTGAAACTGCTGTATCTGAGGAGAGGTTGTGCTACAGTTCAGGTGAAATCAAATAGTGTAATTTCATTTGACACAGAATACCAGTAGTGGTCACTTCCATTATATATAAAAGCATTTAAATTGTGTTTCCTGGGTGTCTTGGAGCATAGTTTTGTAATTGTTAAAATAACTTAGAACTATCTGGATATTGTCCACTCCTCTCTTTTTCTCATCTCCCAGTCCTGGCAATTCAATGGTTACTTCAGCCTCGGCCAGGTTTCTTCTTGTCTAGGGCTGGAATGCTGGTAATGGTTACATTTGATGAGAAGCTATTGTCCCTGTCAGGGCTCTTTGCCATTTGTTAGGATCATACTGATGAGAGGCAAAATACCTTGATTTCAGTAGGATTCAATGTGCAAACATCAGGTCTGTGAGCTAAGTTCAAGCTGTTCTGTGCTATCTTAATGAGGTTTGGATGCTGCAAAGAGACATTAGTATCTAGTGGAGTTTTGTTTTGTTTTCCTTCCTCCTATTGTTAATTAAAGTGTTTAAATTCTTTTGGTCATAGTGTATATGAAATGAATCTCTGTCAAAGAATTACCAATAGCTGTGTGGTGAAAATGTCACACACCTTTTTGTTCAATAATACCTCCCTCTAAGTTATAGACCTTATGCTATTTAGCATGGCACAATTGAAGGAATATTGAGGAGGAGACTTCCCTCCCAGTGCCCTCTGTTTGTCCCTTCTCCATATCTGCTGATTTTTCTCTTGCCTCACCTGCTAAGCCCATTTTTCAGATAAAAGCTGAAATAAGAAACTTGAGCTGGTTTTTTTTGAAAGTTCTGGGACCTGGGAGCCAGAGCAATGTTTCACTTCAGGGTTATCTGTAAAAACCCCAGTGTCTCTCACAGAGAGACTACAGTGTCTGTTTTCAGAAGCTGGGAACAGAATACCTTTTGAAGCTCTTTGTGTTTGTACTTTTTACATAAAATAAAACCTGTTTTCCTGCAATCCTTTTAGTCTTGGTAAAGACTTGGGATTTAAATGACCTGAAATAATAGAATGAGATTTTATCCTGTTGCCCAGCATGGGACTAATTGCTGTAATTCTTCTCTGCATTGCTGACCATGTCACGGTCATGTAGCAGATTCACAGACTTGAGGGTTTACCTCCCTTTTTTTTCCTCCTACCTCTTCAAGTAATTGTAGTGTTGAAAATACTCTACTCTCTCTGAGGCAGCTTAGAACTGGTTAAGTGTCATCTCTGGAGATTTGGGTCATTCTTAGTTTTGATTTTGCATTCCTGAGTGCAGGGCCATTGTCAGTCATGGAGTGGCTAGAATTTATTTTTTTTAAATATGAATTGCATGATTCTGAGCCCTTCTGAGTGGGAAGTGGTATTTCATATAACTCACTGTACCCCAGTTTGTAATCCGCATCTCTGTTTGTTTTTTCTTCTTAATCTGCAGATTTACATGAATGCTGTATGGCATGGCTGGGCCATTCCTATGTTCTTATTTTTAGCAATTTTGAGGTTATCCCTAAATTACCTCATAGCCAGGTATTTGCATAAATACTAGATTACTCTCTTAAGTAATGTTTTGTTTGAAAGATGTTTTGTTATTCTTGCACTGAGTTGTAAATTGCTGCCTTTTCTAATATTGTGAGTTACATTTAACACAGTCAAATTCAAACTCAAATATTCTTAGAGTCATTGCTCAGTTTCTGTAAACTTCTAGCCTTATTGGGAATTATCTTTGTATCCTGTGGCTTGGGTTATCCTGAACAATGTTGCATGCTCTCAGACAAATCCCTCAGTACACTAAAGATCTAATATTTCTAATACTGCAATATTTAGAGTGCTTGAAGAACATCACCTTCAGTATTGAAGGTTGCTGATTTCCTAGCAGAGAATCTTCACCTAGGCCTAAAATGACATTTTTGCCTTTTTGCATAACTCTTGACATACTTTATCCAAAGTATCTTCCATTTGTAAATTCAGTCTCCTAAAAAAATCTGAGGTTTTTTTTTTTTTTTTAATGCATCTTAAAATGGTGTACAGGACCTTAATGTGCATGTTGTAAAATAATGTTCTGACTACTTAATTGATACTTTTTGCTTGAATTGTATTCCCTGGAAATTGCTGGTAGCAAATAGTCTTCTGAATAAGTTGACATAATTTTCTTCACATGAAAAAATAAGAGAAAAATATTCCTAATCCTTTACTACATGCACACCATTAACTTTCTTTGTAAAACCCACAAGCAGTGATTCTGTTTTGTATCTTCCTAACTAATATTTTTAGTGCTGGCTGTTGTTGGCCACTTGTGCTTCTGTTATGTTGTGGGTTCTTTGTTAATTTGGGGATTATATTATTTACTTCTAAGCCATAAGTACTTATTGCAGAAAACTGCTTTTTAACCTTTCACAAATAAGACCTGTTGGTGGATGGAGTTCTTTCTCTCTTTAACTTTATTTCCATCATTTCTAGGGGTTGGAGAATACAGTGGAGCATTGTGCCTGAAGTTTCTGAACAGATGGTAGGTCTTTGATCAGCTTCACTGTATACCTGCAAAAAAAATTGCACCTTTAGACCTTCCTCTGTATTTGTGTGAGTAGTTGGAAAGGAAGAAATAGTAAGCTGCAAGTGAAGACACTACATGTTTTTTATTGCTCTTTAATTAATTTAAAAGTAATTTAAAAGTCTTTACTAACAGCATTCTTAGGTTCAGATGCTTCACTCTAAAATATTCCAAACTTCAAACACATTTCTGAAATGAATTTTAATGTATCAACCTGGGACAAATTAGGTCCTGTGGGATCTTCAAGAAGTCTTGCATCCTGTTTTCTTTAAGAACACCAAGTCCATCTGTTAGTTTAGCATTTCCAGCCCCATCGCTGGGTCTGGGTACATGTCCCTAAGCGACAGATCGAAGTGTCATTTAAATACTTCTGGGGATAGTGGCTCCACTTCTCTGGGCAGCCTGTTTCAAGGCTTGACAACTCTTTTAATGAACAAATTTTCTGAATAACCAATCTACGTCTCCCCTAGCAAAGTCTGAGGCCATTTCCTCTTGATCTGTCACTTGTTACCTGGGAGAGGAGACTGACCCCCACCTCATTGCAGCCTCCTTTCAGATAGTTATAGAGAATGATAGTCTCCCCAGAGCCCCCCAAAGCACTGAAAACTAAAAATAACCAGCAATGAAAGACATAAAAAGTAGATCTGAAACCAGGGAGGAAAATGGTAAATGTAGAGACTATCAAAAGTGAGATGAGTGTTGCCAAGGATGCTGAGAGGTCACCTTGTTCTGACAAGTTTTGTAAAATACATTTTGTCTGAGCTGCGCATCAATGGATTGTCTCTTTCTTGCCTAAGGAGCCCCCAAAAGAGGACCTGACTGTGTCTGAGAAGTTTCAGCTGGTTCTAGACGTGGCTCAGAAGGCGCAGGTACGGTGCTGCTCTCGGCTGCTTCCTTAGCAGCAAGGGGTTCATAGCCCAAGTGGGCAAAGGCTGTTGTGCAGCATGCAAAAACAAATGCCTAAAGAAAAAATACTTTTCTTGAAAAGGAAACTTCACCTATGAGCAGTGGAGATCTCAGTAAGATTCCTGAAAATGGCATTATGCTTCAGAGAATGGGTTGAGGTTCTCTGACTGCAGTTCGGAGCAAGCTCTGGAGGGGAACAGAAGCAACTTCTCACAGTTTTCTACCTTATATATACATATAACCTTCTGATAATGTAGATTGGGGGTGAATCTTAAAAACTTACTGGAGTGGGGATCCATATCCCAAATCTGCTAGTCATAAAACTGATGTAGGAGATTCTGTTCCTTTAAGATTTAGCTGAAGGCTGTGGTCTGTTTAGCTGTGTTAATTCAACAGATTGCACTGCATCTCTAAAATAACGTGTTTTAAAAAACTCCACCCCCTCCAAGCCTTGAAATCTGCTGGTGCTGAAGAGGCTGAAGGAAGATTTTCTCCCAGCTCCATGAGCTGGATGAGGTAGCAGCTGAGTGACTGCACCATCCAGTTGAACTGCAGCCTTGTGCCATGCCTGATGATGTGCTGCTGTCAAAAGGGGTTTAACCTTCCCTTGCTAACTGTGAATGCTCAGCCCCTGCCTTCTGCTGGAGGTGGTGCATATGTTTATAAACACCTTTGGAAATTTATTAGGAAGGTGAAATTTTCAGGTGCTCTGATATTAAGGATTGGTCAGAGAATGTGGCCTGAGTCCTGAGCAGGGGTCAGTTGAATCATCATTTGTGGGAATTGCTTGAAATCTGCTGTCTCCAATGGTTTATTATAAAACCTGCTAATGGTCTGTTTTCAAGAAGCTAACAGTCCTTTGGATGAACTCAGTTATCTCTTCCATTTTATTACCTTCTAACAGAAGCTCTTTACTCTTGGATTGACAGCTTAATTTAAAATATTTGCAGTAATGTAAATGCTTTCCAGTCATGACAGTGAGATCAAATAGTTTCTTGATCAATCACAAGTTACAGAGCAAGGTTAAATGAGATGGAAGTCATCAAGTTTGTCTGTTCTGTATTTACTCTGTTATGAAGTATATTAATGGCCAAAAATTAGGTTTTTTTAAAAAAACGCTTCTGGGAATTGCTTACCAACAAAGCCAGAAAGCTATTTGTTTTCATAATGTGGACAAAAAACTCCAGAACAATGCAGGACTTGGTTTTAATTCTCTTGCTTCTTTATGTAGAACCTTTTTGGCAAGATGGCAGACATACTGGAAAAATTCAAAAAGTAAGTTATCTGATGTGAGATTTTCTTCCTTTTAAAACAAGATCTGACCAATATCTGTAACACTGGTAATAAAATTTCGTTTCTTTTTTATTTTCAGCTTATTCATGTGGGTCCAGCCAGAAATAACACAGAAGCTCTACATTGCTCTATGGGCAGCTTTTATTGCATCCTGCTTTTTGCCCTACAGGATTCTTGGGCTTGCATTGGGTAAACACAATAAATAATTCACCTGTTACAGTCTAGACTTAATGGGTAAAACTTACATGATCTTTAGAGGGAGAATTTTAGAGTTTAAGAGAGAAAACCTGCATTAATAAATCATGCAGTGTTTTAACTATTTTCATTGTGCTTGACATCATTTGTCATGACCATTTTGAAAACCATCTCAGTGGATAATAGAAGAAGACTGGGTAATGCTTTTGCTTCTTGAAGAGGAGAAGTCTATGATGAGCTGTTAGCAGAACTTCTCAGACTGTCAGCTGTAAGGCTTCCAGAAAATCCTATATATTGAGGGGTTTTTGCTCATACATCCTTGTAAATGAAATATGTGGCATGACACAGGAGGCATGAAAATGACCATGTAGGAAAAAAATAAAAAGTTAGTGGGATTCCTGGTAAAACTTGGAGGATGGGCTGGACAAAGCAAACAGACTACTGTGGGTCTGTTACAGATGCTCAGTCTCAGCTGGGAATTGAGAAAAGGGTTCTCACTGCATCGTGAGACTCTCCTTGCCAAGGTATGAAGCCCAGTACTTTGAACCAAGAATTCTGTTTTTTTTTTTTTCATTAAAGTAATATATAAATATATTAAATATAATATATTAAATATATAAAGTGATATAATCAAATGAGTATTACTTTTAGTGGCACTGAACTTCAAATTTTGTTAGCTTGAACATTAATGTAGGTTTGCTTGACACAGCAATTGAATTTAGATGTGTGAGGAATAATTGTTTGACTCTTAGGAGATCTGAATTGCACTCAGTAAAGTTTTGAGAGAGTATTTTGAATGGCAGAATGCAAGGAAATAACTTGTATAAGATAAGAGTTGGGACTGGAAGGTAGAGTTTTATGTAGTGCATGAGAGCCCTCTGTTGCCATTAAAATTCTTGCAGGAGCTGCATAGCTGAGCACCAGAGGTGCATTTTTTGTTTTGATAGTATAGCATGTTTTCAGAATGCTTCTGGTAATAAGGAATGTATGTTCGAATTATTCAAATGTTCTTCTGCATGGTAGTGGCTATGTAATTGTTTAAAAGAACTGGGGAAGGAAAGAAAAAAATTTTCTGGTGTTGGGAGAAGAATCAAACTAGTAAATGCAGGAGAATGGTTTTAACATTGTGATTGAATATACAGAATTTGGTTTCATTTGTGAACTTTAGAAAATATGATCAAAACAGTGCTGTTCTTAATGCCTCTTCAGCATTCAAACTGAAGTGACCTTTTTTTTCAGGACTCTATGCTGGAATCAAGTTTTTCCTTATTGATTTTATCTTCAAACGATGCCCCAGACTAAGAGCTAAGTATGATACTCCTTATATCATCTGGATAAGTCTCCTGACAGATCCTCAGCTCAAAGAAAGATCTAATGCTACAGTGTCGAGACGGGTAAGGGTAATGAATCCATTTGTCCCTATGTTCTCAGCCTCTGAAAATCAGATCCCTTTCTCCCTTTTCTTTTTCTCCAGTGACTAGAGCACATTAAAGAGAAGGTTAATTAAATCCTTACAATCAATGTTAGTTGATTGTAATACCTATTTTTTTATTATTTTCAAGATTCACGGTTCTTTTATGGATTCTGTTTCTTTTATGACAGGAATCAGTTATCAAAAATCTGTAAGAAATGTATAGAAATACTGTGACTCATGAAGCTAAACACACAAATATAACACCATATTTATACCAATTTCTTTAACATACATTATGTGTAATTCTGCTGTCAAATACAGTCTTTTTGTATCCACTTTCTGTATTGTTCTCTAGATGTTCTTTCACAGTGGCAATTCACATACTTAGGAAAATAAAATACAGCTAGTTAAAAAAATAGATAAAGGCTTGAGTATAATATGCAGCTTACTAATGAGATAATCATTAACAAATGTAGTAAGGTAGTTTACATATTTAGACGTGTCTCATGGTTATTTGTATTAGGTGACCTTTTAGCATAGTGGTGATAAATTACTTCACCATGTTCATACTCTTAACAGTACATTTTCTTTTTGTTAAAATGTCATAGTTAAATCACTAAGTATTGTGTTTTGTGCCTGCCAAAAGGCCTTGGAGCCTGACAGGTACCTGAGTCAGGGTTTTCCATATCCCTGGATTTGTCAATGTTTGTTAGTTTAAAAATTAAAACAGTTGTAGTAAATCTTGAGTCTAATCTCATTTTAGCATTTGTGTAATGCCTCTTAGCACATTATTTAATGGAGTTTCTGAGTACTATGTGAAATGCACAGTACTGAGTAGTAATTCAGCCTGGGTATACAACTGGAGAGCAAAGGGGATAAGCACATGGAAGAAGTTAAGAAGAAGTTAAGAAGAAGTCAGGGGCTTGGGGGGTGATGGAGCAGGGGGTGGTAAAATAACTGCAGCACAATTGAGTATTTCAGAAGGAAGTGGACAAGGACAGTCTCTTACAGAAAGTGAGTCTTGTGTTCCTGTTTTCCAAGGAATAAATAAGCACTTGGAGGGAGCCATCTGTGGCCTGTATTTCTCTTGCTTGCAGAAGATGATCTTAAAAGCTTCTGTGCTTCTCACACTTACAGGTTGTCTTTCACATACTGTGGTAGTTGTGACATCATCTTGCTAGGTCTCTCTAATCTGTCTTAGAGGTGGAAAGATTCTGAATTGCTGAACTCAAGTCCATAAACTTAGAGTGTAATTATTCCTTTTGGCTTTTCTTCCTGGCTTAGTTTTGCAAGTAGAGACAGGGTTTTTGTACTAGCAGGTTTGGCTCAGATTAACTTGATCTCAGTAATTTGAGAGAAACTTTCTTACCCCTTGAGAGATTTCTGCAAGCCTCATATTATGAAAAATAGATTTTTTTACTAAAAGGTAAAAACCAAAGAGGGTTTTTCATTGTTTTCATAGAAAAGGCAGAGCCCAAAAGCATGTAGTGCCAGCACGTGTGCAGTGCTTCAGCTTCTTATCATTAAACAGCATACAAGACAGAGTAAACTGAGACACAATGCAATATTAATTGCCTTATCACCACTCTGACCTTGTGTCCTTAGAGAACAGTCCTGACCACAGTATCTGATGGGTAAAGGTTGTGTGTCAAAAGCTGATGACAGATCAAGTGAAAAGGAATACCTCCAGGTTGTTGGTGACATTTTTAGACAATCAGGACTCTCCCAGCATTACAAAACCAATCACTTCCACTTAGATTTAAGGCTTATCAAAATGCTTTTCTCTTGGTAATTGACCATTGGTTGTCTCAAGCCTGAGTGGTAAGAGGAAACATTTGCATGTGTTAGGCAGGACTAGATGTAAGGGCAGAACTACTCGCATTTTCAGCCACCAGAGGGGTAATGGTACTGAAGTTTAAACTCCATTTTTTAATCTCTTTCTATAACAGGTAGGTATGGAGCAGTGTAGCAGAGAGCAGAAATAGTCCTTATTCCAGCACAAAAAGCATTAGACTTCTTGCTCTGATCATTTTTGTGTTTTGGGCCATGGGGCTTTACCTGGTTGTGTGCACATCCAGCATGTCCAAATAGCTTGTCTGTGAAGGCCTTCAGAAAATTCTTTTCATCTTTAGTTGCACACAGATTGTTGAATAAGCTGTTATTTTCCTTGGTTCCAGGGACTCAGCACTGGAGAATGAGGCAATGTTAGTTACCATCAGCCATTTGCTTTCCCTGTTAACTTATTTTTTCCCCTGAGGCATCGTTGTCCTACAGGCACCCTAAAAAGGCGGGTGGCAAATGCCCTCTGCTGTGCCTGTTTTGTCAGTCTGGTTAGCTATTGCAGTTCACATGTTTTCATTTGCTTTGGATTTCTTTTCTTAGTGTGTAAATCCTGTGAAGTGTTGAATACTACCAGGTTAGTGCAAAGTAACAAAAAAAAACCAAGCTGAAGGCTGGTTGGCCTTCAGCAGCATTGGGCCTTTACAGAGGAAGAGTTTAGTCCTGAACTTCCATACTGTGAGTTTGCCAGTTGTTTAACTGCATGTGCATGGTAGGGCTAAGAACAGAGCTGCTGGTGCCAGCTTTTGCAATCAGGTGGTGCCCCACCAAGATGAAATAAAGTGCAGCAAGCTTTCCAAAAGGAACTGCCTGCTCTCCTTCCAGAAGCAAGGCTTGTTGCCAGGGCAGCCTCCAGTGGTTAAGGAGCTCTGTTTAAAAGTAGATTTTACTCAAGTACTTGAGTTTCAGGAACTCCATACTACCTTTTTCGTCTCCCAAGGATGCTGACAACCATTCAGATTTTGTTTTATGTGTCAACACTCTCAAAATTCAGTGCAACTTCAAAGCGCACAGGAAAGATCAATGGTTCTAATGCAACCTGAATAAATTAAACTGGTGTGCTCTAACCACTCATAACTCTTTTTAATTGCATTCATTGTGTGTAGTTTCTTAGTTTGTGAACAAGATCTTGCAGTGCCATTCAGTTCATGTTTTATTCTGTGTATTATACTGTTAAATAGATTTCACTTTTTTTCTTTTGTCACTGTCACATTTGTGTTGTTTGTTTCTTTTCCTGCTAGCTGTCAGGGCATGAAAAGGTATGGATCAGTGTGGAAAACTTCTTTTCATTTTCAGCATTTGTATTCATAATGAGCTTATGCAGTTCTGTGTGGCTTTTTTCCCCCTCTTTTTTCTTTCTAAACTTCTTTTGTGCAGTAATACTTTGTTTATCTCTTGAAGACAAACCAAGTGCTGATAATACATTGTCTGTTAGTGGTCCCACTAGTTACAGTCGTTGGAGCTGTTTGCAGTGACTTAGCTGTATCTAATGAGACATAGCCTTTACTGTAGAAAAATGATATTTTAAGGTAGGTGCATTTAGCACCATGTGCTTCACCCCAGCAAAGTGTGTCCATCAAAGGGCAGCACTTTGAAAGGTTATGTTTAGGTACCATATTAGAGGCTTGTGCTCTAGCAGCAGCCTAGTGCAGTAGTCCAAAGTTAATTTATGGAAGTAGTTAATGAAAATTGTTGCATTATAGTGTTGTATTTTTTTTTTTTTTTAGAAAGAGTAGTTAGCTAAATTATTTTTGAGAGTGTAGCTTAAATGTTGCTGCTCAGATTTTGGAATTGTGTTTCTTTTTCTGCAGCTTCAAACAGCAGCCTCCAGGAGTTACGTGGGCTCAAGTGCCCCAACTGGAATAAGCAAAGATGAAGACACAAGTCGTTTTCATTCCACCAAGAGAGGAAATTTCCATGAAGTTTTTAACCTGTCAGAGAGTGAACGTCCTTTGCCAGGTATGATGCCACAGGAAGCTACATTAGTAGAATATTTTGAAAAAAGCCAAGAACAGATTAAAATTTAATTCCTTTTCTGTGCATCGTGTAGGTGTACGGTTTTGATTTAAAAGTTTTGCTTTAAATTAGGGAGAATGGAGATAGTCTCTTTCATTCTATATCCTTGCAGCTCTTTGAAAGAGTGTGCAGCCTGGTGTGCCTTTTATGGTTATGCAAATCCAATAGTCAAGTTACAGGGAATAATTGTGTGGGTGATTATTATTTTGGGGTTTTTTTTCCAAATGAGTGTTAAAACAGATGTTATGATGTCTAGAACATCTGATCTAAGCTTTTCTTTCTAAGCACTTTCAGTCTTAGGTATCTAAAGTTTAATATTCAGTGTTTTCTATTGTATAAGGAGACTGTTGGGGATAGTGCCAGTCTCTCTCTCCTTTTCTTAAAGTAAGATTTCTTGTTCTGACTTTTTCAGTGTGTGAAAACGGCTGGCGCTGTTGCTTGATTAACAGAGATCGGAAGATGCCTACAGACTACATCAGGAATGGAGTTCTTTATGTCACAGAAAAGTGAGTCATTCCCTTAGGAGGGAAATTCAAGACATTAAAGCATTTGAATCCAAAAAGGATCCTTTAATAGTGTTTGGAAACAAAGATGCCATTTCAAGGTGCTTTGCTACCTCAAGGAGGCATCATAGGAGAGGGAGAGCTGAACCTGGTGTGTGACTGCATTTAACAGATGAGATTTGCTTTGGAAAGGCTTGCATAGGAATGCAAAGTAGCTCTGTATAGACAGTTGTTAGCAGCTGCCGTTCTTGGTGTGGATAACATACTAACTGTATAGATACTAGAAAAGAAACCTGAAACTTAAGTGTACTTTGAAAATTGTGGTCAACAGCTATTTGACAAATATTCTTAGTTTGGGGTTTTTTTAAGCAAGCTGAGTGTATAGCTTCCTTGAAATGATAGCAACAAAAAGAAAATTGAAAATTAAGCCTTAGTTTCAAATTTTTATGGGTGAGTGGTTGTTTTTTTTAATTTCCTTACTTACCTCCTAGCCTCCCAGGACTGAATAACTGTGGTCATTACTGTTTGGGTCGTGCACTGAAGTTCCTTTGGAGTGTAATGAAAGGAAGTAAAGCTCATCTGTATGCAGTGTCACCTAGTGATAGAGGCCACTCTCCAGTGTTTAGAAATCTGAGCTTTTGTCTGCAGCACAATGGCATGAAACTAACACAGTGTTTTTCATTAATCTTCTTTTAGGATGTTGAAAGATGTATAAGCCTTTTGAGATTTGGTATTTCAACTGTTTAAGGATATGTGTCCCTTGTGTGTCTTTAAAATGCTTGTCAGGTTTAAGCATTCAGTGCAGTAATATAAATACAAGATTTTTTGTGTGTGGATGCGTACTGTATGTTCTGGGCTTTCAGACAGCAGCCAGTTGCTAGAATTTATAAGCAATAAATTAGAAGCCATAACTGAACTGAATGTCTTTCTTTTATTTTGAAAGTTATTTTAACCTGTAAGATTTCAAACTTCAGAAGAGACCAGAGGATATTGGAGAAATTTGTTTTAAAACACTGTATCAAAATGAGCATTTTCTTTTCTTGTTTTCAGTTACCTGTGCTTTGAAAGCTCAAAATCTGGCTCATCAAAAAGAAATAAAGTTATAAAGCTGTCAGATATAACAGATATCCAGAAGGTATGTCTGGTTGGTGTTGTAAATAGGGGAGAAAACTGGTTTTCTGTTCAGCTAGTCATGTTTTGCATTTGTGCTTTTGTTATTTTGAAAAAGCATACCATTGATAATTTGCGTATGTGAAATGTAATTCTTTGATTATGAATATTTCCCAGAACTGCTTTTTTGGGCTCAGCACAAGCAAACTTGTTCTGAGTGTGAAGACAAACTAGTTTACTAAACCCTTATACTCCTGCATTTTCTTCTAAATTAAAATCATGTTGTTTACTAACTCCAGTGTTGACCAGAGCTATATAGGCCTTAAGAAGACCTATTGGTAGCAGGAATTGTGTGTTACTAACTTCAGTTTGGGTGTGGATATTGATAGATGCACCATCTTAAAAGTAGGTGCCTCAGAGGGAGGCAGGATTGTTGTCAGTGGGGAAAGGTACATCATTGGAATAGCCAGACTGGGATGGGCTGGAGTTTCATCTCGTTGTGACCTGTCAGTAACAGAGGCAGTGGAAGGTTGGAGACAGAAAGGGCAATGTTGTCCTTCCTCTGGCTGAGGTTTATCAGCCTGTGGTTACTAATGGCTTTACTGGTGCCGTGCATCATCTCTATGGCCTTTAACATCACTTTCTGTTATCCTTTCTGAACTTGTCCTCATCTTGAACACAGACACCCCTGCTTTCTGCTGCATCCTATACACAGATTAAATCATGTTGAGCAAAGAAACAGCTGCGTGTCTACTCCTGCATAAGTACCTCTAGATTTTCAAATTCTTTCCTTCTATTTTTCTGACATGTGTATAAAGCAGACAGCTTATGCTCAAATTGAACATTCCTACTGGAATTAATAATTCATATTAATGGATTTCAAACATCATGCTTCAAGTAATGCTGTTTTGTTGTTCAGTAGACCTTTACTGCAAAAGTTTCTTTTGCATCTGTGTAGTGTTTTTAATGAAGATGAGACAGGGATCATGCAGTCAACCATAAAAATGTACTGTGCCTGGTTTTATTTGGAGGTGGGAAGCCCAGGTCTGACTTGAATGTCTTTCTCCCTGTGAATAGTCCCAAGCTCAGCCAACTGTTCTTTCTTATCCTTATGGACTTTATTTCTAAAAAAGCAATCCATGCCTGGCACTGGGTGCTGTGGTTTAGTTGACGTGGTGGTGTTCGGTCAAAGGCGGGAGCTCTTTTTCAACCTTAATGATGCTATGACTGTGATACCTTGTTTTCTATCTAATTTTGAAATACAATCCTTTTCTGATCTGCTTGCTGTTCCTCTAAAGAGTGCGTGGATGTCACCTGTAGGGGAAGCTGTGGGTGGTGCACACAGACCCATCTCACATATGCACAGAGCTGGGCTGTGCCCACCCCGCCCCTGCGGTTCCCTGTGCCATGCCTGGGCCAGCTCCTTCTGCTGGAGCAGAGCTGATGCTCCCTTTGGGACTGGGGCTGGTTCCAGCACGTTGGGTGTTGCTGCAGCTCGTGGGAGGAGGTGGAGAGAGGGGTCCTGGCTGTCTGGGTGAGGCTGTACTGAGCGAGTCCAGGAGAATGAGACTCCAGAGAATGGCAGCTGGCTTCATCCTGGTTTTAGTAGAGGTCTCTTAGTTGTGGCTGGGAGGACAGGCCAGTGATGAATTGTGTATCCTCTGCAGTATCTTTTGCAGTTGTTCAGTACAGAAGATATCTTATGTCTTTGTGTGTGTTTTTTTTTAGTACAAAGTGCTCTCTGTTCTCCCGGGATCAGGGATGGGTATTGCTGTATCAACACCATCTACACAGAAAGTAAGTAGCTGTCTGTATCTGGATTGCCGTGTTGGATTTCTTACCCTTCTTTTCCTCCTCTGGTTAGCACCAGCATAAAGGCTTTTTTTTCCCCCTTATGTCAGTGGCTGTTTTTTTTTTTTTTTCTTCTTAAAAAAATTCACTTGTCTATTATTCAGTATGTTTGTCTTCAGAATTTCAATGAATTAAATATTCAGCTTGTTCTACTGCATCTGGAGTGTTTTACTCTTAACACTTCAGGAAGATTTTCCCCAACATCCTACGTCAGGAGCATGCAGTCTGCTATGCAGTCTGAAATAAAAAGCTGTTGGCTTGAGAGTATCCATGGGGAGGAGGCTTTGAGGTGGGAGGGCCTGACCTTCAGGTGAAGTTTCTAAGGAAGTGAAAAGTATTAGAAAATATACCACACAGTCGAGGATTTAATAGAGAAAAGGATTATTTTGTCTTTATCAATGCATTTCTAGTACAATTAATCTGTTCCTAGTGACTTGACAAAAATATACCTAGAGGAAATTGTTTTTCTTTGTGGACTGACATGATTTTTTTTTCTATCCTTTAGCCTTTGGTGTTTGGTGCCATGGTACATAGAGATGAAGCTTTTGAGACAATTTTCAACCAATACGTGAAAATAACATCTGCATCATCCAGCAGTGAAAGCTAGTGTCTTATCTTGGAAGAGCTAAAGGAAACTTTCTTATTGTATGACTTGGTAGTGAAAAAAATGAACATCCTCATCTATTTTGCAATAATTTTTCTTGTCTGGTGGTTTATATTCTATCTGTTACATAAACCAAGTGTATTTTATATATGCCTTCATGTTTGTTTTTAAGGTTTTTGTAAAAAAGAAAGACAAAAAAAAAACCAAATGAAAACAGTGAAAGTGCTATCATCACTATTAGCCTTGCACATTAAGCACTTTTAATGTTTATTTACTGACATTAAAAGCTGGGAAGATGCTCGGAGATTGATCCCTTTATCTCCACTGATGTCACTAGGGATACATTTGTCCCTTTATCTTAGTTGTTTTTCCCTGAGGTGCGAGAATGATGACTGCAGCAGCCTGAAGTCTCCTTCTTCAGCTTGGAGTTTTTAACTGAGTCCTTTACTGAAACTGATGGCAACACGAAGGAAGTATTAGCTTCTTAGTATTTCCATATGTACAACTGCATTTAAAATAACTCCTCTTTGCTAATTACTGCATTGCAGAAGAATGTTTTACTGGTTTGGTTAACTTTGCTTTTTCCTGCATAGAGGTGTTTAAATTACTTGTACAGTGAATTGGAGGAGAAAGTTTATAACTATCTTCCTTAACTCATTAACCAAAGTAAGAGGAAGGAAGGCAGGCAGATACTTTTTATAAAAGAGGGCACCAAAATGTTATTCCTAAAATGTTAGGCATCTTATAATTATATTTCTATAGGTACTTGTCCTAGAAGGGCTCAGCTCTTGTACATGTTGCATGTACAAGGTGTTTGTACGTTTAATGCATTAAAGACTTGAAGGCTTTTTGTGTTGGGGAGGTGGGAATAATTAAACTAAACTCAGATACGACCTTTTTTCATTTGGCTCTTCTCTTGAGTTACCTTGTGATAAAGAAAAATATGCTATAATATAGCAACTGAAAGCACTGGTTCCTCTCAAAGCATAATTTGTGGAGCGTTGGTGTGCTTCTGTCTTCCCCCTTGCAGAATTAAATTTTAGTTACAATTAAACCCAACTGCCAGGTAAAACAGGAAGGCTGCACTCCTCTAAACTCTCTCAGGCCTGTCTAGCAGCAAAGCACATATTGACCTTTGTCTTTAATATTAGAAAGCTTTTATACTCTGTTTAATAGCACCCATCTGAGAGGTTTAGAATTTTATTTGCATCTTCATGAAAGCACAATAGGAGTTACGCCAAGCCTTCCAGAGTCTCTTTTCCTTTGCTATGTCTTTTGAGTTCAGTAGTATGGATGTCTCCCGACATTATATGAACAGCCTAAAAAAAGCAATGGAGATGCAAATTCTTTTGTAAAAATGGGACTTAATTTCATGGAGTTTTTTCCTCTGTTTTTTTAAACAGGAATTTCCTTTCTTTGTGAGGAAAGGGGTAAAATGAAGGAGGGAGAGGGGTAGCAAACACCAAAAGGTGTTTAACTCTTAGCACAGGTTTAAATTGAAGTGTGTCAGTAAATGCACGAGTAGTGAAGAAGGTGGAAGTCAAGCTGTACAAACCTTATTTTAGTCTGTCTACGAAGAGGTAGGATATGAGAACTTAATACAAATTTTATATGAAAAAGTACTGTTGAATACCATAATTTGGTTGAGTAATGTAAAGCAAAACACTGATGGGGTGTGCCCTGGGTGGAAATGTAAGGAAGAATAGGGTAGAAACCACTGTAATGGCCAAAATGCAATTTTCAAGTTCTCTCTTCAGAGTAGCACTTGAGCATGTCTCTACATGACCTGAAAAATGGGTGCATTTCTAACACCACTGTTGGTATGCTGTAACTCAGGGTCTGGAAACTTCAAATACAAGTGAAGCCGGTGGGAAATCCATTTTGCCACCATTTAAAGTGGATGTAGCTTGACAGTTTATGGTTTCATAATTATACACATTCAGATTATATGTTTAAGTAAAAAATCTTAATCTTAAATCTTTCTCATCAAAACTACTTTAAAATCAGTTAATATCTTTTTTCTAATTGCTACATATTATAATTTGGCTTTTCTTTCTAGAATCTTCCTTGAATAGCAAGTGTGGCTAAGAAATAGGCATTAAAATGGCTTAATGTTATATAAATCTTAATCAGATTCATTCATTTTGTCTTAAGAAAAATCCCTTGGGTGTGTTTTAAGGTTATCCTTTTTTTTTTTTTTTGAGAAACAGAAAACTATATTTTTTACAGAGAGCATGCTCTTTTTCTTATTTTTGTATCATTTTTCAAGTGTAATTTCTACCTTCACTCTGATCATAACAGCAGTTTCAGTAGGAAATCAGTTGACTTGCACTTATTACCTCCTCCCCCTCCCACCCTTCACTGGTTGACCCTCGTGTCCAGGGTTGTCCTAGATTCTGGTTCCTGGAGGAGCTATAGGATCTATACTGATGGTGCCAGGACAATTAACCATACCTAGGCTTTGGTGAGGGAGAAGAGATACCATTATCCTTTTCCCAGACTGAAATGCCTCATGTGTACAATATACTCTTAAAATTTATTTTCTGAATGAAGAAATTAGAAATGTCTTACAAAATCTAATGTGCTGATGTTTGAAATGAATCCACACTTTAACAGTGTGAACTTAAAAGTTAGCGATCCTTACAGCAGCAAACGTAGTGCAAACTGCAATGCAACATTGGTTCTAATATAGAGAAAACAGACTGGATTTCTTTCTTTTTTTTTTAATAGAGTTGTAATATAATTGACAGACGTGTGTACATATTTTGCAAATTTCACTTTACATGGGGTTATCTGGTTTCCCTGCTGCTCCCGTGGTGTCTGTGACTTCAGGGACTGAAGTTCACCTTGGTGTGTTTGCTCACGCTCTTCTCCTGCTGCACCTCTCAGGGCACGAGGGGATGGGCAGTGAGTGAATGTATACTTGACTTGTGTAATCACACTGAAGCTCTCACCTTAAATTCCAATCTTCCTATTTAGTTTTGTAGTACAGCCTGGTGCACTTCAGAGATAGGCTGGGACAGAACACTTAATGTAAAGTGCTTCTAAATAGCCAAAAGTGATGTTCTCGTCATTCTGTCTGTCTGATTGCTGTTTATATTTGCAGTTCTGTTCATGTCTGTGGATGTCTGGATCATTCACGTGTAATTGGATTTAACTTCTTTAGAAGTTCGTTGGTTAGTTTGAGTCCCTTTTAAAGACAATAAAAAAGGGAGATGAAAACTGACTAATTCTTTATCACTGACCATTTAAATTCAAAAGCGAAACAAGCTGAAGTATGAAATCATGCCTTTCTGTGCACTGTAGATTTTGTGAGGCAAGATTGAATGAAACAAGCTCTTTATTAGTAGCAACATCACACAGGATGCCAGCAGCAAAACTCTACCCTCGTTCTGCAAAGAGAAAAGGAATTTTACCCGGCCGTGAAGAGATGAAAGGATGTACCTGTTTTTTGGCTACTTTAACCTGTTTGAAAACATTGGTAGTTTTTATTGAACTCTGTACATTTTGGCAGATGTTTAATTTCTACTAATCATTGAAATATATTGGATGTTAAAATTTTTATGTCTGAAGTTTGAGTCTATATTTTGAAATTGTAAATAATTCATTATCAGTGTAACTTTTGTTTGACAGAAGACTTATACTGTATGAATAATTGAAATAATGAAATTATTTGCCCTGTACGTTTTTTAAGAAAATCTTGTTTGTTTAAAAAGTCTTGTATAAATTATAATTTTTATTTAAATAAACCTAAAAATGCTTTGTGCTAATGCTTCTTGCAAACTTCAATTATCTGTCTGTCAAAACTACACCTGATTTCTTGTGACAAAGTGAGTTTGTGCTTTTTGTCAGATTCGCAGCCATGGGTCCATCTCTGGGGAGAGATGGGTGGGTATTACTGCTTTTGAAGCCCAAGGAACATTATTTTTATTTTAAATAATTCATTACTTTCTTGGAGAGTGTATGCATGTTTTTGGTTAGGTCTTTTCTGTGAGTACATCGGTCACTTTATGGTTACATGGTTAATTTAATGAATGAAAAAGAAAGCCATGGTTCCTAAGATGGAACTGCAGGAGGGCATGGATGACACAAGACTGCTGGGAGGAGTACAAGCTCCAGCCAGAGCTGCACACCACTGTGCTGCAGGTGGAGGGAGGGATGAGCCCTTTCCCATCTCGAGGGTATGCAGGAGCTGTGCTCAGCAGCAGCATTCCCCAAACAGGAGCAACCCTTCTGCAGCCTCTGTGTCACCTCAGCTCTCTGCTCACACCAGCGCACCCTGCAGTGCCGTGCCTGTGTGTCACCTGTACCCTGCTGGGGGTGGCTGGCCAGGCTCCCTCATCGCTGCTGTGTCCCAGGGAAGCTGTCCCACTGTCCTGCTGTCCCGCTGCCCCGCGCTCGCTTCTGTAGCATTCTGTAATCCCGGGACTGAGCTGCCTGCTCATCCCATCCACACACCTTGGTTTGTCTCTGCCGTGCTCCTTTCTGTGTTTGACTCAGCTCAAGCAGATCAGCCTGGGACGGATCCTCCACACGTGAATGCGTGCTGCTCTCCTATCTCAAGATTTAATTTTCTCCTGGTGGCAGCAATGCAGCTGGTGATTTAATGCTGATTTACGCTGGTATTTTAAGTGTTCTGACAATACTTAACTTGTTCAGAGAATACTTTCCTCTTGTACAGCTTTAATGTGTTTTTTGTTAAATATTTGTACAAGATGAGTTGCACCTGCAGCAGTACTCACAGAGGCTGGATTCAATCCCACCTGCCTGAAGCCTTGTGGAAGGAAAACGTGGAGCCTGGCAGTCTGGTTTTGGCTATAGACTCCATGGTATGTGTGGGGGGCATGGTCTTCCTGCAAACAGGGCTTGCTGTGTGAAGGTCACTTCAGCAGCCCATGAAACATGGATTTGTGTGGAATGTGCTGTTCACCTGTCTCCCTGTAACTCCAATTCCTGCTGCAGAAAGGAGGCTTTCCTGCCAGTCTGCGCTGTCACCCACACACGGGGGCTTAGTGCAAGGCATGACCTGGTGCAGTCCTGGATTAATGGTAAAGGGCAATTACAGCATTCAGCTTGGAGAAGCTGAGGGGTTTTTTGCTGTTACTTTTAAGTAATTTTCAAGTTAAGTCTGAGTTCTACTGAATCCTGGATTCACTAAATTGCTCTCCTTAATTTTAGGTTAGGCTAAATGTTTTGTACATTAATTATTGGCTCATCTTAGACTTTTGAATATTTTTTATTTCAAAAGTAAGAAATACTGAAGATGTGAGAAGTTAATTTTCTGTCTTAGAGAGGTTGAGATATTGCAAAGGGATCAGTCTCTTGCAGCAAGTGTCTTCACTGGGCTGTGGATGCTCCAGAAGTTGGGTGGGTGTAATGCAGTGCATGAATAATGTAATTAACAACATGTCTTTAATACTACTAGATTTAGCCGGAACTGATGCTGTATTTGGTCAGGTTGGCTTTGACTGGGAAGCAGAAAGATGAGGGGTAGATAAATACCTTTTTCTGGTTTTAAATAGCTGGCACTTTTCTGTACCTTGAAAGCTGCACAGCCTAGTTGAGATGTGCATTAGGCATAATTTTTGCTTTTGCATTCTCTACAGAAGTTCCTTCTATCTTTGTCGATTTCTGTGACATATATTTGCATGTGGGTAATGATCTCCTTCAGCTTTCCTTTTTCACTATGCTTCCCGATTAAATACCAAATATTGATAAAAGTTGCCCTTTTTTCATTCCTAAATTTCCCAGATTTCTTCTTTGCTGTCTCTGACAGTTTTGAATTGAGAACTTCTCCACTGGTTCCTCTGCCCTTTGTTTTTCTCCTTCAGCATTGTTCCAGTTTTCTTCCTCTCACAAAAATAACACTGTGATTTCAGTCCTGATTATTTGGAGATACTGATGGACCATGTCCTGATGAACATGTTACAAGTTCAGTAAAGCTGCCTTCACCTCTTACATCTTCCATTTTGTATAAATTGGAGCTAAATTGCTGTATCTGCTGGTTTGGATTACTCAGTGGCTTCCATTATCTCAAGCTAATTGTCATGTCTTGGCTCATGATTATCTACGTAACTGGGAAAGAAGATCCTTGAACCTGTTGAGTGAGCTCTAAAGTGAACAAGCTCTTCTTGACAAAGCCAGTTTTACTGGTGCAAGCCTTTTGCCTTGAGCAAAATATGTATCTTCAGAGGAGCAAATGTAGATATAGATGATTTTGCCTGCTTCAAAATGGGAAGGAATGTTTGAGCCTAAGCTATTTGCTGAGGCATCTCCATGCCAGTCTCTTGAGCACAGGGTGTGAGGTTTTAACCTGTCATGGCTAAGTCAGTAAGAACTTCTGAAAATCCTCTCCCTAGGTTGTTGATGTGAGACTAGTATTTGGGAAGGACTCCTAGTATAAAGTCTGTAAACAAAGCAACTGCATTCAGTGTTGGTTTTGCTTAGTGAAAAAATGTCACCCTTGACCAGAAATGTCATTTGCCAGTCACAAATATTAACCAGCCACACCAACAGGAATGAGAGTCATGAGTTGATTCTAAACCAAACAATCCTTTAAAATACCAAGTATTTGGGGCCAAAAGAAGCTCTTTGCCAAAAAAAAAAAAAATTAAATCATCTAGATATTATTTGGGAAAAAACTACTGATGGGTCCTGGAGCATGAGCTAACAGCAACCTCCATTAGACATTTCTTGTGAAGTGTGTATACATATATACACCTTTCTTTACTTTCATAAAGCAGGGCTTTCCTGTGTTTCAGATGTGTTTTTCTTGCATTTTGGATGCTTGCAGGAAGTGTGTTATTGGTGTTGGTCAGTGGACGTGCTCCAGGAGGTTTCCAAAGCTTCACAGGATGTCACTGTTACTCCCAGCACTTGCCTGGCAGGGGAGATGCCTGCACAGCTCATGGGGTGGTGGCAGTGTCTGCGCTCTGGGCACAGATGAGTGGCTCTGGGCACTTTCCAAGCAAAGCAAAGCACAGCCAAGCCCTGAACTTTACCTGTGTGATGCTGGAAGAGAATGGTGAAGGGAAGACAGATGGGATATGAGGGAGAGGCAGCTTGGAGTCCAAAACTGGACTTGTGATGACTGTGGGTGCTCCTCACACCATCTGTGGCTGAGCAGGGTTCAGGAGGGCTTTTGGAAAAAGGGAAGATGCTATCTTCAAAGCTGCATAAATATGTTGAGACTCTTCATTTAAATATGCCAAAAAGTGTGTAAAGAATGTCTATATGAAAAATGTAGATTTACAGTATTGCTCTAATACAGCCATTTTAAAATATGACCACTATGGTCATCATGCAAGATCACTGTGTGGCAAATACCAGTTGTATTGGTTACTTCTCAGGAAAATAAACACAAAATAAAATCATCTAAACCTCAGCAAATATCTTGAACTTGCTGCTCTACTAACTCCTGCTTAAGATTTATTTCTACTTTTTGAGAAATTTTAATGTTTTCTATTCCTGACAATGTGGACAGCTTAGTGAAAACTTACTGTGCATCTCCTGACTTGGACATGACAGGAGCCTGTTAACACCTGCCTCTACAGGTGTGCCAGGCTCCGTGTCCAGCTGAGTAAACCTTGAGAAACCTGAGCTCTCATCTCTGCTCAAGCAAACACTTTGAGGTGGCTGTGGTTTCATGCCAAACTAAGAGATCCCTGCCTTCTGCTTCCTATCTTATTCCAATGCTGGGGCTCACCAAACCTTCCTGAAATGGCAGGAGCCCAGGACAGGATGTGAGAGCAGTGAGAAGAGCAATGCATTAATCCACCTTTCCAGAAAGCACAGGAAGCTGTTACAGGCTACCTTGGCTGCCCCTGGATCTGCAGCCCAGGTTTTGGTGGCCATAAGGGATCTGACATACGATTACCCCTGTGTTCCCCATTTCAGGTTTGCAATGTCTGCCAGATTTCAGAGGTAACTTTTGCATATAACTTGGATAAACATTAAAGGCTTATCCTGAGCATATAGTATTAAAGAATAATGCAGAGAAACGGAGCTAAGATGTCTGTGTGTGCACGTTAACTCTACACAAAACCCAATTGTGCAAATATTTGAAGAGCTGGAATGCTGTTGTTAGAGGTATGTTTAATCTGCTAAATCCACTTCCTTCAAGCACCAACTTTTGCCCAGCTCCTTCCCTCAAAACTTCAACTAGAGCTAGCAAAAAAAAAAGAAAAAAAAAAAAAGGGAGTGGCCATTTCTCATCAAATTTTGGGGACCATTGCAATAAGACCAGGGATGATTAGAAAGGAGGCAGGAAACACAGCCAGGAGAGGTTATGGGCCTTTTGTCTGAGTGTATTGTCTCAAGGGCTGTGATAAGTTAGACTCATCCCTCTTGGAAGCAGGAGCTAACCGGGGATGGTTGTTTCACAGCCTCTGTGCAGAAGAAGCAGAAGGCATTTTATCTGATGTGTGGTATGCTTTCATCCTAAAAACCATGAATAAGGATTTTGGATGATGTTAAATTTAATTTTTAAAAGGTTTTAGTTTAATTTGCATTTTTAGCTCAGGTTACTCTTCGGTTCTACCTTCTTTCTGCATGTGTGCCTGCGGACGTGATCATGGTGAAGAGAGAGGGCCACCATTGTGAGGAGGGGCTCACCTGTCCCATGTCTTTTATCCTCTTCTATCAGGTTCACTTTCTGTCTGGTTTCGTACTGGTTTGTATAGTTCCTGGAGTGAAGGAGCTACCTAGGCTCTCCTTTTGGAGCCTAAGCCTGTAGATCAGAAATATGGCTGTCAGAGCCAGGGGGACTGTGCTATGCCAAGCCAGTCTGGGCTCTGGGAACCCATGGTCTCCATTTCCTCTTGCTGTTCATGTGGTTGAGGTAATTTAAATGCCGTTTCTCTTTGCTAGTTTTTTTTTCTGAAATACAGCTGTTAACTGAGGTTCCTAACCAATTTAAAGGGAAGCCCCTGCGGGAAATGAAGTACATTTCTCAGATGTTGGTTTTGATGCTCTCTTTAGGAGAAGCAATGTTGTGGTCTGTCTAATTTCATATGCTTTTAATAAGCAGAGGCACTATTGTCTGTGGTGGGTAACATGCAGGAGCCTGCTGAGCTGGGGGGTGACGTGCTCTGGGCATAGGATGGGGAATGGGCTCATCCCCATGGGGTACAAGGATGGCACTGTGCTGAAGCTGGACATCTCCATCACCCACAGTATTGCTCACCTGGGCACCTCTGGGACCTCTGGGGTGGGTTTCTTAGCAATGTGTTTTCCTGTGAGCTGTCTCCTGGTGGGCTGTGCTGCGTTCAGCTCATAATTGAAGACAACCTGCATCCTCCCTGAGCCCTGGGCTGGTTCCATCTGCTAGTATTTAAAAATGAAGGGAAGGAACTTGGAGTAAGTGTGCTGCTTTAGATCTCACTGGCAGTTTTTACTTGCTCATCAGCAATGAGGTGAAAATAGCATCTGGCTACAGATCAGTGTGCAGGTCTTGGAAAAAGCCCCTGTGCCTGGTGATTGCAGTGGCATGGAGATGCAAGTTTTGGCATGTACCGAAGTCCTTTACAAGAAGAAAACCCTGCACATTCCAAGAGGAGAAGCAATGTTGTTAATCCAAGTGCTCTGTAATACTGGCATGCTTTAGTGCCAAGGTGGAGGCTAAAGGCAGAACTAAACTGCTATTCCCTACTCCCCAACACAGCAGTCCGGCAGATGTAGGCAGGGAAGGGATGGAGAGGCCTTAGCTCCAGCAGGATGTGTGCTGGCTCCTTGGGCTGCAACAAGGAATAGCTTGGAAAAGGTCTTTGCCCTCAAGAGTGCAATACCTATTGTCTTTAATATGGAACTTGATCAGGGGCTGCCCAGCATGGCTGGGCTACCTACTGCTTCCACAGCCACCCTCCACCCACAGCTCCATCCTGGGCTCTGAGCCACACAGGGGTTGCCCTGTGCTCTGGCTGTCAGGACATGGTTTCTGAGCTGAGTGGCACTGTGGCATACCAAGGGGCAGCCCTCCTGAGCAGAAAACACTGTGTTTTATAGGGCTGGAAGGAGCTGTGCCCTCTAAACCCTGTCCCCTAAGGCTGCTAAATGATGCCTGCATGAAAGCAGATGTATTGCCTGTACCTGCTGTCTATATTGCCTGTTTACATGTCAGGCATTTTGGGGAGCAAGAGCAAAATAAGGTAAGTAAGGGTAAATATCTGACCAAGCAGAAACTGGCCTCTGGCTTCCCTCCTTCTTCCCAGTCCTGCTGCCATGCACTGGTGAAGGGTTCATGGAATATCCCAGCACTCCAGCCTCAGCTGCAGGTGGGTTGATTTCCACAGAAAGAGTTTTTATTGAGAGGGTTTGTCAGACATATATGCAGATCTGATTCAATATTAAGGAAAAAATACAGTAACAATTTTGTTATATCTCTGATTAAATTTGCCTTTTCCTGAGACACATCAAGCCTTCCAAAAAACAGGCAAAGATAGGAAAGAGACAACAGACAATGTCATTATTGATCTAAAAATTTCTAGCCAGGCAGTAGCAAACATTTTTAAAAAAAGTATATGTCGTCTCTAACATAATTAGCTGTGGCTGTCAGTATCTAAGGAACAACAAAAATAACCATGTTAGTCTGTGCTGTATACTGTGACAAGTAATTTTAAGAGTCTCTGAATGTTTAGCAATAGAAGGAGGAGGTAGAAGCAGGAAAGGTTATTATAAAAAAATCCCTGAAGGCTGAGGCACAGTAAGACACTGGTTTTGCAGATCTCAGTTATTTGCTTTCCCAGGTACAGCACTGTCTCTTTGCAACTGGAATGCATTTTTTACCCCAACACATAGTTAAATCCTTCCTGGGGGACTAATTCCTACTTGCTTCCCTATTCATGCCTCCCAAACTTTGCATCAATAAATAAGAAGTGCAGATTTGGGGATATTCAGCGCTATTATTAGAATGTGCCTATTTTCTTCCTGGTTGTTTCAGGTCTGTTATCTGGTTCAAAGTTATAAAAAAAAAAAAAAAAAATCCAGATTTCATTGAAAATATGTAAAAAACCACATATACCCTTTTAAGACATTGAATTCTCTTGATAGTATTCCCCCTGAGTGCTGCTTTGTTGCTATAGTGATTACTAGTCCATTTAAGCCACTTTAAAATGGTAATGACGAGCAAGAAAACCAAATTCATAACAATGTCATTAGCATAGCTATTTTCGTGTGTTCCATGAGATTAGGAAATGACCAAAGTCTGGGGAATAGTAGCCTGATTTATTTTCAATTTTTATGGGCTGCTAATGATTTAATGGCAAACAGATCTGATGCAAGCTGCTATCAGAGACATCAGCTTAGAGCTTTGAGATGATAAACCCATGATCCACTGTGGTGGAATAAGCCAGCCTGAACTAATTAAAATACCTTCAGGGGCGTCCTCTGCCACTGGTGCGACATCAGCCTTGTGCTCTGTGAGGAGTCTGGTCCTGCTGAGGCTGTACCAGGGAAGGGAAACCCGATGTTAACTTGATTCCCAAACCTTTTGGGCTCTCAAGTCCTCAGAGGAGCCAACTGAGTGTGGGATCCCATGGGCCACCACCGTGGCACCGCAGCTGGAGAACCCCAGCAGTGACACCGGCCTGTGGGCCAGCACCTTTGAACTGGAACTGAACTGGAACCGGCCGATCTGCAGGGCTGAGGAGGAGCTCAGCTGCAGGGGAGCACACAGGGAGAAACCCCCAGCATTCACCTGTCAGCACACAGGCTTTAGCTGGAGGACTTTGGTGGATGAGGGCACCCCACTCGCTGGCCTGTGAGGTGCCTGTGAGCCTCACTGGCTGTGGAGGGACAGGGCCCACTGCGCTGGGGCAGGGGCAGCAGCACGAGAGCAGCCTGCAGGCAGCACTGGTGAGGCTGTCTGGGCACAGCTGCACTTGCTTTAGTCTTCTGGAGACTGTTTCAAATCATGATTCACTGAAGGGTATTTAACCCTACAGTGAATAAAATAAATGTGTTCTTTATCTGTAAGTATCATTGCAGAGGGTGGGTTTGGGTTTTGGTGCCAGCAGGAGTTGTGATGCCCTCCAGCTCTACAAAGGATGCTCCCACCTGGCTGACAGGCCTTGTGTGAGGACAAAGGACTGGATGCCATACCAGAGAGGCACAGCTGACACAGGCAGGTGACAGACATCACCCCATGGCCAGCAGCAAGGTCTGATCCAGGGATGGGGGCACCCTGCAGTGCCATCCCCTGCAAACTGGGTCAGTGAAATATTTGTCCTTGCTAAGTTTATACATCAAGGATGTGACTCCAAAATCTCTTGTTTAATGAAATATGCTCTAAAAGATATTTTAGTGACTGAAAATCTTAAAAATATTGATCAGCTGGCAGGAGCAGGGGAAGAGTTAAGATAAAATAATAAAATAGATGAAGTGGCAAACTCTATGCTGCTGGTGTCGCTGGTGCTGCTTTGGTTTAAGGCTTGTGTGAGGCAAAAGGAGTCTGAAGTCCCAGATATGACAGACAGGAGTTATCAAAGTAAAGTTACTGTGACTATTTTTATAAGGCTCCCAGAAAATTAAAAGCCTCTCCTTTCCCTGTTAAGAAAAAAAGTTTGAGCTGAAATACAAAACTATCACTTGCTGTTCAAGGCCAAATGCTTTTTCACTTCTGAAAATGTGGAAAGTGTTATATCCTGAGTCACCCAACAAATGACTAATTTCAGAGGCAAGAGACTGCTGCTTTCCATGGCAATAGGCACAACAGGCACAACTGGAAATACTCTTGTCTAAACACTTGGCTTTAGAGTCTGTCTGCCACTGGTTCTAGCTACAATGAGTTGTAAAAACAACAACAGCAAAAAATTTAGAAAAAGCAAAGTACTGATTTTCTCATATCTTTGCCTGACCTTCTTCCCTTTACCTAGAGGTAAATGTGTTACTTGTTGATGCACATGCAGTGCTGACAGCCTGTGTCAGCATGTGATGTGTAGTGAGAAGTCTTTCCCCAGAAAACAGGCTCTGAAAAGCTGGGAGTTGGGCAGCTTGTTCCTGAAAAACTCTCTGATGTCCTCATGGCCCAGCCCTGCCTTGCTAATGCAACATTTACTCCTTGGACCACCTTCTGTAGGAGAGATACTTGAAGTAAATCCAAAATTTTAGTAAATCCAAAACTGAGACTGCCACCCTTTCCTTATTTTGTACATATACACACGTATATAGCTATATATATATATATATATGTGGTTTGAAGAAGGTAAGCCAAGGTACACTAAAAATGCTGAACCTAATATATCTTTATAATTTAATACCAGTACCTGCCCACCCCAGCAGGCTGCTGCTGACCCTGATGAACCAGAGATATTGGTGTTTTGGCACTTGTCAGTGCCATGGAGATGCCCACTGCTGTGGTTCAGGCACCACAGAGGATCTGGAGCTCCATTTGGAAATTGCCATTACCAGGGTCACGGTGGCAGGCTCAGGAGGAGGGGGTATGTTTAGATAAGAAGTTTACTTTGTAGACAAGAGATACTAAAATTGTTGAACCTGTTCCACTCCAAAATTGTTTCTGTTTTCATTGGCAAAGGTGAACTCACTGAATAATCCCTCTTAGATTAGTGGAAGAAATGGAGGATCTTTGAAGGGTTTTGCTCCATAAAAATTACTGTGATGCAAGAACTTAATTTTAATTCAAAACCTGCACAATGTGACATTTTCCTTTATCTCCTCCATCCATATGTGCCTTCTATGTGAATAGCAATGCAAGAAAAACAACATCAAAATTAAAAAGAAAACCATAATATTTTTGGCTTGCAGAAATTTCATCAAACAATTCATCACAGAAGGGACAGAGAAGGCAGACTCAGCCTGTCATTTTGGATGGAGGCAAATGGAAAGGTAAATGAAAGGCAAAAAATGAAGGTGTTGGGTCCCTATCTCTAATAACACATCTAATTCTGTTGTTATTCCATCTCCAGGTTGATCTGGGGAATTTGTTGGACTATGAATTTCTGTACACATATAGGGTTCATGCTTCAGTGCACAGTGCTGATTGCTCATCAGAGGCCTGTGAGCAAAGGCAGCCACTGCAGAAATTCAGTTCTCTTTCTGTAATGAGCTTGTCCAAAAGAAAGAAGAAAAAGGATTAAAGTCAGTTATTAATTTTGTGTTTTATTTTCCATTATGACCTTTCTTTGCAAACATCTTAGATTTCCCCCATATGACTTCTATATAAATGGATATACATGTTTTTCTTCATTTAAATGTAATACCAGATGTATTATCTTTTGTCAGAGCCATAGAGCAATGAAGAGAACAAACAAAAGCCCACTGAGTGGTTATTTATTGCCTGTGATGTTTCAATGAGGAAAGACTTCCTGTTACCAAATTAACCAGCTTCCCTCTCTGTTTATTTGATAACAGATGAACAAGACTGAAAGGATTTGCTACTGCATCTTCTCCCTGGTCCTACGTCAGTGTGGAATGAACTTCATGGCAAGCCAGAATGCAGCAGGAAGGAGCTGTGTGCTTGCAGGGGGTCTCTGGCTGCAGCCCTACTGTAAATGTCACTCTGGCTCTAATTCTAGGAGGGAAATTCAGTGCAGCAAAAACGGACTTTTAAATAAGTGGGCTATTTAGAAACCATTCACACAAATGGAATGAGCCTCAGAGTGTGTTTTAGAGCAGCAGCAAGGATGAGAATTTGACAGAAGCTGTTTCCTGTCATCTGCTGTCCTGTTGGAGGCTATTCATTCCTTCTTATTGGAATGTGTATTGAGGACAGCCGAATACCACAGCGCTCTGCAAGGACCGCTTTCATTTCACTTGTGAGCCAGACGTGGAGCAAGTAAGGGTCTTTCGTGGAAGGCTCACAGGAAATGTTCCTTTAAAAGAAACTTAAACTCTGCAGGTTTTAGTGTATTTCTTTAAAATCCTGCCCCTGTGATCTCTGCTGAGCTTTGCTGCATTTCCTACAAGGTGCACAGCAGCTCCAAGGCTGCACAGCAAGTCTTTGGAACTGCCTCAGATCCCTTGGCTCTTCAACCAGTGGTGGCAACACATTTTGTTTCCACCATTTCAGAAGCACTTCTATTTATCTTTTTCACGAGTTCTTAGCTGCAAACTGGTAGTAAAAACACATGGCTCTATAAAATACATCTTGTTAAGGTAACTTTTTCTATCCTCTGCACCACTTAAGTGCTTGTCTAAGTCGTGTTTATCTCCAAGGGTTCCATCAGCAAAGGTTGTGTTCCCAAAGCACAGCTGCTCTTCAGAAATGCTTTTCTCTTTACACTGTCAAGTCATGTAGGTTTGAATTTTGGTTGTTTTTTTTTTTCTTTTTTCTTTGAATTGCTCACAGAAGCCATTGAAAAGTCAGTGTTTGCCAGTTTTTACCACAGGTATAGCTGACTTTTAATTAAGCCTCTAAGCTACTGCAGACCGTTTATTTTCTACTGCCAAGTACATATTAGCTTTTATATCCCAGGGGGGAAAATCAGTTCTTCAACATTTGTTTTTTGGCCTGATGCAAGTTGGAATATTCATGTGAGCACACATAAAAATCTGAACAAATTGTTCAAAAAACACCATCTAATTTGAAAACCTCTAGATGTTTTTGTTTCAAGCTGCAATCTGCAGCACATACCTATTCCTGAAGCTGCAGTCCTTGAGGCCATGAGTTTAGATTCCTTTCATGCCCATTTTCTCCTGTAGCATTAATCTTCAGCCTTAGCTAACTCATAGACAAAAATCCTGGGAAGAAATGCCAATTAGAGAGCAACCCACTTTGCTTTCTCTCAACCCAGCTTCTTATGGATTCTCATCAGCCTCCTGGGAACACATGAAGGTCTGGGAGCCTGAGGATCCTCTCTTTGGTGTAAATACTTCTATCATTTACCCACAGTAATGGTGAACCAAACCCTTCTTTTGATAGAAAGCTCCAGCTGGAGCATTGCAAACTTTTTTGGTAATGGCACCAAACTCTCATCTTGAAAAATGAGGCTCAAACCACCCACCACGTTTCTGTGTGGGGAATTTACCTGTGCTATGTTACCTTCAGAACTGTCTTGACTCCCAGATTACTCTCACATTAGACAGGGACCTATTGATATCTTAGCTTTGGTGGGACTTCTGCCAAATCAGGCATCTTGAAATGACTAAAGAGATTTCTGGTTGCAATCACACAGGAAGAAAGCAAATGTTCTTTATGGCTAAACTCAAAGCAAGCTTTCTTTCCCTTTCCTTCATTTGTTTCAGTGCCCAGGTCTGCCAAGGCTCTGGAGCATCCATCACATATTTATGCTCATTTCAGATCCAGAAACAAAATTAAAAATGCAGGGGGAGGCATTAACATGATTCACAGAGTTTCTAAAGGCACAAGGGAACATAAACCAAAGTGAATTGAAAATCTGGGTGACATGAGGAGCTCCTGAAGAAACTGAGTCTGATGCAGTACAGAAAGGACATTGATGGGATGGCCTTGTAGCCTTTAAGTATTTATTTTCATGTCAGCAGATTTAGAAGGTCAAGAGTTCTTCAGAGGTGGTAAAGCATAAAAACAGGTAGGTTACACACTGTGACAAACCTCAGAGTAAGAATAACTGACTAAGGCATGGTGAAATAGGGAGCTGAGACACTGAAAATGCAGACACCTAGTTAGATAAAGCTTTGAA
Organism: Prinia subflava; assembly: GCF_021018805.1. Lineage (NCBI taxonomy): Eukaryota > Metazoa > Chordata > Aves > Passeriformes > Cisticolidae > Prinia > Prinia subflava. The sequence continues at coordinate 58,607,544 of NC_086250.1, read as the reverse complement.
GAAATGGTGGATGAAATGATGTAAAATTATCACTGACTAGAAGGGCAAAGTAATCTCTTTTACTTATTTTAAAACCCTTGTTGGAGAAAACAAACCCATTCCTTTGATGCTTCCAAAACAAACCTATTTTTTCTGTTTTGTTACGGTTTCATCATTCAGTGTGTTACAGATTTTAAAATAAATATTTAAAAATAAATGAAGATTTTAAAATAAATTTTCAAATGATCAGTTTTTCCATTTAGAGACATGGGTAAAGCTCATTTGGATCTCAGTGCTCCCATTTTGGACAAGCTGGGGCCAGGCTAAAATGAAGAGTATCATTGTGATGTACATGGGCTCACATGAGAGGTAAAGCTGCTGGTGGATCCAGCTATAGGATCAGACTCTAACTTTCCTTTAAAAAAGTGAGACCAACAAACAAGCTCCCTCCTATACCTGTAAATCACAAAACTGAAGCAAATTCTTGGTGTCTGAGATTTTTTTAAGGCATAGAGAGATAATTTAAAAAATCCAATTAGTTGTTTTGTTTCCCATTAAAGATCAAAAAACACAGTTTGCTACCCGAGGGTTCAGGTCTCCTATACAGATTTTCAGCAAAATCGTGGCTGAATTTGTTACTATTTTTGGTGTTTGGTTTTAGATGAGAGTGGAAGTCTTTGGGATAGATTTAGTTTTGTTATTAGAATGAATCAGCTTTTCCATGCCATCACTGTTTGAGGCATCTGAAAAAATTATTTTAATTTGTAATCTATTATAAAACCATGCGAATCCCATTAAACCTCTTTGAATCTCAACTATGTAGGAAATGCAGAATTAAAAACAACGATAAAGAGGAAAACAATTTTTTTAAAGTTCAGTTGAAATTCTCTAAGTCATGGAGATAAATTGAGACAAAGATTTTTAGTTACTAATATCTTAAAATAAAATATAACACTGCAGCACAAAATCTAATACTGAAACATTTGCATTCAGCAGTTCCTTGTAGCCTCCTGCTGCAGTGGGACAGCAGCTAAGGAAAGAGGATTCAGGTGCAGTTTGGCATCTCTGCTCAGGTGTGTGTGGTGATGTGAGTGTTCACATCAGAGAATCACAGATTCATGGAATAATTTGGACTGGAAGGGACCTGACCTTTCAAGGCCACCTAGTCCATCCCTGCTGCAATGACACCTTCAACTAGATCAAGCTGCTCAGAGCCCCATCCAACACGACCTAGGATAGCTCCAGGGATGGGGCACCCACCAGCCCTCTGGGAAACCTGTACCAGTGTTTCACCACTCTCATCATAAAACATTTCTCCATTTCATATAGTTTAAATCTCCCCTCCTTTAGTTTAAAACCACCAGCTCTTTCTGCTTATTGTGCAGTTGAGCTTTTGAAGACTTTTTGATTCTGTTCAAGGAGGAAGGGAGAGCTGGGGGAGGTGTACATATAGGAGGGATTTATGGTAAGGGGAGAGGAAGGCTTTGGTGCTCAGGGAGAGCTGTGCCTGGTGGGACCTGTGCTCCTGGGCATGGGGTGACCACTGGGGTGGTCAAGGAAAGACCACCTTGCTGTGCTGGGCAAGGAAAGATGATCAGGAAAACTGGATCAGGATATGAGCAGAGGCTCCACATATGCCAACTTTCCTGGTTAATCACAACTGTAGAAGAAAAAAAATCCCTGTGTTTCCATTCTGAGGCCAGACTCGGCTGGGATATGTGGAGCAGCTCAGCTATAGGTGCTAGAAGTTTTACATGGGGAATTTATGATTGTACGAGAAAATATTTTCTGGGTCAGCTTTTCCCTTTTTTGGGCTCTCATTTTCCCAGTTCTGTCTCACCTGGACACACACCAAGTTCTAGTATACATAACATTCCTTTTGCCCTTTACTACCCAGCTCTGTGGTCTGAAATACAGATGCCAGAGCAATGAATGTGTTAAAAGAGGTAAAGTTTATGTGTTCATCTAACACATGCTTAGTCTAAATCTGAGTATTGATCACAGTAGGCTTATTCTGATACTTAAGCATGTGCTTGAACATTTTTATATGTAGGAAATATAATTATGTGATATTTATGAATACTATTATAAGTTTCTGTGTCATTAGAGATTCATTATCTTAATGGAAAGTGAAAGGTGGTTAGCTCATGACTGTAATTAAAGTGTTTGGCTATAATTATATTGTTGGTGTACAACTTTTTCCTGTGTCTATCTAACATTTTGTTTCAGGAGAAAGCTATGTATGTATTGTACCACACAAAACCAAATTGCTGAAGTTGGAAGCATCTCAGAAGCCTGTCTGAGATCCCCTGCTCTAAACAGGGTCACTCACAGCAGGGTGCTCAGGACCATGTCCTGTCAGCCAAGGGTGGACACCCTACAACCTCTCAGGGCAGCCTTTCCAGTGTTTGATCTCTCACAATAAAAATAGTGGTTAAGTGCTGTATACTACAAATTCTGGCTTCCTTAAATCTCCATACAAAGCAAAACAGAAATCAGTTTAATAAACAAACACACATTTCATCCTAAGTACTTTTTTACCACAATGTGTTATCTTACTGCAGCAAGGAAAATGCCACTAGCTGGTACAAATACAATGGCAGGATACATAAAGGTATTTAGGTACCTCATAACCAACCAAAACAAGGAGTGTGTACAAAGCTTCCAAAACATGGTCTGAATAGCTTGGCAGGATCAAGCTTGAGCCTGACTTTTCATTTTACTTGGTCTGTCTTCTCTCTCTCTCCCCATGAGATCTGAAGTAATAGTTTTGGCCTTTCCAAAGACTGACACAGTTTATTCCTTGCAGAATTGAGACATTCTGTCTTATTAAAAGGAGTATCATATTGGAGTATAATTAGGGTTTTTTGCTACATGGGTTGTTCATTAATATCACTCAACACTTCATGAAAAGATGAAGAAAATGGATATTGTATAATTAAAATAATTTCTATTTTAACCTTCTTATACATTGCATAAACATAAGCAGGTCTTATGAAGTGTGAGTTTGGTACCAAAAAAAACAACAACAAAAAAAACCCAACAAAACAAACAAACAAACAAAAAAATCCCACTAAGATGAATGCTTTTCAAGTATGGAGCTTTATCTTTCAAGCAAGCAGTACCAGTGAACACTAAATACTTGCAGGCTACAAAATGGAAAAGCAAATTGTATGCAGTGAGTTACAAAAAAAAAAAAATCCCAGAAGATGAATATCTTAAAACCAAAGCAAACCATTGTTTAAATTTCTTATCAAGAAACATTTTCTCTTTGACACCTGCAAAACAGCAGCTGAGATCAGCCCCCTGAATTGCAGGCAGGCAGGGTCTGCCTGTGGGGTTGGACAGCCCGGTCCCCCCAGGATGAAGCTGCCAGCACGCTCAGGTACCGCAGCGTTTCAGGCACTGCCGCAGCACAGCCGTGGCTTATTGCTGTAAAATACCTGTAGCACTTCTCCAAATGAGGTCAGCCACTTCGTTAAGAGCCAAATGTTCTTGCTTTGTGCTAGTTCTTAATAGAGGATGGTGGAGTCATATCTCAGAGAAGCACTGGATGGCAGTAAATGCCCAGCAAACCCAGGCAGACAAAGGCAATTAAATAAAGCAAGGCAGAGAGAGACTGAAAACTTCAGCTGCTTCAATGATCAGTTCTTTACAAATGGCTATTATATAATATAATAAGTAACTGTAGTTTTACTTATTCATTAGAGAGTTTTGTGCATGGCTACAATCCATCTGCTTTAAATGGCTTGAGAGTGAAATTGGCTGTCTCAGACTTTATAGGAGTCGCTGAATATCAGGAAGGAGAAAAAACCTTTCTGTTTTCAAGTACATTGCAAACTGGATGAACAAAAGATTTTTCTTTGAAAATTTAAATAACTGAATGTATTTTCTTATTTGCCAAGGTTTTGCAGATTGATTGCTTTTTTGTATGTATAGGCAAATGAACACAGAGCAGAATTTCTGTAGCACTTGATATTGCTTTTTCTTTGAGATGCAGTTTGACTGATAAAAGCAATGGCATTGCTAAGCTTGACACTGCAAGGCATTTCATTTGATAATGGATAACTTTCTGCTGAAAAAACCCCAGCATTTCTGTACACAAAGCATTACAAATGCCCATCAAAAGGTTCAGAAATCAGCTGATGGACAGATCTCAGGAAGTAATTATATCTAAGAAACCAGTCTCCCAGTGGAGTGTGCTCACTGGGATTTCACAAGGTGCTGGCTCGTGGTCCTGCTCTCATCAACATTCTCTGCAGCCAGGGTGCAAATACACCCCAGTGGACTTGACTGCAGGAAGTTTGTGTGGGGGAGAGTGATAAAGGGCAGCCCTTCAGAGCTATCCATTGGCACAACAGCTTGGGCTCCCCTGAGTAAAGAGCATTTTAAGAGGGGCTGAATTGCTGGAGATGGAACTGCAGAGCTGGAATATTCTTATGCAGGTACCAGTGACAGGACTTACCTCTGTATTTCAGCAAGCAGTAGCCAAGAAATGGTTTCAGGGTGGAGAGCTGGTGGGCTCCCAGACCAGCCAAGTGGTTAAAGTGCTAAAGTAATCCACGGCTGCATGGGAAGGAAATACTGATTGGAAGTGGGAAGGGAAATTATCACTCTATGAGGCATTAGCAAGAGCTTTACTGGAACAAACTGACAACTTCTAGGATCCCCAGTTTAAAAAATATGCTGAAAAATTGGAGAGGATACACCAAAATACTGCAAGAATGTCTTGAAATCTGGAAAAGCTTAGAGCATGCCAAGAGCTCAATATAATTTATCCAGAACAGCTTAAGTGCCTTGGTCATGGCCTGTAAGCCCCTACCCAGGGAAAAGGTTTCTGAAGTTTCTGAGCCTCTAACACGGCAGAGAAAGGCTGGAGTCAGGGTCAGAGGAAGGTTGAAGATTTAGGATGGAGGAGAAGGACTTTTTCCAAATCTTTGTACATTATCTGTCAGGATCCTGGGCTCAGCCATGCAGGGAGAGCCATTATTGAAAAAAATGAGCATTCAGTGGATGAGTTTCTCCTCTGGTATAGCAGTGGGTATCTAGATTAGCAACTTAAGTCAACACTTGTTTTAGATTTATTCAAGCATAAATAAGAGCAGATTTTTGTCTGCCCTTCACCAGATAAACAACAACATTCCTAATTTTTCACAGCAATATTAAAACAGAGAACTATGTTGCCATGAAATAAATTGTATAAGGCTCAGAAACAACATACTGTAGACAACAAGGTCTTTAGGATAAATAGATATTTTTGTTGCAAAAACAACAGAGTTCTTTTTATATAAAGAATACCATAGATATGTCAGATAAAAGCCTTGATGCATAGCTAGATAACAAACCGTATTCAATAAGTTTTCCAAACATCTTGTTCTGTCTGTCAGATCTAATGATGACTGGTGACTAGACACTTCAGCAAAACACTGCTTTGCTATTTATTTCTCATTTATTCTCTCGAGAAATCTCAAAACATTTCCAATTTGATTTAAGGAAGTTTCCCAAAGTCAATTGAACATGCTACAGAAAACAGTTCACTTTCATGGTCAATATGCAGTCTATAAAGAACAATAAGGAGAAGGTAATTTCATTTTGATCATGCTAACCTTGTATGTTTATGCTTTGCTTAGATGTTAGTACTGCTGTCACTTGCTCTGAAACTTGTGTTATGTTGAATCCTTTTGTCACATCCAAATGTCACTAAGATGGAGTATAAGGATGCACCCACATGAAGACTGAGCTGGTCAGCAGCCTGGGAGGCATGAAATGGGAGAGCCCACAGCCATGAGTGGTGGTAGAGAGCTGTGCTTTCAGCCCATCCTGCCCCACAGTCACAAAGGTGGATGTCCTTTCTAAGCATTCCCTTGGCTGTGTTTGAGAATGTCACCAGGGAAATTAGCTATTTTTGCCAAAATAATTGGATGGTAAATAATTGTCTTCCTCAAGTGTCAAAGACTCTCAAGACATAAGGCTGCTTTTGCACTGACAACACTGACTCCCTAGACCACCTTCAAAGAGACAGAATATATTCAATATTCAGGGAATACTCAGGGATATTCGATCTGAAGGGCAACTTAGATGTGGGCTATAAACTGGTCTCAAATCAACATAAGCTGGAAATTATCAGTAGTGTCCCAATCAATTAGAAGAACAAGAACCATAGTGTCCCAGTGGAAGAAATGTATTTACCTTAATAGCTTTAAGGTGGATCTAGGTCAGTTTATGAAGGTCGTAGTGTGTGCCTGCTGAAAAGGACAAGGCTGACATCTTGACCAGAGAGGTCAAGCCTTGTGCCAGGTTTATCCCCGTTCTTCTAAAAGTCTTGTGCCAAATGGCAACCTGGTGTTTTCTGCTTTCTCCCTCCCACACAATGTGTTTATTTACAACAATGATAAGAAATTTTCAGTCTGTGGTTTCCAGACATTCTGAGTGAAAATAAAACCACAAAAAAACCCCTATCCCCTCAAACAAGCCATAGTTTTACTGTGAATTTCAGGCCTGCGGTAGTTTTTGATGGTTTGTTGCCATATTAACTTTTTTTCTAACATCATTAAGTGTTAAAATTCCAGGATTTAACACTAGAAAATTTGTCTGTGTGGACAAGCCAGCTCTGTGTTTTAATGGTTCTTATGTATATGGAATTTTAATGAACATTGCCTTCAGTGGGCCATTTGTCTAAACAAGAATATGTGAAATGCTTCTTTTTCTGTAGCATCTGAAGAGCAGTGAAAGATAAGTATTTGACCTTCCCCAATGCAATTAATGATGTGACATTTTCCGTCTGCAGCCAGACAGGAGAACTGGGGACAGACCCCTGCAGCTGGGCATCCTGAGGAGCACGAGGGAGTGGCCTGGGAAATCTGCTGTGACCTGAGGGTCAGGAAAGGCTGTTAGTGCTTCAGGCATGCCTCTCTGAGAGGATGAAAGGATGCTGAGCCCTGAAGATTGCTGGGGTAAAGTTTCTTTACTTATCATAGACAGAAATGCAGCATGTGGGGTTATGTTGCTAATTCCCCATTCCACTCCCTCCATCTCTGGCCTTAAATAAAAGAAAGTAATTTCTTAATGACATTCACAAGGCATTCAGCTCTCTGCAAATAAAAGAAAGACTTTGTAGTCTTTCCTGGTGCTGCTGCTCATGGCAGTGCCTGTTCCTTGGGGGACCCCTGTGGTTGGGGACCCTGCCCTGTGTGACAGGTACAGCTAGGGGTATGAAGGATACTGACAGCAGAGGGTCCTTTCCCCAGACAGACATTTGGGAAAGAAGAGCCTGCTTTTCCTGGGCCGGGAGCAGAGCCTCTCTGCCTCCCACCATGCTAAATTCCTTGTGACAGGTTAGCAAACACATCTGCTCCCTTCTGGCTTCTCGCAGGCACCATTCTGTCTCATTTCTGTAGAGATGGCCACCTTCACTGCCTCCATGTGTCTCTCCTAAGCTTCCCTCCCATGTGTTTTCCTGGCTGACTGCTCCACTCCCATTCGGGTGAGGGCTTTTGCAAGGCTGCCTGCACCTCCACAGTGGTACACCAAGAGGTTTTTCTACAGGTGCACAATACATCTTGGTTTTCATATTTCTGAGGTTGCCCATTCCTAAAGGAAAGCTTAAAGGACCTTTATGTGAGGAGAAAGCTTCTTCATCTAGAAGTAAGTGAAACCACTTTCCAAGTCATCTTCCTGGGTCTTTCTGTGTTTTCTCCTGGTTTCAAGCACAGTTTAAGTGTCAAGAAGATGTAAAAGGATGAAATATTGGCCCCTAATACTTGTTTGGCTTGAATAATACGTTTCCCTTGCATTTTCTGGCAGTTAATGGAAGGCTGACATATAAATATTTTAAGTATATGTAATTTTTTTTTGTTAACTCCCCAATATTAAATTCTTCTGCAAATCCAGAATCTTGTGGTTTTATCCTTCAGGATGCTGAGCTTACAGTCTCATTCCCTCGGTGTACTGAAGTTTCTGAATACCTTGCAGGGGGAGCACTTTCTGCCACTTTGGCATGGAAACGATGCATCACGGAAAACTTGGGGTTGAGTGATCAGGCAGACAAGTACCTTGCTATCTCTGAATAGATTTTAAGCTGTGACAGACTGTTTACTATCCTGGTGCCTATTGGATTTGGAACTGAAGGAGTTAATAACATCAGCCCTCCATGCCCATGGCAGAGGGCTGGAAAATATACTTTTTAGCATAACAGTGCCTTGTTTCCTGAGCAGCATTTGGAGATCTATCATATTTCTGTTTTAAATTCACATCCTTTCCCCAACAATACGCAATGCCTCCATCTCCATGGAAATGCTGGTATTGTTCAGCGTTCACAGCTCACGAGGACAAAACACAGAAGATGCATTTTTGTCCTGTAAAGAACAGGCCCAGATTCTGTTGCAGCTGCCAGGGGCTCCCCACTGCTTTTTGCTTATTCAATACTACAGCTCACCTTAAAATGTTTTTAAGCATCAGCTCTCCAGCCTTTCACTCCCTTGAAACATCTTTAAGGAATCCATCTGTGTGAAAGACCTGCAGGTGGTACAGAACTCACTCACTGCAGTATGACTGCCCCTCTCCTGGCAGTGCTTCAACACCCCACAAGTTTATGTAGTTGCTGAAGGGATGAATGCAAGAGGGATCTGAGAGTATTTCCATATAGAAAAAAGCAACCAGATTTCTCCTATGTTTTACTTTTGTGTATGTGTGTTATGCATTTATAAGAAAAGGAAAACAAACCTGGAGGTGTGTTTTATAAACACTGCACTAATTGACTGTTTCCTTTTTTACCAGCAGGAGAGAGAGAAGCAGCTTTTCAGGCAGCACACCTTGAGAAGCTGGGATGATGCCTTTGCCTGGAGAGAGCCCTTCCCCTGCACTATCCAGCACTGCATCCCTGGCAGCAGCCCCCACACAAAGTTTCCCATCCACTTGGGCTGCTCCCTTTCTGGTAGGCACCTGGGGGAGGAAGGAGATGAGAAGGAACCCAGGAGAGGTCGAGCACACCAGGACAAGTGGTGGGGAGAGCAGCATGAAAGCTGGCAGCCATGGGAGGTGGTGGGACATGCTGGTGAACTTGGTCACCTGCTCCTTTCAGGGGAACAGAGAGTGACAGTGATGTCCTTTTGTGGAAATGCTTTGAAGTCTGCAGATGAAAAGCCTGTACACAAAGGCTAAGTACTGTTATTGCCACTTCTGTTCCCGCAGTATACGCTTATGCTTGGAACACTACTGCTTCTGCTCTCATTTTTAACACAAACAGGGACAAAAAAAAGAGATACACCTAAGAGATTGCCAGCCTATGGTGAGCTATCTTGTATGAAATTATGGTGACTGGAAAGAGACATTGTTTTCTTGGCATCAGTCACAGTTTGACCCCATCTGATGACTCCTCACTTGCAGTTGCTTTGTGGCCATGGCTGATGGACACCTACTCTTTTGTCCCTGGACAGACTATAGAGGAGAAAGCACTTTTCCCTTCCATTAAGCTATTGGTCAGAGAAGTGATTTTTATTAAAATATAGTAATAAGTAAGACTGGATAAAACATTGGACCAGCCAAAATATTAGTTATGTCAGATTAAAACTAAAACAAACCCCTTGGAGCTTAGAGAGGGTTCAGTATGTGACCAAGAATAAAACAAGCAAGAACCCCGCATGCTGGGTTTTGTTGCAGTAGTTGTCACCACTCACAACAACATAGATTTCAATGTAAATTTGCATGCTTTTAAGAACAGACTCTTTCTACACTTATGAGGCCAACCCCAGAGGTGCCTCTGGAGTATCACATACTGTGAGCAACATCTGTAGAGCATCCTTTTCCCCCACAAAAGAAAACATTTTTAAGCAACTTCCTTTTGCTGTGTAGAATGATGGCAGTTCCCAGAAAAGGCCAAGCCTGCAGAACAAGCAGAGAAGAAAGCCAAGCCAGAGCAGGGTAATCAGCAGTAATGAGCTGCAAGGATGCTTGCCTTGCATTTACCTGACTGTCCAGCAAATACTGCAGTGGAAAAGGCTTTCAAGGCTGATATATGGAAAGAAGCCAGGCTTTCTAAAATTGATATGAAAATACAAGCTAATGCTTAGTGAGAAAAGCAGCTTATATGAGGATGAATATGGTATCACGTATAACAAGGAATTATTCGGTTTATTTTAAGCTGATTTATTTTAAAATTATTTCTGAGCTCCTGAGGAGCTACGTAAACATTTTTCATAGTATTTTACAGCAAAAGCAAAAGATCTGGATTTTAATAGAACTTCAAAGTTGCCTCCAGACTGCACTGGGTTTGTGTATCTGCTGGGCAGCTAACACATCAACTTTTCCACAATTTCAGCCTGAAAGGGAGCCACTAATAACAAAGTTGCCCTTAAAGAGCTGTGGAATACTTTCACTGTGTTTAATTGAGTTCACCTAATAACTATGGCAGCCTCAGTTCCCCCCACTGAGAGGGGAGAGAGACAAAAACAGTTTCCTTCTACCCTCCTGAGGTTGTCTGCAATGCCAAGTGGCTGTACCTGAGCCAGCCCCAGTGGGTCCCCAGTCACAGGGGATATAAACTGCTTCATCCCAGCTGACAGAAGACATTAGGAGTGGTTCACATGCCTTGTGTGGCCTGAAGAATCCCCCATAGGTGGGACTGCCGTGGTCAGGGAAATCAGGGAGATTGTGACTCTGCAGAGACCATCTCCAGGTGTTGAACGTGGCTGAGAGTCCTGCTGGGAGAAGGTCATGTCCTGAATGTCACAGGAGGGGCTGAGCTCCAAGAGGTGGCCAAGAATGTCTCTTGTTCTCCCAAGCTGCTTCCTCGGTTGTCAAGCAGACACTTCTGCACTGACACTGTGCTGCAAAGCCTGTGGGTAGTGACAGATTTTGAAAGGTTTAAGGCAGCCAATTCACAAAGCATGGCTACTCCAGTGACTTCTACCAGTGACAGCCCCAAGGTTATTTCAAATGCAGAAATTAGCACCTTTGTCTTCTTAGTCTCTGAAAACCTGATGGAGTTATTTTTATAAAGGAGTTGCATATTTTTATGGGTTTAACCTTTTATCCTGAAATTTCTCATAACTGTTTTATTAATGCTCAGGATATCTGAATTACAGATTGCTCAGCTTAAATAGGTAGGAAATTTAAATTATTGTTAAGACCTGTCAGGAAAATTAACCTGAGCCACGGCCTCAGTTTGGAATGAGTGGCTGGTGGGTTAGGTGCCTGTCACTGAGCATCCACCAGGACAACCTGGATTTTGTACATTCAGGCATAAATGAGGGATGATGTTGCAGAGGACGAAAGACCTGCTGGGACCAATCTGCATTTGGGACTCCCATTTCCCACTTGCTGCTTTTCAATGGACTCAGCCCAGGGACACACTGTAGTGTGGGAGCCCTGAATCCTTCCTGGGGTTTCCCACATGCCACCTCCCTGGGTCCTCTACAAGGGCACGATGTAAGCCCCCATCCCTCTGGAGCAGGGAAGGACACAGTGACCCAGCTCTGCACCAGGCTGAATTTTAGCAGAGGCAGGAGTTGGTTTAGCTCTGAAGGGGAAACTCTTTCCCCACTAAAAGGTGCAGCACCAAGAGAGAAAATTAAATCAGAGACATTCTAATATCATTTGATTATTAAATTAGAGTTGACTTCTAACTTCCAAGCTTTTCACACAGTTATTCAAATGCCATGTTAATACTATAATTCTTATTTGTTTTAAAAAAGCCACAAAGGTTCTCCTTTCTCTCTTTCCTGAGAAAAGGAGATGACTTTGGGAAACAAATCTTGAGCTTCTCAAAAAGGATAGGCACAAGGATAAAGCCAGTAGTATACACTCCTGTGTCTCGGGTGAGGGGCTAGAAGCAGAGAGCAGCAGTGTGGCTCAGAGTCACAGGGTACATGCAAGGACAAGGGACAAGGAACCATCACACACAAGGCTGGACAGAGGAGAGTGATCAGGGCCTCTCCCTCAGTGAGCAGTGGAAAAGACACAGAGATGGACTGAGCCCAGCCAGAAAACTTGAACACAGCCAGCCAGAGGACCCACATCAAGCCAGAAGCATACAGGAAAGGACTTCAGAAAACCAGAAAAGTGTAAATGAAAGGATTGCAACACAAAAGCAGAAAAGGACTCATCTTTCTTTCCTCTTGTGGATATAGAATGAACAACTTTCAGAGCCCACAGGATTCAAATGTCAGCCTGGGAAAACTGTATGGGTTGACTCTACTAAAGGCTTGGACCAGACAGAACGCACCAAGGGCTGTATTTGCTTTATGGTCAGGTATCATGGAATCATAGAGTGGTTTGGGTTTGAAGAGACCTTAAGGATCAGCCAGTTCTAATCTTAAAGATCAGCCAGTTCTAATCACCCTGCCATGGACAGGGGCACCTTCCACTGGACCAGGCTTGTTCAAAGTCCCATCCATCCTGGCCTTGAAAACTGCCAGCTATGGGGAAGGTAGATAAAGAGGTACAAAATTTCATTCCTTGGCTGCTGGCTGCTGGCTGCTGTTACAAACCCGGGTGAGAGGCTTGTGCCAGGTGAATTTATGTGCACAGCACTAAAGAGCTGGGGCTGACACCTGGAGACATTGACAGTTCAAAGTGAGGGCTGGTTCCCTGGTGATGCATCTTCTCACAGGTTATGTGTCAGGCTGAGGTCACCTTTAAAGCCAGGAATTAAGGGCCTGAGGGAGGTTTGTGCACTGACATCTCTCTGAGGCTCCTGTGGGCTGGCAGAAGTGTTATTGGACACTACAAGATAAATGTAAACAAAAGCAAAAATAGATAGATAAGAAAACTGTGAGTTACATAGGACTGTGTGCTTCAAAAAAGAAAGTGGACAGGGGAGTGAGGCATGGTCTGCAAAGTGTGGAGTAGAGGGGAGCATGTCTGGGTGCTCTGTGTCTGTTTTGACTTTTTCCTTAGATGTCTCTGCTGCCAGAATATCAAATGCATCTAGGAAGATGATGTCCTTTCCTAGCTGAAATTTCCAGTTCCAAGAGAAATGGTATGTTTTGAAAAGGGGCCAGACATAAAGTGACAATGTTTTGCTTTGAACATCGGGCAGGGTATTTTTGTTGTGGGGAAGTGTCCATATACAGCCTTGATAAAAGGGTGAAATCGAAGCCTTCACACATCTCCCACTCTAAGTTTCCTGACCACGGAGAGCAATGTTTAGCATTCATGCTTTGGATGTATTAAAACCTAAAATATGAATCAAATAGCATGACTTGAAGCTGATTTGTTTCAGAAGAAAGTAGAAGTTAAAACTTTTATACATCTGCACATCAAAGTGTTATCCTAGCTAAGGTTTCTTTTTATAATGTAACCCCATATCTGAATTGAATTTCAATGGGCTGGTTGTGTGGTGCACTCCGATCAGTCGAGTTTGATGAACACCCCAAAGCTCAGTGGCTGAGAAAGAAAGAAGAAAAGCTTGCTTAGGAACATCAAATAGAAGTGCAGGCCTGATATCTTTTGTCAGTAGAAAGATTGTTTTAATACCCTGTCGGTCACAGTAATAACCTTAAACAAATAGATCACTTGTATTTACTTTGTAATATCAGTGCTTTTACAAGATTGACTACCTAGTGGGATTGTCTGTACAAATTCCACAGTTGTCCCCAGGCAGCTCTGTGAAGAGGACACTTTAACTCCATATGCCATAGAAAGATGCCTTCAGTGATGCTCCATGAATTAATCATATCCCTGAGGGCCGTGGGAAGATAATGGTAGAAAAACCCTGCTGGAATGACTTGGAGAGCTCCAGTGAGCTGTCACAGCACCTGGCCACTTTGTGCAGAGAGGAGCAGTTATACCAAACAGGCTGTACCTGCGTGGGCAGATACTGCTGAACCTCACCCAGCTGTCAGCAGGACACAGAAAAGCACCACTCACTTTACCTGTTGGAATGGGCTCCCTGCTGCCTGGGGCCACAGGGGTTACTGGATAGAAAAGGAAGTAAACATTTATCTAGTGGATTACTCCTTTTTTTTCCTAATCCCTGCTCTTGAGTTACAGAAGCACGGTAAGGATGAGCTGTCTGTATTCTTTTTGATGCCAAAATTGCCTAACAGTAAGCTGAAGGTTTTATGCACAAGTGGTTGGAGTTTTTTTAAATTGATTATCTATTTCTTCTAGGTTCCTACTCTCAAGCCAGTGGCCATGCACAGCCACTCCATGTATGCAGCATGTGCACCTCAGGGAAGGTAGGGATAATGGTTTGTGACGATAAAGGAAAATTATCACCAAGACCACCTGGTGTTCTCTATTCTTGCTATTTACAGCAGTCTATGTCAGATCTGGTTTAATTTTTTTTCATCTTTTCTGGGCAACAGAAGGTTTCCCTTTATATGAATATAAATAAAATCCTTTCAGAGTAATGATGTTTTTCATGGAGGGTGTGTTAACCTACAGGAGTGTGAAGTAGGTTTACATTCTGAGAACAACATGTGCATCAGGATTATTCCTTCTCCACTCCCCCTGAGCGAGACCTTTTCCTCTTTTATTTCCATTTGAGCCAGGTGCCAGTTCATTACTCTCAGACATTTAAAATACATCAAATGCAAGTAATGTATCACATCTTTTCCTAAATGTTTTTCAGTTGATCTGTTTCTACTATATTTTAAACCTTTTTTCCCTGTCAAGACAAATCTTGCCTGGATAAATATGAGCACAGCTTTGGTTTTGTATTTCCTTGCACCTTGCTCTGTAGCCAGATCCTAGCTACAGGGTCTTATTAACCTCTCTGACCATGCCAGGTGACTCCCAGGAGACTGCTGGAGAAAATCCTAATTTACAGGCTCTGGAGGAAGCAGGAAATCAAATCATGACTTAAAACTTCATACATGCCAGGCACGTATGATCTGATCACACAGACATTTGAATGGCCAGACAGGTGAGACAGATCTAGAAAGACTCAAATGTTGCTCTACCCTAAATCTCTGTTTCTCCTGGTTGTTAGGAAGGGAGACTTGGTGAAACTAGTTCAGATGCAGCCCTCAATCCTTCAGTCATTTCCATGGCAATGAATGAGCTTCCCAGGTTCCCTTTTCCCAGGCTGTCACACTTGCCATTTGTCTTCATGCAGGAAATTACCTTTTAAATACCTCAAGGCTGAAAATCAGACTACATAATGTCCAAAGTGTAGCACCACAGGGACAAATTCCTCAAATGCTGTCAGCTGCTTATCTGGTTGATAGCTCCAGCCAAAACATTCTGGCTTGAAGAGACAAGGAAGAAATTCTTATTTCCCCAGGTCTCTCTGGGTCAGCGGATGAAGCCAAGAAAGCAGCTAGACCTGCTCCACAGACTTAAGAGAAGATTACAGAAACAATTACTGCCAGTTGGCCTCATCTCATTCTTCTCATTCTGTGCCTTTTACGCAGGGTCAGATCCATCCTGTGAGGAGCTGAAGGGGTCTACACCCTAACTAAAGCTATTTTGCATTTTTCACCTGCTCTGACAGAAGAACTGGGGAAATCTTTTCTCCAGGTTGCACTGTAGGGATCTGTGTTCTACAGAATTTCAAAGCAGTTTTGATGAGTCTTGATTTTTTCTTTGAAGTTTTGATTCATCTGACCTTTTATCTCTAATGCCCTCTCTGAGATTTTCATCTCCTGTCCCTTTTTGGTAGGGCAATGTTTTTTTAATTTCTGTTGAACTGGGGCGGGCTTTGGACCGATCAGATACACAACCCATTTTATCTCTACTGTGAGTAAAACTCTTAAACTGTTTAGTCAAAACCTGTCTTCTTCAGAGAAACGCCTCATTGCCTGGCTGTTTCATTTTGAAGCCTTGTAGCCATGAAATCTGTTGGGAGAACACAAACAGCTGTGATTACCTGACAGCTCTAGGAAATGGCACAGAGACGAGAGACATCTTTGAGATAAAAGTGCTGATTGCAGGTGGAGGCTGCAGGAAGATCTTTTAAACTTCTCTGTAACCTTTGGGCTCTGGTGAGCACCAAAGGGAGGGATGCCCTGCCAATCTGTATCAATGAGCAATAGCAATCTGATACTGCTCTTCTGCCCAGCTGAGAGTCATTAGGTTTGTTAGAATTGGATAGAGGGTGTCTGTAAATGTGATACCATTATTCTTTCTTAATGTAACTACAGTGTACCGAGAGATCCTAATAATAACTGTCCTGGTTTGGAAAGACAGGTATCTGCTAAGGAAGGCAGAAGCCTCCCTTGGAATGGAGAATATAAATGCCCTCCCTCTGAATCATTATGATTTTGAAATTAAGGGGGTCTCAGGCAAAGATATAGGAACAACAACCCTTTACTAGGAAATTTAAAATAAAAATGTAGTAGTACAATAAAAACCCTCAGTGACAGAATACAACCTGACACGCTGTTGGTCAGGGTGTTGGTAGCAGTACAATTAAATCGTGGCTGCAGTCCTCTTGGTGTGAAAGATGTTGTTCTGTTGAAGCAATAATCCTGTAGAAGAGTGCAGTTTTCCTCTGAAGATCCAGTGGTGGTGTAGATGGGTCCACTCTTTCTCTGGGAATCCAGTGGAAAACAGGCTCTCCTGGTGTTCTGACTCTCAGATTTTTATCTGGGTAGGAATGCTGAGCTCCTCCTCCTGGGTGGAGCATCTCAGAATGAGATGATGTAGTTTTATCAGTCATACAGTGAGACTCAATGGCCCATTAACAGAAGATATCCCCCTGGAGGGAGGATGGGTCAGGGAAGAGATAAAGAACACTGAACCACCTGGTTTTAACAGCTGATAATAGAATGCATACCCCCAGTTACATTTTGTATTGCAACCCAAGACAATAACAGAGCCCTTGGCTTTGTACCTGCTGTATGTGTCCCATCTGAGAAGCAGGTCCTGGCCTGCAGTCCACCCACCCACTCTACAGGGGCAGCATGGAGAGATGCACATGGAGAATTTTGCAACATTGCAAACAGAAAATCAATCCAAAGGATTCAGATTTTGGAGTGCTAAGCCACAAATCCTTCCTCATGGCCATGGCTGGGACTAGCTGCCTTTGTACCTGGTGATTTTGCAGCGCAGCTCAGTGGGACTACAAGAGGCAAGTTTTAGCAGCAGGAGAGGTAGGAAAGTGTTGCTTCCTGGGGGTCTGCTCACTATCTTGTCCAGTTCTCCTTAGAGTAGGTTTGGAAGACAAAATTTATAAAACTCAGCATTTACTTTTTTTCCTGTCATCCTTGTCTCTTGCTTGTGAATCTATTAGTCTTTATTGCAAGGACTTTCACAGGCACTGAGCCAGGACTGGTGGGGTTTCTCAGCCACAGATAACATCTTCAGATCTGTTCATTTCCTTTTCTCCTGCAGCCTTCCTTGTGTTTTTTTACTCCCTCACCTTCTCTTTCCAATTATTTTTCCAAAGATGTTTTACCAATCAATCTCCAAGTCATTTGTTACTGTACTGCAAAGGACCTTATGCACTCTCCCTTTTCCTTTTTTTTTCCTTTCTCTCCTATTTTTGTCTTATTTTCTCTCCAAAACAACATTCCCCATTAAAGCAAATATGCACTACCAGCTACAAAGCCTGCCTACACACCTTTACCGTGTGTGATGGTGCCCCAGCCCCCTTTGTGCCACAGGTGGGTGGGGGACAATTCAGTCCTGCAGGGCACTTTCCATGATGCAAACCCTGGGAATATAAGCAGATCCCAGCGCCTTACTCTTGCCATGTAGCAGTGGTGAATCTAGTGATGAGGTGACTTAAAATGCTTTTGAAGAATGCTGTAGTGGAGCTGCAGTGAGACCCAGACGGGAGGGCCAGAGGTGTGTGACTGTCAAGCAGCCTCATCAAAGCAGTCACAGATTCCAGGCTCTCTGTGCTCTCCCTCTGCTGCAGAGCAGTGCTGGGCCAGCTTTGCACCAATTGCATGCAGTCACAGGGAGGCTGTGGAGCTGTGAAAAATCAGGAGTGAATAAAGCCAACTCCTGAACTGCCCTAATCCCACCATGTGTGGCTCAGGAAGCAGCCCAGTGCTGTGCTTACCCTGCAGCTGGTTTGAGTTCACCTGTGCCTAATTCTCCTGATAGCAGAGCACTGAAAAGAGACACTAGAGCAGGGAGCACTGCTCTCTTTCAGTAACCCAAGTCATTATTAAGAAGGAAGTGATCAAAAACCACATGTGGACTCACCAAGAATTTGACAACTAACCTAGGTTGCACTCAGCTTTAAATTCAACTGTCCTGGAAAATATTCTCATGAGATTTTTGAACAGGAGAGTCAGAGATATTACAAAATGGAATTGTTTTCTTAAGATTTCTACCAATTCTGGGCAAAATCCCATGAGAATAGTTCTTGTGAGGTTTTTTCTGCATCTGAACAAGAAAAAAAAATGTTGCTGAAGCATTACATCTCTCACCATAGTGGAGTGGTGTATCTGGAAATTCAATTCTGACACTTCAGGAAGACTGCAAAATGAAGTTGGTTGAATTGTGTGAGACTATTTTTACCCCTTGTCACATCCACAATGTCTTCTACGTGTGGGACAGCTCTGCTGCCAGGAGCTGTCAGCTCTGCTGCCCAAGGAGCTCCCCAGCCCAGAGGTGACACGGGGGGGTAATTGTCATGTGAGATGAGTGGTTCTCTGTGGCTCCACATCCCTCTTGTTGCCTCTCTGTGTGCTACAGAGCTGCAAAACCAAGGAAGAGACCAGACCAAGCTGCTTACTGGCAGGGAGGTGGCAGAGGTGACCACAGGAGACAACTGGAGGGGAATAAACAGTACTTTTGTCTGATTTTGTAGAAAGAAGAGAGCTAAAAATGCAGTCTGGTAGCTGCTGTGTGTGAAGTGTTCAGGTTTGTTGGGTTCTGGTGATGATGGGCTTTTGGGTACCACCACTAGGTCCAGAATTTGGGGAGTGAGAGCTTCTCTGTGAGGGATGGAGCCATGAGGGACCCTGGTGGGGGACTTGCTGTCACTGCTGGGCACTGACCCACAGCCCCTTCACAGGCCAGCAGCACTGGGGCGTGGCAGCAGCAGGTTCCATCCATGAGCCAGGGATGGGGCTGGGACAGATGCATCTACAGGAGGAGCTGAAGTGGGCTTGAGGGTGTGCAGGAATCTTCCTGAGAGATGTAGCAGCCTAAGACAGTAAGACAATGTGCAAGATCTCCCTTGTGACTACAGGAGAGGAAATTCTGAAGCTCCTGCCTGAATTTCTTTGATAGTCAGGCTGCAAAGAGCACTGGTGCTGCCTTGGGCTGCTGGCGCAGGCCCAGCATTACATTGTGGCATCCAAGTAGTGTCCTGTTCTCCAATCCTAAACCCTCTACTTGGTCTTCTGGCTGTGGATGTGTCCTGGCAGATTGTTTATGCACATTTGTTCTCCTTGGGCAGCTCATTGAAGCTGTACTTTTCTCCAAATCCATTGCTAAGACATGGTAGGATCAAATCAAGTCCTTCTAGTAACGTTGGGTGCCTGTGAAGCCTGAACACATAATTTCAGTATAGCATAAGGTGCAGGCAGCTTTAATGTGGCCAGCAACGGGGTCCACACCCCTACATGCAAAATGGATGGGGATTTATGCACAGCTTCACTCCTCAGCCAAAGACTAGGAGCTGCTGGTTTCCTCCAACTCAGCTCAGTCAGCATTGTGCACAAAGCAGCAGCCACCACCCTGGGACGTGGTGCTGGTGATGGAGGGCATTGTCTTTGGTCATGATGCTGTGCCATGTGGACTTCAGCTTGGAGTTAAGCACCTGGAGCTATGGTGACACCACGGTGGCAGGGGCTGCACACCTGCATGGCTGTGCTGCTCTGACATCTGAACACTGGCATTTGCTGGGCACTTCCCCCTAAGGGCAAATGCCCAAATTTCTCACTGAATTTACCCAGCAGCAATGAGGAGGGTGATGCTTCTGGCAGAGCTGCCATCCAAGGCACTTCCACAGGGTCTGTGACTGAGAGGATTGTTTGCAGCTAGCTCAGATAACAGAAATTTCAGGCTGCTGTTACATCACAAAACAAACAGGCATAGCTTGCATTTGGTTTTCATAAGGAGGCTAGATATGGCCTGAGGTATGCAAATGCCTTGTGATGAAGAGAAAAACATTCCAGAACTGTGGAGGTGTAAGAGTTGACAAATTAGGCGGCATTATGGAATAATACTAGATCTTTTTGCAAATTGAGGAACAACAGCTGTTAAGCATGTCAGTATTTTGGGAGCAGAGGCATAGAAAGCATTGCTGTCACATACACAGAGAGGAAAGGAAGTGAATGCAGTAATGAACAGGTGAGGGAGCCTCACGTTGTTATCCATAAGAGGATAAAAGTACCAAATCCTTATTTAATCCTTGCAGAGTTATTTAAAATATTAAAAGTGGTGAGCCTCAAAGGGGATTAGGAGTGGCTGCAAAGGGTGAGTTAAATTACAAAGTTAACATTTGAGAGTTTTATTCTTACTTACAGGAGTCAAGCAAGTATTTCTTTTCACCATTCTTCCTTTTTTTTTCTTTCTTTCTTTTTTTTTTTTTTAATGGATGAAAACATGCACACCACATAATTAACTTATCAGTGTTTGTGTCCTTTAAACCCAGAGTGTGACCCTGGAACCCCATCTCTGCCTGCAGTATTCACCCTACAAAATTCCTCAGCCCCACTTACCCAACCCCTGTTTCTGCCACTGCTGAGAACTCACACACCTCAGCCAGTGTTAATCTCCTGCCTTCCCTGCTTTTTTCCTCCTGGAGTGTAACCAGTGATCTGATTTTCCTTTTTCATAAACATGGCACTTGTCTCCCCTGTTTTTTGACCCCATTTTTTTATACCCCTTTCTCGAGAATCAAAGAAGGAGATGAGTCTTGCCTTCTAACTGCACCCTTATCCCTCCCAGTCTTTCCTTTGTTTTCTAGGACTAGTATTGCTCAGGTTTCTAATGATCCCTTCTGAGAAACTGAAAAATTAATGGCTCAAAGAGTTGACCATTTGCTATAGCAGCAGGTGCTCTGTTGCTGTGCAAGGTCACAGCCCAGGTGCAGTAGGGGTGCACACCCACCACTAGAGCTTACAAGCTGGGTTTTGCCCAGATAAGGGAAGAGGTCAATAAGAAGCAGACCCTGCAGAGGTGGGATAATGCTTTTTATCATGTCAGTGTCGTCTCTTACACAACTGGCTCAGGTGTGAGTCTCTCCCCCCACCCCAGTGGAGGTATCAGAACATTCACACACAGTCCTGAAGGTGCTCATCCCTTCTGATGGAGCAAACTGACTCGGCTAGGCTGACCTGAGTGGCAGCTGTCATGTCTTAGAAGATGCCATAAACCAACAAAGACCCTGAAGCATCCCCAGACTCATTTCTAGGACCTTCCACCAGAGGAGTGCATGTGATCCACAGTGTTACATCAAGCAGTGTAAACCCCCTGCTCCAGGAGGAGTATCTGGGCACTCCCACCTGGACCTGAACCTGCTGAACCTTTGAAGGTCTCACCCTCCCCAGATTGATCAACCCCTTTCTCACCACCACTTTGATCAATGGACATCAAAATTGCAACAATCGAGTCTCACATGGGTGGCAATATCCTTCTACTCTAACCCTTCTTTTTTTTCTTTTCTGTATACATTTTAATTGTTATTTTTGTCCTTTTATATTGCTGTATTTCTACAGATAATAACCAAGGCAGCTCTTGGTTATTATCTGTAGCATACCTACTTTCCATTGCAAGCAAATTGTTCTGAAATAAATCTGCCATATGCATATTTATAAACACTTGTCATTTAGTGGCATTTCACTCTAATCTGCCCCAGGGAATCTATTAAGGAGAATCTCTGTTACTGTGCCTTCAGGGGTGGGTCATAACAACCCTGAAAAGCTTTACTATTCTGGTTCAATTTACTTGCATTCATGCTGAGGAATCTCAGACCTGTCCATCACAATCTTGCAGTAACCTCATATTAAGGTGGACATTAAGCAACTGGATCTGGATGGACAGCTTGAGCAGGAGGCTTGGACACTAAAGCACTTTAGCTTTAGTTTGACACTTCAGCAGTTGAAATACTTGTCTTCAGCACCAGGATGGGGTCAGTTTTCCCATATAACTGGTGCGGGACGAGAGGGGCTTCTGCAGGGGCTGGAGAATGGATATCCTGGAGCATCTGACTCCAGTACTCAGAGATTAGAGAGCTCTCTGAGATGCCCATCCACAGATAGGGCTTGGGAAGTGCCATCCCCAGGACAGGGAGTAGAAGGTGCAATTTAAGCACCTGTGTTATGAGAGGACAATTAGAAATATTCTGTGTGTATCTGAAACAACTTCACCAGCCTGGCAGACACAGCACAGAGTGGCCATGTGCTGCTGGTGTGGACACTGTACTTGAGGAAGAAGATTCTTGGGCACCTCAAATAACACTAGAAGCCTCTGCTTATGCAACCAAATACAGTTAGTTGAGCCCTGAGAACAAGTTGCCTCCCAGCTATTGAGGGTGCCTAAGCAGAGCCACTTGCATTATTCTAGATGTCCCAAGTTACTTGGAACATTTGCTTAAGCTGGTGAGCATGGCAGCAAGCCTGGGAGGTCACTGCTGGAATGCCAGCAAGGTGCCTACAGCATCTCAATGGCTCTTGCTGTCTGAGAATCACTGTGGATGTGACTGCAAGAGAAGGCTGGATCACTCTTAGTGCCCCACTGGCTCTATTGACCAGGCTCCCCTTGAGTGTAATAGGAGCCTAAACATGCTGCTTTAATGGTGGCATTTGATTTAGTCTGGATCTGAGTTCTCTCTTTAGAGCTGACAGGCTAAATGTAGCCCTGTATTTTTTTTCTGTAGAGCATTTAACAGGAGCTAGCATTAACATTTAACTTCAGGGGTTAAGAGTCTTAATAATAATGGCAAAGTAATAATACCAGTGAAATAACATCATTATTCTTATTCTATTTTGCTAAAAAGAAACTCCTATTTATTCTTTTATTTCTATGGCTCTGTAGTAAAAAAGAGATGAAGTTCATTAGGTCTCCAAAGTTTATCTGTAATTATATTATGTATATTTAAATGGCATTTAGAATATATGACATATTGCTCACATTAAGAAATAAAAAATACCCACTAGCAGAAGTAGAAACTAGAAGATGCTGGGTGCAGCCCCCTTAGAGCAATGAAATCCCAGGGGCTTCTTTGGAACAAAGTCAATTTATTTTCTCTCCTCCACCTGGGGCCTTCAGACACACAAAGCCCTCCTGCCTAATGCCGTGTTACCCAGCCTTGGCTGTCTCAGCCTCCTGTTCTTGGCCGCTCAGCACTGTGCTGGCTTTGTTTTTGCTAAGGCTGGGCCAAGAGCACTCTGAAAGCCAGGGAGGGTGGAGAGCCTGGCTCTGTCTGTCCTCATGGTGAGTCTGACGAGTCGCTCCTGTAGGAGGAGCAACTGAAATGTTGTTCCTCCAATTTATCCTCCGCCAGCTCTAATTTTTCATGTTCTATCTATGCTGCAACTTTGTTGATGCAGCAGGTGCTTTTTAAATAAAGGGGGAGAAATACCGCATCCTGTTTATTTATATATGTTTGATAACTTCTAGGAAGATAGATTCTGCCTATACCATCCTTAATAGAAACTGGATTTGAGATGTCTGCTGTAATATGAGAGAACCAGGTGTTAGAAAAGGGCTCATCCTCCAGGCAACCTTAAACTTTCTCTCATCAGGCAGGACTAGACTTCTCATACATGCTTTCTCAAAGGTTCTGCTTTAAACCCAAGCAAAAGATCAAATGAGATCTTCCTTCCAAATTGGGGGTGGGGAGTGAGTTGATTTAATTTTTAAGGAAACATTGGCACACACCAAAAATGGCCAAAATTTGTACCTGACTGAGTTACAGCCAGTGCAGTTACCTGTTTATGTTTCTTAGTGTTTTCCTCTTGACTGTGGATAGAGAAGTAGGCTGTTTTTACTCATCTACAAAATGGCAGAGTTTGTTGCTACATAGCTTGCAGCTCAGGACATGAGAGTAAAAAGAGGACAAAGTCATGTTTGCCTGTTTAAAAACACAAAACTTTTCACGAATAAAGAGCAACCTCCAGCATGTCTAGCTGTTTGGAGCTCCGTGTACCCAAGTAACTCTGAGTCTGTTCATTCAGTTTGGCCAGAGGCCTCAGGCCACTGATATCCTTCTATAATTGTTCATGGCCAGCTTGAGTTTCCTGGTAAACTTTGATTTCTCGTGGGATTTCTTGTGCAGCAGCCTTCTCTGGTTGCAGAGCTGATGGAGGCAGCAGGATGGGTCAGTGGGCCCTGGTCCAGATTTGACAAAGTGGCACTGAGCGTGTGGTGGGTCACAGAAGGCTTCCAGATATGCTGGAAATGTGTGAGCAGATTTTACTCTCCTTTGCTGCAGTGGGAGACATCTCCTGCTCCTCCAGTTCTGCCCTTATCAGGTGAAGGGACAGAGGGACAGCTGGGTGGCAGAAGGACTGCAGGAGGTGAGGAGGTGGCACTGGGATGGTGGAGACACCTTATGCTCAGATTGGAGCCGGCTGCCAGGGATAAGAAGGTGTTGAAGGAGGTGAGGATATACAGAGCTGGAAAAGAACAGAAGTGTTCAGCTGGTGGGTGTGAGAGAATTGTTAACCTGTTTGCAGAGAGGGCAGTTGCATTGTCTGGGAGATTGGGTGGAGCAGGACTGATTCCAAGGATGGCAGTGAACAAATGGCCCAGGCAGAGAAAAAACCATAGAGAAAAGACAACAGGAGATGCAAAAACAAAGGAGATGGTGGGAGGGACAGGGGAAAGGCTGAAGTGGCATGTATGAAACAGGGAACAATTTGGATGAGAAGGAAAAAAGCAAGGAACTGATAGGGAAAGACAGAAAGAAGGAATATAAAACTCTAGCTGCATTTCACAATGATTTTCAGTGGCTTCAGGAGGACTGTGGTGCATCTCCTCCTGCATCCAGCGCTGGCTACCCTTCCAAACCAGCAGACACACAAATAGCACCCTGGCAGCAGGATGATGCCTCTTCTTGATGTTGGATGCACATCTTCCAGTGTGCTTGTCCAGACATAAATAATTTGATCTCCACCTGCATCCTGTACTGCAGTCTCATCAGTCTCTCTGTCGGTTTTATACTTATGCAGTATACAACACCCTCAAAACATCAACATTTCCATTTTAAGTATGTACTGACATAAACATGGATCTAGTCAAGAGATTAGTGCAATATTTGATTTGCTAAAAAGGCTTAACGACTCTTAGTGTTTTCATATTGAGCTTCAGGGTCTGTATCTTAAAGTAAAGAGGAACTCCAGTAAAATTTTCATTAATAAAATACCAGCTAATAAGGGTTGCTATTGGTAAGGAGAGAAATGCAGGAGATATGTTTTTATTTTTTTAATATACTTATTCTAAATTTGACCTGACAGCTTCTAGCTATTCCTTGGTGACAGACTTCAAACTATTCAAACAGATAATTTTCAGCTCTGGCATTTCTCTTTGGAACTTTATGCAAAATTTTTTCCACAATATTTAGCATGTCAAAGGCTGTCTAACAGCTCCGAGCCTTGCTTGTAAAATACGCACACACAAAAATGTAACAAGGATGTGTTTTGGCAATAAGCTTAAATCTCAAAGAAATGTTCCAGTACCTTGATTAATTAAAGACAACCCAAGTGTTACCTCCAGCCTGCACTAGTACATCATTAAGCAGCCTAATTAATACTAGGACATACTGAAACAAGAGAGGTATTTTGGAATTTCAGTTACTAAGGGAAACCTAAGTGCTGTCTGTTAAATACTTTGGCCTCCTTTTCTTGTAGAAAATGTACTTAATAACTTCCCCATATGCTCCTGCTGTTCTCTCCCTGATGGATGTTGCTATGGAAGCAAACTGGGGAAAAAATCAAACCGCTAATAATGTTTCTGCAAATGATTGCACAGGTGGAGATGAAAAGTACAGATGACACAAGTTAGTTAAGCAGGGGATTTGGGCTGCAGCAACAATTTGAGGCCAAAAATCAAAACATATATTTTGCTTTCTCTCTCTCTTTTCCCTCTTTATATAGATGTAGTGAAATTCCAGATCTTTGCAGGCTGTTGAGGTGTATTTTAGCCTTTATTGAGTAAATACATTCAGAAATTTTGCCCCAAAACACTGAATAAAATAATGAAATAATAAAATGATGGGGGTTTAGAAGGAGAAGAGCAGAGCTGGGTACACTGCTAGTGAGTGGGAAAGCCTAGGAGGACATAGGTCCTTGAGGTTATGGGATAAAGAACTTGTCTTTCACTCAAATGAAAAGTGTTCCTTGAGTTCTGTATTCATATTTGAATATCATTAGAGCAACAGGGGAGGATGCACATAGTGGATGACAGAAGGACAAACCTGGCATTTTTTTTTTATATTCCTTCAAAGGAGTGTAAGCTTTCTGGTATAAAGCACATACCCAGGAAGGGTACGTGAGTGAGGAAATGCAGCAGCATGTTGATACAGAGCATCTCGTTACTGAAGAAACTGCAAAGGAGGGTACTGAGAGCCAAGGAGTGAGAGGGATACAGCTCACACCTGGCACTTCTCGGGCTGCTGGCCAAGGCCAGCCAGGCTGGCTGGTGTCTCCAGGGCACAGAATAGGTAGCTACTCTATTTATTTCTTGCTTGCTTTTCAATCGTGTTGGCTGCTGCTCACCATGACTCTGTGACACTGAACTTTTCTTTAGCTTTTCTGAGTCTTAGGTAAAGTTACACATATGGATCCACTTCAGGCTTATGCTGCTTGGTTCTGTGTCCTGGCATCCATTCCTCTCTGCTAACACCTCACAGCCGCTGGCTTCTTCCTCAGACCCTCTTAGACATATTTTAAAGTGCTGCTGGACCCCCTGAATTCTCTGGGATGGGTCAGACCTCGTCTGGCCTGGAGCTTGGTCCCCACGAGGCCTCCTGAGCCCATGCTGCAACATGAGGATGAGCAGAGAAAATGCTGTCAGCAGACATTCAACCAGAGGCACTAGTCTCATTTCACCATCATTTTAAGTGCTTTTGGGTTCTGTTGCACACCACAATGTACCATGTTACCCAGGTAACATGTATTAGTGATGGTAGCATGGTGCTGGTGTATGCTGAGAGCCTGAGTCCTCCTTCCTGGAAGAGATCCATGCTGATCACCTTGCTCTACACAGAGCTTTTCACTGCAGATGCTGCCAAGCAGAGGTTTGTGTCTTATGTCTCATATCTCATGTCTCATATCTCATGTACTCGTTCAGAGCCCCATCCATCTTTAATTTCAAGAAATGTCCCCTTTCTGCCAAATCTCCTTATGAAACTTCTAATGAAAAAGAAACATCCTATTAAAACTTTGTGGTGCAAACTTTTTAACTGCTTGTAATCAGGAGGTGGATTTCAAGCAAGGGAGAGATCAACTTATTCACTCAGCTATGTGTGGACCAAGTGCCTAAGTGCCTGGATGACTCCATCACACCCACATGTGCTGCCCCATGGTGCAAGGATAAAGAAAAACAAGAATCAAAATATTCAAGAATGTATTAAAGCTGCTTGTAGCCCATATATACCTAGAAGACACTTGAACACAAGCACAGGTGAAGGTGCACAAGTGTGGATCATAACCCACATCACATAAATCCTGGTACAAAATTTGACCAGCTATTTAGGGACTAGGACATGAATCACCTAATTCAGCCAGCCTTACTTGTGTTAGCAGTCCAAAAAGAGACAAAGTTCTGGGGAGAGGCTGGATCCAAACTCTATAAATTTATAGCATTGGTGTTTCATCACCACCATCTCTTGCTTAACAAAGGCACTTGCCCAGGTCCATGTACACGTTCATCTGTTGATGTGTCTCACTTGCATATAGTACATATGTACAAAGGCATAAATAGCTTTCTACTTCTAAAACTGGTTTAAAAACAAGTTTCCCAGCTCCTGGCAGGGGTTACAAACTGCGTTGTCCTGCTCCTGGATATGTGACAGTCCTGACTTGACTGCAGAAGAGACCTGATTTAGGCTATCCCATCCTCTCACATTGCTCTTGAGGGAGAAGAATCCCCTTTTTCTCCAAATGGAAAAACTTCCCAACAACTTCCTTTGATTATTTTATCTTTTTCTGCTCTGTCTGTGTGTTCTTGCAAGGAGGGCCAGTGCACTGCATGCAGCCTTAGTCACTTGGTATTCAGGGGAAGTTCAGAGTTAGTGAGGCGCCTCCAGAGCAGCTGCAAAGGGCCTCGTATAAATATGAAGAGCTGCCGAGATTCATGATTGCACCTGGCTGTCCTGCTGCTTTACAGCCATTGCA
This sequence comes from Prinia subflava, assembly GCF_021018805.1. Classification (NCBI taxonomy): domain Eukaryota; kingdom Metazoa; phylum Chordata; class Aves; order Passeriformes; family Cisticolidae; genus Prinia; species Prinia subflava. Next base: position 58,579,375 of record NC_086250.1, on the reverse strand, counting down.
AATTAATTCTTTCTGCATGTGAGCAACTAAGTCAAGTCACTTAAACTGGTGGCCTCCTGCTGTCCTCTTAGGAAAAGAAATAGATGATTTGCACTGTAGAGACCTAGTCCAGTGCCAAGGGAGCCACCAGATATGTGCCTTTCTATGATTGTTGGAGCAGGACAGGGAAGAAATTTCAGTTTAGAGTTCAGCTCCTACATAACCCTGGATAAGGTGCAGTTACAGTCTCTGGACCAGCACTCCTTGGGCACATGAAGGGAGCGTGTGGATCTGCTCCCTTGTCCTGGTGGAACTCCAAGCACAGCAGTGCAGAGGAAACAACTCTGTATTTTTCCACTGGCTTCACTGGAGCATGCTGGCTGCAGCTGGAATGGCAGGGAAAAGAGAGCAGAACCTGTTTGGAAAGAGACATTGTTCAAAATGGCAAAAGCTGTTAAAGAAGCTGCTGCTGAAAGCCTGGGCCACATCCTTGAGGAGGTGCAAACTCAGGCTCCCACAGGAGCTGCACAGCCACGCTGCCCTTAGGAGTGAGCTCCCACACTGTGTGGTGCTAAAGGACAGAGCACCCTCTTTTGCTTTCCAGGGTGTCTGATTTATGGACACAGATCCCAAGCACTGCAGTGGCCCTGTGCAGCACAGCAGTGTTTGTGGTGCAGTATATCTAATTCCTGTAATGTATGCAAAGCTCTCAAAATGCTAACTTTTTATTTCAGTCTGTGAAAGAGAAATATATTCTCTCTTGGGTTGGTGACATTATTATCAGAGTTAATACTGTCAGAAAGAAATGTCTCATGTTCTGTCCTGTGCTATTCTCCTGGGCATTCTGCTGAGGGGAGAAGATCCTCCAGCCTCCCTGAGACCCAAGGGGGCCCTGATGCCCATGTGAACATCACTAAAAATCAGTCCCTCTTCAAATTAGGCCAAGAGTGCTGTGTCTTCTAAATTAGTTTGCAGCAATTCACCATACATTTCTGCTCCTTCAAACACATCTGTAGAGAACATCAGTGGCAAGCAACCAAGGGGAATTAGGAAAGAGGGATATAGGGTTGGATGGCTCTACTGAGGTCAAGGCTGTGGAGTCACCACTCAGTTACTCACTTGACAATGATCTGTGATCTCAATACCACACTTAGAAACAGGGGCAGAGTCCATACTGGTGCCTTAGGCATTACCCAGCCCTTCTCCCTTGCCAAGGCAGAATCAGGTCCACCGGAGACATTCCTGGTTGATATTTTGAAGATTTTTTTAGTGTGTCCTAATGCCTCATTAAATGACTGTCTAATATGCCTGAACAATCTACATCCCTAGAACAGGTATTTGCTATTTAGGTCTATTACTGGCCAGTGGTTCAGTCCTGTCAGTGCTATAGAGCCCAGAAGCCAGAATGTCCCACTTCCCAGGGAGCAAGGGAAGTACAGCAAATAGGGCTGTCCCCTGAGCTCTGTGTCCTGCCAAGAAGAGGGCTGGAGGGGTGAGTGTTAGTCCTTCAAACCTCACACTGCTTCCCCACATCCTTGGTAGGAGGGAGGTGTTAGGTGTCCTGCATGTCCTCCTCTGGAGCTCCTTCATTCCCTACAAAAGCCAGAGACAGATAAGTGTGTCAGTCAATCAATTTGTTCCTAAATGGCCCCAAATGGCCTGCAGCCTTCCTCATCAGTGCTGGGGTCTGGCTGCTCAGGGCAGGGCCTTCACCTGCCTCTGGGATTCAGCAGAGCAGACCTCACCTCAAGGAAATGAATGTGAAATTGAATATTAGCAGAAGATTTGATCATACAGTCATCCAAGCTTTATGGACCTGATTGAGTACACAGTGCTACACACACACATATGTGCTTTTTGCTTTTTAATGCCTGTGGCAATCATATTTCTGCTTGACTCAAGTTTCCTTTATTTGCAAAAGTAAAAATTCTATTATTGCTGACCAAAAAATTATTCAGCCCTTTTATACATAGCTATAGGATTTGTAGTGCTCCACTGATTTTAAAGGATGTAATTGAGGATTTGTGTGCAAAACTGCATAAATATGTACTTTTGTTACTCAGATGTAGTTTGCCTGTCAAATATGAATGAATTTGCTGTTTTTGCAAAAGTGGGCACTGCAGAAGCTTTCCCAAGACTCCCCAGCAATACAAAAATCCACATTCTGTCTCTTGTCTGAATAAGCAATTTTTTCTTCTCTTAATCTTCTTTTGTGGAATTGTATAAAAACAGACTGTAGTGATTTTTGCTGAAACATAAAGAAATTACAAAATCATTAGAGAACTTCCCTATAATTTTCAAGGAGGAATCATCCTTCTTTTTCGACTATTTCATCAAATTAAGACCAGACTCTGCCATCTGCCTAACAATAGTTTCTATGTATTGATTTAATAAACATATTATGGTACAAAACAGAAGAGAATTAGGATAAATACTAGGATATATATATATATTTATACTAAGATCTATATATTGAAAGTATACCCCAAATCCACACACTTACAGTCTTCTTTGTTTTTCTTGGCACCAGTATAGCTGTGAGGAAAAATTTAACAGGAGCTCATGCTCCTTTTCAAGGATGGAGCTTTGTATATAACATTGAACACACCATAGCAGGAAAATACACATTGTTAAGGGCCTGCACTTGCATTCTCACTTGCATTTTGGAAACAGGATAATAAAGAGCCTAGGAGATGGAGCTTGTAAGACTTTTCATTTCAGATATGTTTCATTTAAGGACAAGTTGGTTTGATTCTTTTTCTTTGTTATTTATTAATGAGAAAATTCCCAATATTAACATGGTACAGCTACTTCTATCTCATGGAGGTATGCAGCTGGGGGTTTTTCCTTAGTTCTGACTAGGATGTAATGTTACTGTTCCATTTAAATTTGATGTTCAATTTGTGTGACTGCAGGGGGATTAAAAAAATCCTGTTAAGAAATGATTAATGGTCAAGTCACAGCGATGAAATAAAAAACTAAAACTAATTAATTCATAATCTGACTCTAACTCCCCAAATGACTGTATCAATTGCAGCCTAATTCCTAATGTCTGTCACCCGAAGAGGTGACATGTATCCTTGGAAGAGCTGAGGGACAAAACTTTTTGTATTCCACTGGATTTCCCTGAATATTCTTGCTCAGAAGGCAGAGCTCAGCAGCAAAAAGAACATAGTGCTTTTGAGCTGCAGAAATAAGATTTTTTTTCTGGAGTTAGCTGATGCCCTTACCTATTCAATCCATCTCTCAGCCTTCAGAGCACTAAAATGAGTTCAACAGACATGACATTTGTATAATACTTCTCACTGAATAAATGTGCTGTTAAGTATATTGCTCAGGTTTCCATGTCTCTTTACAAAGCTGTTCCCTGCCTGTGAAAAGCAGCCTGCCTTCATCCAGATGTACAAGCCATGCCTCAAAAACATCACTCCTTTCCACCAGTGCCACTTATTTGGTGTCTGGAACACAGAGTGTGCTGGGTGCCCTCCCACACCGCAGCTCATCCCTCCCTCTCCTCTCCAGCTCACAGGAACACATTCTGGGACCTTGGGCTTACTCAATGCCTCTGAAGGGCAAGAAAGAAAAGTCTGACATTTTGCTGGAAGAAACCCAGCACAGAAATCTCCAATCACTGAAATTTGCAGCCAAGTAGGCAGAAGTAGGTCAGGCCTGATGCTATTTGCAGTCTGCTTTTCCAAGGTGTGGGGAATAGGCTAATCAGTGCCAGGGGTTAACATAGATGGCTATGATGTCAGCTCACCCCTTCCCAAGGAGAGATTTGTATTTGACCTCCTCCAGTGATGCCTGCATGCTCTCAGAGCTTATTCTAAAATGAAGAGCTACTAATCCATTCTCTTCATGTGTATTTCACCCAGGCTGCTGTTGCAAAACCTTGGTCTTTGCATTATTCCTTTCTGCCCCTCTGCATCCAAGGAAGACCTACATAGTCTGTGTCTCTCTGTTAGGAAACTGAAGTCATGTTTTATATTTTACATTTGGCAGCAATGTAAAAGTCATGTTTGGGCTCAAGTCTGATTCAATTTAAGACTCCATTTATCTTCATAAAAGAGAGTTTATGGTTGTGCTTTTATATTTGGCACATTATCAAAAGAGAGGTGCCCTGCCTGGCATTCTTAGGGCATAGTTTATTTTCTGAGCATTTTCTGGAACTGTGGCAGTGTTCTATCACTGCTGTGCTTGACACTGGGATGTGTCATGGATATAGCAGTATCTTCCTGGGACACAGCTCACCCTGAACCACAGATCACTCTTGTTTTCACCAGGGAGCTCCTGTTGCCCTCAGGAGGCAGGATTTTGATGAGTCTGGACAATATTTAGGCTGGAATGAATTTAAAATGGGTGATACATAAACACATGGGTGTTGATTCAGGGATTAAGGTGAGGTAGATGAGGTTATTGGGGCTTTGCAAGGAAGGAGATCTGAAATAACAAAACCATAACCCCTAAGCATGGTTGGCAGATGAGTCATTACCCTTCAAAAGTGGCTGCAGTTCCAGTGCTAACACCAACTTCATACTCTGCTTTGTTTTGTTATGTCTTTCTCAGATGTCATTATGGTGTGCTTAAATAGGATCCCCTTTCCAGAAAGTTCATTTATGTGGTATTTATATGGCAGAGACATCTGTCTCTCTCTTTTGTGAGCCCATGCTCTGGTTTTGATTTAGTGTATTCGGCTCCTTCAGTGCCAAGAAAACACTCTGCTCCTCTCAGGCTGATAAATTCTGATGATTGCTCTCATATTGTTTTCTTATGTGAGGAGACGTTTTAATATTGCCTTCTTATCCATCAAACCTCTTCTTCATCTCAGGGACTCAGGCAACTATCTGTTTGGGAAGTGATTTCTTGTAAGTGTCATTTTCTAAAGGTGAACTACTTCTGGCCACTGCTTTTAATCGTATTTTAATGGGAAAGGGCTTGCAGAAGGATTACATAATCAAAAAGATGACTTTGCATATCCTCCCAAGGGTTTTGCTACAGTTGGATTCAGTCTGCTTTCCCCACCCTTTGCCTAGCAGTCATGGAGAGGAAGGGAAGGTTGCTTTTCAAGCTGTGTGTTTTTCAAGCCCAGAGTTGACTACTCACCCAAAATGTAAAGTAGGAAGCAATTCCTGGAATCTGTGAGTCCCATCTCAAGAAGATACATGTATTTACATTCATAACCACCAAAGGCATTTAATTCTTGCATGAGTCTGCAGCTCCCAGTAAATAGCTATTTGTCTTCATGTCCAGTGAACAAAAGATTGCAAGTGCTTTCTGCTGACAAGAATCAAATATCTTGCTTTTGTCAGTAGGTCTTTGATATGCAGGAGCAGCCATGGAGACAGTGAAAGCAGCCTTGTACCACTCCTCTGCACCTGGGCAGGTGAGCAGTAGAAGGCTGTGGTTGGCAGCCTCCAGAGACCAGGGACACCAAACACTGCTATTCTTAAACAAGGGAGAAATGACAAGCCCAGGGGCCACTAGAGTTGTGTTTCAGCACAGTTTGTGTGTGGGCATTATTTGACTTCTGTCTGGCTCTATTTTCGGCACTTTGAGCAAAACATCTTTTTTGGCACCATTTTCAAGTACATGGTGTGTTTGACTCAGGAGCCAGATCTAGTTCTGGCTATTGGTCAGAAATTACAGAAAATAAAGTTTGTGAGTAATCAGTCTTTAAACAATAGTGAAAAAAATTGTTTCTTAGTCCTTTTTTTTGTTGGCCAGTGCTGGAGAAAGGGCATCTGACCCCTGGGAGGTGTTTTGTTCTGTCAGGAGGCATCACTGGGTTTAGAAGTGGATCTGAGCAATGTGTCACTCGTTCCTCACCACCTCACTAGTAGCTGGTGAAGATAAGTGTGACAGATGAACTTGAAATATTTTGCTGCTGCATTCTTTTTCTTTTTCTGCTCTTTTCCAGCCCCACTGCAAATAAAATTCTGAACTTTGCTCTTCTCTTAACTCTAAATTTATTATTAACCTTAAACCAACTGCAGCACTGGCAGTTTTCCTCTGGCCATTACCCACACTACCCATACTAAATACTTCTCTCAGCTGCCATCTCAAGCCTCTGCTTCCCTTTTGCAACCCCATTTAAGTCTTACTTACCTTAGTGTACTTGCATTTCTCTTTCAACCTTAACCCTAAATATGGGTTGGGAAATTCTTCCAGACTCACAATATGAAAATAATAAGGAAAAGCAGACTTTTTTTTCCTCTAGTAATAGGGCAAGGCAAGAGTTAGGATTAGGGATAGATAGAGAATAAGGGTCACAAATGGGTTAGGACTTGGTTGGGGCTGAGAAGAGAAAAGCTCTTTCTTTGCCTGGGGAACTACAGTTTTTGGAAACGTTCCTAAAGCCTTTCCCACCACCAGGTTCCCCCAGGGAAATCCCTCTCTAGTACCTTGTGAGGAGATGATTATTTCATAAGAAAATGAGGTGGTGCATTCCCGTAAAAAATAGCTTGTTTCCTGGCTTTGTTCCAAGTGCAGAAGAAGTACAAACAGATTTATCACAGTTCCTTATAAGCCTTCATTTGGACACTGGTCACTTTATTTTAAGCCATCTTTCTATTTCCTTTCCTGCCCCAGGTGTGGATTGCTGCAGAGGACACATGGACAAGGAGCTTGTGCTCAGCAGTGCGAGGTGGGTGAGCAATTCTCTGCTCCCTGACTTTGCAGAGCAGGGTTGTGTTGTGCCTTGCTTGAGCAAAACAGGTCCAGTACAATCACACTACATGAGAACTGGACTCCAAATACAGCAGTGACTGAGATGCTTATGTTATAATATCCCTGGAGTGTAAGTATTTGGGGAGTAAAGATTTCTCTTATGCTATAAAACCCTTCTCTGAGCACAGTGGCTGAGAAAACAGCAAATGGAAATGTGAATAGGGTATTAACACAATCATAACACGCTGCTTCTCTTCTCCCACAGATGCTGGAGAAAGGAAATCTGAGTGGAGAGGGCTGGATTTCTTCCATTGACACTGAAAACAAGTACATAGCCCTGAACCCAGCATGGTGACATGCAGTAGGCAGTGTTGAAAACCCAGCTATTGCTATGCCATATTTGGTTTTTACTTGTTCTCACAGGTCAGCAGACTCCCTGGATTTTGCAAACAGGCTCACCTGTTTTGGATTTTTGTTGCTTTTATAGTAACTCATATGGGCTCTTTTGTAAATTACCACTGTGGTTTCTTCCACTTACATCACAGTTTTTGATACTTCAGTTCTGAAGTGTCATAAAACCTAGATTAATAGTATAATGGGAATTTGGAGAGCTGTAACATACACGCAGTAGGTATTCATGAAGCACAATTATAATACTGAGCTAATCAGCACTGCATTCAGTTGACTAAATTCTCATTTTTTAAATGACAGTAAAAAAAATCTCATCTTTTAAATGACAGTAAAAAGATGATGCAAATGCAGGGAAAAGTCAAGGCAAGTTTATCTATTTCAGTGGACAATGTGTCAGGGCTGTCCTGTTGGTTAAAGCCAGTACTATTATTGCACATCATGCTTTCCCAGCTCCTGCAGGTTTAAGGGCTGTACTGGGAGGTAATGCACAGCTCCTGGTGGAGGAGTTTAGGATGGGATGGGGGGAAATGGTGCACAAGAGTTAGCAGGGATGCTGGATCCTGGCACCCTCAATATTCCCACAGGCAAAACTGTTATGTTTGAGACCTGCTTCACCAGTCTCCACACAAGGTATGGATGATGCATGTCTTATATTTCTACAGATGGTCTATAAAGGTTTTAGACCTTTTATCATGGGTTTCCCTAACCTTTCATTTTACATCAGTACATGCTCAGCAAATCTGAAGACAGAAGGCATATCAGATAGGTCAGATGAGTCTTGGTTGACCCCAAAGAGTAAATTATATCGAAAAGGATACAATGCTGCCTCCTTGGTTTGTTTCTTACAGGTTTTTTTCCATTTTAATTTTTAATTTTGTGTCAAAACTGAGTAACTCTCAGAAAATGCTCTCCTCCACAATCGTCTCTCTTCCACGCATGGACTGTTTTCAAGACACAATGGTGCAGAGTGGCCCTGATGAAGTTCTACCTCTTGTTAAATATGAACTTTATCCATGCAGCAGTTTTAGCCCAGTGGTGGCAGCCAAGCCAGGCACACTCACTGCTCTTCGGCTGTTGCACTGATTCTGCACTGGTGACCAGTCCCTCTCCCACCTCTGCTGCTCTCAACTGCTCATGACCTTATTAGCAGGCCAACACTCAAACATGGGCACTCATTTATGTAATTCTTTTCTAACTTTCCCTCTCTGTGCTCAGAGACACCTTTGAAATGCAAATATCTCCCATGACTTTTGAATACAGGTGCTCTCTGCCCGTGAGTGAGGTGGCACAGAGAAAATAATTCTCAGTAAGATGTCCGAACCCTCCCTTTAAGCATTTTCTGAACTCTAGTGCCATAGGGCTCAATTGAAAAAATTGCCTAAGAAAGGCTTCACTAAGTGGAGCACATCAAGAGAAAATAAAGAATGAGGCCCTGGTTCCATCCACAGAAGCTGTCATGATTTATTTGCTGTCACTTGAATCTACATTAAAAGGCTTGCTGCGACTTCACCAATTTCTTTCCGTTCTGATTGTCTCGATCTCCGCTGATATTTGAGGCCTGGCTTGTTATATTTGAATTTGAAAGATACGTAGCCACCTGAGCCTGGCAGCAGGCTAGCATTAACTTCTCCTGCCCAATGGGCTTTTGCTGGTCCTTTATGGAAGATGAAAACGGATGAATCAACTTCAGAGGCTTTCTGGATTGTACAAAACCCATCCTTCTTCCTACCCAAGTAAAGCAAGGAGTCCTGCTAATGAACCCATCGGAGGAGGGCTCTGTCTGCTGCTCTGTGGCAGTGACATCCAGCGTGGCTGTGAACTTTCTGAGCAGCCATTTCTAAATTGGGAAGTCTCAGATTTATGTGGCCATTTTCTTGTTTTAAAAGAAGGAGTCAATACGTATTCACAGTTTGATCCCCATTAAGGGCTGAAGTGATGCCACGTTTCACCAGGAGAACGTTAATGCTATCAATTTTTCAGCTTTCTTACTTTATTTTCAGCATGTCATGTCCCTTCATATTTAGCATGTTATGAGGAACCACTGGAATTCAATTACTGCCTGTCACTGCTATTTATATTGATTTATAGATCATCCATTTTGACAAGTTCATTGCCAAGCTTTAATATGCCTTAATAGCTTTATTGTTTATTAATGGTAATGCAGTGGTCCAACTCCAGCCTGCAGGAAATGTCAGCCCTTCCGTTCAGTGGTGGACTGTGGGCTACAGAGCACGGGTGGGCAAGTGGCCATGACCAGGGGCGTGGCAGCACCCTCCTCCCCCTGCCCAAATGCCACTGGCACCAGTTCCTTTGGTTAATGGCCTCCACAGATTTCCCCCAACAAAGAATTAAGAAGGGATTTGTCTCACAGCTTCTTGCCAGGAGGAGTAACATGCCTGGCAGTGCCAGCAGGGTTTTGGAGTTGCCACAGCCTGTGGTGCTGCCAGTGCTGTGGTGTCTCTGGGCAGGGAGCAGCCCTGGCACACACCAGGCCTGGCTCAGCACACACCACACCTCACCCTTAAAAAGATGCAGAATAACATTGTAACTGTGTTACTGTGTTCAGAGTATCGAACACAGAGGTGAAAAGTGTATGTGCTCATGCGGCTTTTTTATGTCAGGCCATGTAGAATTTTATAATGAGGGCAGAGTTCACTGGCAATTATTGCTTAGGAAAGTTTCTGTGGATAGCTATTTTCTTTTTTTTCTTGCCAACTGGCTTTTTGAAATACCAATTTACCATGGGAAAAATCCTCCTCTAAAGCAGGAGTCCCCAGGCACTACGGGTCAGGACTCTTTCACTGCTACTGTGCTGTAAGAAAAAGGAATGTCCTCAACAGAAACATAACCACTTGTATGTCTTAGTCATAAGCTGTTGCATATTGGTAGGATGAGAGATGAACAGCAGCACATTTCTGAGTGTTTTCTGCCTAGAAACATACAGTCCCAATTTTTCAAATGAAGCTGTAGCTGTTTCTCCATGTGTGAGTTTGTGTTTTCCCCTTGCCACTGCCAGCTGCCTTTGCAGTGCTGAGTGTGGTGGTTTGTTTTGCAGGACTGTTTGCAATCTCAGGATGGCTGCAGAGGAGAGCTGCTGCAGCTCAGAGCTGTGGGGCTGAGCTGTTGATCCAAGCTGGGGAAACATGAAGTACAAATCCTTTCCTGAACAGCAGCTATCAGCAGCTCAGGTTTCTGTGCACAGCATTGCTCTCTCCCGTGAGCTGCTGACAACGGCAGCCAAGGACTCTTTTCTTTCAAGACCCTTCCAGAAAGGTTCCTCCTTCCCAATATCTTGTTCAGCAGTGCTGAGTACTGCCAGAGAAATAAAGTGGTGTGCTCCTTTCTGCCTTGGTCTGCTGCATTTCCCCAGGAGCATTAGTTCATATACTTCTCTTGCCTTGACTAAAATGATGAGAAATGTATATAACTTACACTGTCTTTATCTCTCTCTCTCACACACACACAAATACACACATAAAGAGACAGCCTAAAACCCAAGTTATAGCCCAGGAAAAACAACTAAAGGTGGTTTTTTTTCCCCTCCCTCAAATTCAGTTTTCAAAGTGAATTCAGAGGGAGTTGCCACTTTGGCTGATGAGATGTGACCTGTTTTAATCACTGCTGTCCACTGTCAGGTATGTCAGGCAATTTAGCTTCAGGTGCATAATGGTAAATTATTATAGAGACAGAATGATTTTAAGTTTCCAGACAGTGGGAGCATTCCCAGAATCCATTACTGCCTGATTAAATTACTCAGATTTCTGTGTGTGAAGGTTTTGTACAGCAGCATGTAATCCACGAGAGTAACTAATCATATCATATTGATTTAGATGCTGCTAGAATGGGAAATCTAATTGTAATACTGTGAAAGCTTCTTGGGGAATCTGTACTAATGATTGCATTTGTAATCCCATTTGCAGGTGAAAGTTCTGAAGCGCGGCTGTGAGATGAATAGCAATGACGGCGCTTTGGACACAGCCCTGCAGAATCAGGCTGCCCAAGAAGAGAACAGCAGAGCTTGTCCTGATGGCTTAGCAGCAAGTTTACATCCTTCTGGCTTTCTCCAGTGATGCTTCCTGGGACTAACACATAAAAAAGAATGCGAGCAAAAGGTGCAGGCAAAGATGAGAAAGGAGGCAGAATTCAGCCCCCTGTCCTGCTTAACTCCAGAGGCCATCCCAGGAGCCACCACTGCAGTCTGAGCTCTGCTGGGGTTTTGCAAGGACACCACTTCTTTGCTGTCTCTCTCTTCTTTTTATCTGAGGATGAATACATTTGAAAAGCACTTTTAATTCAGGGAAATGAAATGCCTACTGGCTTTTCATTAAAATTCTTTATTGTTGTTTTATTTTTCTTTAAATACAACTTTCTACCGTGTTTCTTTTGTGTTTGATGATTGCCAGCACCTTGCTCTGCCTTGACCTTTCATGTCTGTGCTCTGGCAATATTATCCTCTCTCTTTTTTTCACTTTCTGGAATATGTGGACTATTTACATGTGAATTATATGAACTGCTTTTTATCTTTACTCTTAGTGATACTGTTGCAGAGCTGTATAAATATAAAAAACATAATGTGATGAATTGCTTTGCTTCCTTACTGGCATGGGATTTTTGTAGTGTTGGGGTTTTTTTTCACTTTTCTGACTTGTTTATAATGAAATATAAAAATAATCCTATCAAGAAAACAGTTGCATCTCTTGCATACTCCAGAGCTTGGGAGGTGATTTGATGGGTGAGAGGCCACACTTACCTGGGGGAAGAGCTGCCCACCAGGCTCTGACAAGGGCTTGAAACCCTTGTGTAGGACAGGTGCAGCATGCTTTCAGTTTGGGAGACAGGTCCCTTCAAGACACTGAAGCTTCCTTTCCAACACACAGGAGGGCTGAGCTCACTTTCCCTCTTTGGCCCCTGCCAGCACGTGATTTTTGAGGCCCAAACAGCCACACCTCTTAGAGGCAAGGTGTGCTTTTGACTCTGAATTAGTGACTGCTTTTGGAGAATAGTGGAACAGACATCTTTGTCTTTCCCTTGGGAGCTGACAGATGCCAGCCTGGATCTCACAGCCCTGTGTCCTCTTCTGCTCACCCTGTAAACCACATCAGGGAGCCTGGCAAAACTCCAGGGCTATATGTGCTGCCATCACCGTGCTGAGCACGCCAGTGGGATGAAGAGCTGGGCCTGGGACAGGGATTTTCCTGGGGAGCCAGCCCCAAGCAGGACTGAAGACAGCAGACACAAACTGCAGATTTCATCTGCATCCTTCCTGCAGGGGCTCTGCAAACTCACCACGCCCTGCTGAGCATCGAGGCTTGTGAAGAGAGGGGTGTGCCCCCCTGCCCTTCCCCAGGGGGCTCTTCCCTGCTGCAGCTGCCTAGGGCTTCCCAGTTTGCTCTTCTGGTCTGTGCTTTGGGTGAAAAGGTACAAGGCAATGAACTGGGGCCTTGGGCAGATGCTACATGGCTCAAATCAGGTTTTAAACTTTTTCTGCAGTGAAGTGTTAATTAATTTTTATTGCAGTGTATTTTCTTGCACAGTTCAGGTGTGGTTTAATTCCACTCATAACAGAGAGATTTTGAGTAATACAAAAGACATAAGAAAACCCTGAGACTTTAAAATAAGCCCCTATTATGGTTCCTAGTCATGAACAGACATTGCCTTTGTACTGGGGAGATCAACAAAGCTGGAAATTAATTAAGCACAGTCTAAATGGCCTCTGAGATATTCAGCTATATATAGGAAAGCATTTTGCAAGCGTGTTTAATGGATGACTCCTATCCTGTCTGTTAGGTGTCATTGGAAACCAAGGGGTGTGTATTTAATGCCAAGGCTTCTCAAAGTTTTAGAGAGCATTTGAATTTAGGATACACTACAGTTTGCTTCCTTGACAGGTATGCAAAGGTCTAAAAAACGCTTTGGGAAGTCATCCTGGGGGTGCTTATTTTTGGTAATACGTATTCCCAACAGCTGTGAATCACGTTTCTAAAGAAGGTCTGCAAACAGAGTCAGTTCCTCAGGCTGGCATGATCGCTGCCAGGCAGGAACAGGACGAGATGGAAGGAAGCAAGCAAGCAGGCAAACAAGCCTGGTTCATCTGCTGTGATCCTGTACTCAAGGACCACAGTAAATGTATCATTAAAATATATTACCTTAAAAATATACACAGATTTTCCACATCACTGAGTTTTTCATGTGGAACCATACAGCAGTGCCCCAGATATCTATTGCTGCTCAACAATGGGCAATAATAAGAAGAATGTTTAACGAGATAATTTAAGTTAAATCATATTTAATACAAGATTATCAGATCCTTACTGTGAAAATTGCAGGCTCTTTTCCACTATAATATGAAATATACTTTCTAAAAGTATCAGATTTCCCTGACAGACATTTCCTTGAGGTCTGAAAAATGCAGAGCAGATATAGAAATACTGTAATAAATGCAGTCTCCCCTACTTCACTGAATAACTTTCTTCTCTTTTTCTAGGCTGCAAGAAAAACAACAAAAAAACAACCAATAGTGAGACTGCGACTCTCAAAGTGATGCTGACATCCATCCGACCATTTCAGTTTCTCTGGAGATTGCTCCATGTCTATCAACATCTAACTGGGTTGAGGTTTTAACTTGTATGTTGCCATCAGCTCAGCTGCCTTCCTGTCAGCTGGCAGATCTGTGATCTGAGCTCTCCTCTTTCTCATTTGATTTGCACATTTCCCAGTCTTTTGTCTGTGATGCAGTCTTGGTAGGTGTCTGAGGACTGTTTCCCAGCATATATCATAGCTGAGCTGTGCTCTGCACAATGCTTGAGTCAGGACTATGAGCCACATCTGGCCTTGCTGAGCTATCCTGGACTGGACTTTTGTTATACACCCCCACACCATTGTAGCAATTTCTAGCCTACAAACAGGGCTTTTTGATCCACAACACCACAGGGACTAAAAATAAGTGTGATTAAAGGTAAGCAGAGTATTTATATAAATACTGAAGTTGATAAAAAAGCAGTAAGTATGAAATTGAAGAGAGCATTGAATAGAGTCCCAGGAAGCTGTCTCGTTCTTTTGCCCACCAGACAGAAGGTATGGTGCACCCATGCTGGCATTTTCAAAGCTTTTCCTGTTTCTTTCTTTCACTGCCCAGTCTGTGCCAATGGCAGGTTCAAACTGTGGGGGTGCTGCTGCTGCCCAAAATTGTTCAGAGACCAAGGGCAAGGCAATGAACAAAAATCTCAAGTCAGAATATTTGGGAGAGATGTGTGTGCAGCTCAAGGCACGGCATCCTCCAGAGTGTGTGGACCTGTTTGCCCACAAGGCAGGGTGGGATCTGCAGAAAAGGCATCAAACAGGCTCTGGCTTCATGCCCTTAGCTGGGCGCCACCAGCAGGGTCTGACTTTGTGCCTGAAGCCAAAGGGCACCATTCACACCAGGACAGAAGGTGCCCAGGTGAGAGAAGTGACACTTCTCCCCTTACCTGACTGCTGCCCTGTGGAGCTTTCACCCCAGACCAATGTTCCTGAAGGCATTTTGCATGATATCTGAGATTTCTCAAAACAGCAGTGAAAAAAAAAAATCCATCAAAAAATGCAAGTCTAAAGGAGATGAAATCCTATAAACAAAACCTGTTAAACAGTTCTCCTTTATCATTGCTGAAGCCGTAAGGGGAAATCTTGCTACGGCAGGGTGACATGCACAGGGTGCTGAAAGGCATCCCTGGCTGTGTGATCACTTGGTGAAGACAACCATGTCAGCCACTTTCTCTGGAGTTCCTGCTGTGATACTTCCCAGTAAACAGGATTACTCCTATTTCATGCTCAGTTTGGTTTTTTTTTAGAAAGGGAAAGTGTTGGGGTTTTGTTTGTTTGTTTTTATTTGTGTTTTTGTTTTTGTTGTTTGGTTGTTTGTTTTTTTTTCTTTGTTTTTTTGGGGGGTTTGTTTTGTTTTGGGGTTTTTTATGTTTTTTGTTTTTGTTTTGTGCTTCCCTGTAATTGATCTGCAGCACAGATGTATGCTTTCTTGTGCTAGGTTTCTGTTTCCCAGTATATTCAGGCTTTATATCTCAGTCAACATATTACCTCCCCCTGAAAAAGAATTATTTCTGTAATAAGATTAGTGCTGAATTTATACTAAGTCTGAAGTACAGCTTTACTCACTTGATTATTCAGTTTGCTGTAAATGTTGGGAATAAATCCCAAGACAGTGAATCAAGCAATTTATTTTTTACTACCCTTATACATATTTCTACTTATTTGCTATGTACCTTTACTACCCAGCTCTAGTTGTACAGAGTAGACAAAAAAATAATGCTTTGCAAGCCTGTATGACCTATCTGAATGCTGAGACAAGAGCTTTAAACAACTATTCCAGTAGAAAACTTCTAAAGTTTCCATGAAATTTCTTCTGAGGCAAGAGCTATGAGGGTTTTGGGGGTTTTTTTACACACATGTGGCTCATCTGAGCTGTTGAAGAGATGTTGTGATGGAGAGTAACTTCTCTTCTGCTGCATTAATGAGAGCAATGGCAACAGAGTTATTCTGTTAATACCAACCCAGGCATATTAACCCATATTCACCCATTATGGCAACATGATTCATCATTTTTTTTGTGTGTGTGAACTTCTATAAGCCTATGTCAAAATCGTCCAGGTTGGATGGTGTCTGTGCTTTCTGCAAACAGTGCTCACTGTCAGTGGTATTGTTTGTCTTAAAGGCAGGTGTTTTAGGACATTTCTAGGACAAACATGCTGGATATGAAATATGGATGGATAGAAGTTTCTACAGATAGAAATACAGATGTGAGTGTGATATGCCTATGAACTGGGAAGATGTGCAAGTAACAGAATTCTTGTAAGTCCTAAGAGCTTTCTTTATTTCATGAAATTTAAGAGCATTGTTTCTTGAGTGTTAGGGAAAGAGTTAATAAAAGTAAAGTCTGAATTTGCCAAGTTATTAATTTTCCATTCAGGAATGGGTTGCTCTGAATTCAATTACCCAGCTGCAGAAAAGCTTCCCAGCATTTGATGACATCTTCTTGAAAGTGTAAACGATGGTGTGTGTATGGTGAAACCCAGCAATGAAAGGCTCTGCCTGTCACACCAAGCTGGCCCTGGCAGAACGTGCCAAGGTGAGACTCCTGTCCCCTGCAGGGCCCCACATCCCTGCCTGGCCAGGAGCAGAGCCCAGTGCAGGAGCCTGGTGTGAACCTCCTTGAAATGCAAGAGTCAGGCTCTCCATATGCTGCCTTTACTTTGGGAATCTCTAGACCTTGAACAAGTTCATCATTATTACTGAGTTACTAGGAAAAATGTACTGCATGCTCTATTTCATCCTGCTTTCTAGTAGCCCCAAATATTGCACTGGAATTTAATAAAACCCTTCAATCTCAGAAGTGTCCTGTGACTGCTGGGGGTCCTATGGGAAATACAATTTTCTTAGGAAGTAACTAACGGGCAGTTTTCAGTCTGATTTTTCAGGATTTCTCACCATCTGGCTTAGTTTTCATTGTCTTGAGGGATAAAATTGTCAGTGCACACATTGAGAGAGTCACTCTGGAAGAAGAACAATTAAATCAAGTCCCCATGGCAGGAAGGACTTCTTCAGTCTCATCTTTCCTACCCATAGTGTTGTTCTCACTAATTTTGGTCCTAATAATATCTCTGTGTATAAATAATTCTAGCCTCTCCTCTGTTTTCACAACCATCAGGGATTTACAGAGCTTGAAAGAAGTAAGCTATGCACTGAGACTGTTGTAAAACAGACAAATGTGCTCTACCAGAAATACCACATTATAGTGCCATAACCCAGGGCCCCCTGCTCACTCAGGCGGGCCACATCATGGTGCTCTCACAGACCAAAGCTGCGTGAAAATGAATACAATTATTTTTGTATACTATTCTGTAGCCTTTTTTTTTAGTGGTGGATGGCAAGGGATGTTTTACTCTTCTGTTAAGTTGCATGTTGTTACTTAAGCACTACAGAGCAACCTAAGGTGGTGCTACACCCCCTTTTGTGTGTGTGTGTGTAGCTCTGAAATTTTACTAGCAAACAATAATAGCTAAATAATTTGCACATGATTTACAAATTCTATCATGTCCCAATAAAAATACAGGGCTGCATATGCCTTCAGATGCTCAAGTGAACAAGCAGGAGCAATCCAAATTTCCTGACCAGATTAGGGCATTCCCAGTTGGTCATCCTTGGCTAGTGCACATTCACAGGTGTCAGCACTGGTAGGAAGCAGAATTGCTCGGCCAGGTGAGACCTAGAAAGCAAATATTCCTGGTTTTACTTTCCTGGCGCCTGTTTTTAAAGGCTTTAAAACAGAATTGAAGTCTAGTAAAAACAACACATTTCTTTCCCCTCCCATGTGAATATCTCCAAGCTGTTACACTCACATAGAAGTTTAGCATGGTATGTCAAAAATACTGTCACTTCTGCTTCAGAAACAGAGCAACCAGGGCCCAGAGGAACCTCTGACAGCCTGCCCTGGCCACAAGGATATGAGATGGGCACCTGGAAAACCCAGTCTTTTTCCATGATGTGACAGAGTGTTTCCTAGGGACTTGTCCCTTCTGTACCCAGGGTCTGGGAGCTGGGGGTTCCAGCTGTCAGCAGCTCCTGCCAACCTCTACCTCCCACAGCCCTGCAGTCCCAACAGCACAGTGGAGGGTGAAGGTGGCCGGTCACCACACCAGTGGTGGCACCTAGGTCATATTTGTCCTGCAGAAACATGCTCCTGGCAGCTGTGCTTATTTCAGGGTGTTTTTTCCTGGTTTTTCACCTGGTATAAGAGGAGAAGGTTGACAGACATGACACACAGTCTCTTCCTCAGGCTACTCCACTAGAGCTGCTTTTCTCATCTGCAATCTCAAGTCATTTTAAATAACTCCCCAGCAGCTCTAGCACACACTGATGTGATTAGACCACTAGCTTCTTGACCATATTGCTTCATACTGCCTTTCAGACAGTAAATGCATTCCTCCCCTTGGAGCCACCTCTCCCAGTTGCCCCTGGTGCCTGAGATGTTTCTAGCAGTACAGGAATTCATCACTGTGCCCCTGTGGCAACAACTGCACTTGTGTTCACCCTCTCTCCTACCTCACACAACAGGCGTCCTGGAAGATTTAACAA
Source organism: Prinia subflava (assembly GCF_021018805.1). Taxonomy (NCBI): domain Eukaryota; kingdom Metazoa; phylum Chordata; class Aves; order Passeriformes; family Cisticolidae; genus Prinia; species Prinia subflava. The sequence continues at coordinate 58,561,198 of NC_086250.1, read as the reverse complement.
GACCAGCTACACTTCATCCTGCATGCTATTTTCAAAGTGTGGTGGAAGAGCACCATGGCCATGGCAGGGACAGGGCTCTGTGCTGTGTGCAGCAGGCAGCTGGCAGCTGGCAGTGGGATGAGCAGGGAGCCCAGAGCACGGCAATTAACCAACACATTCTGTTTCCTGCTACAGGCAGTATTTTCATAGACTGTAAAATCTCTTTTCCTAGCAACGGCTGTCCTCTTTCTTGATTTAGTACCTATGGTGCTGACAGTTTAAAGTCATGTTTACTTTACAGGTAGCTTAAACAAATCTCTGGGAGAGTGGCTCTTCCCCTTTGAGGAAGATAGACTGGGTCTCTTCCTGCAGAGCAACACCCTTAAATGGGTGTCTCTGGAGCTGTGGAGAATTTGTTCTCTACCAGGATTTGAGGGGAGAAAACCCACTCCCCCTAGAGAATCTACATTTCTCTGGAGAGATCTCTTCTTTTACTACAGATGAATGAGTAATCAAGGGAAACCCTTTTAAGAAAATGTCAGCAAAATGGGATTCCTGCAGACAGTTGTAGTTCAACCACGTCTTCACTTGAAGGAATTTGACTTAATTTTCCTTAAGGAAAACCAATGGGCATGGCTGTGTCACTGACCACTGTCACTAGTGCAGACCTGGGCAGCCACGCTGCTTGTGGAAGCCTGGGCTCCTGAGACCAGAAAAGCCTTTTCTCTGAGTAATTCTCTGTTAGTGAGAGTGTGGTCTAAAATATGGAGCTCTCTTAAAATAGTGGGTCTCATCTTGATACAGTTAATTTTTCCAGTGGTATTCTCCTTCACTGACAATTATGAGCACTATAATGTAAAGACAAGATAGAGAGCTGGGCTTTATATGTTGCAGTATGATATATTTACTATTAGCTGAGTTTTCCCAAGATAGTAGGATGCTGATAAGCAGCTGAAGAATTCTTCAGCTCTTCAGGCCTACCTACGTAGTATATCAGTCTGAAAAAAGGTTTACTATCATCTTCATATATAACCCTAGTGACAATGTGTCGTGCAGATTTTACAGGGAGAAGCTGTCTTCTGAGGTTCACTACCATATATTATTTTTATGCAGGTTTATGTTTAGAGGCACTTACAGGTGACTAAGATAGAGTGGTTCTCTTTACCATGAGATGAAGTTGTGTGAAAGTTTGGCAGCACAATCATTGCACTCCTTCAGTCTGCTTTAGTCTGCTTTTGCCCACTGGAGGTACATCCTATATTGAGATGCAACAGGCTGGTCCTATCATGTGATTAAATACTTATTTCTAATGGGAAGGGAAAATCAGTTCATAAAAAACACAAAATCACATAATGATTTAGGTTGGGGACCTCTGGATGTCATCAAGTGGGGCAAGAGTCAAAGGAGATCAGGTTGCTCAGAGCCTTGCCCAGCTGAGCTTTGAATATCTCCACAAATGGAGACTCCAGACCAGTTTGAACATCCTTTTCTTGTGTGTCACCATTCTCAGGGTAAATATTTCTTTCCTTGTAACAAGCTGTCATTCCCCATGCTGCAACGTTTCTTAGTTGACTATGTATCACTGTAAAGAGCCTGGATTTGTCCTCTCTGTGGTACTGGAAGTTAGAACTTGAAACAGGGTAGAGCAGCAGTGCAGTCTCTCTTAGTCCACTTTTCTCAAGGCTAAGCAAAGCCTGTTTCTTCAGACTCCTCTCACACATCGTGTACTCCTGATCCTTAACCCCCTCTGTGGCTTTGAGCTGCACCTCTCCCAGTTAGCCCACACCTACACTCTTCCAGCTAGCTGGGGCTGCTCTGAATGTCCTCCCTGCCCTGCACACCCACCTGTCCCCTAATTCAGTGTTATCTGGCTGAGAGCACACCCTCTCCCAGCAGTCAGGTCACTGATGAAGGCACCCTGAAATACCAGCCCCAGTATCCATCCCCAAGGAGCACCAGCTGTCACTGGTGCCTGGGCACACAGTGAAACAAAAGTCACTGTCCTTCAAGTTCAGTCCTCCGGCCAATTTTTATGTCTCTTCTTGTCCATCTGTCTAGTCCATATCCTTCTTACCTGGCCAGGAAGTTACCATCTATGGCACAGAGTGTTGAAAGCTCTGCTAAAATCAGCACTGGCTGTCCTCCCACACTGCAGAGCTACACACCTCAGCACAGGGGCAATCAGGTCAGTCATCAGTGACCTGCCCTTCCTCCTCCCCTGCCTGTACTGAGCAGATGAAATCTCTCACAGGACATCATGTGTACCTCCAGAAGGTACAGAAGATGTGGCACTCCCTTCTCTGTTGGGAGGGATGTGCAGAGGAACAAAATTACACCCTGTTTAACCAAAGGCTTTAAGGATGTGTAAACTTTTCACCTTAGTGAAGAAATTTAAGCCAAGATCAGCACCTACCTCTTCCTAGAGACAGACGATTGCCAAGCACAAGCACTTGACTGAAACACTCAGTTTTTGTTAGCCCAGATTTTGCAGTTTCTGTGATGTTAGATGATGATCTGATTCAAACAAGACCTGGCTTTGCTTTCACTGTGCCAAACCAAGCTGGAGAAGCATTTTCTACTGCAGGCAGCAGTGTCAGCTGCCAAAAACTCATGTCTCCATGCATCAAAGAAAAGAAATATCCTTATTGTTCCTGTCACCATTATTTACATATTTGTGTTATCATTGCACTCACAGACCAGGCTTCCCAGCACAGGACACTACAGAAAGATGGAGATAATACAATGGCCCCTTCCCTACAGCTTTCATTTACTAAGCCACTGTTTTCTTCTCTGCCAAGCAACTGCCAGGTGCAGCTCTGTGTATATGTGAGAAGACTGAGCTTATTATTTTTTTTTTACACAACGTAAAAGATTTGCTGCAGTAAAGAGCTGTACTTCGTGGCTAACAAGCCAGAGGGAGAACAGCCTCAGCACAATTCATTGTGGAGTACTGCAGCCCCCATGGTGCTGACTGATCCCAGTAACCTGAGGGGGGGTGTCACACTCTCTCTTAGCTCCCTGTGCTAACCAGGACCTCGTTTCTTTCAGCAGTGAGGGGATCACCAAATCCAGACCCTGCAGCTCAGTTCTGCAGGAATGTCTGGGCAGGATTTATCAGTTGCACACATTCTCTTTCCTTATACTTGTTCTGAGGATAAGAGGAAGTGCTTTTGCTGGGGCTATTCATCAGGCTTTATAATGCACTCATGAACTGGGGTGGTGTAAGCTGTGGAGATGGCACAGAAACATGCACCCATTTTATGTTCATCTGTTAGTGCAAGAGCAGTAACCAGCCACTTTAGGGGGTAAGCTCAAGCCTTGTCTCGGGGGAGGTAAACACCTATTAAAGAAGAGGTTAAATCTGTAGAAAGCAGTGGGAGCAAGTATTGAGAAACAGAGAGCACAGACTTTTTAGAAAGATGCTGTGACTATTGCATATTGATCACCATTACCAATAAGTGTAATGACTAGAGCACTATACTGATGGATAACACTGGGGCCAAAAGATCAGAGTAATCTAGCAAGGATAAAACAGAGTTTTGGTAGGATCAGATAAGCTAGTCGGAGAGGAAGCATAATATTCTTGTCATGTCTACAAGTTCTCTGTCCTCTACAGTATTGTCCACTGCAAAATATCCTCTCTGCTGCCCCTAGAAATAGAAATTGAGTAGATGGAAGCTGGATATCAGGGTTGAGGCATTAACAAAATTGCATTTGGCCAAACTGGTGCAAAAGAAGGTCACAGCTTGAAGAAAATGAGATTCTTTCTTTAAATTGCTGCTTAGTCCAATACAGGGGTATGCCAAAGGAGTAGAGAAGCATCCTGCATTTCCTCACATATCACTTTGCTAAAATTTACTGTTGGAAGGCTGTGGCTTATGTCTGATTCATGAATGCCTGCTCTTCTATCTTCTGTCTTCCACTTGCTTTAAGAAGCACCAGGCTTGTCTGAGTCTCCTGAAATCCCAACACGATCTGTGCTGTTCTGCTCTCTCCCACAGACCATCCTGGTGGGATGTGCCTTTGACAGCCTGCTGTCAGAGGATTTCCCTGCAGGCAAATTCTCTTTTTAAAATTCCTGACAGAAATGTCTTTTGAACGGTTTCATTGTGTAAGTACCTTTCATTTCCTCCCATGCTGAAACCTGGAAACTGGATTACCTTCCCCTGGATGTCTCTGGTGGGTGTTCTTGTACATGAATAAAAGGATGCAGGATGCAGGTTTTCTGGTCTGATTAGAGGAGTAATTTATATTCAGCAGATATCCAGAAAGCATGTCTGAAGATCTACAGTATGTGACATCTTGAAATAACTGGAGTAAGGTCTACAGTGTTAATTAGGAATTACGTACGTGTCCAAAAAACATGTAAATAAAGTATAACAAGCTAAGAATGCTAAAGATCACAAAGACTGAAGGCACTCAGCAACGCCTAATTAAAGAGACTGCCAGTGTAACTAATTAAAGAATCTTCTTTTTCAAGATGATCCTTCTAAATGACAATGTTCTAAAATGTGATTTTTTCATATTCATTTGAGATCAGGCACCAAAAAGCACATTCCAGTTTGAGAACAAAAATAATGTCACTGCACCATGACTAATGCCCTGGGGGGTGGCCACAATCAGGGTGAAGGGGGCCAGGCAGGATGCAGAGCAGGTGGCTGTGGACCATTTTTATGGGTGTTGGTCTAAAACAAAATGTACAGCTGCTTCCTAAAAGATTACAAAATGCAGGTATGATGTTTTTCAGACAGCATGGGGTGGAGGAAAAGGGCTTTGTAAAACAAAGCCAGACATGCAGCAAAGTGCTGTAAAGGGACCTTTGTGTGGAAGTCACTGCAGTGCCTCTGAACTGATGCTTTGTTTCCCAAATAAATCACAGGTACTGGAGGAGACAGCTTGGAGCATGGCTTTAAGGGTCCTCTGTTAAGAAGGAGAAACTGCTGGCCACAATAAAAGGAACACGAATAGTTTTGAAGGCAGCTGCCCCACAAGCAGGATGGTGAAGCCACTCAACAGCTTATCAATCATGAAGAAGAGCTCAGGGGAGAAGAATGCCACAGAATGGGGTTGATTTCCTTGGAGTTTTAAAAATAGGATACTTTGTTCTTGAGGTTTTAAAAATGATGGACACAGTTGTCCATCCGTGTCTCTGGCAAATAAACACAAACACAGACACAAATATATAAAATACATATATGCATCTGTGTGACACACCCCACTCCTTTGAAGTATCGAAAGAAAAGGTGCTGGCCCATCTCCCGTGCTCCCAAACTGGCCATCAATTTTTGTCCATTGCTGTAGGACTGGAAGTAGATGTGCCATCAACATTCACAGATATAAGGGACTGAGTCAGAGTTTATAACTCTGTAGTGCAAGGACTGTAGCTACTCAAAGCTATTTAGTAGTTTTTTAACGAGGAATTTCAGTTTCCTTTTGTTTTTTTTTTTATTTTTTTAAACTTGGAAAAGGAGAAATTATGTTCTGCATTTGTTTGTTTTATTCAAACACTATCGCCAGGATTTGTGTTCAGCATTTCTGTGCAAGAAGCTTGCCAAAGGAAATTGTTCGATGCCTGTGTCTGTGGCTTTGCCAGTAGGTGGTGCTGACCGCACACTTTTGTGGCCCTTCCAGGGAAATTAATGCTAAGGCTACAGCAGATCCCATTTTAAAGGAGTATGTTTTTGAGGAAAATATGCAAAAATAAACTGTTTGAACAACACAGCTTGGGAAATCATCCTCTGATCATTTTAAGGCTGTTTTAGGCACTTTTGATGGAGCAGTGTCCAATTCTTTAGCTATTTTTACAGTTTCTGGATACATCACGTGCACAAGCTCTGCACATCAAGGAGGTCACATTCTTACCAGCACTTACCTGTCTTGTGCACATCCTGTATTGGCTGAGAAAGCACAGGTTAGTTTGATATAGACTGATGCACATGTGTACCCTGATGCTGAATTTGTGCCTGGACTGCCCTCTGCAGCACCCAGACCTGCTGCAGCTCTGGATTCATGCGTGGCTGCCCTGTTACTATGGGGATTGGCTCTGCTGAGCTCTGTGCAGTAAAACCCCAGGCTTGCATCTTGGCATCCAGGGAGGGTTAAAAGGCAGAGAGCCCTTTGGAGGGGAAAGCGTATTTACGGCTCAAAAACATGCTAAATGGGCATATATTCACCTGCACGCTTGAGTGCCTCCAAAATAGGGAAAATATTAATCCCATCATCTGAATAGCACTTATCAGCAGAGGATTTGCTTAAGAAGATTTTCTATCTTGGCCTTTTCAAGGAGGGGTGAAGCTGTTCCAGCAGCTGGTGGGCAGCTCAGAGAAGTCAAGAGAAATAAGAATGGAGGCTCAGGCAGGGCACAGGCGTGGAGGTGAGGGGCTGCCTGGCTGTGGCTTGGGGCAGTGGCAGGGCTCAAGGCCAGGGATGGCATTTTATTGATCCTGCCAGACACCCCTCTGTGCTAAGGGGGCCCCCAAAGACCCAGAATCTCTAGGGCACACTAAAGCAAACCCATGGCTGATTTCTGTTGCAATATGAGAGAAAAGGCAGTGATGGGCATGGAGGCCTTTATGGGGTGCTTTTCCTGCATTCTCTGACTCAGAGTAAATCCCCATTTGTTTCAGCAAGAGAGGTAGGACTTTCTCTGTCTGATTATCTGTTAATCAGAGCTGTGGGGCTCTCCAGAAGGGAACTGCTAGAGCTTTTCCTCTTGACAGTGCCAGAGCCAGGAAGTTCCTACAAGTGCCAGATTAGTCCAAGTTTTGTACCAGCATATTTTCTGTCTGGGTTGCCTGCCTCCCTTGCTCTGATTTTGGTGCCTTCACACAGCCCAGTCCATCCCCTCAGAATCAGCCCCTAAGGAGAGAGCTGGAGTGAGACCCTGGTCTCTGCAGACCCTTCTGGCCCGAGTGTGGGGCTTTGCTGTGAGCTGGGGACTGCCTTGTCTCCACTCTGGCCAGTCAGACTGAACTCTGGGTGGGAAAGGGCTGTGGGGCTCCAGGCTTCTCCCTACACTGAGGGCATTTCTGGGGTGTGGTGACTGCTGAAACTACCTAGAACAAAAGCTGCCCAAGGCCAGGCAGGGGGTTCTGAATGGTGGCCAGAGCTGGAGGGAGGACTTTGGGAAGGAGCTCTCCTGTCTGCACCGCCCAGGATTCAAGTCCCTTAAATTTTGATTTCCAATGCAGGGGACAAAAAAAAACAAAAGGGAGAGGAGGTAGCCTCTGCAGAGCAGTCCCAGGGGGTGTCTGTACAATGCTGGTTTATGGAAAAGTGAGGAAGGAGCCCTTGCAGCAGGAGGGAATATTTAATTAGAGCTACTCTTGCCCACAGAGAGGAGCTTGCAGGGAGCAGGTGGAAAAGGCTTTTAAACACTGCAATTGAGCTGCCTTAATCAGAACACCTGGTAAATCTCTTGAGGAGGGTATGGCACTTTTCAAGGTGATGGAAAGAATTCTCTTCTCTTGACTGCCTCAGGCAGCTCCTGCTTTTCCAAGCCCCTAATGCTGAAAGGTAGCCAGCATCCTCACAGCCTGATGGGCAGGCCCCATGTCTGCTCACCCACCAGGGAAAAGGGAAAGATTTAACTTGCAGATTGGAGTGAGACAAAGAGGCAGCCACTCATCAAGAGAGAAAATTTGAAATCTTGCCCAAGGAAAAGAAAAACTGACTGAAAATTCAGTGAAACATGTTTGAGGGCTCTAACCTCAGAAATCTCATCTGTTCTAGTGCCTGCAATAGGAATTGCTTTCTCAGAATTTCATGACTGCCTTGGTGGGAGAAACTCCTCTGCCACAGTGCTCTGGCCATGCCAAGGCAACAGAGGTCTGGGGTTTGTCCTGCAGAATCTTTTGTATTTTAGGGACAGTGTTTTCTCCTCTGTGCAATCCCAGCATAATGTGGATTTGCAAAGGTGACTGAAAAATGGGCTGTGCAAAGTCATTAGCAACATTGATTCTCATTATTGTAGCATATGCCGGTGCAAAAACATCCAGCATTTGCAAGATGGATGAGTTGCACCGGCTGGGCTGTGAGTGCCTAATTAGTTAAAATACACAGCATCATAAATGCCAGCACTGACAGCTGAGGCCTTGCAATGTCAGTCTGGTGAGCAGCATTAATTTGTTCTGACATCAGACTGCTCCCTCTGAATGGATGCCAAATCCTTGCTCTCTGCTGCAGCCAGAGTCCTGCACCCAAATGCAGGACAGTGTGTGTGTGTCATGAAACTGGCCCAAGGTACAGCAGCAGTCACTGTGAGAGGCAACAGCAGAAGTAGCAGCAACAGCAGGTTCAACACAAGGCAAAATAGGCTCTGCAGGAGGCTGGCTAAGTGCTGTGATGTCCTTTCACTCAGCCTCCATAACCCAAAGAGCTGCAGGAATGTGCAGGCAGGGACTCCCCATTGCTCAGTGTGTAGCTGTCCCAGAAAGGGGAAAGGCAGCTTTGTGATTTCAGTTCAGAACCAGAACAGGGACTCCCTGAATGTGCATCTGTCACTACAAAACTGCCTCTCTGAACAGAACTCCTCTCCTCTCACAGAGCCTGGCTTTAACCTGACAGCAGCAGCGTGGGCACCCATACTGGGACAGTGCCTGAGAGTGCTCTCACCACATCTGAGAGGATCCTACCCTGCATGGCTGTGTGGGGATTCCTTGCCCTTATCCCACCAAGGAAAAGTCACAGCCTCTAGCAAAATGCTCCAACTTCTTTCCCTGCTTCCGCAGCACAGTTAATGTAACCCTTGCCAGGGAAAGCATTCTGTGAATCAGAGGGCACCGTGCCAGCTGATCTGTGAACAATTTAACCGATTTTTCATTAACCAGCAGCTTATGGAGAAGTTGCTAAATTTTATGGGCCATTAGCAGCTTCTGACGCTGCAAATGACTATGGAATTCAGGGTCTTGAAGTTTTGAATCTTGTAGGCTTGATAAATAGCCCTCGTTGGGAGCATGGATTCGGACAAGCACTCTCAGTGTGGCCCATACAAACAAGCTGCTGACAGCATGGAGAACGGGGGATGTGGGGATGGGAGTGACTGCAGCAACCCACAAGCCTGTCTACACCTCTCCCAAAGCAGGGAGTTCTCCTGAGGAAAGGTGATTTGAGAAATGTTGTCCTGAAGATTGTCCACGAAGGGGCTGGAGGGTGGGAGTGAGGCAGTGAACAAGGGTTAATGCAGACATTAAAATACCTGTTAATTGAGTGTGGGGGAGAGAGTGCTAGCTGCTGTTCATGCCTGTGTAGCTGGACATCTGCAAAAATGTCATTTATCCTCATTCTACAGCTGGGAAACCTCCACCACAAACAGCAAAGCAGAGATCCCCAGGATCACATGCAGGCCACAGGCTGAGCCTGTTTGGTTTGGGTACAGGTTCACCCTGGCCCCAGCCTGTGCTCCTCTTTCCTCACAGATCCTACAGCAACCTGCTGCCTGCCCAGCCAGCCCACGCACAGGGGCAAGCCCTGACTGTCACAACTTCCCCACTCCTGAAAGTGTTCCAGCAGCTTTACAACAGAAATAAAATTACTGCTTCTGCCTGGCTGAAACTACCCTATGTGGGAAGGTTACCACCCATCCCTGAAGGCAAGGGTAGGCCAGGGTCTTGGTAACAGATCCCTTGGGGTGGATTAGAGTGAGAAAACACTGCACAATCAGTGTTTGTAAACATATATATGGAGGTTTATTTGGGAATAATTTGGTTGCAATGGAAAGCAGGTATGTAGCTGTTTTAGTTGTTACTATTATAGAAATATAGCAATATAAATACATTAAAATATCACTCAGAAATTTATGGGGGAAGGAAGGAAGGAAGGAAGGAAGGAAGGAAGGAAGGAAGGAAGGAAGGAAGGAAGGAAGGAAGGAAGGAAGGAAGGAAGGAAGGAAGGAAGGAAGGAAGGAAGGAAGGAAGGCAGGAAGGAAGGAAGGCAGGAAGGCAGGAAGGCAGGAAGGCAGGAAGGCAGGAAGGCAGGAAGGAAGGAAGGAAGGAAGGAAGGAAGGAAGGAAGGAAGGAAGGAAGGAAGGCAGGAAGGCAGGAAGGCAGGAAGGCAGGAAGGCAGGAAGGCAGGAAGGCAGGAAGGCAGGAAGGCAGGAAGGAAGGAAGGAAGGAAGGAAGGAAGGAAGGAAGGAAGGAAGGAAGGAAGGAAGGAAGGAAGGAAGGAAGGAAGGAAGGAAGGAAGGAAGGAAGGAAGGAAGGAAGGAAGGAAGGAAGGAAGGAAGGAAGGAAGGAAGGAAGGAAGGAAGGAAGGAAGGAAGGAAGGAAGGAAGGAAGGAAGGAAGGAAGGAAGGAAGGAAGGAAGGAAGGAAGGAAGGAAGGAAGGAAGGAAGGAGTAGAAAGATATCACCAGCCATAGATCCTTTCAGAAGACTTGATGGTTGCAAAGTGATGTTCACAGTCTTGTTGAAGTGATGGTCACAGTCTTGATCTCTCAGGGGTGGGGAGAGGCTGTGAAACAGAGTTCAATGGGTTAAAATACTTGCAGTCTAGGTGGGAATGCCCAGGTACCTTCCCAGGGTGGGGAGCTTCCAGAACTCTGGTGGAAGGGCTCAGAAATGAGTCTGGGGATACTCCAGGGGTCTTTGATAATTTAGGACACCTTAAAGATGCCTCTCATGTCAGTGTAACCTTATGTGTGAATGTGAATATCCCGTGCCAGTATGACCTTTCATGGGAATGAGAAGACAATTGGTAGATGAAAACCACAATCCCACCTCTCAGGATCTGCCTCTTATCTGGCTCAAAGTACATTTCATACTCTCTGGTGGCCCGTGTTCCCCCCTCTGCCTTGTGTCCTGCCTGACGTGGATCAGAGATTTTGCTACCGCACACCCAAACCTCATCTCCTCCCCTTGGGGGAGTGCAAACTCTGCCACAGCAAAGCACTCTGCCTTTCCACAAATGGGCAATTGTTTTGAGTCATTAACTATTAACATTTCAGTTTCTCACCAGGAGTCAATGAAACCACAAAATTTAAGCCTAAGGTAAATGGTGAGACTTTGAAGATAGGGCGTTGAGGTTTTCTTTTGGTCTAATGCTCAACTTCTAATTAAAACAAGGCTGCTTCTGGCAAGAATAGTCCAGCACACCCCTGGAATTGAGGCCAGCTGAGGACTGCACTTGAAATCTCTGAACTCCCTGACAGGTAGAGCTCCCCTCTGGAGATGGGGATGGCAGGGGGCAGGGGGCAGAGCCTTCCCTGCCCCTGACCTGGCAGAAATGAGCAGTCCCTGATCTCCCAGACTGAACAGGCAAGGGCAGGACCCAGTGCCATATCAGACTGCACTGCAGCCGTGCAACAGGAAATTTAGCCCAGACGTTTTCACCAACAAGCCTCATTAGCCTTTGACAATCCATGCATCCCAGAACCAACTAGAATGACCACGTGAACACAAGGGCAATTTCTGTGATGCTCATTTTGCTTTTTGATGAAGAGGTATGGGTATGGGAAGAAATGTGGAGGATGAAGCTTGGGTCTCATGCAGAACAAGGGTTCAAATGAAATTTCTGACCCTTTGCAAAGGAACCTGCAATTCAAGGGGCACACCAAAGCCCCAGGCATGCTGGGGGAGCCCTGCCAGGGAGGCTGCCCAGGCACAAAGAAGCCCTGAGAGCAACATTTGCTCACACAGCTTGATTGGTGATGGGGTACCAGTATTCAGAGAGACAGATTTTGGCACCTTGCTGTGGGGAGGAGGGGTAATAGATGCCAGTCTCATTCACGCTGAAGAAGGGTATGCAAAGCCAAGACTGATGCTGTTGATGAAAAAGAAACCTGAGCTTCTCCCTGTGTGCTAGATCTGCAGAGTGCATCCTGGCAGTCTGCAGCCTACTGCCCATCAGTGGGATGAAAGCAGATGTGATTCATGCTTATACCCAGGCTTGGTTTTCTTCTGCCCCTCAATATCACACAGACGTTCCCATCTGGAAGCCCAAGTTTATCTATCAGAGCATTGCAGAGGGATGAAAAAATGAAGCAGCTCGTGCTCCCCCCTGAGCTGTGGGTCACTCCAGCACCTGCTCATGCTGGATGGCCATCACAGCTTTAAACCATGGCTGCTACCAGAGATAATATGAAATGAAAAAAGGAAGAACTCTAAAATACAGAATTGGCTTCTCGGACTGAATTATGGTCAGCTGCTTATAGGCAAGTCAGATGTACAGAACTAGTACTGAGAATTGAGCTGGACTGCCATTTAAAAATTAATGGAAGATTTGAAAATAGGGAGAACATGACTCAGCAGTATGAAATTACTGGCAGTAAATGTCAGAGACTTCATTTGCAAGTGAAAATTCGTATCCACCTCACGTCAGTGTAGCTATCTGATGCCCCATATCCAAAAAAAGATGTGTGTTATTGCATGTGTCATCCACAACCCCCTAAAAATACAAAGACCTGAATATCAAGTCAAAATAGGAGGTTATTAAGTGGTTGAATGGCGAACCCATTCTTGTAGGGTGTGCAGTTTGGCATCAGGGCAAATGTAGTCTGCTGTGAGCAATGCAGTCAACACTCCTTTCAGTCACCAGCCCTGATGATCTGGGGGTCTTCCAGGACAGTGAATGCAACTCAATAACATTTGGGAGAAAGTATGCATTTAATGAAAAAAGACTAGGGAAAAATCAGCTTTGACAATCTGAAAGTGTGTACGAATATATATTAGATCTCCTCAAGGTAGAAGGGTGCGCTCAGCACGAAATGTGTATGTTAGCAATTCAGAAGGAGATCAGTCAGGGTAATATTACAGACATTTATCTGTGCTGCTTTGATCAGGTTTTCTTTTGAAGTTTCTTGAGTCAAAAATATTGAAGCAAATGATTTCTCTCTGCTTTTTGATACTTGTGCTTCTAAATAGTCATTAAATGAGTAGGCCCAAGAAATGTGAGGAACAAACCTCAGCATCTGTGCATATTGTGTATGAGCCATCCAGTGTTTGCTATGCCCATCTTTTCCTGCTTCTTCCCATGTGTGGATTTAAGGCATGAAGAAATTTGTTCATCGTCTCCTCAGAATTTAAAACACTTCATTATTCATTGCGTGGGCCAACCAATAACCATCTCTCTGGGTGCAAATGTGTTTCAGTGGCCTGCCATCTAGCACAATTATAGCAGTTTGGAATCATGCATCAGCATAGACAACAACACCATCAGTTAAAAAAAAAATCTTTTTTAGATGGCAATAGAGAACCATCTGAGAGAAGTACATGCCTGGATAGTCCACAGCACCCAGCGTAAGTGTATACACAGCTCTGTATTCCTGGCAGGGTCATGTGTCTCTCCTCAGAGTTACTGGTGGAGCTGCAGAATTAAGAAGAAGCCCAGTGCTGGCACCAGCACAGCATTTGGCTGACACATGGGTTGGGACAGGGGCTGTCCCCACTTTGCCCCAAACCTGTTCCTTATCTACCTGGACTTGCTGGATGCCCATCATTTGGCTGGCTAGCGATGCAGTGTTGGTGCATAGTCAGTTCTGTCTCACAGACACTGTAGGTGCTGATAAATTGCACAGACTTTCACCTACGCAGTGGTGTGCTTATTTTAGAACATACCTATTATCATGTCATATTAATAAGCCAGATCCAGCCTAGCTGCTGGCAATGTGAAATGCTCCTGTATCGTCAGGGGAATGTGATTTGCAAAGCGTTCGGCTCCTGAGGAGAGCCTCAGAAGAAAATGTGCTGTATTTCTTTCATATTCTTAAAAAAAATCATGGCATGGAATTTTTATTAATTTGATATCCAATACTCAACCCTGTTTGAACTCTACTATATTTTCTTTCATTTTGAGTTTCTCCCTATTTGTATTTTTCATAAAAGAAGGTTAGGAAAGTTCAATTCTTCACAAGGAGATGGTAGTTTTGAGTTCTAAGAGCTTTTTATAGGTTGAAAATACACTGAAATTATGTGAGAAAAGTCCCACAGAAACACATTACTTCATAAAGCTGGAAAGCAAAAAATTGGAGAAACACTTCTTACACATTTTTGGACTGTGTGTGCTAACTTGCTTTGACCCTTTTTTACCTTTGAACAACCAAAGAATTAGAGGGTCTGATGGATAATCGAAGTGTAAAAGAACATTCATTGAGGGTAAGTGATGACACAGCAGAAGAGCAAAATGGGTATTTGCATCAGATTTTTACCACGAATCATCCTACATTGAAATGCTAATTGAAGTGATTTTAAACTAAATTGACAGAGTTAGTAGTAGTGAATCACCAGGGTCACAGAGTGCTTGTCTGAGAGTTGTGTGGTACCTGTCACAAATTTGCCATTGTATCAGAGAAAGAAAAGGTGGGAAATATTTTCAGGGCTCTAGGTCTCAGAAACAGTCAAATCTTATTTCTTTACCAGAAAATGATTCTGTGAAAAAGACCAAATGAGGCATGGTAAGATCTGAGCTTCTCGAATTCATTCCAATAAGCACTGACAGAGGACACTTTTTTTTTTTTTCTTTCACATTCATTTTACACATTATATAAAATACCAAATACCAGTATGAATCCAGTGAATTTGCTATTTATTAAAACACTGCAAAAATTCCATGACTAGGAACGTCTATCTAATTTTCAGATTTCTTTAAGTATTTAGTGTTGCTTTGAAAGAAAACAAGAGAAAACAAAACCCCCGAACAACTGACACTAACAGAGCAGGAGGAGATCCATAATTCCTACTGGCATCCTGAATGCAGGTACAGAACTTAGAGATCCAGCTGTTCAACAGAGCTGGGACTCAAGACAAGTCTCGTTATTTTTGCAGACTGCAATAACTTAAGTTTTATTAGGAAATGTTAGATTTGGCCTCTTCTTCCTTCTCCCAAACTCTGTATTTTCCTAGCTCTTTATAGTTCTCTGTACTTTAGATGCCCTTTCCAGACACTGAGCTCCTCACTCCACCCCTCGGTGGAGCCTCTCTTTTTGGCTCAGTCTTCTTGGCCTTGGCCAATGCTCTCATCTGCACAAGTGCCATCAAGCTACAATAAATTAGAGTCATGCATTCACCTGAATAGTCTTGTGGCTGCCATGGACAAGCTAAAGCACTTTGGGGATAAAGTTAAAGCAAAAGAGCTGCAATAGTGCCAGAAATGCGAGTGATTGATAAGATTAACAGCACTTAGGTTTTGTTTATTTTTATCTTTAGCATCTTTTTTTTTCAAATTAAGTATTTTCTACAAAGTCTTAGAAGTATTTAAGCCCTAGTAGAATAGAACCCCTATGGAGTAATTATTATAATTTCTCAGGATATCCTATAATTCACAGTTATCTTTTCCCTGGAGCATGATTTAATTACTGCCATATCAGATGAATTGTATTTTGTCTAATGTGACTGCAACTGATTAGCAGGCATTGCCACAAGCTGATAATGAGTTAGGCAGCTGAAATTTCACGTAAACGGAGGATAGAAATTGGTGCTCCTGGTGTTGATTAACTGATATTTCCTTCATAATTATAAATAAAGCTCTACTAACTAGTTGTCATTTTGCAGAATGTGTTTTCACTATGTCTTTTGGATTTGGAATAATTGGCATTTCTGTGGGTTTGGTTTCTTAGTGCAAGAAAGCAATTTGCAGGAGTTGTTGATAGGAAGCAGTGTGTGTTACCTTAGCAGTGAATTTAAGCACAGATGTTTTTGGAAGATAATTCGTCAAATGACTCCAAGTCACTTCAAATATTTGCAGACTTTCAGAACTGTGGTTTGAATATTTTTTGTTGGATGAATAATTTGAACTGCATTTTCAAAAGGAATATTTACTGCGTGCCACAAGGATTAATACCAAAGACATCAAAATAATTCAAACAGAGGACCTTGCTGCCAACTGAACTTTAGAAAAATAAAGACTTGAGTAAGGGCATGGGTGACCTGATGTCTTAATCTAGCAGCCATTTGTTGTTAGAAAACAAAAATCTTTGGTTGTCATGATTATCCATCTCTAGTTCTGAAAGGATTATATTTAGAACCCATCTTTCACCAGTGTCACAGATACCTGCATTCCTGGATCTTGCAAAGTCCAAACATTCTCACTTTTCCTTATTCTGAAGGAATTAAACCATACAGAAATTCAAGTACAGAAGTCATTGCTTCTGATGACTACAGACAAGTGCTGTGTGTATATATGTATGAATGAGACCCACTACTTGGGAAAAGCTTCTGTCTCTATTAAATCTGAAGTGTTTAGCTCATCTCCTCCATAATCCCAAAAGAGATGATACTTCTGCTAGAGGATGCATTCCAACATGCTTTGCAAAGGCAGGTAAACAGAAAGTCATCATTCATCACAGTTTTGCTTTTGACGTTGCCAGCAACATCTCCTGCTGTATTTTTAAACTCATCAGTCATAAAATGATAATTCTGTTGGGTTTTATTCCTGAGAGGTTCTGTTAGAATGGGTAGATTTTGCTTAGTGCTTACTGCAAGCACACAAACTAAATGAACACTTGCTCAGGAAATGAGCAGGCTATGATGAGAAGGGAAATGGTGAAGGAGCATAAGCAGTAGCCAAGCTGTGCTTCTGCCTGACATTAAACAACACATGCTCAACATTTCACGACAAACTGATACACAGCAGAGAGATATTGAACAAAATCCTCCTGTCTGAGAAACTTGCCAGGGTCACCATTGTGCCAGAAATTGCATGATGGAGATTTTAAGAAGCTGTATCACAGTATCATGTCATTGGAGATATTTCAAGAAGTAATGAAAAGCGATCATTTGAATGAGTTTTGTCATCCTAAAAATTGCATCTTCTGGAGTGTCCCAGCCAATATCCAGTCATCTCAAGCCTCGTTCTTGCTTATGGCACAGAGAAGAGCAGTGATTTCTCCGCGGCTTGTAATAGCTATGCACAGCTACAACGATTCACTCTGGTGTCCTGCTCTTCAGACTAAGAGAAACCTCCTTTCCTGGCATGGGCAGAATTAGTGACTTGCATTGGTTTAGCCAGAAGGTCCCAATGGGAAGTGGCTCCAGCTATTTATAAATGATGGCCATTCACTGTCTCACAGCTCTGTAAACACCTGTGTCCCCAGATGATTAGACTATTTCAGTTTCTCTTCCTATAGTTTGACAGACATTTGAGTGCTTCAGTCAAATATGTTTGGATGCCTATTAACTATCAGGTAATTTTAAGGTCTGTTTTCCATGCACATGATAAAGCACTGCCAGTCTATCCTAACAGCTTTGCTAAAAGCAAAGCAAAGTCCCAGATGCTGATATGACCTGTCATGAAATCTTGACACACCACATTGCTTAAGGAGGGATGCTTTGCACCTCTCCCAAGAGAAAAGTTCACAGCCAGCAACCAGATTTCACATCTAGTGTTATCATCATATCCACATCCTCAGGGCTGACACTTGCAGCTGCAGCTTCTCTGTGCCTGCTGCCATAGGGTTGGGGTTATGTGTAGGGTTAGGGCCAGGCACGCCTCAATGTGAGCAGAAAGGCAAATATGAAAAATGAAGGGCTATGGTGAGCAAAGGAAAACAGGCAAGAAAATTACTTTAAAATGGAAAAAATATTTGGAGGCTGGAGGTTTGGTTCCTTTCTCCAGCAAATTCAAGAGGTGCAACATTCAGCTAGTGAGACATTGGAACCTTCCTCACCCACTTATGTCTGAAGCTGTACAACAAAAAGCCCTTTGGATGTCTTCCCCAGCCCAAGTTTTATACTCAGCTAATGAAATGTGTTCTTATTTTAAATACTATGTAATCAGAGAGCAGGAAAAATCTTTACATATAAACAGTGGAATAAAAGCAATGTGGAAAATAGCATCCTTCACAGCATCTCTACCTGCAACTTCTGCCCCAATAAAACAGTAAACCTTGAGAAGGAGTCTTCCTTTTCAAAACATGTCTCTGAGGTCAGGACAATGTTCAGCTGAGCTGCCAGGCCCACACTGCCAGCAGAGTTTGTCAGGTGTGAGATCCTGGTTTCCACTGAGAAAGGGGATTGGTGGTGGCACAGGAGGGTCTGTTCTGAGCTCAGATCTCCTGGTGCCTAGTGACAGTCAGTCCAAAAATGCTTATAGAGTGAGTCTAAGAAAGGTTGGTCTGCCCATGTGCCTTTATCCTACCTCCTTTGCCACTGATGCAAAATCATTTAGGTCTAAAAATAGTGTGAGGCAGATCATAGAATCATATGGGTTGGGTTGGAAGGGACCTTAAAGATATCTCATTCCAATCTCCCTGGCCATGGGCAGGGACACTGCCACTAGACTAGATTTCTCAGAGCTCTATCCAGCCTTGCCTTGAACACTTCCAGGGATGGGGCAATCACAGTTTTTCAGGCCCACCTGTTCCAGTAACTCATCATTGTCACTATTTTTTTTCCTAATATCTAGTCTAAAACTACCCTTTCAGTTTTAAGCTATTTCCCGTTGTCCTGTCACTACATGCTCTTGTAAAAAGTCACTCTCCATCTTTCTTGTTGGCTCCCTTCAGATACAGGAAGGCAACGATTAGGTCACCCTTTTGCCTCCTCTTTTCTAGGGTGAACAAACCCAGTTCTCTCAGCCTTTCCTCATAGGAGAGGTGTGGGCTTGGGAAGAAGAACCTTTGGGGGAAGGCACCAAGGGCCATTCTTTGTCTTGTTGGCAGTGTGGCAGCGGGTCAGGTCGGGCTCCATGAGCATTTTGCATGTAATCACCCTCTTTTATACGCTGTTTGCTGTTAGTGTTGTTGCTGTTACTGTTAGTTTTCTTATTTTGTTGCTGTTTCCAGTAAATTGTTCTTATCTCAGCTCAGAATCTCTGCCTTTTGTCATGGGAGGCAGTGGGCAGAGGGCTGTGGCTGCATGGGGTGTAATTTCAACCCGGGTTTAAATGATGACACCTCCCCAACAACCCTATTAGCTCTCCAATTGGAGCTCTCCAAATAATGCTTCCAGCCTCAAGTGAATTGGGAGTCTCACATCAGTTACTGTTTTTAACTAAACATTTGTCCTCAATATGTAAAAATATGTAGGTTCTTTTTTATTTCCTTGCAGTACGCATCTTACAACCTGACACAAATCAACACACAATATTTTTTCCTCTTGTTAATAGCCAGGAGAATTGCATCACATTTTATATTGCACTTCAGCAAAACAATAGTCAGGCAAAGCCAATGCAGCAGCAGCTGTCTCCATGGCTTTGTTTGTACAAAACCTGGCATAACAGGGCTCTGCTTTCAGCCAGCCCCTGAGCACTTCTGGAATAAACAGAATAATAGCTGACTGCAACCTTTGCTTAGAAATATTTGTGAATGGCATTGTAAGTGTCAGAAAGCTGTATATAAAGCTTGCTGCTGCTGTGGAGGTGGACCGAGCTCTGAGTAATTTTGACATTCAGATTTACAGCAGACTTTTGGCATCCTCTCTCTTTTAGAAATGAATAAACTGCCTTCACCCATTTGAATAAAGCTGTTATTTCATTATCTGCTGCCTCTGTCTCCTCTTCATGTTATGTTTCCTTTAGGTGTGAAAAGTGACTACACAAAGGAATAAAAAGGTGAGAATTCTTAAGTGCCATCATTGCACTGGCACCCATTTCATTTCTCTAGGAAGTTCTAGAGTTCAGCATTTTCTTCAGAAGTGAGAAACAAAATGGTGGTAATCTTGAAATGCCTGTAAAGAGGTTTATGCAACATATTTGTTAATAATTCCAGTGCAGAACAGCTGGAAATATATAAACAGGTGTTTGTACTCCAACACTGATCTGGTCCAGCTGCCTAGTTACTCCTTTGATTTGGAATAGCTAAAGTAATGTTGTCTATAAAACCAAACAAGTCAGCTCTCTCAATGTGTAAATAATTTTCAGTATGTTTTTTTCTCAGTGGGTGACAGAGAGGGCTGAGGCTTTCAGGGTTTAATCTCAATTCTACAGGTCGAAGACCTGAGCAAGCCACAGAACATTTCTGTGATTCTGCTGATGCTACACCTAGATGCTCACTTCTGAAAACACGCTGAACTCAGTTTATGCTGAGCTTTATCTGTGACCCCCTCAGCCTGGCAGTGGCTCAACACAACCTCTGACCACAGCAAGAAGGTCTCTGAGCAGAGAGGAGACGTTTGAGTGACATCTGCCACACTTTCAACAGACCACTCTGAAACACACCGATGTTTCTATTGTCTCTCTCATGCCTTGTGCCTGTTTATGAGGGATAGAAATAAGTGCCAGGTGTCACCCAGCCTCTGGCCATCACCTGTCCCTGGGTTCCCTTCAAGCCTCTGAATGCACCAGAGCAGATTGCACCAGCACAAAGGCTGTGTTTAGTTTGCAGTTTTCTGTGACCTCCCTTGATCATCATGCCTATTACCATGGCAGTGAGACCGTGTATGATGATGTCAGTGTGTCTTTCATGGGTTTCACTGTCTCCCCCTCTTTTTCATCTCTACCTTTCCACTTTATATTTCCTGTAAAATGTCTCCTTTCCTGAAGTACATTGTGCTGTAGTTTTCTATACTGTTTCCCTCTCACACATCCCAGGTAATCTCTCATTACCCAGTCCTCAGCATCTGCACTGCCTTCCATGAGAAGCTAATAAACACATTCAAGTCCAAGTCCAGAAGAAATCTCTCCAAATAGTTTTACAGGAAGAAGTGTCATTTACACAGTACCTGGTGGGGTACCCTGGTGCAGAGCAGGATTTAGCCATCACTCCATCTGAGAGTTTGAAAGGCAGAGCTTCAAGTGAGAAACTTGAAACTGTGAAATTATAAATATCTCACAAAAGCAATTGTTACTGACGGAGAGGTAAGACTGGGGGAGGGAGGGAGTGTGGGCTGGGAGCTGAGTGGAGCACAGGAGCTTCTGCTGAGGAGCTGCTTGAGTGATGTGTTTGTGGTGTCTCATCATTAACACCTGGTGGTTTTTAAGCTGATAGTAGGCGCTGGTATTGATTAGACAATTTGCTAATTCTATGTCTGTGTCAGCTATGTCTTTCTAAAAAAATGGGATAAAAACATTTACCAAATGTGTAAAATTAATGTGCCTGCCTGCTCTGAGTCTTTGCATTGTGATGTCTGGAGCACTCTGAAAGCTCTACATGCAGCCATCAAACTCCCTTTGTGGTGCCTTTGGGTTCCCTCTTTAGACTGTCTGCCTCCACAGATCAGCACAAATCTGTAAGGGAAAGGGGATCTTGTCATCCCCATGGGCCCTGTATGAATGACCCCCAAACCCTTGGGTTTTTTACATGGCACTGAGTACCACTTGGGAAACAGAAGAAAGGCCTTATATTAAAGCCTTATACCCTAATTGCTAGGTAATATGGGAGCAGTTTTCCTTATATCTTGTCTGGGAGTCCTTGCAGGATGGACAGACATTGCTGTGAGCAAATACAGGAGCTCAGGTTTCCAAGATGTCTGGCCAGTGCCCTGACCCCACTCAGCCCATGACACTTGGCTGGTCTTCTCTTGCATTTGTGACTTTGCATCTTTCTGTCAATAAGACACCGGTAACAGTGTTACAGGCAGAACCAGTTGAGGAAATAAATCCTAATTATAATTAAACCAAGCATATAAAATCAACTTTTCCATGGAGAAATTTGCATGCATCAATTTATGGGCAAGATGTGGATGTTAGTGGAACTCAGGCACATGCATAACTTTATAATTGCTCATCTTAGTTTACTTACTTTCATTAACCAGAGGACTTTCAGCAGACATTCTATTTGAAAGGGAGATTTTCTTTTCTCTGCCAATGGAGAACAGCTCTGCCTGAAAATCAGGTACTCAGGCTGAACATTGAAAACAGGTTTTCAGTCTTGAATTGCTTCATAAAATTAATACCTATTAGTGTATCTAGGTTGTAGTCTTTAAGAACAAGAGGTCTGATTAAAGAGGAGTGAGCGTAAACCAGCAGCAGCTATCATGGTCAGGCCCAATAATCTGGTCTTCTGCATTAAAAATGCAGTTAGAGCTAATGATGAATTTGAAAGATTGTAATCATTATCTAGCTCAATTTATCTATTCTAACCTCAGTCAGAGACCAAATTGTAATTGCTGTTGTTCCTGGTCGAATGATGCTCTAATTCCTACCAGTTTCATAATAGCTCAGAGATAATAATGACTGAGAATTACAGACTTTGCTCAAATGCTGTCAGATTGGACTGAAGCATTATACAATTGTACTATACACCTAACATGTGTTGGAAATGTTAAAAAAGAAAAATAAAAAAGAAAATAGACATTAAATAAAATCAATTATTAATTGGTGTCCTGCCTTTGGCCTTAATGTGTGAACCAATTTGAGGCAATTCTGCTCCAGTAACACTGTGATAGGTTTAATTTATATGTCATAGGAGAGCGTGGAATATGAATGCTTGTCTTACTCTGTCCCGTACCTTTTCTCTTCATAGAAAGGAATTAAGTCCCATTTTTAATCTCTTTAATATTTACTTTTGCTAATAATACATTTTCATTCTTTCAAATGACACAGATGATGTAGGCAAATCATCTAGATCCCTTTGCAATTACATCTATGAAGTCCAAGAAATGTGTAATACTTTTTTTTGAGTGAGATTTTTAGCAGAGCATTTATAGCATAATAAAGGTTCCCTTTTTTTTTTTTTTTGGCCATATAATTGACTTGGTTCTTTATGGTCTTTGGCAAACATGACAATAATTAAATTTACAGATCATACTAAATTGTAAGGTGTTGCAAAACCCAGGATAGATGGCAAAATAATAAAAAGAGACCTGCAGAATTTAGAGGTATAAGTTGGCAATAAAATGAGATTTAGTCTGGAAAAAAGAGCGGGCAGGGAACAATGAAAGCAAAATACAGAAATGCACAATCTACATGGAAAGCAGTAGTGAATTTTAAGGTCCTAAGTGTTGGTTATGGGTTTACAAACTGAAGTTTTCATTGGCTGTAAATGCCAGCCCCATAAGCAGGTAGTTTGAGAGGAGATCTGGTTCCATCCTGTGGTGTACCAGTACAACAAATTCATTAATACTTGGGCAGTTGTAATTCAACCTAAGATCCATTTCATTAATTGGATTAGTCTTTATTGCAGCATACATTGCTGCAGTGGCTTAAATATGCTGAATATAAAGAGTGTTCTTTTTGAAGGACCTGAGTACATAAAACAGATACAAGAAATGATGTTAAGGAACTGCAAAGGACACCACAAATGAGGACCACATTAAAAAAAAAAAAAAAAAAAAAAAAAAAAAAAAAAAAAAAAAAGGAAAGGTGCAATACCATCAGTAGTACAACACTTGTAAAAAATTTCATGTCAGTGCTATGAACTGTTGCAAATGAGAATATACACAAACGTGAAATTGCCAGATTCATAGTCCCACATGAGAAAATGTGAGATAAACATCTCCAATGACAGCAGGAGCAGTCAGATTGGGTACTTCAAGGGGAAATCATGCTTGGCCAATATGATAAACTTCTGTGATGAAATGTTTGTCCTGGGAGATGATGGGATAACAGTGATTTATCTCCTGGACTTCAGTGAGTCACTGAACAGTGCTGCAAGATCGTCCTAAAGAAGGGTACCTGATGAGGTATGGGCTGGATGAGCAGACAGTGAGGTGGCTGAAAACCAGCTGCATGGAAATCCCCAGGGAGCAGGGGTCAGTGGCACGAAGTGAAGCTGGAGGTCAGCCACTTGTGGGTACCCCAGGAGCAGGAGTGCATCAATCAGAAAGTTCACAATTTCATTGATGACTTGGATGACGGGACAAAGTGTACCCTCAACAAGTTTGCTGGTGACACAAAACTGAGAGAGGTGTCTGATATTCCAGAGTGATGTCCTGCCACACAGAGAGGCCTCAGTAGGCTGGAGAAATGGGCTGGTGCAAAGCATATGAAGCTCAGTGAGAAGGTGAAAGGTCCTGGACCTGAGGAGGAACAACTTCAGGCACCAGTACATGCTGGGACCATCCAGCTGGACAGCAGCCTGGCACAAAAGGACCTGTGGGTCTTGGTGAACACCAAGCTCAACATGAATCTGCAATATGCCCTCACTGCAAAGAAGGCTAATGGTATCCTGGGCTGTATTTGACAAAGTACTGCCAACAGACTGAAGGAGAGAATTCTTCTGCTTTATTCAGCACCATTGAGGCCACATTTGGAGTCCTATGTCTAGTTCTGGTCCCCCCAGTGAAAGAGAGCATGAAGATGGTGAAGAGGCTGAAGCATTTCAGCTACGAGGAAAGGATGAGAGTTGTGACTGTTCAGCATGGAGAAAAGAAGGCTCAGGGGGATCTCACCCATGTATATAAACATCTGAAGGTGCAGAGAGGACAGAGCTGGGCTCTTCTCAGTGGTGCCCAGTGACAGGATCAGAGGCAATGAACACAAACTGAAACTCAGGAAGTTCCCTCTGAACATCTGAAAACAGCTTTTCACTGTCCAAATGACAAAGCACTGGCACAGGCTGCCCATTTTCTTTTTATTTTTCTTTTTTTAACATTTCCAACATATGTTAGGTGTATAGTACAATTGTGTAAGACTTCAGTCCAGTCTGACAGCATTTGAGCAAAGTCTGTAATTCTCAGTCATTATTATCTCTGAGCTATTATGAAATTGGTAGGAATTAGAGCAGGGTAACCTTCATCATTTGACCAGGAACAACAGCAATTACAATTTGGAGTTATGAAGTCTCCATTCTTGGACATTTTCAAAAGCCCTCTGGCCCTGTGCCTGGACAACCAGCTCTAGGTGACTCTGATGGAGCTTGATCAGAAGGTTCTTTCCAACCTCAACCACTCTGTGATTCTGTGACAGAAGAATGAGCACAACATAGTATGTAATCTCTGGAAGGGGTGGTCCTACATAGGCTTCTATGGATATAACTTTAATATATTCAGTCCCAGGAGATGATCTCTTTGTTGCCTGATTTTAGTTAAAGCTTCTGTTTAAGAAAATGGATTTGTATGTGTGGTTTGAATTTGAAATTTTGAATTACACAGATCAGCAAAAACAACAATTTCTTTCTTATCCAGGATATGATGAGCACAAATCAATGAAAAAAAATCTGCATTTAATGAAAGCACAACAGCCAAGAAATTTTTTATGGATCTCAGATACATTCTCACTACATACAGGAAAGTGGGATCCATTTGGATTACTGTATTTTGCTACTGTACTATTTTTTCATATACAGATAGCTACCACTCCCATAAAAGTCTCAGTATGCTTTTCTTTAAAACGGTGCATATTCAATTTCAACAAGCAGTTCAACTCTATGATAAATTTTATCCAAGCTGCATTCCATACCTACTAAAGGGAGATTGCAATATATCCATCTTTGGTGGGAAACAGTCTTTTATTTTCTGCACTTCACTATAAAATGTCATCAGTAAATTTCCTCTGCTGATTACATCTGCACTACTGATGAGGTTTTCATTGTGTGTCCAAAGGACCTCATACCTCCAGTCTAGGTTTGCTGTATTTTGTGAGATGATGGGTGGCCAGGCAGACAACCTATTTGCAGGCTTCTCGTGTTCTCAGTCTCAGCCTGCAGTCTGTACTGCAGATCTCCAGCAGCAGGTTTTGCTCCAGAGATCCCTCTTGGCTTTTCTGCTCGTGGTCCAGCTGTGCCTCCTGCCTTGGAGCTCAGGTGGTGCCAGTGAAGGTGTGGAGCACACCCTGCTGCTGGCAGGATGATCCACTGGGTGCCAAGACCATCCTAGAGCCACTGAGTTCAGCTTTACCCATTGATCCCCCAGGGAGAATCACCGCCTCAGCAAAGTCATCACTTGTCAAACAGCAGACATTTATTTCCCACCTTTCTTACTGCCTGATATTTTTAAACGCAGGAATGAGGAGAGGTAAAGACTTTTATAGCATTAGAAAATTGAAAGAGAGATCAATTTACCTTTCCTACAATACAACATCTTTTCAAATCATCATGAATTTCCCTATTAAAAACTGTTTTAAGGTGTCATGCAGGAGTAATGTAGGATAACCTTCTTCAGAAAATGTAGTTGTTGCAATTATCTTCTCTTTTTACAATGTGTCATATATCATTAGTTTATGAATAGTAGAAACATATAAATAGACATAATTCCCAAAACTTTTTGGATTGTCTTGCTAAGTAATTGCAGAATTTAATAGAAACTAAATAAATTTATAACCCAAAATGTGCATACAGCTGGAAAACACTTCAATTCAGAAATCTCGAAAATCACACACCTATATTTATACTTAATCACAAAATCACACCTATATTTATACTTATTCAAGAAAAGGTTGTTCACTGGGTTTTCATTTTGAGTGGAGATGTAGTTTTTATTTATTGGAAAAGAAAACCCCCAAAACTAGAAAGCCAATCTGACCTCTTAAAAAATGAGTTTCTTTGTTCCAGCAGCAGAGCCTGTGCAGGACAAAGCAGCTCAGTCCTGTTTCCAGAAAAGGGTTTTGCCACTCCACCCCCTCAGGAAATGACCGTGGCCTGGTTACAGCAGATGGCGCTGAGTGCTGGCACAGCAGCTCGGGTAGCCAGGAGAGCCAGCACCAGAACATCCCGGGCTGGGAGCTTGCAGGATGCAGCACACCTTCCCACACCTGTGTGCTCATCACCCCTTTTCCTTGTTTAGCAAACACGAGGAGGAATTTTTGTTTCTATTGAGAGGTTTCTAACATAATCTCATGGAAACAGCATGGCGAGTCTCCCTGAGAAGGGAGGGGTGGAGTAGTGCTGAGGGAGTTCAGAGTGGCATCTCCTGCAGCAACCACACAAAGTGACATTTAATTGGGGTGAAATACATTCCAAAGCTGAATGTCTCACTGAAAGATGCTGGCTTGCTTTTGGCTGGGATAGAGTTCATTGTCTTGCTAGCAGCTGGTACAGGGCTGTGTTTTGGTTTTAGCAGGAAATTAATATTGATAACGTACCGATGGTTTGGTTGTTGCTGAGCAGTGTTCATACAAGTCAAGGACTTTTCTCATGCCCTGCCAGTGAGAAGCCTGGAGGGGCAAAGGAGCTGTGAAGTGACACAGCTGGGACAGTTGATGCCAGGTGACCCAAGGGATGTCCCATACCGTGGGGCACCATGCTCAGCATATGAAGCTGGGGAAGCTGGCTGGGGGCCACTGCTGAAGAGCTGGCTGGGCACCAGTCACCAAGTGATGAGCAACTGCCTTAAGCATCACGTGGTTTGTATATTTGAATTCTTTTATATTTTTTAGCTTTTTTCTGTTGCATTAAACCATCTTTATCCTAATCCACAAGTTTTCTCACTTTAACTCTTCCCATTCTCTTCCCTTCCTGCTGAAGAGTCAGTGAGAGGGTGGCTGTGTGAAGCTTAGTTGCTGAACAAAGCTGATGCTTGCTGCAATTTTTATTGTTGTGAACATAAAAACAACTGGACAGTGGACATGACCCAGCAAATAAAGACAGGTTTGAGATATGCAGCACATTATGCAACTAATTTTCACAGAACTATGAAAAAACCCAGGATTTTTTGCTTCACAAGTGAACAGTACCCAGCACAAAACTTTGCTTTTGATGAGTGGTCTGGAGCAAGGTAACTGGGCAAAGTGTGGCTCTGCCCCATGTTTTGGTGTGTTGCTGAGTGGTAATCACTTCACCCAGGCTGTTAGAACCAGACTGCTAGACCTGCAGATTGTCAGATCTCAGAATAGAGATTAGATCACTATTATTAGCAGCTAACTTTATTTTTTAGAATTAGATTCCACATGGATGAACAGAGAATAGAAGGAGGAGAAGGCAGTTGTTTCTACAGATGTAATTTTTGGAGTATACCTGCTGACATGTCAATAAAAGTTTGAGTCACTGCAGGCTTAATTTAAAGAACCAGGCAGTTAAAGTCCCTTTTGAGGTTGGAAGTGAATTTGTCCATTTAATTAAGCAGCAGAGCTTGTTTGAGAAGTAAGTGAAGTCTGTCCACAGTATCAGCTAATCAGGATTATCACATTCCTGGGGAGAGGATCAAGGCTGAGCTGAAAGCTATTTTCCTGGGGTTTCTGTCTGCATGCACTTAAAGACATATGTTAGGTAGTTGGCTGGACCTGTGAGACAATCCCATGGATGTCAGTAATGAGAAGTGCTTTATTGCTTTGTCACATGTCAGACCCAGCACGGGCATCACAGTTTCCTAAATCACAGTAGTTCCCCTGCAGGGCAGAGTACAGCTGCAGTCACTGCACACCGCTGCCAGGCACGTGGGGGCACGTGGCACGTCAGGGTTAAGCAGAGACATCCATCTCCAGGGATTATGAGGCTTTTCTCTACTGCTAAATTTTCTATAGTAAAGATTAAGAAGTAAGCAGTACTGGAAAAAATACAAATTGCATATTAGACAAAATCTTCACAGTAGAGGAGTTTCATCTTAGTTCTTACCTGTAAGTTCACGTTTTTCCCAACTTAAGACAATATTAATGTTGCTTTAATTCCAACCTCGCACAAATTGCAAGCAGTCAAAAATAGAGTTTTCAGAGGAGGACATTTCCTTATATTCCAAGTACTTGAACATTTTCAATGTTCATTTTAGGCAGTTCTGTGTTGTAACTGATGCACTGTCTTGAAGTATTTGTTCACTGATAACCACAACACGCTTACTGATCCATCCAGCACGTAAATCTGTTAATGGAAATGTTGCTGTCGGCTGGCTGGTAATACCTAAGATCCAGTGGAAATGAAGAGTTGAGGTGCTGACAGAAGGTCTCTTCCTCCCAATGGGTGGGGAAGGGACAGCCCTTCCCTGGCCCTGCCCAGCTGGTGTCAGTGCCAGCCACAGCTCACCCCATCAGGGGATGTGCTGTGCTGCACTGCAGGCACCTTTGTCTGGAGAAAGATGGACACAGAGAATGTGACAGACAGATAGTCATCAGATTACTTCATGCACTCTGAGAAAGAAAGCCTTTGAATCTGATACCGTGAAGATACAAAACCTGATATAGAACAAAGCTAGGATTGAAATGTACCCTCAGTGAACACCTGCATCAGACTTAATAACTGGAAAGTTAACAGAAAGCACAAGGAAGAGGGAATTCTGCCAAAATAAATTCACTCTAATATGACATAAAGAAAAAAACACTTCAATATCTTCAATCTGTAGGAATGAATGGTTGAATTTTTATCCCATTCAGATTAGCTAGCCCAAGGATGGAGGAACACCAGACCCTGCCAGAATCCAGCCTTATGCTGCGTCTCTTAAGAAAAATGATGGGAATGCATTGCTGTTGCTGCTAGCACTACATCAGGAGCTGCCTGCAGTTTTCTGTGTATGGTTATTACACATTGAGGATTATTCTCATTAATAAGTTTCTTTTGGCATTCAAAAGTACTCAAACACCCAGAAAAAGGCTTCTAAGTAAACTCCATTCAGAAGAGGCCCATTCAGATGTTTGTCTTATATTCAGGTTCTGGCAGTTTGTAAGCAGGTAGGACTCACATGGGACAGTCCTGCAAAGGGAAGAGTTGTCACTAGGCTTGTTTAGTATCAAATCTTGAAGACATGGCCTCTGTGAATCCCTTCTTCGTCTTATGAATTATGGTCCCATGTCAATATTTTTCCCCTCTCCTTTCAAAAAAATTAAAGTAAAATAAAATAACAGTTAAAGGTTATTTTTATCCATTTGAGAGAATAAAAAATGGAAACCTTATTTTCCTCTTTAAACTTATCTTTGTCTCCTGCCTTTGAGGTTCTTGGGTCTGTGTTGTCCAGATGCTTTTCAGAGCAGCCTAGTGCACTGTGATCTTAAAACAAAGATTCAAAAACAGATGAAAGGCTTGTGTGCTTTAATCAGACCATCTCCTGAAATTGCAGTCCTCGTTCACTCTCCCACAGAAGCAGCTCAGACCACAGTGTGACCTGCTTGCAGCTCCCATTGTGCAGCACATGGCTGATCCAAGGGACTGCTGAAGGAAACTCCAGCCCTGACCCTGCGCCTTGAGACGGAGAAGGGCTCGGGTGAAAGAGGGAGGATTACTAACACAGATCAGCAGTTCTGAGTGAACTGGAGTTTGCAGGCAGTGTTTCATGGTTTGGACTGTCACTCAGCAGATAGCTGGAAACCAGATGCCAGGAAATAAATATTGAGGAGAGTAAAATTTTACTGAAAAGGTCTGAGGACGAAATATTGTCAGGTGAAAGTACAGTAGGAAAAGGTAATAAAGTGATGTCTTTCAAAAGTTGGGTTCTGCCATACTATTCATAAAAAGATATAATCTTTTGTTTTCATCTTTTTTTTTCTCACATACTTGTTCATATTTTTTATCTCACTGTACTAAATGAGGCAAGAAGATGGATATGATACCAGCTGTGCTTAGAGTACTTCAAAAAAGCTGTTCACCTCAAGGGAAAATACAGCTCTCCTTCTTTTTTGAGAACAATTGGAGGATCCAGGTGATTCTGTGATAGGTATATGAGAATGATGTATTTTTTTAGAACTCAGTTCCTAATTTGAGGTTTTGCATAATTTAGTCCTAATTATTATTATTTGTAATAATAGTAATATTCTACATATCCAGATAGTTGTTCTAATTAAAAATTACACATAATCATCCTGAGTTATTTTCATCTTGACTTCTCTAAAGCATACTGAAGTCCATAGGGTTTTGGTGTGCTCATTTTTACCACAACGTCCAAAGTTTTCATACAATTTCTCATATAGGCCTAATAAGAAACTGAAATCAGGTATAGGTATAAATTCATGCACATATTCTTTTTTCTTGATAAAAAGTGGCATTTATTGATTGCCAGAAAGAATTTTTCTATCAAAACATTACAAGTAGCCTCTAAAGAGACCTTATTCATTTTGTTATGCAGAGAGAGCTCCTACCATGCAGCGACACTGAATATTCTGAGTCCCAACAGAGAGCATCTTGTCTGTCACATCTGACTGTCATGCAGTCATGAAAAATATCTGGATGGTACTAGGAATATGTTTGTAGTTTATTTTAGGAGTGAGGATGACAAGCACATGTTCCTAAAGTGGTTGTGTGCTTTAAGAAAATACACAGAGGAAAATATTTTATTATCCCTTATAATATTGCTTCTACTTTATAAACAGAATGTGTGTACTTTTCTTTGCAGTTCTATACATCCTTGGAAAATCTTTTAACCTTGCAGCTCTTTATAGCACTGCCCATTTAGGCTGTCAGAAACCAAACTAATTAAACCGAAAAGCTGCTCACTTCTCTTTCTGTATAAGGTTAGGAAAAAAGAGATACAATTACTGGTGAAAGTAGGACACTGAGCATAATTTAAAACTATGTGCAGCCTAGAAGCATTATGAATATGAAATCTTTGTTGCACAAATTACAGCTTGCATGCAGGCCTGGGCACCAGACTTCCTAGGAAGATGATGACTAATTATAAAGAACTTTAAGAAGGATAAAATGCCTAACATAAGGGCTAGAGGGGATGATCCATGAAGAAAACACCAAAGAGCTAAAGATTTTAAGATGCCTCACATGGTATCCAAAACTGCTGTAAGTGTTTACATGTGCTCGAAAGATACAAACAAGGAGGCATTAGGAGATTGTTTAGAACACTTCTCAGGGGTATAATTGCATATAAAGGTAAGAAAGTGAGCAAATGGAGATTTGAGTTGACTATCCAGCCAAAATTTTAACAAGGACGTGTAATCGACTGTGAAATAGCTTCCCTAGAAAAAGTGTTAGAAGTCACATCTCTGAAATGATTTAAAAGCAGACTGGACACATCACGTGGTAAGGTAATGGATGGAGAATAGAGAAGTGGCTCACAGTGTATTTCTAACTCTTGGTTCAGGCACTCCCTCTGGCTGTGACCAATCTGGCTGCCCTCCTTGCTGCTGCTGCTGTGCTGCTCCTGTGCAACACCCTGCCCCTCCAGCTGGGAAAAGATATTTAATTGTCAAAAAGGATGACTCTGTTACTTAAATATTGGGTAACTGAGTGAATATGGGAAATTGTCTGCAAGGGCACACAATTGTCTGTGTGCCTTGGCCAAGGCTGAGTGGTGGCAGCACAGCCCTTGTACTCCTGTGAGGAGCAGTGCCCAGGAGGTGCTGAGGACCTGGTTCAGCACCCACTCTGTGCCTGAGAGACACTTCCCAGCTGTGAGCTGCCCTGTTGTGGCTTCTGGTTTCTTCTCATAAACTCCCCCATGTCTTAAACCAGGACACATGGACCTTAAACCAGGACACATGGCATTACATAGGCACAAAACAAACAACAAATGTGAGGAAATCAGTATTAAAATGTCAGTTTTCTGTGAATTTTCTGTGTTAATGCATTTTATGCTCCATTCCTACAGAAGTCTGCTGCACAGGAGGTTTCTCAGTGAAAATATGTGATGAGTTATTGCATGGAATGCATGCTACAGAAATACAAGTTTGACCTTGAAGTGAGAGGACACTTTCCTTGTCAGTGAAAGGCTGAGGAGTTTGTTACACCTATTCTTAGATAGTTTTTTCATCCAAAAAGTTCTTTGCACTGCAATATAGAGAACAGAAGGAGAAAAAAATTGAGATTGAATGTTTTCCTCTATCAGTTCAACAGGGCACCTGTTGAAACAGTGGTGTTAGCAGCAGTTGTAATAGTAGGAATGCATCCTTGAAAGGAATGGTAATGGTGGATCTGTGGTTAAAACACAGGATAAGGAGACCAGGGTACAGACTTATGGCTTCCACACAGGTTATCCAGTAAGGTAAATTTCCTATTTCCCTCCAGTTTTGTATTTTTCATCTATAAAGCAGAGATAGTAACACACTGTTGTATTAGAGTGATGCAAATCACAGTTCTTTAGAATTCACAATTCTTTAAAAGCCTCTGGCAATAAGAACCTCAGCAGCAAGGCTGAAGGGCAGAGGCAGCACTGGTCATTAGTATGGGTGTGATGCTGGGCCCGTGAATCATGCTGGGAAGGAAAACTTCATCCCTGAATGTAGCAGGATTCTCCTGGCAAGAGATGTTTAGGTGACAGAAATTTGTTCTGACTGAATTAACTGACGTGTAGCTAAAAAAGAAATGAACAGAAAATGAATTAAGTACTTAGTCTTAGAATCTTAAAATAATCTTTGTCATACAAAGCAGTTATCTTCTTTCACACTAACTCTTTTGATCTAAGCATGATAAAAACACGATGTGCCAAATTTGAAACAGAGCAGCCAAATAAATCAATGGTAGCCGTTGTGAAAAGCAGGCAGTGTGACTGAGTTTTGTTACAAACCTGTAACCACAAAGCCTGATGAATTTTGTCTAAAAACAGAAACACAAACCCATCTTTCAGTTCACTGATAAAAATGAACTTCCCCTCTAGCTGGCCAGCTGGAAAATATGAAGGAATGCTGGGACCTTCTCTACAGATGATCAATACTTGATTCCACTTGATAAATATGCCCAGACATTGGAAATAATTGCCTAAGCACTACAGTGCTG
This sequence comes from Prinia subflava, assembly GCF_021018805.1. NCBI lineage: Eukaryota > Metazoa > Chordata > Aves > Passeriformes > Cisticolidae > Prinia > Prinia subflava. Next base: position 58,527,898 of record NC_086250.1, on the reverse strand, counting down.
TTACGTGTAGGAAATGTAAACCAGTGGAAAAACAAACTAGGGAGTACATTATCATCAGAAGCAGTATGTTTCTGTAGATAAAGTAAAGGCTGTGGAGGCTGGGCTGTATTTATATGTGCAAAAAGTCTGGAGACATAACTATTTCAAAGTTATATACTTACTTTCTACATGTTTACTTTCCTGATATCATAGCAACTTAGTAACCTAATTATCCAGAGTTAAAAATTTAAATGCAGTCTGTATGCATTTATCACTCAAAAGCTAGCACAAAAAAATAATTTCTCCCATTTCACCCTGACTATCACTGGGAATCTGCATCACCCGATGCTAAGAAAACCTATATGTATTTTCTGCCTCCCCCTTCCCAGCAGGGTAAACAAATAATTAATACAGCCACTGAGCTCTCTTGGGTGTGATTCAGGGCAGAGATTTTCTTGTAGAGTCTCACAGAGTCCTGACCCAGGGAGACCCTTTTGGCACAGCTATTAATGGTTCCTCAAACCCTTCCTGACTGATGAGGCTGTTGGTAAAAATTAGCAAAAGGGCTGGAGGAGGAACACGAGTCTTGTGGAACTCCAGCCTGGATTTTTGCTGAGTTCCCAGAGCCTGGTGTGTTGATGGGACAGGCAGAGCAGAGGCCTGAGCTGGTTCTGAACCCTTGAGTTCAGCATCACAGAGTGAGGCTGGGGGACACAGGCTCCTTTCTGGGGCAGGGACAAGGACACAGCGAAGATGGAGCCACCCTCAACTGCACTAGACCCATTGGCCTCTGCTGGGTTTTGTATTTGCTGCCTCTCTCAGCCCCTCAATAATCAACAGAGCTCTCACACAGATCTCACAGATGATACATAGTGGCACTTTTTGAGATGGACAGTTGACTTACAGAGATACCTTATATCTGAATTTGTCACACACCTTCAACCACTTTATCTGTTTCTCAGACCTGATCTCCTAGCTTTTACTTCAACAGTGCCCAAATAAGAACAACTCCATATAGCTAATATTTCCTCCTTTTTTATCACAGAGTATCTCCTGAAATGATACCTGTGTGAGCTATTAGAAAGGTAAGAATCAGTGCTACAACAGTGACAAATTTTCTTTGCCTAGAAATGTCAGAGCTTTAATGTCCCATATATACTATATTGGATATGGCTAGAAATAGAAATCTTTATGCCAATTGAAAGGAAAAATTCCCAGTCTCCCAATTCTAGAAGACTTCAAAATATCTGATCCTTAAAGTATGAATTATTTTCTAGCATATAAAACCCATTTTTGAAATGTTACAGCTAATTCTTGGCTCAAAATATCTGGACTAGTAATCATAAAAGCTCTTGGCTCTTGAGATTGGAAGATGTGAAAAATACACCTTCTAGACTACCAAGATTTCTGCTAAACTTTGTAAGTAGGTTGTTCTAACTTTGTTTTCTGGTTGGTTGGTTGTTTCTCTGCAACAAGCTCATGGACTGGGTTAATTCTCACAATCAGGAACATCCTGATTTTTACCTGCAGCACGTAAATAAGAGCATGTACTGATATTCCTTCCCCAGAAAGCACAAAGTAGCTCAATTAGACTTCTGAAATTCTTATTCTGTGTAAAACAGAACAAACAGCAGCCCATAATGCTCTAAATTCCAATTTAAAGTTTTGCATTTTGAATGTGATTTGGAGTAGGTTGATTAGGAAAAAGGAATAAAGGTAAGGGAATTTTTCCTCTCCATCAGAACCAGCACATGTGTCTCTTTCCCAGATGGACCACGGTGGATTTGTATTCACACGAAACTCACACAGAACTGGGCAAATGTGATCTATAGATCTGTGTATCTCAGTGCTTCCCAGAATTCATCAGCAAGCATTTGCAGTAGGTAGCAGCTGGAACAAGTGGAAAATATTTCACAATTAGCTGGTGAGGCATTGCTTGGGCATTTTCCCAGTGACGTGACATTTCAGCTTGGCAAGGTTTTGCTACCAACCTCCTTATCAGTGTGCGGCTGTTTCTTGCTCTTATCGTCTTGCTCCACATCAGGAATGTTGTTCCAGGATCTTTGAAATAGGATCTATTTCCTTTCCCCACAAAACACCTTTATTGCTCTGCCTTCCTTATGCCTGGCAGGAAAAATTGGATCAGTGTATTCTAAACATTGAAGGCAAACTTATGTGATGCTAAACAAAAATTCATACACAGATGAAGAAAAATGGGAGAAAATATCTGTGCATGCTGACAGATTGTTATGCTGTGATTTATCTGGAACAGAAACATCCAGCCAGTTTACCTCATGGTAGCATACCACAGCAGTCATCAGATCATCCTGTCTGCCTCCACTATTTAATCAAGCATGAGCCTGAGAGAACACTTGAATGGTGAAAGCACAGACACGACTGTGTGGGGATCACAGGAGCACATCAGCTCCACAGTATGTGGGCAGGGATGTACCCTGATACTTTTTTGGATGCAAACCCCTGACTGCCTGTGCTGCAGATCCATCACCTTGCCTTGGTGACAAGCATCTATCCCACGTCATTCCTCACTTCTGGAGGTAGTCTTCTGTGACAGAGGGAGGCTGTTTGCACTGGCACTTCTGCTGCACACTGCTACACTCTACATGTCTTGCCAGATATTTGTGATATACCAAATGACAGGTGTGTGTCTTAATAAGTTCTACCGGGGGCAGGAATTAGTAGATGAGGGAGCACACAGCAGTGGAAGCATCTGGTAGGAAGAAAAAAGATTGTCTTGTACTCTGTCAAGTGTAATTAGAGTTGCCAGTTGTCATTGCTGCTAGCGCTTACTTAAATAAGTTTCTCTGATGAGAAACTATCTGACAGAACTCAAAAGAAAGCTTGTAAATTTATGATATAGTACCAAAATGGTCTTATTAATAAACAGCAACTTGTTATTATTAACTCTTATTGTTAAACTCCAACTCTTGTTGGAGTTCAATACTCTCTGAGTAGCTTGTTTTGGATATGCCTTGGGTGAGGGTGTAAGGGTTAATGTCAAAGTCACACATTTGAAGGTGTTGTATAGGATTTCTGATTTAGCAAAGTGATATAAAATATACTGAAAACATAATACAAATGTAAATTACATTTACCAGAATACAGCAACAGTTCAATCACAGTACGAGTGTGATTTCCCACTACCATTCTCTTTATCCTAATAGAGGAAGTTCCCAGTTGCCGAGAAGGAACATGTAGATTGAAGCCAAGACCATTGGTCCTTTTGAAATGCTTTTGCTGGTTGTCTAGTTTAAACTCTACGTGAGCCTTCTTCCATGGCTCAGCTGTCTTGGTCAGTTTCAAGCTACCAGCCTTACTAAAGAAGAGGTAAAGATTTCCACAATTTGTAAAACTGTTACATTAAAAATGCTCTCAAAATAATTTGCTTTCAGCAGTAAGCTTTGGGGGAGGCTGGTGATAAGTGTTCTACAGTCTAATTAAGAAGAATAAGCATTTTTTATTTTTAATTGTGTCTGACAGCATATTTAATTTCCCCCTCCTGGAGTGAAGCACAGCAGGGCACTCACAATCCACACCCCAGCACACTCTGAGGGTCTCATGCTGAGAGAGGAACAGTGCACACCATCCAGCTGCTGCAAACAGCATCTCAGCTCTCGTTTTAGATTCTAATCCTTCCTTTAGTACTTTTGATTAATTATAAATATTTGTTACTTTGTTATTATAATAGTGTGTCATTATATAATTGCTTTGTTCCTGTCACCTGAAAGCACTTAGAATTTTTTTAAAAATGAGGATGCATTTTTTGTGTTTTCTTGGCAAATTTAAATTATGGTTCTCACAAAACAGCCCACAGCTGGGCCCCTGTATGACCAATGCAGTCTGTGTCCGGTTAGGAGTTTGACTTTATTTTGGGAGCTATACAGTCAGTGGGAGATGGAAAGCATAAATAGAAACCTCTGAACACAGGTTTTATGGAGGGGGAACAAATAAAAAAGGTGCTTTGAAAGTGATGGCTGAGGAGAAAATATGTATTAGCCAGACATGAGCTGTAGTCAAGTAATAAACTCCCACAAAAATCACAGAAAACAGCAGCCCTCCACCCCTCTCAAGATACTTCAGGGAGTAATACTGAATGCTGGTTTGTGAGGTCAAAACATCCACATGAAATGTTTTTCAAGAACAGAAAGAAAGTCATGAAAATTGATGAGCTAAAATAACATAATATACCCCAAAACAAGGAGTAAAGTCCTGACCCTTTTACCTTCAAATGGTGCAGTCCCCTCAAGACACGCTAGAATGTGTAGGAAATAGAATTATTTGCCCAATTTATACAAACTCACCGAATCAATGAAAGCCCATGATAATGGTAATACTTTTGAGATAATATAATTCTGCAGTGTTCCTCCAAAGGGCAGATTTGTCCCCAGGCTAGGTACATGCGAGGTGGATGCTGGCATCTCCCTATGGTGTGGTGGGGGCTGGCAGCACCATTGTTCAGGCTCTCACTCTCTGAGCTGTGGGCAAGCTTTCATGGCCATTTTGTCAAGTCTTATTGGCAGTGAAGAAATATCACAAGCAATCTACTCTGTACATAAATTACTTTTTAAGTAATACAAGCAAATTAATAAAATAATAAAGGTTGTCTCTTCCAGAATAAAAGACAAAGAGAAAAATGGCCTGAAAGTATTGAGAGCATTATTAATTATCTATAGGCCCTGAGACTGAGTTTCAGCTGCCCTAGTTAGGGCTCTCAAAGAGTGAATTTCCCCCTCTGGGAATGAACTTACACTGAATAATGATGCAATTGCCCCAGACAGCAGATCTAATTCCCCATGATGGCTAATAACACCCCAGACGTCCAGACACTGTTTGGAGCCACTCAGCCCCATTTAGGCTCATTTGCTAGCTCACACCCTCATGCCCAGAGGTGACTCGAGATGTGCCATCATCCATCACCCAGCACTGCCATTCCCTGCCTTTCCCTGTGGATGCACAGCCCTGCTCCTGGGGCCCAGCTCAGGCGGGACGGGGGCTGGCCTCACACCAGAGCCGAGCCACAGCCACAACCTCTTGGAAAGCCTCACCAAGGGCTGGGGCTGCCTGACAAGCCACCTTCCCCAGCCACAAGTGCAACTCCAGCACAAGTCTCTGGAGAGGTGAGCAGTCCCCAGTGCGCACCTAGCCTGGGTTACTGGGATCCTGTCCATTTTCCATGTCATCATTTCCATGTTTTCAGGTGTCCCAAAGTTTTTTATGAGGACATGTGCACACTGTGAACTTAAACTCTCCTGGAATAAACTGGGGACAAGAGAAGGAGAAAAATATGGAGGATATTTGGCAATTATGAAGGAAATATGGGTTTTCCTTCCTCAGCTTCCCACGTACTCACCACAGAAGAGCCCAGAGAGGCAGAAATCCTCCTTGGAAGCATCCTCAGATGCATCAGAGTCACACAGGAGGTTCATAGCCCAATTCACATGCATGACTCACAAGGCTTCCTCCACTATGCTATATCATGAAATGTTCTGCCATTACAGACCTCACTGGGCCTTTTTCCCCATTTGGCAGAAGTTCCCATGCATTCACCTTCCAAGACACACAAACAAGGCACCCACATGGATAGGGGATCCCTTTAGGACAGAAGCCGTGAGAGATGGTTGGCTTGTCTTGCCTGCATGCATCCCCAGGAAGCAGTGAGAGCCATGTCAGAGTGTTTGGAGCAGGAGAGGAGCCAAGGGCAGAGAGGGTTCATGTGGAAGGGGCTGATGGAGGAGAAGCAGTCACAGTTGTCACTCAGACTCAATCTGTGACAGTGGGCTGTGACTGAGTGCCACAGGACAGGATTCACCAGCAAGGATTTGGGGGTGTGCACTACCAGTCACTGCAGGTGGCCATTGCTGTCATAGTGTCCAAAGGTGGAAACAGCACCATGGGCTGCCTCACCAGCCCTTCTCACCCCTCAGCCTCAGGCTAACGGGATGGGAAGGAACTCAAGGTCTAGTTTTGGGCTCATACTAGAGGGTATGCTAACAAATTGGTTTCTTGATGTACTTGCAGGGCACGTTCACAAATTCCCTCAGAGACCACACACTAACCAGTACTAGTCATCAGCCTGGGCATGCATGGAAAAGAGCCAGCGGCCAGAATAGTTCCAGTAGGTTTCACAGACATCTCAGGAGAGGTGGTGACAGCAATTCTGCTGACAGCCTGTCTAAAGGCCATTGCAAAGGCACTGCATAATGCACATACCCTGCTTGACCTAAGATTTTTGATGCAGACCTTGTCCATGAGACCTGAAAACTGGATTGTGGATGAAAGTCTAAGGATTTAACAACCAAAGAGCCTCCTGCAATGCCCAAGTCTGCTCCTTTAGCAGGAACTAAGGTAAATGTGCCAGGCTGAGTCTGACAGCTTGCATTCAGGAGCTGTCTTCTGTCTCCTGCTGTGTGTGTCTCCAGGTGCAAGCTCTCCTGCTCCCCAGCCCAGGTCACCAGCCTTTCCTGGCCAGCCCTACCAGACCATAAACCATTGTTCTGCCCCACAGTAGTAGTGCTTTCCTCAGTGCAATGGATCCCTGGCAGCACAGTCAACCAACTTATTTACACCAATATAATTTATTTTATTTGCCAAAAATATGTGTGGGTTTTTTTTTTTATCTCCAATACTTTCTAACCCAGGTGACATGAACAAACTGAGACAATGATGACTGAGATTTTAGCTGAGTACAAGACTTAAACAAAGCTGCTCTGGAAAGAGCTGTGAGCCCCAGTGCTGTTGCTTTCATCTGGGTCTGAGTGGGCTCTGTGACACTGGGAGGCTCACACTGGAGCGTGATACCATTAAAGGATGGGAGGACACAGCAACAAATGGATTTTTAGCAGAACATAAGCCATGAATTTTGACTCTTGCTGGTGACCATGTATTTTGTCTTAAACCTGTAAGAAGAATGACCCAGATTACTACAAGTATCATTCTTTTTTATTTTGTTATTGTTTACCATTCTGGTCTGGGGAGTTGTTGCTTTTTTTTTGCCCCAGATGTTGGCATGAGTAGGTGGGAATAGCCTGGTCTTACACATTTAATACCATTTTGTGGATGCTATGTTGCATGTACATTATTTACTTTTAGCACAAAGAAGATATTAATTATTCCATAGGGCAAGAATTGTGTCAAAATGCCTTTGATAATCCTGAATAATAGATTTAGCTGTATTTATACATGTTTTGCTGTTATGAGTTGCACTTTTAAGACTTTCCCTCAGTGAATTGCTCATCAATATGATCCTGATTCGTGCCAGTGATCAACTATCAGCACAAGGGTACACTCTGCCTTTGACAAGGTATCTAGCCTTCAGCTCTGTGGTCCTGTTCTCCTTGCTCCAACACCAGGGTCTAGCCTCATTCAAAAATAGATATATATGTGATACCTAGGCAGTAGCCATGGCCATACACAACCTGGTCACCAAAGTTACCTCCTTGCTCTGGGCAGGGCAGCACTACGGCTCCTGCTCGCTGCCAGCTGCTGGGAGGGGAGCTGGTGCCATCACTCTCTGCTCAGAAGATACAGGGACACTCCAAGACATGCCCAAATCCTGCCAGCATTGTGGTTAGGGGAGCCTACCCGAGTGCACAGGAAGGTGGCTGTAGGAAATTGGCAGAGGGTGGAGATGGGAGCTGTTGCCTGTGAGAGATAGAGGCTGCTGGCAGTCAGTGGTGTCTTGCCCCTGTACAAGGCAGAAGCTCTCTAGTTCCTTCTGAGTTTGTCATTTCCCCATGTGGTACTTTCCTGTCATGTCTGTGAATGCCCTCAGCACTTGTCAAGCCATGCCTGAAGTACCCCATAATTCAAGAAAGACACAGAAAGAGAGGCCCAAGAAAGGCTGTGAAGATGCAAAGAACTGGAGAACCTGCCCTTTGAGGAATGACTGAAGGAGTTGTTTTCAATCCCCAGGGAAAAGAAGGCTCAGTGTGGACCTCATTAAGTATTCCAGTACTTAAAGGGTGGCTGCAAAGAGGATGGATGTCCCTTTCTCAAGGAAGCTTGTGGGGTAGACAAGAGGTAAAAGGTACAAGTTGCATCTCAACATAAGAAAGAATTTTTTTACAGTAAGAACACTCATTCACTGGAATACCCCCCCAAAGATGTGGTAAAGTCCCTGTTGTCAGATGTTTCCAAGATGCAGTTGGTTAGGATGGCAGGCAATGTCATCTAGGCTCCTTCTCCCACAGAAGTTTGGACCAGATGGTCTTTTGAGGTTCCTGCAAAACTGGGCAATTTTATGACTCTGTGGTTATTGCCTTGTATGAGAAGAGTTTTTCCAGTCAGAGCTCTGCATCTTAGTGATGGCATCTTAAGCATGTACATCCATCTCCAGTTTCAACTCTGAGTATAACCATCTCCCAGTTACGTACGAACTTTCTCACAAATGGCACGTGGTAAGGGAGCATTGGCCATGTGATAAGCAGCTATCTTCCTCTGAGGCTGTAGGTCTGGTAAGGGCCATGGAGAATTTAGCTTAGGAGTCCTTAAGAGCAGGCATCTTTCAAACCCATGAAACCACAGACTTTTATACTTCAGGCACTTGATACAGCTGAAAGTAATTGCTCCAGTGCTGAAAAACAAAATTGTTCTCTAGGGATGATAGTGTTCTTTAGTTAAAATCACAGGAAAATAAATAACTTACTTTTCTAAGAGAAAGCCAAAAATGTCATTTAGAGCAGTGCAATCATTCTTAAAAGGCAGCACTTGTCTGACACGACTACAGAAACAGCACTCTTCTCAGGAAGGAGCTTCTGTGGTTATTATTGTAATTTGTGCAGGTCCAGCTGCCTTGCCAGCAGCATGTGGAGCAGCTTTAATCACCATTTTAAACTAATGTGGCAGATATTTATGATAAAAACAGTGGTGTCAGCTGTGTCAGATGCTCTAAAAAAAACTTCAAAACAATCAGCTGTCAGATTGATTAAAAAACCCCACATTTTCCTCTGAAAGAGCTGAGGTAATTTAAGAAAAAAAATATAAAGAGCAAAATTAATTTAATCCAACCATTTCAATGATAAATTGCAGCTGGAAAAGCCTCCTGGGGTTACAAAGAACATGTTTATATTGTCAGGTGTGTCAAAAGGAAGATTAGATGGAGATATTTTACGGACAGGGGAGAAGAAGGAAAAATTGTTTCTCTCAGTTCTCTGCTGTCAGAGCATCCCAGAAATACCACATCCCACCCAACACAGCCAAGGGATGTCCCCTGACTGCTTTCTGTCCTCTTCAGACTTGAACCAATGAGAACACTTGATTCCACAGAAAGAGTCAGAAACAGTAAAAAGTCACCTAATGATTTACTCTTCTGAGCCTGCTCCTAAAACAACAGCTTGGGGTGCAATTATGGGTCATGGTCTGGCACTGCCTGTCCTGCTGTGGGGCCACACAACAGGGCCAACCTGTGGCTGTGCCTTGCTGTGGTATTGCATCACCCCTCCTCTCACAGCCTTGGTGATGGGCTGGCACCACACCTCTGTGCTGAGGCTGGCAGGAACAGCAAGTTTTTAAGGGGCACAGCTCCAGAGAGTGCAGCTCTGTGAGGAAATACATCCTGTTCCTCTGTGCTTGCTGTGCAAAATGATGAGACTAATGTTCATAAAGGGGAAGGCAGGGCTAAACCAGTTTGGCTTGTATGGTATATGCAGTCATAATGCATGCTAAAGAGTAAGCACATTAGAAAGGACATGTATGAAAATGATCAGATAGCCCTGTGTATTAATCATAAATTTGAGGAAAAAAACCCATAAACTCATCTCCTTGGTTATTTCTGTATTTTTAATGGGAAAATTAATATGGGGAAACAGAAAAATGAAACAGGCGGATTGCTCAGTGCCATGCATTAAATGCTATCATTGAAGAGTGTTGTACACAGAAGACAGCAAATATTGTAGATATGTCAGGGATGATTCAACGTTACTGAAATAACTTGAGAACATAAGCTCTCCTTACCACTGTCAGAATAGCTAGACGTGTTTGATTTAGTTCATTCTGCTGTGCCATGTTGCTCTGCTTTTTCTGCTAACTCCACAATTCAACCTTACAATTGGGAATTCAGATAACACAGCCCTTCACTTCTGATCTTAGTTGAATACCAATGCCACAATTTTATGCTTCCTTGCTTTCTCTACTCCCTGACCTTTCATGTTTCTTGAGGGACATCTCATTTCCTCTAGCTTTCAAACACCTTAACACTTATTTCTTTATATTGGTGATACAATTAAGTACACATCCTTAATTGAGTTACAAGCAAATACATAGAATAATAACAGGGTGTTTATCTTTGTCAACCCTAGACAGGTAATTAAAAAGTCTCCTTCACACTCTTCTAGGCAAACAGAACCCTTTAAACTGATATGTCGCCTTTACATAATGTCAATAGACTGTCTTCTCCTCTCTTCTGTTTAGATGGCCTTGTGTATCCAATAGAAAATGCAAATTTGCCTTACTCAAAACTCAGCTGGAAATAAACCTAACACTCCTATTAGTCTAGTTCCTCTGGTTCAGAGTACACTGAATTAGAATAAAAAGTTACTTCATTGCTACAGCTGACAGAGCACAATTTCAGAGGTCACATCTTGGGTGCAAAGTCTGTTCAGATTTTCAGTGCAATACTTCCTGCTATATGCTTGGATTTAACATATATATCAGCTAGGCAGACCAGCAGATTTTCATCCATGGTAAACTGATGTAGCTCTATTAAAGGTCAAAGGAGATGATTTCCATCAGCTAAGGACACAGCTGACCTGCCATTCATGTCTTGTCCCTTTGCCCTTCAGAAGAGGAGGAAACCCTCTGGCACTCAGCAAGGTACTGGCAGCCAAGAGCTCTGTTGAGGAACAGCTGCATTTCAAAACATTTATGTGAGGCTGTTGAAGAGGAATGGTCACATGCCAAAGGCTCCAAGGCGCAGTCAGTTTGGATTTTGTAATCAACATGCCACTGGCTGAGACTCGGGCTCAGCCAGTAACCTGACCTGGGATACATCAACTTGCAGAGGTCTGGCTTCAGCTTGTAGTTTGCCCTGCTCTGCTTTATTCCTCCACTGCTCCCCCACAGGGATTGGTACTTTTCCTTCTACCTTTACAGTAGATTTGTGTTCTGTCTTATCATTTTCCACTACAGGCCCTAGGGATCATAATGCTCCTGAACTAAAAGATGCCCACAGAAACACAGACTACACAGCCCTTCTGGCCACAGGAACAGCTGTTTTCTGGCTTGTGGCTTCTGATGAAAGCCAGTTACAAGCATTAGGATGGATGCACTTCAATCAAGTGTTGTGTGGATTATGGATCCCATTGTAAACAAGCCAGCTCCTAGTAATAAATGCAAGGAACATTTGCCCTGAAATCACTCCACCCTATTTTCTGCAAAATTGCTCTTACACATATATCATTGCTGTGCTACAGAGAAGAAAATATGTAGAGCATAAATATTGACATTCATATTGTTCATACTTTTACATGCTAAAGAAATCATCATTTTTAAAGGCTTTCAATAAGGATGGCTGGTGGAAAGTTAAGAGAGGGAACAAACACCTTGGCAGTGCCTCACAGGAGTTCTGTTTCCTTGGAGATACGTTTTAATGTAGAAATAAATAAGAAAAGCTCACAGTTCACAGCAATGTGCTTCTTTTACCTAGTCTTTTAGACAGAAAAGAAGTATGAACATGACAGTGCCTTACCCCAACGGTGATGTTACGTAGCCTCATATCAATGATACTTGGTTTTTAAATGCTCCCTTGGGGAACATGGACTTATTTGCAGTTGAACTATACATAACAAATAATAGTTTCCTATTGCTATTGTTATTCATTTATTATACATCAATATTTCCCCTTGATAAAAGGAGTTTTAGAGAATTTTCAAATGCTCAGACAGAAAAACACTCACAAATCCACAAACCCAAAGCTGATCAGTATGGCTTGGATATACCATAAGGTAAAAAAACTCTCGGGTGCCCAAAGACATGTCCAGATGTCAAACATCTTTTCTCAGAGATGTACAAGTGAGTGAGTCCCTCGTTTCAGATATGTGTCTGCATCCCAATATGAAACAGAAAATTTCTAGAAAAGAAACAACATAGAGAAGAGCTTGACAGTCTGTGCTAGAGCAGCAGGCAGCCTGACTGAGGGAGTGCAAAGGTGGAGAAAAGGAGACCAAAGGAACAGAGAGCAGAGGCCAGTAATACAGGTACCATACTTGAACTCCAGAAAGGGCCAGTAAAACAAAGTAACGGGAACAGTGAAAAGTCAGGACAGCAATGAGGAAGTGGAAAAGCTGGGGCAGACCAGGAGTGCTCAGAAATACTGCCATGGCCATAAAAGGAGCAAACAGGGCTGAGTCCAAGAGCCAGGAACTGGCAGGGAAAGAAAAACCACACCAGATCTAGTCATGTTTGCTCCCACCTCCCATACGCCACGTGGCACTGACTGAAAATGACAGATCATCTGGTCTGTCCTTGCAGGCTCTCTGCCTAACAGATATGGCACCTGATTTTCTCTGTTTATGACATTTGTCATAAACTTGCTTAGGGCAGAGCAAAGTGAGAACTAGTACTACCTGAGACCTGGTGGAAACAAATATTTAAGCCATCTTTAATAGTGTGCCCAAGACACTTGCAACACAGGCAAATTTAGCTGAATGGAGAAAGTTGGTGTATGAACAAGGGTCCCAGATGCTAAAATTTATGATTGTACTTTTCCCCTGCTTGACCTGTTTCTGTCCCTTTTTAAGGAAGGCATTGCTCAAATTGTTTAGTTCTTTGAGACAAAAAGCAACTACATAGCATCTATCATTGTTTGATCACACTGAATCCTGCAAAGAAAATTAAAAGTAGAAATCACTGGTGTGAAGTGACATGTAATTTGAACTGAAATACGTTACTGCAAATCTCATCTGTAGGGAGCCATAGAAAATAGTTGCCAGGCTACCTTAAAAATGACTGCTGTATTTTGAAATGTGGAGTTATTTTCCAGAGAACTAATTTTCAGTAGAGGGAGCTGCAGGATCAGGTCAGACTTAAAACTCTGAATAGCAGTCACTGCAGATAAGATAGATTTAAAAGTATTTATGTTAACACGCAGAATTATTAAACAGTACCAGAGGGCTTATTATCATAGAATTATTTAAATTTTAGAACTCTCCACCGTGTCTTAGGGTGTGGAAAAACAAGTGATATATATAACTGCATGTAATGGCATTGTTCGATGTTTTGCTGAAAAATAATCTTCTCTTTTTCTGGATTATAGGCACTGATTTGTAATACAAAGACTCCAAAAGCAAAACAAAGCTATATTTCTTCCCTTATTGAAAGATAGTGGCAATATTTCTGATATGGTAACTGTAGACTGCAGGTTTAGAAATTCAATCAGTGCACATGGAAGAGCAATAGGCAGAGCTCTCTGTGCCGTCTCCCTCCGCTCATATTTGTATGCAAAATAATCTGCTTTACCCAAAGGCAAAACTGGAGTGTGTGCAATTTTCTGTGGCTGTGTCATTTTCAGGGGTTATCCTTTAGGCTCAGCACACACTGAGCCTTCTCCTGTGACACGTCTCTACCAAGGCAGGCCAGCCAGTGACATGTGAGCACTGTGCTGTTCACAGATGTTTAGCATTGCTCAGGCTAGCCAGCCTTCCCTGTGCTGACACCGCTGTGTCGGCAGTGTCAGCCAAGATGGAAAAACAAGATCTTGACAGGTTCTTGAACAGAGAGAAATGAGGTTACAGAGAAATATTTGATGTTATTTACAAGTCTCGGACTACATCCAAGAATGCAAGCACGTCTTCCAGTGGACCTGCATGAGGAGGTGTCGAAAATAGATACACCTTTGTCACAATTATTTTATCATGTCAAATTGCTCCCAAATATTCACAGTAAAAAATATGCTGTACCACAGGAGCAGCAGCAGTAGGGCTGCTCCTCTGTCACTCACTTCACTGCACCAGTCCTCTCCATGACACATCCATGTCACCTGGTATGTGACACAAACCCAAATGACAAGGCTATGCTCTTCCACCTGAATTCTTATCCATCACATAGGCCCTGCTGCCCTGTATAAAAGGTCATGATGCAGAAACCTTCCAGTGTCAGTATTCTTCCTGCTCATTAGGAGGTTTTAACAGGCTGGTATTCACAGAATATGCTGGGTTGAAAAGGACTCACAAGGATCATCAAGTCCAACACCTTGCCCTGCATAGCACCATCCCCAGGAGTCACACCCTGTGCCCAAGAGCATTGCCCAAACACTTCTAGAACTCTGTCAGGCTGGTGCTGTGACCACTGCCCTGGGGAGCCTGTTCCAGTGCCCAAACACCCTCTGGGTGAAGAACATCTTTCTAGTATCCAACATAAACCTCCTCTGACACAACTTCAGGCCACTCCCTCAGGTCCTGTCACTGGTCACCACAGAGAAGAGATCAGTGTCTGCCCCTCCTTTTCACCTCATGAGGAAGTTGTAACTGCAGTGAGGTCTCCCCTCAGTCTCCTCCAGGCTGAACAGACCAAGTGACCTCAGCCACTCATACACATTCTTCTCAAGGCCTAGTCAGCTGCGAGAAAAGAAAGGCAAATTAGAAAACAGGAGCTTGGAGAGAGCTTTTGGTAGGTAGAAAAGCCACCATGCTGTGCCCCAGAGCATCTCAGAAGCCATGCTGTCCAAGATGTTATTTAAACAATGGAGCACAAGTAACTTGCTGGAGGCCACCACTCATGAGATCAGGCTACAGTATTTTAGTGATCTGGGACTTGCCTCGGGACCTTTTCAGCCTTTCCCATACAACATAAGCACCTACAAGCACTTTATGTTTAGATCAGGACCTGACTTGCCAGTGCACTGCCTTCCAGGCCTCAGTGCTTTCAGTGAGCTGGCTGTGCTCAGCTCTGCAGCTCTGTGGCACTGCACTCCACAGTCACCAATATGTCCATTACAGACATTGCTAACACCTCCTCTGCCCTCTCCTCTGTTTTGTACAAGCTGCTCTGTCTGCTCCCTGTTGGTTGTTGTCCCCAGTGCCACATCTTTATTCTAGGGGCAGAGCATGGTTTGTGTCAGAGCCATCTACACTGCTCACATCCCAACACGAGGCCCTTTGCCAGGCACGCTCCCCCCTGGTGCTCCTGAGGGCCACGGGTCACCCCTGCTCACCCACACCCTCTGCCCAGTGGGGAGATACCCACCTCCTCCTCCTGGCACAGAGCTGGGTTTCCCAGCACACGTTTCAACGTGTATGAAAGACAACAACTGCACAGGCATCAACAGTATGCACTCCTCTGCTAAAATGTCTGAGGCCCCGCCTCAGAGATAATGGCCACCTCATTTCCTGATGGATGTCTGCTGACCACACCTTCACATGGCCACAGCCTGTTGGTGCTGTCTAAGGCATCAGTTGATGTCAGTAGAAAGGGCACAGCAGAGGTCATTGTGGCCCAGTGTGAGTTGCCCAATCTTTCTGAACAGAGCAGAGATGCATTCCCACCTGAGTGGCTTCAGGAAAAACTCTAAAACCACAGTAACTGTAGTTCCTTCCAATGATATCTTGCATTAAGAGCATAGGAAGGCATTTTCCACTCCACAGGGAGCTCTGGCTGTCACTACTGTGGGATGTATGTGGTGTCTTGGAACAGAAGAGAATTCAAATACAGCTATTTTTGCTTTTAAATGAGAATAACATTCACTCCCTTAGCCACTGCCCATCCCAACTGGAGAACAGAGTTCTGGTATCTCAGTAGGTTTGTTGGAACACAGTCAGTTTTACTAATAAATTCCCACTGTGCTTTCTCATAGCAGTGTTACAGGACAGATTTATCCCAAATCAGTGAATTCCTCCAACAAATGAAGGCAGGGCAGACAGCAATGGCCTTCAGTCCCAAACCTGAGCAGTTGACACAGGTACGGTGCAATGCTTTATTTACTGGGCAGGTGAGTTTGGACTGCTGAGTCTGCATAGCCAGCCATTTGGATATTCCTGCTCACTGCATCCCTCTTCTGCACTGGTCCATCCATAAGTGCCTCTTGTTTCCACCACAAATGCTTCAGGATGGATTCCCTGAGCACAGGAAGCAGCAACCTTGTGCTTCTTCCCCACCTCACCTTTCTCCACTGAGTCTGTAAACTCTATTATGCTGCTAAAAATACAAATTCTTCTGTTGGCTCAATGCTTTGTCTGCACACAGAGGAGAACAAATAGTACTATCTGCTGTTCTGGTGAAAGAATATGCCTATGTTTACTCTTTCCCAACTCTACTACCAATGTGCTGAGGATTTTCTGAAAGTCTTAACTAGAAAATTGCAACCACAGCAACTCCCAAGTGTTCAGGTTTTGCCTGTTTTCCATAGAAAATTCAAACACTGTGAGACACAATGGAAACGGGAGGCTCCAAATATCTGAGAGCTGCTTATTGGGCCATTCTTTGGTCTGGAGGCAGGGCAGCATCTACCAGCAGAGTGGCTCAGAGTGGCTGTTTATCTGATAGGTATTGCTGAGGGGAAATACCTACCTTAAATGCATCCATCAGAGCTTTAAACAGCATTCTGGGAAAACATGGTATCTAGGTACTAAACAGCATCTGATTTGATTGAAGACTTTATGCAGCTACTCATTCTAGAGCAACCCTGCCAGTACCATCTCTCTTCTATAGAGCCCCTTCTTTGGTGGTAAACAAAAATCAGCTTCAAGTGGTTTTTCTTATCAAGCAGTACTTGAATATTGTGGAGGTTTTCCTTTCTGCCCAAATAGTAATACTATTTAGGCAAAGAACAGGAGACTGAGAGGCAACAGAACAGCCCAGGGAGTGAATTCCCCAAAGGCAACAAGCTGCTCTCAGTGCCCACGTGTAAATACAGCAAGGGAGATTCAGCTAAGTGAGTGACCAAGGGTGTCTAACTAATAATCTTTAAGAAATTTGATACCTAATCTGCTTTGCTGAATATCCATCACTGAAAGCTCAGAAGAACAAATTACACATTCTAGGAAATGCACTAGTAATTCAGCAGGGAAGCATTTTCTGTGGGGACTTCCCCTGATGTTACAAGGTCTATGGGACAGACCCTTAGCTGGGGTGAGTTGTTATCCCACCACCCTGACCTCAGCAGCAATGAAACACTAACTTAGCATTTCTTCTTGTTGTCCAATCTCCCCTTTCCTAAAAGACAGCTGCTAAATATTAACAGAAAAAACAATATTTGTGAGATTAAATTGAACAGTAATTTCAGAATGTTTCACATTGCTACAGGAAAGCATGAAGCTCCTTTTACAATTCTGCTTTAACAGCTCTTCTAGCTGTGCTGCTGTTAAGGTAAAGTCTGTGAGTGGAAATACAGAGGGTGACACAGCATTTTCTAAGAAATAAGTCTTCATAATAGTGATGAAGCTTATATTCTCTCTATCAGTTGTAAATAGTCAAACTTCTAGCAATCTACTCAAACCTTTAGTGCTAGCTTTACTGTGCAGTTACAGTACACCTATGAAGGCAAAGCTTTCCAGCAAAATAAATGGGGGGAAAAAATCTGTATTTTGTTTTCTTATTTCTTCTTTTTTCTTCTTTTCAGTATTTGTTTTCCAGTTGTTCCTTTTCATCCTTTCCAGAATTTGGTCTTCATGGATTTTTTAATTTGTATCATTTCTGTTATTAGTTCAGTGTTTTTCCTTTATAAATAATTATTTTTCCTTTTATATTTTTCCTGTCCTACACTATTGAAATATTGAAAAAAAATTAAACCTAATAATTTTATTTATTGCTGGAGGATTTCTAAGAAATAAGGTAGAAAATTGCACCTTAGGTGAAATAGCTACCAACAAGAGCAAATCATCTTTTCAGACATGAAAGAGTCTCAAAGAAGCCAACATTTTTTGAAGACAACCTCATTCGCAATTTTGGTAGGTACATATTACCTAATAATAATAATACATAATATTATTTCTCAACAGCAAGAAATGAATAAAAAAATAGTTAAACTTCTCATTGCACAATATTTGAAAGGCATGACTGAAAAATAAATGCCCCACTCCCTTCTAATTAATTGGACTAGTCATGTATTAATTAAGAACATGCATAAGCCTTGGCAAGATGTAGATCATGTACATGAAAGTGGGTAAGACAGAAGTCTGGGAAGACAGTTGCTTCATTATGGACAGAACTCATTTACTGAAACTTAAACACCAGTTAGAATCTATTAAATTACTTAACTCTCCTGTTGAAAAGTTCAAATAAGAACCATGTTACTAATGAGAATAAAAATGATGAATTCCTATTACTCATTTACTTCACAGGGATTAAGGCAAGAGTTCTAGGGAGATGAATTCTGTGTTCAGTTCTGGGCCCCTCATTAGGAGTGGTGCTGGATTGTGTCCAGAGAATGGCAACAGAGCTGGGGATGTGTCCAGAGCACAAGTGTGGTAAAGAGCTGCTGAGGGAGCTGGGGCTGTTTATTCTGCAGAGAAGGAGGCTCAGAGGAGGCCTTATTACACTCTACAACTGCCTGAAAAGAGCTTGTGGCCAGGTGGGGGTCTCCTTTTCTGTGTAAAAGCAATAGAACAAGAGGAAATAGAGGAAATGGCCTCAAGTTGAGGCCAATACGAACTTCAGACTCACGTTGATCTTTAAAGTCCCCTCCAATCAAGTTCGTATGAAGCTGTGTCGGGGGAGGTTTAGATTCAGTATTAGAAAAACTTTTTTCATGGAAGGAATTATCAAATATTGGAACAGGCTGTCCAGGGAAGTTGGCTGAGACACCAGCCCTGGAGGTATTTAAAAGATGCACACATGTGGCCCTTATGGACATGGTTTAGTGGTGGACTTGGCTGTGCTGGTTTAAGGGTTGGGCTGTATGATATTAAAGGTCTTTTCCAACCTGAACAGTTCTAAAATTCTATTATTCTAATACTTGAATTGCAAGACACATGTTCAGAGAAATTTCTGATCCTAGACCATCCTCTTCAGGGTGGGGTAAAAAATGATTAAAAAGCTCAGGGGTCAAGATAAGGACAGAGAGGCTCCTCAGCAATTACAGTCAGGGGCAAAACAAAGTCACCTTGGGGAAAATTAATAGAATTTATTGCCAATTAATATCAGAGTAAGAGAGAAATAAACCCAAACCTAAATGCACCACCTCCTCTCCTCCCTCTCTGCATCATTCCTACGCTCAACTTCACTTCTGACTCTTCTACCTCATCCCTCCTGCCTTGAGCAGTGCAGGGGGATGGAGGAGTGGGGGTTCTAGTGAGTCCAACACTTCATCTCTCTTACTTCCTTCTCCTTCCTGAGGAGGAAAGTGTCACCCATGGGCCACAGCTCCTGCCAAAAATACCCACTCATGTTAGTGCTCCTCTCCATGGCTGCAGACCCTGCCAGGAAACCTGCTCCAGCATGGGCTCTCCATGGGTTGCAGCTTTCCTGGGGCACATCCACCTGCTCCACAGGCTGCAGGGCAATCTCATCTGGTGCCTGGAGCACCTCCTCCCCCTTCTTCACCGACCTTAAGTGTCTGCAGGATGTTTATTTTCCACTCACTCCTTTCACAGCTGTTGAACAGTACTTTTTACCCTTTCTTACTTATCCCAGAAGTTCTTAGCATTCAAGTTGCTATCCCATGAGCTCAGCTTTGGCCAGCCAGAGCTGGCTGGGGAAATGACTGTCTGATGTGGAGGCATCCTCTGCTGCCTTTGGCCAGAAATCACCCTTGGAGCTCCCCAGCTACCAAAACCTTGCCCCACAAAAACAATACACTTCAAAAGCTGAAAAACTTGTTCTCCTTCTGTGCCCATTGTTTATCTACAATGAACGCATTTTACTTATTAGAATATGTACTTCATCTGTAGCAATTATTGCAACAAAATCCTAAACTCTCCATTTATTTACCACATACTATTTATAGTATAATACATAATTCACGCTTCTTAGAACAGCAGTTTCTTTTCACTTCCATAATAATAACTATGAATACCTGCATTGCAGTAAGTTTCATATTTCATTTACCCTTGTAGAGCTGCTTAGAATTAGCCTAAGTCCAGCTTCACTGGTAGTTGCTTCCCTTCACTCTCAGTGTTTGTTCACACTCATACTTGCCACAAAGCTGTCATCAACCCAACTGGAAGGTTATGAATTGCTTCACTTGGTTTGATCTGCTCACAGTGGTTACACTAAGCATACTACTGCCTGATTTCTGTCACAGTGAGGTTTTTTTTTCAAATCAAGTTGTGAAAAGAAGAAAACCAATGTAATGTTATACAATGCAGTTTTATTTTTTTAATGAAATGCCCTAGCATCATAAAACAGAACGTATTTTCTAATCTTGAAGCCAGCAAGATTGGGAAAAAAGAAAAATAAAAGCTGGGTTTTCAATACATAATTTCCATACTAAGATTACATTCAGAGAAAAAAAAATCTCTAGAATTAAAATGTAAGCAGACATTACTTACACAGCTCTCTTAAAAATAAACTGGACATGTCATACAACTCACATACGGTGCTTTGCTAGCTTAATATGCTACAAATAGAATTATTCAAATGCAACTATGCAGCTTTTCTATTACCTACAACCTTTAAATTGTATTATGTTGCAATACCTTTATTATTTACTTCACACTTCTTTACCACACTATACAATGATCTTTCGTCCTTTTCTAGTGGCTTTTTCTCAAAAAGGAGACCTTCACTGTGGCTTTCTTTGGAAACACCAAGCACTCAGTTGCAGATACTCAAATATTCAAAGCATTTCAATATACATTCACAATGATTAAGTCTCCATTTTTCAAGTAGGGGTTGCTAGTAAACTAATGGAAAGAGCTGGTTAGTATTTATTCCAGTTCTCATTGATGAGAATGTGCTCTGAACAGCTGCAATGCCTCAAACTCCCTCACTGTCAGTAAGCTGAGTGTGCACCATTACCTCTTGCACAAGAATTACTGTAACTTGGAAGCCTGGGTACTCTCACAATATTCATAGATTACCCACAATAGCCATAGGCTTTTTTTACCAAATGACACTTTCAAAAAATATTCACATTTGTAGAACTGCATAATTTCATTTTCAATGGGATGTTAGTTCAAAAGTACTATTTCACTTATTAAAAATACAGTATATGTAACACCTGTGTTACAGGTGTCAGAAAAACACTGGATGAATCAACATTCAACTCATTGTATTAATAAGGAAAGGAAAGAGCAGTAGTTTTGGAAAAGTATTCAAGTATTTTCCTGAAATACTATAAAACAAAATAAAGATCCTAAACTTTGTATGATTGTACTTGTGGCAAATATAATTTGCAAGTGTTTTTTGTCATATAGAGCAATATGAATAACACTTTGTAGCAACGATACAGAACACAATTTT
Organism: Prinia subflava; assembly: GCF_021018805.1. Classification (NCBI taxonomy): domain Eukaryota; kingdom Metazoa; phylum Chordata; class Aves; order Passeriformes; family Cisticolidae; genus Prinia; species Prinia subflava. The sequence continues at coordinate 58,506,571 of NC_086250.1, read as the reverse complement.
GATAACACACAAAACTGGAATGTAAATAATTTCAATAGAAAAAAATAACCTGCCATTTATAACAATATTCAAGTGCTTCAGTAATTAAATGACCAACCACCATGGCTTACATCGACCACATATATGAGAGACATGAAACTAACACAAGCTGGATGACAGAAGTACCAATAAATACACATGAATACAGACTCATCAGCTGTTTGGACACAAAAAAACCCTCAGATGAAGTCAGTTTTAAAGAGAACTTTAAGCTTAAAGAAATACTTTAAAAAAGACAGGGGCTAATTTCTGTCCTCAAAAAGGGATAAATCTGTACAAGAAGAGCAAAATTTAGCCCCAGCCTTGGACACAAAACATGTATGTGCCACAATACATAAAACTATATACAACTTAAATAATCACTCCATAGCTCTATATGACAGTCTAATGTTTTTTGTTATAAAAACAAATCAGCACAGTGAATTCATGATTTGTCAGATGCCAGTTTCTTCCCTTGGCTTCACAAAACAAATTATTTTGTTTTATACTTAGTTATATTAATTTAAGGATTTTCTATCACGAAATGGTATTTTTAAACTTAACACTTAAACATCTTATTTTGCAAAGACATTTTAAAATATGGAGTAGAATGTCCAAAGAATTGTGTACTGAAGAGGGAAGTTTTTAATATGTTAAAATCAGATATTTTTAAAAACTAAAACTTGCTGGTGTTTGAGAACTTATGTTTTCCTTTTCCGTGCCTTCCTGATATTTTACAAGTACTCCTGCAATTTGCTTGCAAGACTTTTCAGTTGCACTGTGTGGTATTTGGTATTATACAGTCATAAAACCTTTTATAATCCCAAAAAGCATGATGCAAGGAAACCTTCAAAGACAATATATAGGATGAGGTGTGACCTGTATATAGTTGTGCTTTCATTTTTTAAATATCTGTACACTATTATTGTTATTACTTAAAGCCAGGAATGTGTGTTTGAATTGCATTGATAAGTTGCAAGGTATTGTCAGAATTACAAAATGAAAGATTTTAATAATAATAATAAAAAAGTGAATGACAACACCGTTGTCCAGCATTTAAGCCACATGCAACTACATAACACTCCCAGCAGAAAACATCTTCTCAGACACTGAAAACGTCTTATCTTGGTGCCAGTGGCAGGTCCAACGTTTCATAACATTTAGATATTATTGCAACACAACTACTAGATTAGCTCTCTAGAAAAGCACAGAGAATTTATCACTTATCATGAATACATAGCTAGAGGCCAATCCCATCTTTTCTAACATAACAGATTACATTGCTCCAAGATACATTTTAATGATTACAATGGTTTTTTAAAAAAATGACACAATACAGTAATGTCTAAAATTATAGTGAAGCCATAAAAAAAAATCTAGAAGTTTAAAATACTTGTCAATTTGACTAAAATGCATATTTACTCAATTTCCTTGAGCTTTTATTTTTTCTTCTCCCCATTGGAGGAACAATGTCTATAGCAACTGTTCAAGGCTACTCTGGCTGTGGGCAGCTTCATCTTTACAGTTTTCCTCAATTCCCCTTGCAAATAGTTTCAGTAACTGGCAGTGAACCCTGAAAAATATAGAAATTAGTAAGAAATAAATAGGTACCACATATTTAATTCTAATAATCCACTAATTTCAAACAGCTGGACAAAGTTCCTTACACCTGACTACAGAAACCACACCCTCATTTTACATACGATCCCCTCCTGCTAAGAGGGCTGGATGCTTTCATCTATCATTTTACTCCCCTTGTCCACAGAAGAAGTTCTATGGGCACTTAGATGAGCCAATCTTTTACAATATACAGCATTTATAAAAGTCACCTTTGGACTGCTAAGTGATTGTATTTTAATGCAACACACTTGCATGTAAATATTATGGGTTTGGTTCTCTTCGTTATAAAAACAACAAAAAAACCAAGGAACCCAAACTAATCCAAACAAACAAAACAACAACAACACCAAAAAAACCAAAAAACCCCCACCCAAAAAATAAAACCAAACAAAAAAACCAACCAAAAAAACAAACAACAAAAAACCCCCAGCAAAACAAAAAAACAAAACAAAAAAAGAGAAAACCCATAAACCCCAACCTTTCAAATGTCACAAATTTCTAATTTGATTATTTGCACAACTGCAAAATTCTTTCTCCATATGTGAAGACTGGAGATAAGACTGTGCTGTGTCAAAAAAACCACAAAGTATGGGACATACTCAGTATTTCTGTGAGACAAAGATGCTTACTTAAGCTAAATAGGAAAAGCTATTGCTCAGAGTAATGAGGCTTTCCATACATTTAAAAAGAATCCCTCCAACACCATCTTCACTTTCAGCACTTTAAACACATAATACCAGTTCCTAGGAATATGGAATAACCAGTTCCTTTGAAGTATGACTTCAAAGGTATGGCCATCCATCTCACTCAGAGTGATCATTTACAACATACATGGTTGCAGTATTCTCTGGAAAGGATTCAAAATGTTAACAAAAATATTTGGGTTTATTATCAGAAGACTGGAATTTGCTATGCACAAGCATCTTTTAGGGATGTCTTTACAAGCATCTTTAAAATCAACAAGAAGGCTTAATGTGTTCTGCTATATAAACACAAAAATCAAAGTTTACCTCACTTCAATTGCTGAACTATCCAGAGTTTCTCCATCACAATTCCAGGTGCTATTAACAATATTACAGCAACAGGCTGGATGATCTCTGCAGAACTGGCCAAAACGTTTCTTTCCTATGTCCATTACATTGCTTTCGTTGTCTTCTGAAAGCTTTGATGTAAATTGAAAACACTTCACCCGATAAACATCTACAAAGGGAAAGTCAAACTACCGAAAAAAAAAAAAAAAAAAAAAGAAAATTAGGCAGTTGTAAGTAAATAACAGTTGATGTGTAAGGCAGCTTAGCATGCAGCATTTTGTACTCAAGGAAAGTCTGTCCACCTTAGTTTTGTGGGCCTGATATTTTGGGCCATAGAGATTTTAGCCTGCTGGTAGCTGCTAACTCCTTTCCCAAGGGAAAAAAGAAAAGCTTAGAAAAGCTTCTTCCCCAAACAATCTTGGCAAAACCACTATCCTTTCCCAGGTGATGTTTGCCTTTTTGGTTCTCAGAGAGAACTGAACTTAGGCCTCCTGTGTGGTAGGCAGGGACTTTTAGCTATTACACTACTGGGAAAGATGTTAGCAGCTACCGGCAGGCTAAAATCTCTAATGCCCAAAAATATCAGGCTCACACAGTTTTCTGGAGAAGCTTACCTCAGGTATACAGTGATTTTTGTTTTGAAAAACTGCACAAGTCATAAACAATAAAGCCAAAATGAAGCCTTACTTCTCAATGGTCACTGTATAGTGCCTATTACAGCAAAACTGCATAACAAATCTGCATGGAAGACCATCCCACCCCAGCCTCCAGACTGAGGCCCTGGACTGCAAGCTGATGAGATAAGACAAAGTGACTCAGGTCTGGAGTGGGGGAGGAGAACACATTCCCAGGAGGATTATGCCCAGCATCTTTGGGGTGGAGAGCACAGCCTCAGGGCTATCAGCTGCCAGGCTCAAACAGACCCACACATCAAAGGAGGGAAGAGGAGAGGATCTGGGTGTGTGGGGAAAAGCCTCTGGTCGGAAGCAGTGACTGCCCACCCCACCCGCTGTGCAAGGAGCCCAGCTGCAGGGGCCCTTCACCCCGGGAAAGGCACCTCCAAGGGACATCCACACAGGGACAGCACAGGGGGTGTCATGGCCCATCAAAGGCTGCCCTCAAAGGAGTCCCCAGATCCTGCACCAGAGCACTGCACATAATGCAAAATGATGCAACAGATCCACAGTTTCACAAAGGACAGTGTCAAACCTGCACCCTAGGTATTCCCACCTGCCCAAATGTGTATTAATCCCTGGACTCTATGCTTTTCAGCATACCCATACCCATTCAGGGGACCCATACCACCAAGAAGGCCAGATGGAGGAAAGAAAGTCCATGGAAGGGTGGTACGTTTCTACTTAATCTGTGTCTGTCACTTTCGTGTGACTTGCCCTCCCTTTTTTTTATTTCTTTCTTTCCTTTCTTTCTTTCTCTTTCTTTCTCTTTGCCTTTTTTACTATTAAATAAAAGATATCTCTTTTTTTGGTATCAACATCTAACCTCACTTGGTTTTAATGAAGCTTGGGGTGTATTTTGTACCTTCCTGGGTTTGATCCCTTTTATTGACAGAGACTTAGTTTTCTTTGCTCTTCTGTGCTTAGACTGGACTGGAACACAAAGTCAGAAAGTTTTTGATTGTATCTTTGCACCATCCTGAGGACCTGTTCAAGTACAGTCCTGCAGACACACAGGTTTTTCTGAAAGTCTTCTGCTTTTGCACTTGGAACAATGCCCTGAAGGCGAGAATTCCATGGCAGTGTGAGCCTTTCACCTCTCAAGCCTTCCCTCAGCCTCTGGGATCAAACCACAGAGCAGGGGGTACATGAAAATAAGAATAGAATGCAACAGTATTACATTACAAAACAAAACAAAACAAAACAAGCCACACACAAACAAAAAAAACCACCAAAAAAACCCAAAAAACACACCACACCTAGTTAATTCAGCTAGAAAAAGCAGGTCAATTAGAAGACTGCCCCTAAAACCAAGAAACCAAGGCTGCCGATCTACACTACAATAATGAACAAATGCTTTAAAACAGGCGTCATTAATTGAAGGGACAATAAATTAGATGCCCTCATCTTGCCCTGAGAGCAACTTAACAGATACAGAGCTAACTATTGAGCAAGGTGTAACAAATACAGACAGGTCATTTAGTAAAGGTCATGGAGTATGTCTGTGTGTGTCTACAGGAAGGGGGTAGCAGGGAACCAAATATGAAGAAAGTTTACTAACAGACCAGTTTGTACTGATGTACAGTCACCCTTTCCTTCATTTGTTTCTTTTTCTTTTTTTCCCCATTTCCTTAAGTTTTCAAGAAGGGTTTCACAAGAATGGTTTTTATGGTGGACACTAACCTGAGCTCAGGACATATGTAGAACCCTGCATTTAATCTCCACTGCAAAACCAGCCCATCCCAGAGAGAAATGGGAAGCATTGGAAAGGAAATGGCCACAATGACAATCAGAAAATGAAGAGATGGAGAGACCTCTTAGGTCTTAACTTCCCTCAGCTTTTAATCATAAATGAACTGTGAGATCATCAAGCTCTCACAAGTGCTTGGAAGCAGTAGCTGCTGGACCCAAAGGGGCTCACTAAACAGTGTGCTGATCCAAACTGCTCAGATGCAAATGCTGGTATCCATGGCTGCATTGTCACCTGTGTCTATGCAAAGAGCACCTGAGCTCTCATGCCTCAAGCCTAAGCAGAATGTTGCCCCTTGATAAATGCTACAGCCAATTTGAAAGGTAGTGAGGGATGGCTTCAAATGGTTGAAAATATCAAGGGAAGAGTGAGTGAGAAGGAGTGAAGGAAAGAGGAGGAGATTGAGAACAGTGGGAAGGACGAATATGGACACATTCACAATGTGGAAATAAAGGAAAAAGAATCTATACTAATTATTTCACAACAAAAGAAGACTAGCATCATAAACATGCAAGATTTGTTATTGCTTTTATGCACTAGATATGACATGATTCCATTGTTCAGATAATTTCCAAAAGATGTTAGTAATATAAGGCTGTGACAAATATTAAATATGTGTAGTCACAGTCATAGCTCTGTTTCAAGAGATATTATGATCCAAAGCAGTGGAAAATCTTCCCACCTGACAGCTACAACACATGCAAGAAATAATTTTGAAGCTGAATGCATAAAGCTCATATCCTGGTCTCTTATATGTAGTAAAATACTGCTAAAAGCCTGCAGTTTACAATCAAATTGCAATTCTGGTAACTTCCTTCTAAATCACATTTTTATACAGTTCACAAAAGTGATTTATTATTCTTAACCACATCTACCTCAGCTATTCATGCTGTGAGTAGTTTTTCATGCTATGAGCAGTTTTTCATGACAACTACATGAGGGCACACTTATGATAAAATAACTTTAAATACTGTTCAAACAGCAAATACACAGAAAATGTTACAAAACTGAATTCAGTTGGTAAAAGGGGAATTTTTTTAGATTGCTGTGGCCAAGGAGATGACCGGTAAAATGTTTTGAGCTGCCTTTTCTTTTTTTCATGGTACACATTCTGAGATTGCATCACCCAAAATGTATAAACTTTTTTAAAAAAAACAAACCTGCTTTATAGATATTATTTCTGTCCTATAAGAATACCAATATTTACAGCTTTGATGGACTCTGTATAATTCACTGTCAAAAGGAATACACACCTGGTCATCTTGGTTTGTGTGTCTGACAAGATACCGCAGAAAATCAAATCTGGAGCATTTCCGAACTAGAATGAGGTCTGCTGAACCATCTGCCAAATGAGCTGCTGGTGAAAGACCTTTTGGACTTCGTGGACAGGCACAGCTCATATTTACTGCATTGATAGCTAGAAATTTCCCTTTTATAACCTTCCATTCTTCTTCACCTTCTGAAACACATCAACAAATACGAGGAAATAGGTAATCATTTGATCTACTCACAAGAAAACTAAAAAGCAATCAACAGCAACTTAAAAGTCTTCCCTGGGTATATTCATGTACTGTCAATAAATATCTAAAATAAACTACATTTAAAAATTATATTTTTAAGTATCTGTTTTTCCTACACTAAAAGAGAAAGTTGCTTTCTCCCTTCAGACTGTGACTATCTCCCATAACTGCTTGCCTGTTCCGGCATATGCATGTCAAATTCAGGATCAGTGCTATTTGGGAAAACCTGCAAAGCCATAGAAAAGGAAAAGGCAGAGACAAGTTACAACTCTTATAGTGTGAATGTTCAGAGGAATTAATTAACTTTTTTCAATTCTATTTTTGCTCTTCAACTTGTTAATCTTAAATAAACAATGATGCAAAGATTGTAGTTCAGTATTTGGTTTCTAAAGCTATAATATTCCTCTTCTGCCTCAGTGCAGCAACTTAATGTTTTTAAAAAGTCAAAGAGAAGGGATGACTCAGTGTGTGGCAAGGACCAGCAGGCAGCACATCAGGAGTCTGTGTCCACTCTAGCCCCAAATGTCCCAAGATTAGAACTATTAACAGAGTGAAATGTTCCTGTGTGCAAATCTTCAGAGATTTCTGGAAAACAACAAAAAGGCTCTTTTCAATACCTTGCAACTCTGTTGGAGATTACATCTAGACTGAGTTTAAATGTGTGCTGGCTTTGATACTACCAGGAAGCAGAGGAATTTTCTAGAACAAAGAAGCATTGGCAGGCAATGCAGAGTTGTTGCCTAAACTGTATTTTCTTGAATATGGATAAAAATACATGAAAAATGCCTTTTTTAGTTTTAGATTACACATAATTGTCTTCCTTATCACAATAACAAAAAGCCAAAAAGCAGCCATAACACTCTTTTTCTCCTACCAATATAAGTGGACTCATTTCAAATGAACAATTCCACAGCAGTAATGACAGCAGGATAGATACGGACATACATGTTGTTCTAAGACTGGAGTGCCTGTCTAAGAGTGAAGTGCCATTAGGGGTAAAAATAAGGAGTGAACAAAAAATGCTTAAGTTTGTTCATGTAAACAAGGTAGAGATTTTGAGGAATATAAACTGATATGGACTTGAACATTTAACATTACTCAGTTCCCCACATTTTGGTTAACTTACAGTGATTTTCAAGGTGCTTTTCTGATGGGATTACAGATATATTTATGCTATTTATTTCATGTCCTGAAATTCTGATATTCCTTACTGTCTCAGTTCTAGTAACTTCATGCTTACTTTTGAGACTCAGTATTACAATTGTCTAGGTTATTTTGAACCTGAAGTCTACGATGCATTCATTTTGAATGGACATGTTCCAAGGTCTATACATCAGGAAAAATAAAAAGAAAAAAATTGTTTCCTAAGTATTTTAGGACTGCTCTTCACTCTTTGAACTTCTCTTGTTTCTGAATTCATTGAGATTTCTTATTATCCACTCTCTAGTAACAGAATCAAGAAAACCAGGTTTCCAGAAAAAATACATGTAGGCTTATAATGTGACAAAAGACTTTAGGAAAACAAAAAACGTTATAATTTTTTCTATCTAGACTATCCTCTCTACCTCCTGACAAAAATTCAGAAATAGGAAGAAAAAACATTTAAAAATTTTAAATTCAACCTTTTTGCTTCATTTGCCACAGTGCTTTTTAGTATTGCTTGCTTTACTGCTGATCTTTTTATGTTGCTTTCAAACATGACATTACCGAAAGAAGTAATTTAAATCAGATTCAAAATGCGCATCTTAAGAGAGATGAGACATACCTAAATGTCAGACTATAGAATAACTGTTCAGGCTGCAGCAAATGACAAGACCCTGCTCTGAAATGAAGATAACTGAACAGAACATAAACTGCTGGAACTGAAAACAACTGGCATTTTCTGATACACAAACAACAAAATACAAACATCTCCCTTTTACTAATAAATCCTTTTGCTGTTTCTCTGAGAAGTATTAGTAATTTAGTCATCAGTGTGTCTAGATATGTATTAACATTTTAAGTATCCTCACTGTAGTAAATAAGTTGCAAATTACTTAAGGTAAAATGCTTATTTATGTTACTGTAATAGATGGTTTTCATCTGGTATAAATCTCAGCATGTTACCCAAGAACACCTTCGCTGTTCAAAGTAAGAACAAAGTCAGGGTATCAATCACATTTTAAATGAACAACTGTTTTTGTAAACATTTTGCAGTGTGTGTGTCACTGTAACAGCTCAAATTGTTTGCTCAAAATATCCTACAGTAGGGCAGTCATAAGCAGGGAGTGCATAAGTGGCACTCATTTCAATGGCCTATTGTGTACACACACTGCAAGTTGCTGGAATCAGCATAAAGTACTAACACTCAACATTTACTCGGCACATGCACGGAGACTCCTGCACAATACAAAGAAATATGTTCAGCAACAGCCAATCAAGCACCCTTCTAAACTTATCTGAATTGTACATAAACCTAGCAGGCACAATGAAAGAGTCAGCCAAGACACCCTGCTGAGTGAAAAGCTTATCTGAAGCGGAGATTTAAAATCCTTTCTGTTGTGAATCAAAAGTAGCTATTGTATTGTTTCCTTACCAGCACTGCATGGTTAAGAGACTGGACTGCCAACAAAGCCAGCTACTAGAAGTAGAATGGAATAAAGTAAAAAATGTCCTACGTAATCATCTGCTTAATGTCATCTGCAATGTTGGCTAAAACTGTCTGGATTGGTAACTAACTGGTAGCTTTCTAGTAGCTCCTTTGCTGGATGAGAGGTAACAAAAAAGCAGATTTAAAAACAGTTTAAACAGTTGTTTAAAGGAGAGGAAAGAAAAGTTATGCCCATTAGAAAAAAACCCACATAAGTGTGCACAGGGATTAGAATGTGGAAAAAAAAGAATAAGTATAGCATAACTATTGAAAGAGGACAGAAATCTCATTTATCATTTATAGTGACTATTGGTGGGATGTTGTACAGAAATACTTTTAATCCTGATCCATTCTAAAAATCATCTTAATGAACTGCTTCCTTCTATGACACCTCACAGTTTATCCATTCAGCCCTTCTCACAAAAACCCATGTCCTAACTCACAGAATATTACTAGACACACTGAAATATACAGGTAATTAGTATCATTTTATCAGAATTTTCTGAGGTTTGGGTGGAGAAGATACCTCACACGTTTTTCACAGTATCATAGAATCATTTCATTTGGAAAAGACATCTAAAATCAGAGTCCAAATGTCACTTTAGCACCACTAAACCATATCTACCCAAGTGCCACACCCATGTGTCTTCTGAACCCTTCCAGGACACCTTCCATGGTTAACCTTTTCCAATCCTTGACAACCCTTTCTGTGAAGAGATTTTTCCTAATATCCAAACTAAACCTTCCCTGGCATAATTTGAGGTCATTCCCTTATAACCTGGAAGAAGAGTGAGAACCCCCCAAGGCTACAGCCTCCCTTCAGGCAGTTAGAGTGTGATGAAGTCTCTCCTGAGTCTCCTTTTCTCTAGGCTGAACACCCCCAGCTCCCTCAGCTGCCCCTCATAGGACTCCTGCTCCAGAACCTTCACCACCTCTGTTGCCCTTCTCTGGACATGCTTCAGCACCTCAATGCCCTTCTTAAAGTGAGGGCCCCAAAACTGAACACAGGATTCAAGGTGTGGCCTCACTAGTGCTGAGTAGGGGGAGATGACACACATGTTTTCTGTAAACTGAAAGAAACAATGGATTATCAAGTAACTCTAAATGTTTAAAAAAAGCAAAATACATGCACACTTAAACTGCTATTTTCTGAAAATTAGTAATTTGTGTAATACTATCACATTTTACTTCTTTTGACAAATTACCTTCATGTTTTAATCCATGTTCCTTGTTCTGTTCTGCCAGCTGTTTCTCACTTTTCTTGCAAATGTGACATCTGAAAACAAAAATACCATTCAATTCCTGGAAGTCCTCCACTATTATTAATTTCAACTTTTTTATTTTACCCAGCCATTACAAGATCCATCCCCATCACAAGATGCACCACAGCACTGACAATCCTCCCGTGGCACGAATCATCATAGCCTTGCAGGCAGTGCAGTTATTTAAGTACAGTTCTAAAGATTACTGGATGTCAGAGGTAACAGCAGCCGAGAGCCACACGATCACACAGGTTGGAAGGGATCTCTGATGTGATCAAAGCTGGTCTCACAGCAGAGCCCAAAGTTGGTCCTACAGGATCAGGATATTCAGTGTCTTATTCAGTTGAGTTTTGAGGATTTGTGAGGGTAAAGTCTACAGACCTCTGGGCACCTTGTTCCAACATTTGACTGCTGTAACAGTGAAAGACACTGACATACTGGAGACAGTCTATCTCACAAGTGCTGAGTGCAGGGGAAGAATCATTCTTGACTGTTGACTTCTCTCCTGCTTAGAAAATTCAGGGTAAGGTGGGCTTTCCTTGCTGCAAGGACATACTGCTAACTCAGGTACAGCTGTTGCTCACCAGGATCCTGAAATTATTTTTGGCAGAGCTGTCTTCGGTCCAGTCAGTGCCCAGTCAATACTCTTGCATGGGACAATTCCACCCCAGGTACAGGACAGCTACATCTTCTGAACTTCAGGAGATTCCTATCAGCCATTTCTTCAGTCCATGAGGATCCCTCTGAATAGCAGCCCTGACTTTCAAGATAAACCACATCTCCCATCTGGTATCATCCATAAAACTGCTGGGAGCACACTTCTGGAGACTGCCCCAGTCATTTAATAAGGACACTGCACAATACAAGGCCCAATACTCCCAAGGGACAGCATTGGTAGTTGGCTGCTGGCCAGACTTGGCATTCACAACTTTTCTAGTAGTCCAGCCAGTTTTTTTTTTTTTCAACTTTTCTAGTAAGTCCAGCCACTTACCTAGTCCATACCTCATCAACTTAGTTTTAAGAATACTACAGTAAGCAGGACCAAAGGTTTTGCTAAAGTCGAGGTATGTAACATCCACTGTTTCCTCTTCATCCAGGAGACTAGGGACCTTTCTGGCCTGGGGTGAGACTACATTAGTGAAGAATGGGGTAAAGGAGTAACTTTGCAGCCTTTTCGATATATCTTATCACTATGCTCCCTATGCCACTAAGCAGCAAACCCACAGCTCCTTCAGCCTTTTATTATGATCAGTAGATTTAAATAATCCCTTCACAGGAAGCAACATCCTTCACATCCCTCACTGATTTCAACTCTGCCTAAGCTTTGGCTTTCTCAATTTCATTCCTGTATGTTTAAGCAATGTCTTTTGTGTTCTTCCAAAGTAACCCAATCCACTTTCACCTTGTCTTTACTGCTCAGTTCCTTGCTCATCCAAATTGCTTTTCTACCCTGGTTATTCAAGTTTCTGAGTATCAGAATGGATTGTTCTTGAACTTTGAGAAGGTACCAGCTAACTCTCCTATGCCTCTTTGTACTCCAAGACAGTTTCCCATGGAAGACTTTGTACTCCCACAGTCACCACTGCCAAAACTGCCCTCAGCCATCACAACATCCCCCTTTTTATCTTCTGTAACAAAGACTGGCAGAGCAGTTTTTCTAGCCAGCCTGTCAATCACATCATTACCACACTCCAGGATTCTTTAAATTGCTTGTGCCTGGCCCTATTGCCCTTCTCGCAATTATCAGGAAGTAAAAAATCCCCTGAGGCACCAGGCACTCCTTACTCCATTTCTGAGACCTGGATGGCAGCTTTCTCCCTCTGGAGCCTCCCCTGCATCAGGGCACCTGATGGGTTGGGATAGTTGCTCCAGCTGATACCAGAGTCTGATCTCTAATGTGTCACAGCACTAGCACAGCAGTCTTATTGCTTCTGGACAAAGTTTGTGGCTCCTCTGTATCCTGCTATGCTGTTTGGTGCTGTGACAAGTACTTTATCTCTGATAGCTAAATTCATATATAAAGAAGAATAATAAATACTAGAGCATAACTTCAAGCAGGTAAAAGCAAAGATAAAGGAAGGAGCACTCAGAGATTAAAAGAGGCCCCCTGACTAAAGAAACAAATGAAGAATATCACACAGAATTCATACAGCTTCACAGTAGTATACAAAGAAACAAGCTAAAACAGGCTGATTCCTGAGAGGACTTGTCCTCAGGAGAAGCCATGCCCAGCTGTTATTACAGCAGTAAATGAACTACTAAAATAGATCCAGTTACAATGTGAACACTTGAAAATTTCTGAATTATTATTTCCATTTGTAGAAGCTACAAGGCATCCAGATTTTTGATTTCTTAGTAGTAACACAGCATAGTATCCTCAGCATCTTGTAACTGTGCAGTTGTATTCTGTTTCACTTAAAATTGAGGGAGGAAGAGAACCAGCTAACAAAATTTTATTAGATTTTTGTTTAATGACCTGATAAAATGAGATGTTCTTTTTAATGAGTCAATAATTGTTTTTACAAGCTTATCTCTTTTAGAGTAAGTGTTTTCATATTAAAACCAACAGTTCTGTAACCTCTATTTATGTACAGGCCTTTATAAATAGTTCCCACCAAATACCCAGAGATAAACATTAGCCTACCCCGTTCTGCAGCTCTCTTTATCCCGTGGAGATCCGTGCATGTGTTTTGCTGGTTGATAAGCAATTGTTCCTTCATAATAATGATGAGAAAGAAAAGTCTTGAAGCCTACATAAAAAAGACATTATTCAGCATTAAGTCCCTATAAATACACATGACAAACATCTATGCATACATTCATTGATTTTTCCTCTCCTTCCTTCTCTAAGGATTGCAAAACAACAGCAGCCCTCCTAAAACTCAGAAGTCTTTTTCTCACAATGTTTTAGACTGTAAGGAACAAGAAAATACCACAGCACCACTCCAATGTTTTAACATTTGTCAGAAGTGCCATTATTTCACTTTTAGGTATTTAAACACCTAAAAATTATATACCACTGCTGAATCTTAAAATTGCCTGCACTAAAATTCTCCTCATGCATCTTCTTTTCCTAGCACAAGACAAAACAAACAAGGCAAAAGACACTTTCCAGTAGCATAGGAATTATCCAAGTATTAGATAACAAGATAATATCACTCATCTCTCCCTAATGAGTGCTACAATAAGGACAAAATTAACAATTCATTCCATCAGCTGAATGTTCAAGACAGACGAGTGCCTATCTTGAAGTGACTAAAAAGAAAGTAAAAATGATTAGGACAGAGAAATTATTACTTTTTAGGCCATTTTCAATAGGTGGTACATATTCAACACAACCTTACTGAGCCCACTCTCAATGTTACAGAGCTTTATATGTGATCCAATATACTTGGTACTACAAGGAGTTTAAAATCGGGTTCAGTCTGTTTCTGGTGTTTACAAGCTTCAAAGATGGTTGGTTTGGAGAGAGTAAACCAACTGCTCCAGTATACATGTTGACAATAGAATACAGTAATTAAAACAATTACCTGAGTAGTCATATCTCATTGGACCCATCCACCGCTTCTTCTCACTATCCTTTAATATATCTCCATAAAAACCATAACCCAGCAATGACACGGAGTATTTCAAAAACGTGTTGTTGTGATGTACAGAAGAGACATCAAGAGGCTGGCAGTCACCTATGAAGATTAGAAGTGCAAGAGTCTGTCAAGCCTTATTTTATTTGCAGCTGCAAGCATGATGGCAAAGTCAGTAAAAATAAAAAAATACATACTGCATTAATGTCAATATATATGTCATAAATGCATACACTTCTTACACATGAAGAAAAGGAAAAATGATTTTTAATACTAATTTAATCTCCTACTTTAAAAGCATTAAACACTAAGTGAGAAGAAAGGGCTCAGTATGCTAAAAATGTATAATGAAGAATTGACACTCCTTTACCCTTGCAGCAGTAGGAGGGGATAGTGTCACAGAACTATTTAGATTGGATAAAGCCTTTGGGATCAATTCCAACTGTTAACCCCGCCCTGTCAAGGCCACTATTAAACCATGTCCCTAAGTGCCACATCTACACATCTTCTAAGTATCTCCAGGGATGGTGAATCAATCACTTCCCTGGGCACCCTGTGTTGATGCCTGACAGCCCCTTTCCCTAAGCAGATTGATGCAGTACCTCCTGTACTTCTCCTGAGTACTACTCAAACCTCTGTGTCACAGTATGAGAGGACAACTGGAGCTGGAAGGAGCCTTTGGAGGTTCCCCATCAAACCTTCCACTCCAACCAGGTTCAGCTATGAGGTCAGGTCAGGTTACTCAGGGCTTATCCAGACAAGTCCTGGAAATCCATAAGAACTAAGAGTACATCCCCTCTCTGATGTCCTCCCCATGCAAGCTTTGCAGTGATGATGGGAGTTGTGGGACTGGGTATTTTTGCTTGTTTGGTATTTCGGAGCTTTTTTTATTTCACAGGGAACGTTGGACCAGATGATCCACTGCGGTCCCTTCCAACCTGACCCATTCTGTGATTTTGATAACACAGCTAAAATACATGATATACTAAAGCCACATCTTTCTAATCCTAGTCCAAAGGCCTTAATCCACAGATACTGAAAAGAGTTAACCAGAGGTCACTAAGAGAAGCAGATGTGTAAAATCTTTGCAACACCAGATCCTAAAACTGCAACTGTTAAGATACTCAGTAATGATATCAGAAGGTATCGTTACCCTAACTTGGCCAGGGACTATTCAATTGCCCAGGACAACTAGACAACTAGCAGAAAATACCACTATTCAAGTGTACGTGCATTTCTCAAAGCTTTCTCAAAGATAGATATACATAATATATAGAGAGATATAGTCCAACAACTGATGCTGCTTATTGCATTTTACTATTTTCAAAAGAATAACAGAATTCAAGAAACCTTTAGCACAAAATTTTTGAAATATTACGATCCCTTGAAAACAATGAATTACTGTAGAGAAAGCAATTAATTTTTAACCTCTTGTATTTCAAATCAGAGATTTATATCCCAGAAAAAAAACTTTGTATTTCAACTTGGCCATTATGTTCAAATTATATTTCACAGACATAAAGAAAGAACTAAATGAAAATCGTATTTTGGGCTACTTTCATCATTTTTGCAACAAAACAGCAAACTGCAACCACCCACCTACAATAATATGAAGAGCTGAAGTTACTGGATCAGAAATTCCAACAGTTGAATAGCATATGCAATCTGTTGATCCTGAAAAAGAAAAAAATCTAGGCATCAATTTGTATCTTTGCAAAACAAGTATTATTGGCACAGTCCTCCAAATAAAAGCATTATGTTCCTTTGGTTAGCTCCTTTCCATTTTATGGAACAAAGTAAATACAGGGATACTGTATTATTATTTTTATTATTCAAACTGTAACATTCCCTCCTCCATGAATACAAGTTATTGCTTTCCCTACAAACTACAAAAATTTTACAATATAAGCAATAAATATACATAGCAGTTAGTGAAGGGAAGTAAGTTAATGTACACAGAAATTTTCATGATTATTGCTTTTATATCAAATGAGGCAAGCATACATTGATTCTCCTCCGTTTAAGATTTCTTGCTCATTGAGATCTCATGAAAAGAAGAGAAATCGACTGGTCTGCTGTTTTTTGTGGTACTGATCTGAAGTCCAGGATGCCATCTTATACCAGAAACTTCTGCTCTGTTCTATTTGAAAATTAGTAAAAATACTTGCTTTCAGTAATTAGTGTCTAGATAGGGTAACAAAATGGATAGGGATGTACCTTTACAGTCTTGATGCAAAATACCTACAAGAAGAAAGGGGGAAACTTCAGGTTTCACCTATACGCTGTTTAGAAATGGACAATTCTCTCTGTTCCCTACAGAAAACAAGAGCCTAACATAGGGATCTGATTTCTACTCTGCAGCAGGGACTTGGAATTTAATCCAGGCATTCACAAGTGTATTTGCTGCAGAAGCTAACTTTGAATTTATCTTACAGTTTCTCCCATCCCTTCCATGAAACTGAATTCCTTCAAAGTTAAGGGCAGGTATCTGAAAAGATAAACTTTGCCCACATATAAGTTTTCAGATTTCCTACCAATATATTCGGAACAGCTCAAATACAGCATACTTGATTTCTGAGGCCTTATCAAATTGAAATAGAAACTAAAAATGGAAGAATGAGCAACCATTATTCAAAAATCACTTTTAGTTCTTTCTCACTTTGGAAATAGTCAGAGCATTAGCAGTGAAAAATAGGAGCACAGAACATCCTTTTTTTTTCAGAAAATTGACACCACTTCCCCTGCCTGTGAATGGCACAACACAAGCTTCTATCGAGTAAATGCTATGCAGAAATCTGCTACAGTGAACAGGCAGCAGCTCCAGGAGCCAACTAAAGAGAATAGAACAGAACAGCAGAACAAAAGACTGTGTGACTAAACAGATCTCTTGCTACAAGGCTGAGGTACAAGAAGGGTCAGTGTACTATAACAGGCATATGCCATTGCAGGACAGAGGACTCCAATTTCCCTCAGTGTCACAACAGATGATGATCTTGTGTCACATTTGAAGTCTATAGCAGAAAATCTTAAGTGGACTTCTGAAGCTGAAGCTATACTTTACTGCCAAGTTTCATATTGTCTCCTATGCTCATGAACAGAAAATTCTGACTACTTTTGAAAAAAAAAACCAAACAATCACTGAGAGATCTAACCTACACTTCTACTGCTGAATGTACAAGCCTAACACTTATCCAACATTTTTTATTTCTTCCAGCTTTGTGTGCATTCTGCTCCTAGAACTACCTTAATCACATTTGTCTTGATGTAAAACAGAGCTTCCAAGCAGTTTTACACTACAGATGGGAGGAGAAGAGGGGAATTCATGCAAGCTACATTTCAACACTGGAGGCTCATCTCTCTAGGATCTTCTGTATTCAATTAAAAGCTGATTCATCTGTTTGGCAATTACACAGAACTTATTTTCATTTCTATTCATTAACTACTAAGGAAGGGCTAAAATTAAAACTGAATTCCGAATTAATTCTGAGATTCTAGAATGGGAGACTGGGGTACATACCAATAGTAAAACTGTTGGTTTCTTTCCTCTTGGAGCTGGTAGGATGGAACAACAAAACCAGTGACCTATTTACATGGATGTAACTACTACGGCATTCCTCACACACAAAAAGAGAATGTAACTTGCCCCAACACCACATCCAGCATGAACTTCTTTAAAGGCCAAAGAAATGTTCATGATGACTAAGGGTTTGAATCCTTTTGAATACTTAAACAAGACTTCTACATCCTTAGGTGGATCTTCACTAGATGTGGAATCTACAACAGCTGAAACAGTACTCCTAACAGATGCACACACAAACCCATCAAAATCTGGGTTTCATCAGTACAAGTCCAATATGAAAAACAGGATTAGAATGTAAAAATAGCTTGAGTAATATCCCATGATTAATATCTTAGGATTGCCACAGTACTCAGTTTGGGCAAGAAGCTTCCCACAGAGCATGACTCTTGACTAATGTTAGTGGTGGCTATTGTACACTCTGGCTAAACCAACAGAAAAATTATATACACACTCTGCCAGATTTTCTTTGGGGATTTTTAAGGGCAACAGCCTGAGTGAAGGAACATAAAAGAGGTTTTTATGGGTTGCAAAGAACTACATGCAAATGTGAAGAAAGTAGTTGGACTGCTTGCTAACTGGCTCTTAATTCACTTACAAGACAGAAAAATATTCAGTATAGAAACTAATTATTGCATTGGTTTGCTAGTAGAGAAGAAAATCTGCATGCAAAGCAATGATTAAGTTTCAGGTTAAGACACATTTGTCTGAATTCTCCTAGCTAAAGAAAGCTTTCATCCCAGATACTTTGATATTAAGAACTTACTGAAAACATGAAATATGTAGAGGGCACTTGTTTTTGTTAAAGCAGGTATAATTACTTTGAATCTTTACCATACATCACTCATTTTCCCCAAAGTCTGTTTTTTTATTTGAAGGTATCATACACCCACATAATTGCTATACAGGCAAGTTCTTCTGCAAGTATGGAAAATGCAATCTTGTATATAAATTCATTTAATGATATAAAAATTAGGAAATCCTTCCTTTTAATTAATCAATCACAAGGAGGAATGATCAAGACATTTATTAAAGTATGAAAAAGCAAGTACTCTGCACAAGTAAGTTTTGATAAAACAATATTAAAGAAAGCAAAGGGAGGGACTCCATTACACAGAATGTACTACAGCTAAATCACCTTTGCATGTGAACATTGCTAGATATTTGTGAGTAGACAAGTCATGCAGACAGGTACACTCAGACACCACTTCACAAGTTTAACTGGTAACAGAACTACCAAAGTGGTTAAGCAAAATCAGATAATTTGCTGGTTGTATGGAAGAGTTCATGACATTGATTGGTGGAGCAACAACAGACAATCAAAGTGCTAGACTTAATAATCTGAATCATGATTAAACTGACTCACAATTAAGGTTTCATAACCAAAACACATGCACAAAATATTCCTTTTTGTGCCTTCTTTGACAGAAAACTAAACAAATTACAAACAACTGAAGTACTAAATCAAGCAGGTGACAGAAGCAAGTCAGCTAGATGTTGATCCTATGGAAAACAGTGAATTTAATGAAGAGATAGAAATACTTCTAGCACTCATAAGCATTGCTCTGTGTGAGATACACTTGACAGAGGCAGGTGCTCGCAAGGCACCCACAGAATCCTCAGACAAATTAGTGCAAGGAACAGTATTTTTAGTAAAAACAGGTAGAATAGCAACTTCAGTGGGGATGTCACATTTTTGCAGAGATTTTGTGAATCCATAATCCATGCAGTCATTGTACAGACAAAATGTCAGGTAAGGTGCCCTAATGACAGAGTAAATGCAGGCTTTTGGATGAAACAGCATTTTGAAAAATTCTACAAAACTACTTTTCTGAGAACTGATTTTTAAATGAGAAGGAGCTGGCACATTCAAAAGTAATGGAAGAAGCTACTGCTACAAGGAGAGATGAAGGGTCTGGGCTTATACCTATATACCTACTCAAAGTTTTATACATCTTCCTTTCTGCAAACAGAAACCAAGAAATCAAGTTTAACATCTGCAGAACAACAGACTGGCTGAAAAAGAAACAGTCCAGAAAGACTTTGGTGTAGGACTTTTTGATAGATAATTACTTCAGCTTAAGTTCAGTAACACAGGACAACAAAATGAATTAATCTAATAATGGCAGATTTTAGAGATGAAATAAACATCACAGGAATAAGTAATATTGACTTCCTTGTCTTCATGGCAGGCCCACTATATTAAATGCAGTATTTAGCCCTAAGACTTTCATTTCAAGAAGTTTAATGGATTTAAAATACTGAAGGAGGAACATAAAACGTGCACTTCAAATTTCAAAGTGGATACACTCAACTTTGAAATGAGATGCTAACTAAATGGCAAAGATCATTAAATATTACAAGCATTGTAGCTGAGAAGGCTGAGAACAGATCACTTGGAGTAATTAAACAAGAAAGATAGCTTTTATTGCTATGCTTTAACACATTTTTAAGATAATTTTTACACTCTAAATGACAGTGGTATGAGTCCAGTCACACTTCAGAACTTGAATCTATTTTTTAAGTTTGTGAATGAATCCTCCATCTTTTTCCTGTATTACATTCATACAGGAAGCCTATACTGTCTGTAGCATTCTTAGCTTCTACGGTGACACATCAACAGTCTGATTACAATACTGCATCCTTCAATCCTAAACATTACAGAGCTGACCACCAGAACACAGAGTGATCAGGATACACTAGAAGCCTAAAATCACTATAATTACTAATTTTGTGTCTATACTTTACTCAGTATTCCCAAGTGCTGCGATTTTCCCCTACAGTGGGTTGCAGACTTGCTCTTTGCAATGAGTGCAGTACAACACAGTACAACAACACAGACTGAAGTGGGATTTTTTTCCCTATCTGCTAAGATCATTAAGAGTATTTAAACTAGTAAGTTCTTTTAAACTAAAAAAGAACAGCAGTTGACAGCTTTGTCCTCCTATTACACTATGCCAAGTGTAATAAGAACATCAAATTTAACTTACTCCAGAGGGTGCAATTTTAATACTAAAACATGTGGATGAAACCTCCAATGTCCAAGTTGGATCAGGAATGATTCTCTGTTTTTAAGTTTGAAGACCTATTACTAGTCTGAATGCAGTGAGACCACATGGCTGAAAGTGCTTTTAAGGCTCATAAGAAATAAGTAGCTTTTAAGGCTGAGAGGAAGAAATAACCAAGCAGAGGTTTTCAGAGATGCACGACAGCCTCTAAGTACTCTTAACAGCAAATCCATCTACAATGGTGAACAGTCAATTTCCATTGGCAGATTTGAAGAATGGCTGCAACTAAGAGAAATTCAGAAGTTAAAACTGCCATTTGAGTAGAAGTTTTTTATCCGTGTCAACAAAACCACAAGTTATTTCATAGAAATGGTCCATAATGCATAAGAGTAAGTGATATTTTTCAACCATAAGATACACTAAGGAAAGAGGCTGCTGGGAAACTGACACAACTGTTCAAAAAAAAAAAAAAAAAAAAAAAAAAAAAAAAAAAAAAAAAAAAAAAAAAAAAGAAAAAAAAGAAAAAAAAAGGAGCCAAGTAGGGACTACTTGCTTCAGAAAGCTGGAATTATGATTTACAAATAGTACTCAACATTCAAAAAGAAGATCCTGCACAATAGAATTCTGCTATGAAATAAAGCTTATCACTGAAACTCAGTCATATAGATGAGTGTTCTAGCATTGAATATCTTCCATTTGTAATTTCCAACCTTTATACAATTAAATTGCTAGTCTCTGAGAACAGGCTATCTGCTGAATTTAGTGTTTGTTTGAATACAGAAACTGTTTAATCACAACCACAAACCACAACTTTTCCATATGTATGGTAATGGATCATTTTAAATACTGTACAATATGAAACAGATCAAGATATATATTATCCTCTCTATTTCCAAACACTTTGTTAATGAAACTTTAAGGCCAGCTTCCTTACACATCATTATAAATAATTTTTGAGGGATTTGAATAATGACTTGGAGAAAATATTTGAACTATAGCACTGATTACAAGGCTGTACCTCATGTCAGTTCAAGGAATGGAACATACAGTATACATTCAAAATAGCAAAAGGATACAGTGGACACAACACAACAAACAAAACATGAAAATATGTAAGAGAAGTGACTTGATACATGTTAACAAAACCAAAACATCATTGAAGATCATACTTTTTTGGTGCAATTGGAAAAATAACGCTTTAAGAAAATGTTGAAAAAGCAAGGTTAATCTTTCCTGAGGACAAAGAAATAGCTCTTAATATTGAGGTTCTGGTTTTCCAATTCTATCTTCTTATGGTCACATATCACCAGTAGGCAAAATCTTCTGAAACCAGTGATGTAAGCAAAAACCTTTACTTCAAGAAATTTGCCCAAGTAAGAAAAAGGAAAAGAAGAACAAGTTCTATTCTTGTGAAGGTTATTATACATACTGATTTTAATACAGAGCTTTAACAAATAAAATCAGAATATACTTCAATATAGTAGGAGGGTGAAAAACTGTAAGGAGGTATTCACATTGTAACTTTTCGATACCAAGCACTTATTTTACTGCAAGCAGAAAGAATTAAGCTTCTTGCAAGCAAGAATGTAGATCATTTGGGTTTGGATAAATTTTTCACAAATATGTAAGGACTATAAAATTAGTCACCTAGAGCTTGAGAGTACAAACATCATACTTCACTCGGTAGATTTTTACAACCTGTCCTAAATTTTCTCAGAAGCCTTTATTTTAATTCTAACCAGAAGCTCACAATGTTTATTTCATGTTCAGTTCTTTAATTCAAAGCCCAAGCATGAGACAAGAAAAGTGAACAGCATAGAAAGGATACTGGACTGTCCATCTGTACTCCTACAGAGACCTCAAAATTACTGATTCTGTTAAAGAGTTACAACAGTTAATTCAGACCTGTAAGAGAAAGCAAACTTATTAATCTGCTTTTGCAGGAATCTTTGAGGACCAAATGGGCAGGACGAGGTAACAGCTGGGACACCAGATTGAAAACAGCTAGACTGATCCAAAGAATGCCTTTATAGTCAATAATAATAACAATAATATATCGAGAAAAACCTCAATTTGAAGAATAACAGCAGTCAGGACTGCCTGAAAAAGTGGTTGACTTTGAGAACTGTGAATGGGTAGCACCTCTAACAAGGGACAGAGACGGCAACTTGTTCTGGAAAACACAAACTGCTCCTCAGCTATAGATGCCTTGTACTTGCAATGAGGACAAATGGCAGAAAAGAGAGTCCAGGAATCTTAACATTTGTTTAGAGTTTGCCAGACTCGTGGAAAGTTCTTATTATAACTCTAACTAAACTAGTGGACAATTTTGAACTGGAAAAATATTTATCAGGTAAATTTCTGTTTAGTACGTTTAGAAGGATATTACTGTCAACATCTTACCTCATATTAACATACAATAAGCCACAAAAAGAGAAATAGTAATTAAATTCTGAAGTTACACATTAAGATTTGATTTCTTTTTACAAAATATTCTTCCTAAATAAAGTTGAATGTGATCAATACTTTTATATGGATACAAACAGCTTCAGTTAGGTGTCTTGATAGAATATCACTGCTCAGGCCTAAATTCAAGAAGTTATGAATAAAAATTCAAGAATGAATGAATAAATGAAACTGAAAGTTAACCCTTTCTTACCAGCAGGAATTATGCCAATCCTTATATTGCACTGGACTAACGATGCTTTGGGATTATTTTGGTCTATGCCAGCGTCCTTCTGCATCCTTCCAATGAGACCATGCATCACTTCACTGAACATGCCGTCCCCACCAACACAAACAACACTGCCAGGAAACACAAATTAGAATGCACACTAACAGTCAATAAACAACACAGCAAGTGTTCTGCTTAGGGCATGCACTGGGCACACCAAAAATAGCTGTTCTATTCTCTTCCTCCATTTTTACACAATATAGTAGCCCACGGTCAACCAGGCAATTAACAAAAACAACAAAAAAAAACTTTCAAGCTATAAAACTGCAAATGCACCTAGACATATCTGCAACATTAGGAAAAAATGTTGGAATGCAACCTGCAAAAATCTTTATCTTCTACTACTGTGTGCAGACAGACAAATATTAGCAGAAATTCACTATACAAATAAAACATTGAACAGGACCATACATACAGCTTTCGAAGTACACAAAATGGAAACAGACTACCTTTACTAAAAAGGGAAAAGTTAATATTTGCCACTTCAAGCAAAAGTATATTTTACACTATTTAATAGGAATATAAAGTAGATGAAAGTCAGAATCCAGAGAAGTGCATGCCTGCATCTTTTGAACACACTCAGATCCCATCAAACAGACAGAAGTCATGTATATCTACATAACCATTCATAGTGAGACAGAGTTCTAAATGTTACCAGATGCAAAACTTTGTTTCACAAATTTAATTCAGGTCAGAGCTGGTACAGCAGCTGCACAGACCCTGAGTATGTTAAAACTCAGCAGAGAGTCCACAGCCAAGCAAATACTAAGAAGTAAAAAGACTCTTTTACAGCAGTATACATTTTATGAACAACAATCAAATGCACTCTGCACTCTAAAAGCATAAACATTCTTTAACTAAAAAAACCAATTACACTTTAAAGGAACACATGAGAAATCCAGAGCTACATATGTAGTTCCTAGCATACAAATCTAGGAATGTGTATTGTGCTACCTAGAGCAATAATTTCCAACTCATAAACTAATATTCTTTCACATCATCAGCAACACATTGCAGAATGAGCACTTATTTCACAAGACAAATTAATCTAATTTTTAAGTATAGATGATTTTAATTTAGTTATTACTGCATTTTCAGCAGATGGAAAGCTTGAAACAGTCATTTTTCTCCATGAATGGTGAGAACAGTCTTAAAGATATGAACTCTCTAAGTTAAGACCTAGGTGACTGAGAGAGAAGGAACAAAAGAATAGGTGTTACCAATTTTTGTAATTTTTTTCTCTTCCCATAGCTTAACTACCCTATTCCTCAATTTTAGCCTTAACTTTCTCTGCAGACTCAAAAAAAAAGGCTAAAGAAACAAAAATTTCCATGTCAGTTCAAGGTCAGTGTTGTCTCAGCACTAGTTTGCTCAAAGCTCCATCCAGCCTGGCCTTTAACACTTCCAGGGATGAGGTATCCATGACTTCTCTGGGCAGTCTGTTCCAGTGCCTCTCCACTCTCGCAGCAAAGAATTTCTTCCTTAAACATAATCTAAACCTTCCGTCTTTCAAAAACATTCCCTCTTGTCCTATTGTTACATGCCCTTGTAAAATGTCCCTTTCCAGCCTCCTTTTAAGGCCCCCTGAAGCACTGAAAGGTGCTCTAAAGTCTCCCTGGAGCCTTCCCTTCTTCAGGCTGAACAAGCTGAGCTCTCCCAACCTGTCTTCACAGGAGAGGTGCTCCAGCCCTCTGATCATCCTCTATATCAAACACTGCATCCAGGCTCAGAGCAAACAGTTACATGAATGTCTACACCTATAAAGGTAAATCTGATAAAGAACTTCACATGTGCAATAACAGCACAACCAAATTCACAGCAAACATCAGAAGACCAATGTACAAGTCAGACATATGCAGCACATGTGAAGGCCCCTGGTGAAAAATGTCTGAAAGAAACATCTTAAGAGTGATTTTTACTCTTGGGCTTTGTTTTACTAGAGGGTAAGCATTTCACTTTTTAGATAGATGATAAGAGCAAACAACATCTGCTAGAGGATTTCAGAAGCTAATCCACAAGGTCCCTTCTAATCATTCTGAGAACTAACTCAAAAAGTAGAAAAAAATCCAACTAGAAACAATTTTACAAAGGCTTGTGCAACAGACATATGCATAAAAACCAGTGGTACCTGTCACTTATTCCAAACATGGCTATTACCTGCATGACACTACAGCATGTTCTACACAGTGCTGTAGAAAACCCTGCTATATTGTAACCAAATGTGTATTTTAAGTAACTGTGCTTAAAGAAAAGCTCTTCTATCTACTGAGCTATTAGGTGACTACATTCACCATAAGAAATTCCTATAAGGCAAAATAGGAAGAACAGGATAAGATATTCAAATTAGTCTAAAGTAAAACATTTGAAAAGAAGTAACGCAATTATCATTAAAAATCCTGTATCTATGTGCAGAATTCCATGTATGGCTTTGCCAAATAGGGAATCTGGAGATGAAATGAAGAAATTCATCAGGGAATGAAGGAAAAGCCACACATCAGAACCAATCTACGGGGACAGCTGAACATCAATTAGATGCAGAAATCCAAAGAACCTTTTACTGTGTGTAAGGAAAGTCAAACCTGAAGAAACATACATCTATGTGGTTCAACCATTTTTTAAATTTTCCAGATGACCACATTATTTGTTATTTAAAAAATAGAATTGATTCAGGAAGTCCTTCCTAACATCACTGTTGACCACAGAAAGAGTTGTACATGGTGGACACAAGTCAGGCTTGGACAGACAGGCTGCAGATCCCAAGCAAACTGCCATTCAGGCCCAGCCCAGGAACAGAAGAAGTATAAGATTCTAAAAAGATGCAGTTCTCTGGCCTATTGTTCACCTTGTTAGAGAGATAAAACAAAGAAAAAAACCCCACCAAAGGAAAAAAAATTACAATACAAAAGTCTAAGTTTGCCAAAAACACTTCAGATACCACCACAACTGGTCACTGCCACTTGCTGTAAAAGACAATTTGCTAGGAGTGGACGTGGGCTCATTTGTCTCCCTTTCTGCTCTGTATTCAAATTTCACCAACCATCAGTACACTTACTTCAAACCACAAGTCAGACAAAAAAGAAAAATAACAACTAACTAGGTTTGTCTAGGATCAATGTTTCCCTTCCTTGAACTTCTGAAAAACTAAGAAAAATCACAGTATAGACAAAACTGTTTATTGGAAGGCAAGTAATTTTAAAGCATGTGAAGTCTGGAAAGTCAGCCTATGAATGTCATTTCTTACTAACACCATGTCCCAACATCATGCCCTTACTCAACACAGACAAGGTATACAGCAAAGTACTACAGCAAAAGGACTCTGGAAAGACTGAGTGTGTTTTCTTTTTGCAACTTACCAGTTTAAATGTACCTGTCAACAGGCACAAGATACAATTTTAAAATACTGTAGTTATGAGAGTTTATCTGCATACATTTTCATATTTTTCCAGACTTGTAACTTGTTTCATGTCATGAACTGGAAGCTGAAATTACTAGCATTTTTATTAAAATATTCTGCTTCTACAGCAGACTTAATAATGGATTGCAAGATCGCCATTCAGTCAGGTCTTATTTTAAAGCAGTAACTTCAAAACAGAAGAAATGCAAATGAAGCCAAATTATGGCACTATTGAACAGTCATCTACAGCAGGAGGAACTACCTGAAACATTTCTGAACAGTCCCATTTTTTTTACACATAGGCTGAATGCTGCTGGTGCAGTATTCTGAACTCATGTATGGCAAGATCACAAAACATTGCTGGGTAGCTTTTGAGCTCCAACATAATGCTCAACTGAGCAGAATTAATCTTACATTCATCTTTTGAACACAAATCTCATGCAAACATTGTCATACTATGCTTGAATGTATTGTGTTGAACAAGTTTACTGAAACAGTTTATTTTTCTTTCTATACTCCTAAATGTTTATCTCCTACAAAAACAAACATGCCCCAGGACTTTCAGCTGTTGCAATAAATGTATTAGTAATGAAAACTACCATTTTAAATTAGAGACAAAACCAGACCAATTACATAATGTATCAGCTCAAAAATAGTTTTAAAAAGGCAAGTAAAGTTACTTACCCATCATATTTATAAATATTAACTTCAAATAAGTTGTCCTTAGCATGGTTAGCATGTTCAGTTACTGTGAAGAAAGAAACACATTATAATTTATTATTAAAAATACTACAATGAAGTTGTATATAATATAGAATTATAAAAATTAATTCATTAATAACCATGATTCTATTACCAATGTGACTATAAAACAGTCTGTCCATAAGATGCGTCTCAAAAGATTTTTGCCAAAGAAAGAATTAAAGGAGATATACACAGTACATACTGTACTGCATACTGAGAAAATATTTCAGTAAAAATTGTGCAAATGATTAATTAGTTTTAACAGTGAAACTGAAAAAGAGAAGAAAGGCAGCATCTTTATTAAGAGCTCAAATAGCTCAGGAGCACCAGAAGTTTTATTTTAGTAGGCAGGAAGCTGATAGAAGGTTGCCATTTATCTGGCTACCTATGCTTTAATTAGAAAACATTCTCTACCACTTTGTTTCATTTCCTTACCAAGAAAAGGTAACTAACAGAGAGAACTTTAGCTACTCAGGAATGTTTTAAAGAGTTCATATTGTGCTTATTAAAAAATTAAAGTATTCATTACTCACTAATAACATCAGTGGATATAGAAGCCAGACTGAAGAGTGGAGCAACTTTCTGTTCATAAATCCTCTTCCCTTGTCTTTTTCCTCCATAGGGATTAATATACACAAGCAGCTGCTTTGGTCTAGACTCTGCAGTAAGGAAAACCATAGTATATTACTTTTGTACACAAACAAAAATTCATCAAAGCCATATAAAAACAAACCTATTAACATCAAAGCAAACACATCATAAAAGACTTGTAACTCTTTCACAATGAGCTATAAAGACCTGCTTCATCTGCTCTCTTCATTACAGTGATACCATCAGTATTGAACAAATGGTTAATAAGACAGCAGGTGAAATTCAGAACCATTTCTTCTGATTCCCTATCTCACACTCTTATTTGTCATTCTTGCAGTACCCTCTCTCTACATAAGTTACTTTATATGAGTATTACAGGCATACAAGATGAAAAGAACAGCAATATCAAAGCTTTTCACCTGTAAGTGAAGCACACATAAAAGTACTTTTACATAAATTTATTTAAACTTTATTCTTTCTTTAAAAACATGGTTAAAATCCATTTCCTTTCTGTGATCAAATCACACTAAGAATGCCTCACAAAACTACACGCTGCACAGTTACCCCAAAGTGTTATCCACTCCCCTCTCCTAAAGCACCTTGGATATTACTGTCTCAAATTTGTCCAAACACTACACTAGTAGTGACAGTGGATTTACACTAGTAGTGTCAATGAAAACAATTATTACACCTCAGTATTAACAGAGGTACAAAACAGTAATGCTTGCTGCACCTAGAAAACCTCCTTTTTATGAAACAGACAAAACCCTTAACATCTGTGCTTCCTCAAATGGGATTCTAGATTTAGTTTAAAATGAAAAAATATGAGACTTAATTACATCAGCACACTTCTAAAACAAATCCACCCAAGCTAGATAGACTGAGTGGTTTAAATCTGCCATACACTCAAAGCACTATTCACCCCATCTGAGGACATATTCCCTTTCCTGAAGGAATTTGTAACCAATAAAATGAACAATTGCACTCAAATGGAATTGACTGCTTAGGCCACAGTTCTCACAGGTGTACTGAATGGGTGCACAAACCCCATTTTTTGATAAAGATGTATCTTGTGAAATGTATACAAAACAAAAACATTAAGAATGCTTCCACTGCCTGTTGAGAACAGTTTTTCTTCCATACTAATTTTTATTCTGTAAGCCTTACACATTTGCCTGAGTCCCACTGTAGGTGTACTTGTATCCAATCCCTTCTCCAGCTCTATCTCAGATGGGCCTCACACCTACCCCGTAGGGACTTCATCCCTAGTCCTCCCTCCAGCTCCAGCTGTTCCACCCTGGCCTTCCTGGATGGACACAATTACTTGACCTCACCTGGGCTGTAAATTACACCTGTTTCTATCCCCACCCCTGCTCAGATACAGTGGGACCCTGGTCAGCAAGGGCACTGCCTCTGCCATCATCACCCGTGACCTCCTTTCTGTCAGTTACTCTGCTCCTGCTGCTTCCTGACATCTATCAAGGCATCTCTTTCAGGAATAACTTCTTCAAAATTACTTTTAACTTCCCATGAAGTAGATGTCCAAGAGTCTCAGAAATGATTAATGGGAACTCTTACTACTTAAGACACATTTTATTGATGCCAGAGTCTGGAAAGGTGAAACAGACCCATAAATCTTCCAATTGCTACAGTCCTTGAACTCAAATCTCTGGAGTACCTTAAATCCCTAAGCTTACATCTGCCCAGTACTTCTTCAAAAGCTACAGTCATTTAAAACCACTGCTAGGCTTTCAATGTGTCTCTGTTTTGTGAAAATAATTTGTATCAGGGCAAAATTATACAACACCTACAGTCCTGATGATTAAAGCACTCAGTACAACCTAATGAATATGTAAGATAAAGCAGTGATACAGAAACACTTCAACTCTTGGCTCCCTCAATTTTATAGCTTGAGCTGCTCTTAAGAGTCCAAAAAAGCAGATGTATCAAAATAACATTGACTGATGTACAAGCCTACAAAATGATGGTGCAAATGTTCACAGTTCATTCAAACTTACTCTGCATTTCAAGTAATTCCTTCAGTGCCTGTATCCACTGATTACATAAGTGCTCATCAACACACCAAAATGTCACTTCACTGCACCGCCAGCGGTGATTTCGGGCCTTCTTCACATAATACACTATTTAAATTTAAAAAAGAAAAAAAAATACACCAAAACATAATGAGATGGTTCTGGGAAACGAAAAATGCATTTCAGAAAGATCTCCAAAATACTGACCTGTAATTAACCTCCACTACACACTTCTACAAATGACAGAAGCATTCAGAGTATGACATTTGCAGAGAGTTCAAATGAAAACATAAGTGAAAACAGTAGCTACAGGCAGACACCTAAAAAAAGACTTCTTTTTAAATAAGCCACTTATACACTTATTATAGGTATACTTGTTCAGAAGTTCACTGAGCTTATGTATTATCTGTATTAAAGTCGACGATATCTACATAAAAAGCCACAAGCTCAAGAAGATAAGCCACACTGACATCAACTCTCATGTAACCAACAGGGCGAATTTCATTCTGTAAAGCTGAAATTTGAGAAAAAAAGATTTTGTTTTCTTGTGCATTAAGACCTTATACTTACACTTCATATCATACATACATATCATCACATATCATTATCTCCAATCACTCTTACTAAAGGTGATGAAAATACTCCACAACATAAAATTTTGGCATGACATCTTTTTAGCACATAAGTCACCACCCTTTTCCCAAACCAGACACTTATTTCTGGCACTTGGCTTTAAGAATGCAGTTGATAATACAAAGAAACTTTCATGCATGCATCTTGATGGTTAGGGGTAATTTAAAAATTACCCCAAATATTTGGGACTCATCCTTTCACCCTCCCTCAGTTTTCTGGTCAAGAAGTAGCAAGCAGGTGTCATTCAGCAGCAAAAAGAAACCAGGGGGAACACTCAGACATTAGTCTGAACTTGATTAAAAATAACTGAACACAGCATGTATCCCTAAAGGAAGAGTTTTATTTTCCAGATAGGGATCTTTAAATATAAATCAAAAGATTTTTGGTGGGGGTTCTTTGGTTTGGTTTTTTTTGTGGGACTTTTGCTTGGGTTTATTTCAGTTTGGGATTTTATTGGGGGAGGGGTTGGTGCTTTTTGGTCTTTTTTGTGGGTTTTTTTGTTTGTTTGGGTTGTCTTTGGGTTTTGGTTGATTTTTTTTTTTTTTTAAGATGGAGGTTTTTTAAACACATAATTTCTGTTAAAAAAACCCCAAACTTTGATGATTTCTTTTGACTGTGCCTTAAACTACCTTCAATAGAATAAGCACAAGCAGCCAGAGACTGTTATTTGCCTTACCTGTGAAAGCATGTAGCTTTGCCATTTTCTGCCATCTGCCAATGTTACGTTGTTTCTTGTTAAACTCCGTTTCTTCTACAGCAATGATCTCAGAGATGGGTACAAAACAGTTTTCTGTATGAACAGAAGATCTTGCATATTAGAATCCTCAAACATCACCTGAATGATCACTTCTATACCTAATATGATATAGACATATGATTAGAGCAGTGGCTCAATAAGCACAACCAGGAGCATAAATAGAAATTTTCTGATTTTAAACTTTCTTTTGCCTTTAGTCAAAGCACATAATCCATAACCACCTACAAACTACCCTAAACAGCGGGTATTTCAAATGTTGATAATTTCTCAGAAAATCAAGTATTTTGTGTATAAAAATACTTTTGCATGAAGCCAAAGTCCAGCAACATTGATTTCAGAATAGTTAATCTTCCCCTTCTACAAGGCCTAGTCCAGATACTTGA
This sequence comes from Prinia subflava, assembly GCF_021018805.1. Classification (NCBI taxonomy): domain Eukaryota; kingdom Metazoa; phylum Chordata; class Aves; order Passeriformes; family Cisticolidae; genus Prinia; species Prinia subflava. The sequence continues at coordinate 58,474,632 of NC_086250.1, read as the reverse complement.
CAGTCAATAGCACAAGCTATTTCAAAGAATGTGCAACTAAATCTAGTGCACAGACTACACAGGCTATTTGTTATTCTCAAGTACGTGGCTGGCTTATGAAAGAAGGGCATTCATATGAATTCTTAAGATTTTAAATCCCACTAAGCTTTAAAAGTTTAGTATCTCAAGAAGAGAATTCTAAATATGTTTATGTACTGTGAAATATTTTCCTTGTATCAACTTCAAAACTAATGTTTTTCAGAATTAAAAGCCTCTTGTTCTCAGACTATGAAATAATTTCCTCCAACCTCATTCTCTTTTCTCTTATAGTTCCTAAACATTGTCTCAGACTTCTTAACTCCTGTCAAATTGAAGACTTTTGTCTCATTTTCATTACTGATTTCAACACTGTTTTGTTGCTACTTCATCTCAAAAAAGTGAAACTTAAAAGGCATGTTTTGCATTTATGTGCAAGCAAGTGCTCTCTGTATACATATGCATGTATAAAATTGTCATAATAATACAGTCTTATGTAAATAATCTCTTATATAAGAAGAATTATAATATACTTTCTTCTCTCAAATATACAGTGATGCCAAGATATTGAGATATTCAACACATAAAACACAGACAATAATAACATTATTACTGAGGTTTATTCTGCATTTCATTCTCCTTATTATTTTGCAGCAGTACAATGGTAGTGGTGAGGAATGTAAAATGAGTGAAAAGTTTTCCTGATCTCTTCACAGTGATGACTGCAATTCATCTGCAACTAATTCACTTTTATTATTTTTCTCATCCTATTTAACTGGTTTAGTCAAGAGAGTCTTTACATGTCATCACATGTATTGACAATTTGTGGACTACTCACTAAGGGGTTTTGGCATTTGACATGATTTACACTTATTTAGTGATTTTATCTTCCCTTTGTTTTTTAGCATGATTCCAAAGAATTGTAGCCTTCAGACTTTACACTGAGGTCCTTTAGGAATCTGGCTGTATTTGAATGTTTCAACTCAAACCCAAATTTCAGCTTATAATAATTGCATTTACTACATTCAAGGCATGATAGGGAAGTGCAGCAGTCACATAATGTTGTTATAGAGATCCAACAGCAGAGATAAACTGAGATGTATGATTTGTGTACTACACATATGCACATGTAAGACCACATCTAGTAACAGCAACAGTTATTTGGTCTTCCAACAGATACAATTAAGGGATCTCAATATGATTAACCTAAACATTTACCCAAGGAAAAAGACATGCAGAACAGAGATGGAACAATGAAGGAAAGGAAGCACATTCTTTAATGTTTCTTTCCCAAAATTGCTTTTACCTATTTTTCTACTGGCTCTGCCATGAATCCATATGTCAAAATATGAAAGAAAATTTGTTGCATCTATAAAGATTGCACTTAAATGGTAATTTATTTTGTTACTGCTCAAAGATATGCTATAAAACTTAGAAACTACATTTTGATAAAAAATTAAATGACAGTGCTCTAAATAATGTTTTTGGAAACAGTTGTACATAGTGCATACTCATTAGTATGTGCACTGGGAGCAGCAACAGAAGTAATTGTCTTATTTGGCATTTTTATATTATTAAGCTGTCCAACTGTACAGCTGGCTAATAGATTTTAAAGCACTTTCAAATCTGTATCACTGAAAGCATTTCTTTAGAGTATATACTTCAGCACATATTACACAGCTTCTATTAGCCTTGAAACCACTTACAAGCTCCCCTAATTCTATGTTCCCCCTATGACAGTAGCATGCCTGTTTTGATTTTCCAGCAAATCTCTTCACAGACACGGCAAAAAAGCAAAAAGTAAACATTTTTGGTCTGTATGTATTTTTTTTTTAATCTTATGGATCAGAGTTACAAATTTGAAAAACAGGTTCCTGAAAAATGGAGGGATGGGGGAGAACCAAAGGAAGTTGGAAGAACCACATGAAGAACAGATCCCACCTTCCATCTGTAAATCTTTGGCTTTGGTGGAGTTTGAGTCTGAGGAGTTTCTGTTCTGGGAATACCAGTCTGCTGATTATATCCCTCAGTACTACTTGGCACCTTAAAAGCAGCAAGCAACTCCAGTGTCCTGACAGCACACTCCAGTCTTGAGGCAGTCAAAATCACACACTACTGAACCCAGTAATTGCCAGATGGCCAGAAAGATGCAAAGCTGTCTCAAATAACATGTGTTATTCAGAACATTCCCTACTGCTTATAACAACAAATGCTAGTGTGTTTGAACAGAACTCAGGAATTTCTATCAGTCCAAATATCTCTATCACTATTTGACTTAGTGCTACACAGAACATTGTTCAATCACATTGCAAACCAAGTGCTCAGTCCCACTCCTCCTTTTCCTCAGAAGACACTTTCAGTGTGAAGCAGAGACCTTCAGTACGAGCACAACAGTCCTGTTCCTATGAACACAATGCCCTCATCTGCCGTTTAGTCACCAAAACCTGCCCCATAAAAAACAGTACTAACCAAGCCTCTCTTGAAGGTTCACATATGTACTAATTATAGTCCTTTCCCACACCTATTTTTGTAGCATTTACCCTATGATCAAGTAGCATGAGACATTTATTTCACTGACATAGCATAAAGCTGTTCACTCAAAGGCCTTCACCTTTATGTGCCTCTCCTGAAATATGGAAAACCTTATTGCCACATTAACAAAACAAACCCCCACAAAAATTTGTTTACATCAGTACTACAAGATCAACATTAATGAAAAAAGGTTGACATGGGCTTAGACACTGTCAAACAAAGAACATTACTTGGCTCAATCCAATCTATTCAACCAAGTAGCACACAACAGCTTGTAGACAAAATTTTCAACATGGTCAATGGCTAGCATATTAGAGACAAATTACTGACCATCTAGAGAAGGTGGATGAAAGGGCATGGAAAAAAAAAAAAAGCCAAACATAACACACAGTAAACAGGTGACAGTCTTCTCAGCACTCTGGCTGTGCCAGTCACTACTCATTCTGGGTCAGAGTGCTCCTAATCTTAACATTCTTCCTAAAAGCAAACTGATATATCAGCAAAACATGGGATTAAATGCACACTACTTGTCCCACATTAAGCAGATGGGAGAGAAGAAAAACCTCACAGAAGGGGGCCTCACTAACAGTGGGTTTTCTTTGTGCAAAACGCAGCCAGCAGTTGGGAAATGTGTTTTTCTGTGTTAAGAAAAGATTTTTAGTGTGTCATTGCTGTCTGCCTCTCCCACAGAACATTTCCTGAGTTTATGAGCACTCACTCAGAACTTCAGTCAAGACTTGCTCACTCATCACTGCCAGCTATGTATCCTACAGACCAAACCTCCCCCTCACAAATGTGTTAGCTCAAAGCAACCTAGACACATGCACAAGCACAAAAACATTGCTGATCACAGCATTTATAAACAAATTTATTTAAGGTTTATCCTTAAAATTCAGCTGAGGCCCACAGATGCAGTGGCATTTAGAATTAATTTAAACTATTAGCGTATTCTCATGACTTAAAAATAAAAAGCTGAGATATAGGTTTAAAGAAAAAGTGTATTTTAAGTCACTTTGAAAACTAATTTGCTGTTAGAGCTCACATGAAGGGTCAAGCTTTTAGGTTTAAGATTTGCCTTCACCTAAAAGCAAGACAAGAGGAACACTTTCTATCAGAAGGTACATGGTATTATACCAATCATGCACTATGGAAAGCTGTGTTTAATAAACTCTAGAGTAAGAGAAGGTAGGATATAGAGCAGAATTACTGACAATTCACATCCTAAGGGAAGGGGAATAAAAAAGGTATCACAATTGATTTAAATCAAAACTGTGGAGGAGTCACAGAAACATCCAAAGATCATGATTTCACCATGTACAGCCATATAAAAGGAAATCTGCTTCTTTTATTTTAAAGTAAATCTTCAAGTACTTTGTAAACCGACAGACCAGTTTCTACTAAGATCACACAGCTACTTCACATCACATGAATCTGAATCAAAGCACAGCAATTTGAAAGTGGATCAACTTGTATATTTAAATAATACTATTGAATGTCTTCCTATTGTTTCTTCTGCATTTCCAAATAAAATCTTTTCTGCTCAACCATGAATATTTCCATAATAAAGTAGGGAATAAGATGCACTTATTCACCTTAAGAGGTGGCAGGGGGCAAAACAACCCAGCAAAATGATGTATGCTGAAGAACATATATTGTTTAGTGTGCATCTCTATTTGAATAACATACCTTCCAGAAGACACATTCCAAAGAAGTAATGCCTGCTGGAGCAATTATTCCCCACATCCTACTTGCACAATGTAGTTGTGGCATTGCCTACAGAGAAACATGGTTCACATTTCTGCACACGCCCTTTGCCAGATGGGAAAGGCTGATGACAAATGACCTTGACTAAGGATGTGCCAACACTGCAAGTACCAGGCATGGACAGACCTTGTCGCCAAGCTGGCCCACCCTCTGCTAAGCACCCTGTTTATCAAACTGAGCTTTCTTTAGAAGACATCAGAGTGACATCAGTGTTGTGAACACTAGTTCTGAGGCTTCCTCAGGCGGCTGTTTTGGAAAAGACACACAGAAGAGAATTCTGAAACACAAAGGCTAAAAGAAAGCGCACATCTTAAATGAAGGCACAGAGCTCAGGGTCTACTTTGGTCACCCCCTTCATGTTTGTACTTCAGAAAAAAGAAATCCTAGAAAAATGACAGGAGAATTCTGCATTTATAATGCTTTAGTACCAGGCACAATAAAACCTTAGCCAATGCTTCTGAAATAGCTCTAAGTATATCCATACATTATACACTTTGCTATGAATATGGTACAAAACATCTTGTGTTACTTGAGAAAAAAACCTAACTGTGCCATCAACATGAGGGAAATAATAAAAAAATTTAGCTGACCAGCTTTGCATACACTATTTATGATTCATGACTAACTCTCATGGAGAAATGTTATGAGGCTGAAAAATAATGTTCATCAGAAAATGTGAAGATGGAGGCATCCCTAGGAAAAAAAGATGCATAGCTGAAAGTAACAAGAGAAACACATGAAAATTCACAGGTAAAACTTTTCCATATAAATTCAAACATGTCTAACCATCTAAGAATAGGAAACAGGAACCTGATTACACTGAAAAGAGAACTTGAATTTATGATGCTGCTAAACAAAGTCTAACAGTAGGAAAGAAACTGTATTTCAGAATTTAAAAACATACCATGACTGGAACAAACATTTGATGTTCTTGTTATTGTTGGTATCTTCCAAATGATAGCACTAAAAAGCATTCTCCTGAATTAATACTTCTGCATTTTGACAGAATAGGATTCAAATACATACGTATATACATATATATATGTATGTCTATAAATATCACTGTACAGAGATGAGAAAACAGAAGAATCTCCCCATACTCTCTAAAACTGTATTTTCCTGGACAACAGGACAAAGTCTGTGTTGTTTCTTATCTCTTCCTGATTTTGGATGCAACAGGGAAAGGTAAACATTTCAACACTTCTACAATACATCTAGCTATAGCTATAGCTCTGTACATGTCAAAGTCTGAAAACCTTGAAAAAACATATACCAAACAATTTTTATTCATATACTAAATTCAAGATGGTAATAAAGGCTCTGAAAATAAGTAGCCCTGTGTTTTTACAGTTTAAAGACAACTGCTTCACTCTAATAGCTACCTACTAAACAAGAAATGTAGCACTTTCATACTGCATAATTTAGTCTGTATTTAGACACAGTGCAGTCATGTAGTCAAAGGCTAAATGGTAGAAAGATAGCAATCTTGGCCAAGAAACTCTTCTGAAATTATATGCTTCTAACTAACCGTCTTCCATATTATTAAGTTTATTTATATATTGTCATGTATGTTGTTCATATTTCCAAAATAATTGTACAGAACACAATGAATCATCACAGGTCTTAAAAAGAGCTTGGAGACAACGGGGCAGCAATACAAAACTGTGATGATATTAAAGGTCAAGTGCATGAATTAATGAGGGTGTTAAGAAGAGAAGGTACATTAGCTATTGTTTTGATCCCTACATAAATTATACCTGTGCCTCCAGAACACTTAAGCATTTCCTTTTCTTCTCCTTTCTCTTATGATTTCACATCATGTTTTTCAAAATCTTGTAGAGAGCTGTGCTACAAGACAGTGGCTGCACTCAGTAACCACACGTGCCTCTCAGGGCATCTCCAGCTGGGTACTAATTCAGAAATGCCACATGTAGACTCTAATTTACTGTGCCCCACTCTCCTCCCACCATCCCCAGAATTCTGATATGCAGAACATGGTTCAGGGCAAGTTCATACACCCTTTGGTCTACCAGGAGCACGGCAAGAAAACTTACAACTTATCAAGTAGTTAAAATTCACAGCTGCAAGCAGCTGTAAACTTTAGAGTGCTCCTGAGAGAGCCCTTGTGAATCTGTGGCACTCGTGCTTGCTGTAAAAGAATTCACCAGACAGGAGAGTGGCACTCCCCTTGGACCGGCTCTAGTGACTTTGCAAACGCATTTTTAGAAGGATTTTACACAATTCGACCAAATTATCTCCAAAGTAGGAGCTACTTTACCTAGTGGGAGCAATTATCCCAAAAGACCTTGAAACTTTCTATTTTCAATTTAAGATCCAGGTACCTTTATCTACACTAATTTTATTTCATTTTGAAAAGTATACAGCCTATTTTTCACAACCATGTATTCAGCTTGGCAGAATTAAAGAATCAATTTGTCCTTAAAGTCTTAAGTTCCTTTAACTGAGAAAAGTTCAGGAATTTTTGATTACTTTTTTCATCAGTAATGTTGATAAACACTAGATTATGTCAAACTACTTGCACAATAGCAAGGGAAGGATAACACTCTTTATGTATTATGAATAAGAAGAGTTGTACTTGAAACATAACCAAATCTCAGTTATGTAAACTGTAATGCCAAATTCCTACAATTCTTGAGTTGTCTTTCTCCTTTTTCCCTCACCTTCCTGAAAAAAGCCTCAGGCCAATATGATATTATGATAAAATCTGAAAAATATTTAACAAAGGTACATGGTAAGAATGGAATAACTATTTAACTATTTAAGTTTGGGGACTTGCCTGGGATTGGAAACATCTCTATTCAAACCTTTCTCAGATAAAACTTGTAGTCAGCCTTTCTATTATTAGTTTCTCACTGTCTCAGATCCTGCAACATCTAGAATGAGGATGACAGCAGTTTCTAACTCTACAGCAGCTGCTGTGAAATAAAGGGCATTACATATTTGCAAAGGTTCACATGCCATGTTCATATGGCTGCAATAACAATGGCAATGATTACTATATAGAACCCCCAAGGTCAAAGACCCTGAAAAGATACCTCTTAAAAGTACAGTAGAAAGTCTGATATGCAAACATTCTCATAAGTTAATCTGAATTTTTTCGGGTATCTTCATCAGTGACTTCTCAGATTTCTATGGTTCCCCTGCTGTGCAGTTAGCATAGTTCTGTACATCCACATTGTACTAACTGCACAAAAGGGGAACTACAGAAATCTTTGTTACCATACTGCAAACTAGTAGCCCACATTATATATTTCCAAACAAGTAAATCTCAAAAGTTAAACTTTCTTTGTAAAATTTCCACTAAGCCTATTAGAAAGCTGAGTTTTTTACAAAGCCCCCCCCAAAAAAACCCCAAAACAAACAAAAACCCCCCAACAAAAGTAGTCATTTCCTGAGACACTGCCTCAGCATGAAAGTGTTTTTAACCACAAATCTTGTTGTAACTAAAAAAAACAAAACTGCTTTTAAGGATTTGTAAGTCTCTTATGATCTCTACGATTACTTCAAACACATTAAACAACACGCTTCTCCCTACTCGCGGCGCCAAGAAAGGGGGTTGAGGTGCCCAGAGCCGTGTTTTCCGGGCAGCTGCGGGGACCGATGCTCGGCCGGGCTGCCCCGCGACGCGCAGCGAGAGCCGCTCCCGGCTTTGTTCGGGAAGGCGCAGCCTGCCCGCCCGGCACCGCCGGCTGCTGCCGCGGGCTGCCCGCCCGGCACCGCCGGCCGCTGCCGCGGGCTGCCCGCCCGCATCTCCCCGCGCCGAGCGCCCTGCCCGCCCCGCGCCTGCCGGACTCCGAACCCCAGAGGCGACGCGGGCGCCCGAGGGCAGGAAGCGCTCACGCCGACGGAGCTCTGCGGATGCTCCGGGAGCTCCGGACGCGGAGACGCCGCCGCGGGCCCCGGGGCAGCGCCGGCCGCAGGCCGCCCCCGCCGGCAGCCGGGGACGCCGCGGACGCCCTTCCCCCGCCGAGGGCAGGCGCCCCTCGGGCCGCCCGGGCCCGCCCCAGGCCGCGGCAGGTGCGCTCCGTCCCCGCCCGCCCCACTCACCGCGGGCGCGGCGCGGCGGGCGGGGGTCGCGCCAGGCCAGCCGCCCCCGCTCCTCGTCTAAGGTGACCTCCCAGGAGCGCCGCCCCAGCCCCAGCGAGGACACGAGCCGGGGCCGGCGGCCGCCGGGGAGCCGCTCCATGGCCGCGGAGACCCGGCCCGCCGCAGCCGCTACCGCATGGCCCGGCGGAGCGGGCGGGCGCCGCGGGGCGAGCCCGGCAGCTGCTAACGGCGCCCCCGGCCCGGCCCGCCGCTACCCCGGGCGGCCCGGGCGGGGCGGGCGCGGCGTCAGCGCTGCGCCAGCGCCGCGGGGCGGGGCCGCGGCCGGGGCGGGGCGGGGCTGGCTCGGACTGCTCGGCCCGCCCGAGAGAGACACATCCCCCGCGACCCGGGCAGAGACTGACCCGCTCCGAGCCGCCAGCTCCGGGCACAGACTGCGGGGCTGACACCGTAACGGGCTTGGCTTGCTTGCGTGGGGGTTATTGCGGGACGACAAGCACCTATGTCAGTGACGATGGGTTCTTCCCTCTTTCCCTTTAGACAGTGAAAATGCAATGAGTACGTACAAGTGTCTGGTGATCCAAATCTCTCCGTCTAACTTCACCTCCCTTTACATAAAAACGTTTTGGGTTTGCCTTAAATATAGGGAGAGTAATTCACTATAACTGAGCTCTTAATTCCTTGCTGCCTTACCTCCTTGGTGTTGCTGAAGTGTGTAACCATCAGCATCCTACCAAAATTCAGGCCACACAGAGCAGCAGTGCCCATCTCCAACCTTCCTCCAAATCTGAGTACTTCCTACGGAGTTTAGTAGGAAATGTCTCTGCTCTGTTCTTACCTGGGTAGAGCCCAGGGCCAGCACTCCGGCTGGTTTTGCTCAGGCTGAAAAAGCTTCTGCACTTCAGCTCTGCTCTGAACCTTAAAATATACTCACATTTCACTCACATTTTTCAAGGGGGAATGACTTTAAACATTTACAAGGGGGACTAGAGCAAGTGGGAATAATTAAATTGAAAGATGGTAGGTTTAGATTAGATATTAGGAAGAAATTCTCTACTGTGAGGGTGGCAAGACACTGGGTTGCCCAGAGAATCTGTGGATACCCCATTCCTGGAAGTGTTCAAGGCCACTGGAAGGTGTCCCTCCCCATGGCTGGGGGTTTGGAAATAGGTGACCTTTCAGATCCTGTCCAACCCATTCCATTCTGTGATTCTATGATTTCATCTTCTGAAAACAAATGAGCTAGGCACTGTCATCCAAGTTATGTGTTGAAGATAGTCTTCCTGTACAACAAATGCTAGTTGTCTTCTATCACAGCCATTCCAATAATCTTTCCTCTGACCTTGAAAGTCATGATCTGTTTACTGGGAACAAACCTAGGTATGCCACACTTTCACAATTTCATGGAATGCTTTGTCTCTGTCAGTTGTTTTGTTCTTTACATTTTTAAATCTGTCCCTCCACAAACACCCGTAGAGCTCTTTATATTGAGACTTAAAGTTTGTTGCAAAAATCCACTGTGAATAATAGTCTGCTAAATGCAATTCTGAGCAGTCATTAATATCTAACTGGTTCCTTGTATTTTTCCACCTACATCCTCTTTTGTCATCCATCTTGCACTTGTGGGTTGACCCTGTTAGGATGCCAGGCATCCACAAAAGCCTATTGCTCTCCTCCATAGCTGGAAAGGGAGAGAAAACATAACAAAATGTTCATGATTAAGATAAGGACAGAGAGAGATCACTCACCAAATACTGTTACAGGCAAAATACACTCAAAGTAGAGATATTAATTGAATTTATTACTAAGAAAATTAGAGCAGGATAATGAGAAATAAAATAAGACCTTAAAAACACCTTCCTCCACCCCTCCCTCCTTCCCAGCTCTACTTCCTTCCCCTGCAGAGGCAGGGAAACGGGGCATGGGGGTTACCATCAGTTCATCACAAGTTGCTTCTGTCACTGCAGGGAGAGGAGTCTTTCCCCTCCTCCAACATGAGCTCCCTCCCACAGGAGGCTTTTGCTGTTGAACCCTTCAGACATGCTCCAAGACTGAATGGATCATTAATAGAAAGCTGTTATCTTAAAATATTACACAGAGGTACTTATTTATCATTTCTCCAGTGAGCAAAATAGATTTAATCTTTTATAGCCTACAGTCACCAGAATCAATATTCTTACACTGTGATCCATGTTAGCTGAAGAAGTAAAAAGTTTATTCCTTTTACCATTCCTGCCTATGATGGTTTCCTTTTATTCTTATTAATTTGAAAACTCCTTTTTGCTTACTTAAGGCTAAAGTGTTTAACTGTAAAATACAGAACTGATAAAATAGTCTTTGGTCTGTTAGAAGCCTGCTAAGGTGTACTAGCACCACTAGCAGGAATGGCATCCACATTTTTTACTTGTTTAGGTAAGAAGAAGCCACTTCTTTCTTCCTTGCACACTGTTTTAGTGTTTTGTTCACAGAATCATGGAATGGATAAGATTGGAAGGGATCACAGTGGGTCATCTGGTTCAACCTTCCTGCTCATTTAGGGCCATCCTAGAGCACACTGCACAGAATTGCACCAAGATGGTTCTTGAAAATCTCCAGTGAGGGAAGCTACACAACCTCTCTGGGCAACCTGTTCCAGTCCATGGTCAGCTTGACAGTACAGAAGTTCTTCCTCAGATTCAGGTGGAAACTACCTCTGCATCTGTTTATGCCTGTTGCCTCTTGTCCTATTGCTTGGCACCACCCAGCAGAGCCTGGCTCCATCTTCTTGACACCCACTCTTCAGATAGTTATATACATCAATGAGGTCTGCTCTTATTCTTGTCTTCTCGAGACTGAAACGGCCCATATTCCCCAGCCTTTCCTCATATGAGAGATTCTCCAGTCCTTTAATTATCTTTGTTGCCCTCCACTGGACCTGCTCCAGGAGCAACACATCTCTCTTGTGTTGAGGAGCCCATGATTTGGGGTACTCCATGCTGCTACAGCAATGTCGTCTTGCAGGAATTCTTACCAGTGCTTTGGTGGGTCTGCTCTGGTACTCTCTGGTAGTTCCCTGAGTATCATCAGCTTGTGCATCTATCTCTAGAAAGTAAAGGTCAAATTTGAGCCAACACATTTTTATTTTCAATCAGTTTTAGTACTTTATGTTTTTCTTCCCTGATTGTAACAGGCAAATAATTTCTAAAGGATGACTGATTTAGTAGACTAAAGCACACACATCAATTATTGTTTTACTACTTATTACCTAAGCCTTTAATTACCACTGAGGGGACATTACTGTGGATGCAATGATGCCAGTAAATTGCAGGATTTATTGCCTTGGTGGTAAAGATGCCCCATCACAGGGCTACACCCTAAGAAATGGCATGGTTGTAAAAACACCTCACTTTATTCACAGGTCCAGAGAGGCCACAGGAAAGGTTGCAATTGTAGTTAACTTGGGAACAATAATACATTACACAACAAGTGCAATTCACAATGTCAAATGGGAAGAATGCAGGAAGGTAACACAACTTACAATGTTTATTGCTATGATCCATTTACTACCTATTTAGAAAACAACACAGTGTTTAAAGCCAAGTTTTTCTCCTCAGTGTCTGAGTTTAGAGTAGGTCATTCATTTCAAATGACACCAAGTTAAGTGGTGCAGCTGTTATTCCTGAGGGAAGGGGTGCCATCCTCAGGGATCTTGACAGCCTTGAAGAGTGGGCCCTTGCAAACCTCAGTAAGTTCAACATGGGAAGGTGCAAGGTCCCACACCCTGGTCAGGGTAATCACCAGTATCAATATGAGATGGGGATGAAGGCATTGGGAGCAGCCCTGAGAAGAAGGATTTGGATGTGCTGGTGGATGAAAAGTTGAGTGTGACCTGGCACTGCGTTCTTACAGCCCAGAATGCCAACTGTATCCTGGGTTAAATCAAAGAAGTGTGGCCAGCCTGCCTCATCCTGGGAGACATTTCTTCCCCTTTACTCTGCTCTTGTGAGACCCTGCTTGGAGCAGTGAGACACTGGAACAGGTTGCTTAGAGAAGTTGTGATGCCCCATCCCTAGAAGTGCTTGAGGCCAAGTGTGATGGGGCTTTGAGCAGCCTGGTGTAGTGGAAGGTGTCTCTGCCCATAGCAGGATTTTATGACCCTGAGATCTCTATGAAAGGTGCTTAACTCTATCAACGCTGTTATACTGAACAGGATCATTACATGATAATGCAGGCAGTCAATTAAGGGACTCTTCTAAGCACGTACATCTATTTAATCAACAGCAGCAGAGACATATTCTTCAGTATGATCTGCATTACCAAAATATTGATTTAAATCACTACAAACTCCAGCTATCACTCTTCCAAATCTCTTGCAGGTGTACTTCTTCATTAGGATCCTGCAACTAATTTATTTTCCATAGTGAAAATCAAGTAGTCAATCAATGCCCTTGTAGTATTTTGGCAGAGGTAGAAAGTACTGTGTATCCAATTTTATCTGAGAGAGTGAGTCTAAAGTTAAAAAGATCTTAACCATAGTGAAAGCTGGATAATTTTCACATAAGTATGCTGAAGAACAAAAAAGAATCATATTCCACCATAACTGGCCACTCTGCTCAGTTATGTGTTGGAATTCTAGAGGGAATCACAGATTTGTAGCAGGAACTCTGAAAAACACAGCTAGTCACAGACACGTAAGGAAGCCCTTCAGCTGCTGTGCCCAGTGCTTCCAGGGACATGGCTGCAGGCTCAAGGACTCCTCCAGGTCCCAAGGAACATCAGTCCCACTGAGGGAAGAGAAGGAAGTTCAAGATCAGTGAAGGTGCTCCTAATATTGTTCCTTGAATATGTATACTAGAGTCAGCTGTGGTCTTGTCCAAATGACAACTAGTGCAGAAGTGAAACTTTAATCTCTTTGTTCAAGAATTTAAGACTGGAACCATAAACAATAAAGGGAATTTACTTTTTCATATATTTTTTTTTCTTTTGTACTGCCCACAAGTAAGTATGCAGTATTTCTTTTCTTACTCCAAGAAAGTTTTTAGAAGGCTGCTTGGGAGTAATAAAAAAATTTTATCTCCGTTCATGTCAGGCAAATTGAAGTACTTACACATGAATCAAATTCTTGACACACAAGTCACATTAGAACAGTGTAAATATACCAAGAGGTCAAATCTGGCAATTGAAATACTTGGAAAATGAAAACTAGCTGACAAAATAATAAAACAGAGGAAAATAATTAATACTAGATATTAAAATACTGACTAATATTCTAATTCATTTTCTACTGTTCAGCAAACAAAGACTAAAGCATGAGTAAAATATTCCTTCTGCTGCTGGAAAGAATTACATCACCTTCTCTAGAAAAATACCTGAGCTATTTTAAAGCTCTTCTACACTTCTATCATAAAAGTTTAAATTGCATTTATTGTTGGAAATGATCTGGGGAAAAAAAGAAAAGAGCCGTTTTTAAAGCTTGTTAAAAAGGATGATTGCAGTCCTTTATTCACTTGAGCCAAAAGGTAATTGAGAGAAAGTTGTTGATATAGAGCAGAATGTGGGAAGAGATCCAGAAGATACTCTGTTTTCTTGCAAAGGGAAATGTTACATGCTGTTCCCGAACCATGGAAATTTACAAAATCCTTCCTTTCTTCCAAAGCTCCAACCTCCCTGTATATTCTCTGCATAAACTGCCTATCACTGTGAAAAATACAAAGTGTTATTTGTTTCAAGCTGTTGTAGCTGTGGGTCCCACCTATGGATATACACAGAAATACTGATTTGTGTTTCTTTGTTTGGTTCCTTATTTCTATTTAAATTATTAGTCTCAACCAAAGTCCGAGAGGAGATGTGAGGCCCCCTCCCCATCAACTAACTGCACCTTTTTAAAAAACAATTAAATCTAAAGGTCCTTGTCTGCCAGAATGATGATGCTCTTTGCCAATGTCAGACCAACCTTCCAGTACCTAAAGGAGTCCTACAAGAAAGCTGGGGAGTGATGTTTTACAGTGGCATGGAGTGATATGACAAGGGAGAATGGTTTTAAACTGAAAAATGGAGGTTTAGGTTGGATTCTAGGAAGATATTCTCTGCTGTGAGGATGGTGAGGGTGGTGAGGCACTGGCATGGGTTGCCCAGAGAAGCTGTGGATGTCCCCCCCCAGAAGTGTTCGAGGCCAGGTTGGATGGGGCCCTGAGCAACCTGCTCCAGTGAAAGGTGTCCCTGCCCAAGGCAGGGGAGTTGGGATGAGACATTTGAGGTCCCTTCTAACCCAAATCACTCTATGATTCTGTCAGTTTATGAAGAAAGTGCTGGTGACATCAGCAAGTTTCTCTTTTCTGCCCAACCCTCAACTGTATAATAAGAGTCTACTTTTCTCTGCAGGATGTGCTCTGCTGGTATTTCCAGTCCCTCAAAGCAGAAAAACTGCCTTTTACCAGGCCCATGCAGACCTTGCCTGGAGCATGTCCAGTTGCTTTTTTACAGAACCAAGGATAGGGACCAGCCCTCCAGAAGAGCTCTAAGGGGCCCTAACTCTGGGCAGGCAGATCATTTTTATAGTTCTGATATTGAGGTATTATCAAACTATGCATCATGGTCAATAGCAACATCCCTCATATGTACTAACTTTTATACATTCTGAGTACAAGAACGGTAGGATTTTTTTATGGTTTATAACTGCCTAAAGGGTTTTTGCGCTATTACAGGGCCTGTGTGTGCCACCAGCATGACACTATTGACAAATTTCAAGTGCGGGTTCCAATCTAGGCAATAAAAGAGCTCCAGGATGAAAGTACTGTTAACATAAAAATTCCTACCATCACCAAAGCAACAATTTTTCTCCCAACTCATTTTTAGACCTCTAAGTGGAGCCATTTTCACCGGATCTTTTATTCCCAGAGTGCTTCTCTAAATGCTTTGCTTCAGCAGGCAGGACTCTAATCCATGTCAGGGCTCTTCTAACTTGCACCAGGCAGCATGGCCTTCATAAACTAAAAATAAAGGAAAATTATTCTTCCACTTAAGATGGAGACACTTCTTTTTATGCCACTTTTAGAAGAACACACTGTAAAACTACTAATAAACACTGCAAGTGAAATAATAGGAAAGCACAGGGGAGAAAAAAAACCTTCCACATACTGTGGAGGCAGTAGAAATAGCCTCTTTCCAAAGAGGATATAAACCAAACCAATTTCTGTTTCTCTGAAGCAGAAAAAAAAATTCTGGAGAGTATACTTATAAGACCTAAAATAACTAACTAGTGAAATATTTTTTATCAAACAATCTCATAATGAAAAATATTATTTACTTCCTTCAGTTCTGGATAGCCTCATTGACAACATAGGAGCTAAACAGAAATACAGATAATCAGATTATCAGCACTAGCAAATAAGCACAGCCCCATTATTTATCATGACATCTCAGACCAAATATTACCTAAGATATACTTAATTGGACTAATTAGTCTAGCAGATAAAACCAGATAAACTATCTAGTAATCAGGCAACCATGGAAGCAGTTCTGTATGTACCACCACCGCCATGGTCTTTATTATATATATAGAATATATAAATACTATATAAATACTCATAATCATCTTATTAAAATCAAATAAAATAAAAATAAAATTAAAAAAAACATATGAATAGCAATTTCTTCCATGACAGCCAAATCGATTCTTCATTTCCAAGCATCAGTGGAAGTATCTGTAGCCTCCCAATGTTAATAAATCAAACAACGTAAACACCACAGATATCAGAATGTTTGTGCAAAGAATCTACTTTCCTAAAAAGAGTTCTTGATTCTGTGTAGCTGCCAGGAATAAAAATCGAACTGATACAGACTGAACCAGATGAAACATAAACCTAATTCATATTATTATTTTAAATAATTTTCATTTTCTCCTTATCACCAAGGAAATGACACTGATGTATAATTTCTGACTAAAGCTGTAGTCATTCCTGTGAACACAGGTAGACTGAGCTCACTCAGGAGCGAGTGAAATGCTTAATGACCAGTTACCAAAAAATCCTCCTACTTAGTATTTGACATTCGGAAGGCTCTTCAACACTTTTCTCAATTTTCCTCCTTTTGAGCTTACCACTTATCAAACATACTGTGAAACACAAGCATTCATACCAGCCTTCTTGGAAGACATTTGGACTGATATTCACAGGCTCATGTGTTTTGCATTATGGCTACATCACTATGAATAATTGGTTAAAGATGGATCTTGAATTCCAACTTCTTACAGGAGCAAGAGAGGTTCTAGGACACAGAGAAAAGACAGCAGAGTTACTATATGAGGAAGAAGGATGCTCAGAAGGGCAAAGACATTTGCCTGAACTAAAAATATTTGATGGATTAAACTCTGTCTTTCTTGTGAATACTGTCAATTTTAAATTGAATAGCACAGAATTACTTTGCTGAAAGTCCATTTTGAAAAATTAATTATTTATAATCAAGATTTATATTTTTATATTTTCATTTAAAGAATTCCACCATTTTGATTTCAGCAAAAAAAGCAAACCTACACAATACATTTAGCAGAACAAAGTTATTCAGAAAATATAGGAGCTTATGAAATTAAAAAAAAAATTATTTTCTCCATCTTATTTGTTTTGGGACACAGTTTCATCAGTCGTATTATTGATCCATTGTATAATTGGAAAGTTCACAGGAGCACAAATTTATTTTTTCATAACTATACCTTTGTAATGACAAAGATCCTGTCTGTAGATTCTTTCAGAGTTGCATTTTCAGATTTAAGGTAAATGAAGGAAGGGACATTTCTCTTTGAATAAGAGTGAATTTTCACCTAGGCAAGAGTCTAGTTAATTCATGTGATTTAATTAACAACATTGCTTTCTGTGATTAGTCCAATATTTTAAAAATACTATATAAATCTGAAGTAAATGCTTAGAAATGTAGGTGAAATTCTCTTTTTCAGACCAAGGTTCTAAATGGTAACATCAAAGATGGATTGAAGCAGTTTTTCTGAATAGAGTAATTTTCACTTTGATTGTTTTTCAGATCACTATTGTAGTAGAGATGATGACAGCTGGTATGAAGTTGTCTGAATCAGTGATACTGGAATGCAAATACATGCCAATACTTTGCATAAAATCCACAAAGCAGAGTTATTTATGCATATGCCTTTTGACATCTCAGCATGCATGTTGACTTCAATTGACATATTCTCTTTTTGATTTTCTGGTATTATATTTAAATAGAAAGCTAAGAATAAGAATATAAAATCAGGCACAGTAAAAAAAGAGGGCAATGGTGAAGAAAGAGGTTCAGCTCATAACTGAAGTTAAATATTTAGTTCTAGTAAACAAATATATTTAAGGAACTTTTCTGTACCCAACTGTTGCGGCGGTGTCTGCTGTTCACCGTCTGCCTGGCCTGGCTTGCTCTACACCGCCACCAACACAGACTCTAGGAGGCGAGCTGACAGTCTTGTGGAGTCAGCCCTGCCCCTGTGGGTTCTTGGCCTCGAGAGGCAATGCAGACCCGATGGTTCGCCACAACAAAGAAGGAGGAGACAGAGAGGCTCTCTCGGGGGAACACACAGAGAGGTTTATTTGCCCCCTCTAGGCTCTCCGAGGAGAGAGAGAGAGAGAGAGCCCAGAATCAGGGATGCACAGGGGTTTTAAGGGACAGAGCATGGGAGGAGCAAAGGGGGTGGCTAGACGCAGCTAGCCAATCCAAGTTGGTAACCAAGACAGAAAAGGGGCAGGGACATGCAGTAGAGCCAATCAGGGAGGAAGGGGAGGAGAACATTTCTGGCGGGAAGGATGAGGGACACTTAACAGCAAAAGCTAAAAATAACTTGGGGTGCAGGGACTGTGAGGGAAGGCTTGCATAACAATTAGGGGGGAAGGGGTACATAAAACTGAACCATACAGAGAACTCATAGAGAAATAAATCATGAATCCCAACACCCAACTTCATAGTTGTTCATAGGGATGACAGTCTGTTTGGGAATAGTTATGAGTCTACTGAAAAGAAAATCTGAAGACTGAAAAGGAATGTAATAAACATTTATAAGCTGTTTGTCTTACCAGGTGGCAATGGCTGACTAATTTGGAGCATACCATGTTATTGGAAATATATTTAAAGCTGACTAGTCTAGGTGTCATTTGAAATACAATTTACACAAATTGTAGCTTTTGATGAAAGTTATATGTTTTTAAAAGATTGCACAAGGCTTTAGTCAATCAGCTAATTTAGTCAGAACTATGAATCAGACTTCAGTGCAATGCTTTGAAAAATCAGTCACCTCAAAACTATCTCCAGACAGTGTAATGTGAACTGTTTTGCAAAAATCATGACTCTGAAAGACACAATTCTAAATCATTATGGATGAGAAATGACAATTTAGAGTAATCAATGTTTCAAAAAAGAACCTGAAGTGCAAAGGAACAATTCAAACCAATTGCTTTTATGGTTGTAGCTATAAATGGGAAAAAAGATTATATTCTTAATGGCAGATTCTTTGTCTTGATTAGAAAAGAAAATGCAATAATGAGACTTGAACTAATAAAACATTTGTACTAGATTTGGCTGTGAAAAACTTCCTTCTCTGTCACAGTAGGATGGGCACAAGCCCATAAGGGGACAGAACAGCAACTATAATAGAAACCAGGGAAGAAGTATTGAGTTAAAATAAATATTCAGTCTAATTAGACTTGTACAACATTTCATTCCTCTTGCTCTTTTTTTTTTTTTTTTTTTAGAAAATTTTGAGGCTGTGACTAGAATTCTTAGGACAGAAGCTGATGTAATGCTATATGTGTCTTTCACAGCCAGCAATCACTGGCTACTGGGAGAGCATGTGTGACTTACTGCCTGTGCCATCTGGTTAATAATCTCAACATCACAAATCGTCCTGGTCTTACATGGAAGCGTTATGAACACTGTGGGATAGAACATGAAGTGGGGAGAGAGAAATGGAGAAGTGTGCTACAGATTGCCTCAGTAAAAACCAGAAATGCAACTCTAGACTTAGAAGCTGATTGTACCCAAAAACAAACAGGATGAGCAGAAGGAGATAAACCCCTACATCTTCCCTTTTTAACCAGCACAAACCCCTCTACTCACAATGCAGTGTTCAGAAGACAGACAATGAATGTTTCGTGTGGCTGATTAGAGAAATGTGCATAGCAGTGTCAACAGCAACACTGCATGAGGCTGGGGTAAAAGAGACAAACTGCTCCTACTTATTTGAATCAATGACAATGTGGTTCTCGAAAAACTATCAGATAAAAAGCAACACAAGTAATGACAAAACTGAAGAATGACATGAATTCTTTTCACTCTCTGAAGATGCTGCATGACATGTGGGTATTGGGTGCAGGTGTGCATGTAGAGCCAAATGGAAAATCATTTACCTGAACTTCCAAATTCACTGGGTAATAATGATGTTAACATCTCACCCAGTTTTTAACACTTCAGAGTGATGAAAGTATAATGCAGCTAGGCTTCTTCATCTTTGAACCTTATTTGCTAATCCTAAAAATCTTAAAAGTTTCTCCTTTCTGTGTTCAACTCTCTGGTAATCTACTTAGCTGTTCAGAGAGTGTGATATATGAGAATAAATCACACTTCACAGAAAGTGAGATACAGCCTAATGAGTGTTAGAGTGTTGTCTCCTAAATTACTTTTGAAGGTATGAGTTATGAAAAGGTATAAACATATAAGGTTAAAGCAGACTTAAAATGCAAGTCCTCATCCTCACTTCCTATCCCTCTTCCACTTCCTAGACAGACACCAAAACTCTGAATTTGGACTCAAACCATGGAAACTATTGGATTTCTAATCTCTTCTGACATTGTTCACAGCTTCAGGTTTTTTCCATCTTTTTTTAGTTTTGTTTAGTACATACTTAGGTCCTGTAGCCAACTGTGATCCAGCTGCCTAAAGCAAAGTGCCCAGTGCTAATTGAGAGGCCTCTGGATAGCCAAGATGCCTGTCTGGAACAGGCAGATTGTGACACAGGGTCTCCCAAAGACCCACATGCAGTATGAGAAGCTGGTGGCTGGGGGGTACCCTAAAGCTGCTCTACATCTAGAACAGCACTAAATGCCTGGGTTTGAGCAGCAGCATATCATGCCTCATGGCTGATGACACTCCCTACCATGGACACTTCAAGAGTTTTATCACCTAAATGCCAGGATTAGTGTCTTAGCCAAGGGAACTTCTAATTATATTCATTTTGTCCTCTACTAGAAGTGCAGTCAGATCAAAGTGTGTCATGCTCAGACTCCTTACATATCCATTAGAAGAGGGTTGGGAGGCTCCCCCTCATTTAGATGTGAGCTGATTTCCCAGTTAAGACATCTCCATTACACCCAATGCTCAAGGAAAAACAACGACCACAAACAGGAGCACCTTTTGGTGGCATATTCCACAGTCAAATCAGGAATGTTCACAAAAAGCATTGCAGCACCTGATTTGGTTTTCTTCCAAACAGAATCTGTTTCATGGCTACCACAGCTGTCCTCAGAACTTACTAACAGACAATAATGAAGTTTACCAAGGTATATTGCTAAGCTAGATCTGGTTGCAATGCTCATTCAAAACTTAGATTTAGCCCACGGCCACAAAACCAGACCATTTATTTGGTTTTATCAGCTTCACTTTTTGGTGTAGTAATTTCTATGGTTTAGAAAATGTTTTCTTTTTTAAAAAATGCACTTCTCCTGCCTTTACTGGTCTTTGTATCAGTAGTCACCCAAGGCTCCAAATCATCATGGGCACCTGGCAAAAAATGGCTTAGGACAACTCAGAGTTGATGGCCACTGCCTGATCTTCCAGAGTTTCATGTGTTTCAAGTTCCAGCTACAGTTCAAGTATTCAAAAAGCCAAACGGGTTTCAAGGAAAGTGATAGCTGAGTTATAATAACCTCAAGCTGATATCTCAGTAACTTCAAGAGACAGCAGCTAATTTAGAAACATTTTGGTGACTGCTAGACTAAAACATCCTGGCTGAAACAGTTTTGTAAGGGTGAAGTTATTATCAGGCTCAAGCAAAGCTTGTATTCACCCATTTGGAAATGAATCCAAAGAAACACCCTCTACAAAATCAGTATTTGGCTGAATAGCTCACCTCATTATTTCCTCTTCCCCAATCTACCGATAATATAACATATAGTGCTTATCTGTCCACTGCTACATGTGATCTATCACACCTTAAATAAATAGTACAGAATGTCTGATTCCCTTCACATCTATTATTTACTGAAAGATGTAATGGACAGCTAGTGAAATGGCAACTCTGTGAAATCACAACCATGTTCATTATTATCATAGTCTCAAAGATACTGTTGCTGTAAGGGGGCAAGTGCTAAAACACTTTGTAGCTACTTCTAACCCCATGTAGAAGACTTCTGGTTTTGGTTGAGAAGTCCAGAAGCACTGACTGGCAGGGTATGTTCAGTCAAACCTGATTCTACAGTATCTTTGAGGTATTATCATACCATCCTTCCTCCTTTTCACATTTTCCAGCTGACTGTATGGGATGAACTTAGTCACTTTCATAGAGTCTACCAATGCTGCTGGGACTTTTTGATAAGTGACTCAATAAAGATTCAATCAATCCAGCCAGCCCCAAAAAGGTATCATGTAATTTTGTTAAGAACAGGTACACAGATCATCTCCACTGATCAGAAATCCACAGGTGGGTGCATTTTCTATGGAAATCTCTGACTCATGCAGGAGCATGGTAAGCACAGAAGGGCTGTGTCTCTTGAAGTTAGAGAAGAAGCAATTTCATGCTGATGCAATAACTAAACCACACGAGCAGTCAAGTTTATTCCTACCAATTAATTTGGGAGGCATAATGCCTTTTCCTCTTAAGTAAACAATCTTTCTTTTCCCTTGGAGACACCAATATTTGAAAATTGATAGTAGAAGCAGAAAATCAGCCTATAAACTAATCATCTTGTTTAGAGCAAGCTACTAGTGAATGATCAAATCCTGCATGAGATTTTGTAGTACAAAATAGCTCAGGAGTAAACGTTCTTCATTACTGGAGGGCAGTGCATAGCACAAATGCATAAAATAATGTAAGCATTGCAGTCCCTAAGATGCAATCTCATTTGCTAATATTCATTGGTGGGGAAATGCTTGGTCTGGAATTTGGTTGACCTTTACAATGCCCATGGGAAGCTCTCTCAGACAGTTTGTTTCTTCCACTGTGCTTTAAAATCCACTTCATTTCTGAGTGGGGAAAACTTTCATCAAATCAATGGTTGTTCAACAAATTATAACATTTTTCTCTTTGATGTAAAATGAAGCAACTTTAAGAATAGTTTTAAGGCTTGTTGGAAATGATTCTAATTACAAACACTTCATTACAATGTTCCAGGACAATCAACATGAATTGGTTTTAAGTTACCCTTCTTTTCTCATGCTGCAGTGCAGCTGAGCTCCCATTGCTGGCCACCAGTCTGAATTGCAGCAGTGAAGCTGCAATGAGAAGCCACGGGGATTTGGAACCCATTATTACTTTGATCAAATGTAGGAAATGTTGGGCCTACTAACTTTGCAGTCCACAATCAACTTTTCTACCCCTTACTGTCATTATCATGAGTTAACCCCCATAATGTCCTGCTTCCTGCTCAGCATAAAACATGCATTAGAAACATCTAACTGGTGAAAAATGAATGATGAGAAAGGAAAGAAGGTTTTCCTCAGATTTTATCAACACTTTTTTATTAATATGTATGAATTATATATTAATCAATATGTATTAAGTACTGTTTAAAAAGATTTAATGCTGCCTCTTACATAAAAATCACCCTAATTTTCAGTTACTGATTTGTTTTCAGCCTGCTTATGTAGGGCCACTTGAATAAAAACAGGAATGTAAGGAGTGTTTTTTCTGAAAATTCTAATGTGAAAAGACAATAATTCACAGCTCTTTAAATATAAAACATAGCAAATAAGAAAGAAGCACTGCACATCACTCAGTTCAGATGGCTTTTATGTTGAAGTCTTGGGAAGAAATTAATCATTGCTGTAAGTAGGCAGAACACAGCCGGGAGTGGCTGAATTGTGCTTGCAACCAAGGCAAACTGAACAGCACTCTGTAGGGCAGCTCAGCTGGATTCCTGAGCAGTGAGAGGCTGCTAACCATCACAGCTTTTAAAACACCACAGTAGTAAAAGCCCACCAAATGGCTGCAGAAAGTGTTTGGTCTCAGACCCAGTGGGAATTTCCTCAGATTTCAAATAGTGGGGGCCATATGCCAAGATCCCTGCAGCACTTCCTAGCTTGAAAGTAAACAGCTGAATGTATTTGGCACAATTTTTACTACTGCTGCTCAAGCAGCTTTTGTATGAGTTGCACAGCTATCATAGCACTGGAATTAAAAAGAATTCTTTTCTAAGTCAATAATTTTTTGCCAGATCTCTGGAAACTTTCTATAAGGAAAGTATGAATTAACTAAAAACCCATGTAAAAATAGATAAAGAAACATGAAGGGATTTTTACTCATCTCAAATAGAAATCACCCTCCAATCATTCTTCTGTATAGAAAGACAACACTTCCAATTGTGGGATAAAGTAGGATGTGCCCTTCAAAATTCAGGAAGGACTCTTTTTCTCCTTTCCTGTATTAACATATTTCCATCCCAATCTTAATGTTGTCAGTGTTGCAGTTACTTTAAGAAAGACACTTTGTTTCCTAATACACTAATTATCAAAGTAGGTAGGTTCCAAAAATACAGATTAGCCCCCCCGTAGTCATGCTGGCATGAGAAAGGCCAAGTTCAAACATCATGCCAGAACTCCTTGGTCTGCAGCTGACTGACACCTGGACATGCTGCAAACGATGCCTGACTTTATCCTCAAGGCTGAGATTACCAAAACATTACAGCACTGAGCAGTATCGACACATCTACTCCAACAGCTCTTTTGCTGGCAGACTCCAGGGAGATCTCTTATCATAATCTCATAATGAGATATTAATAGTAACCTCAGAGAAAACTGCTTGCTCTTTCTCAGACAGGAATTATCAGTAAATGTGAAACTCCATTTACAGTAGTGTACAGGATGGAAATGCTGGTGGCAAGGAAGGTGTTCCCCAGCTCCTCCTCTGCAAGTGGGAAGCTGTTCCTGAGCTATGGCCTTCTTTCAACAGGAAAAATTGAACATTTAAAGTCCAATTCTTGGTCAACAGAAAACTAAAACCAAGACAGTGGGCTTTGATGATAGTTCTATATGAGGAATAATAAGACAAATTTTTTTTTGCTGGCATAAATGAGAAAAAGCATTGATTGTGTGTGAAAAGATAGTGAGATCTACTTACACAGTGATGCTACAAGTTACGTTTGTCGCATAACAGAGAACAAATGAAATGGACTAATTCTAAATAATTCTAATTGGGAACAAGCCATAAAGCCCAGTCCTGTCAAAAGGACACAAGGCTCTTCTTTCTTGTGTCTGTTAAAAAGTTCTTAGGTATTTTCTGGGGGAAAAAAAAGTCTTTTTTCAAGGTTACTGTTCTTAGAATTCATAATATCTGTACCTGGGCTTTTTAGAAAAATCAGTGTTTCTCAGAGCAGTGTGAAACCTTTCCACCTAGGTTCAGTTTCTCCCAGGCATCCTATATGTGTATATTGAGGCCTATCTGCCAGAGAAAAATCAATAACAATGCAGGTTAGATACGCAGGTGGCAAGAGAAAAACACACACAAAAGAATAAACATGCAGAGAACCACAGATGCCTATTGCTGGCTGATTTCTTCAGGACTCCTAAAACTACAATAGATCTCTCAGATATTGATCCTTTTTCCTTGGTATCAAAGAGAGGAACAATCCCACTGAAGTTTTCAGGAGCTGATGGATGCTATGAAAGTCTTTTCATAAGAGTGCTGATAAAGTTCCTTGCCTGTTTCTTCAGCAGAAAAAATCATATGGCTTTACTGTTGAAAGAAACAAAAGAGCAAACAAACACTGAGGAATTCTTTTAAGATGAAATAAGTATTCAGGCTGACCATGCCTTCCAGATGCAGAGAATCATATTGTTTCCGTATGAAAACCAGGTTAGGTAGCAGAAAATAACCATAATTTTTGTCAATAATTGTGAAACTCTTATAAGCCTAATGTTATAATCAGAGTTTTGATAGTGGGTTGTAATAGTTAAATTGAGCTAGAATGAAAAGGAATTCTTCAATATTTTCAGCACCCCAGAACATAAGGGAGAACCTGGGAGCATTTTTGACAAATTAGGCCTGAACAAGTAGGATAGAAGTGAGTAGGCATTGTTAAGAATGCCTTATGTCAAGGTAAATATATTTGTTTACTCTGATAAAACCAATGAGCAACTTCTCTCTATTAGACAAGTCAAAATCATTCACAACTGTACTAGGTACTGAGTCTCTATCAATCTTTGTATAAACAGACAATTAATCTAAAAAGAGTAAGGAAAATTTATATATCATAGAAAGATTTTGAATTCTCCTTTTTATCCTCTTCTATTAAGGTTATTGGTGTCATTATTTTCCTCATCAGTATAAAAGGAAAAAGACCTTCACAAAGTAATTCCATGTCTTTGTGCATCTAAACCCTCAAATTGGATTACTTGGGACTTGAGCCAATAGAAGAATTAAAGGAGTCAATGGGAGGGTTAAGTGATGCTTTGATATCTAGCAAGGTAGTGTTTTCCCCTCAGACGACAGGCTGTTCATAAGGAGCTACAGGACTTCCATACAGCCTTTTTGCCAAAGCCACTGCGGACTGGATGAAAAGCATCCAAGAAGACCACAACGTTTTTAAATCCATTTTGCTAACCAATTACATGTTGTTGTATACTAGCAATATTATCCAAAGCAATACTAGTTTAGCACTCTGATCAACACTAATCTCTTCCAAGGCTTGTTTCTCAGCAGAAAGCTGGGCTTGTTCCAGCAGGGAGCCCTTTAGCTCTATCTGTCCTGCTTTTCCCAACGCACTGGCCCAGAGGCTTGTGGCTCTGCTTTGTCTCAGCTGCAGGGCCCGAGGTGAACAGAGGTCAGCACTGGTGCTGCAGCCTGGCCGGGGAGATGGCTGGGGGCAGGGGGAAGGTCTGCAGCACTGCACCCTCTGCAGTACTGCGGCATTGCACCCTCTCCAGGACTGCAGCACCGAATCCTCTCTAGGGCTGAAGCACTGCACCCTCTGCAGGACTGCAGCAGTGCACCCTCTCTAGGGCTGCAGCACTGCACCCTCTCAGCACTGCAGCAGTGCACCCTCTGCAGGACTGCAGCAGTGCACCCTCTCTAGGGCTGCAGCAGTGCACCCTCTGCAGCACTGCAGCACTGCACCCTCTCAGCACTGCAGCAGTGCACCCTCTCTAGGGCTGCAGCAGTGCACCCTCTGCAGCACTGCAGCACTGCACCCTCTCAGCACTGCAGCAGTGCGCCCTCTCTAGGGCTGCAGCACTGCACCCTCTGCAGCACTGCAGCAGTGCGCCCTCTCTAGGGCTGCAGCACTGCACCCTCTCCAAGTTAAGCCTCTGGGGGCTGCCAGCCCTTGGGTCCCACCCACAGAGGCGCTGCCAGGGCTGTGCGGTCACACAGACCCAAGGGTAGGCTCGTCTGGTCTCAGCAGCAGGAAGAAGGCTAAAAGATTTTCCTCTCTTCCCCACTGAATTAATTCTTGGTTTGTGAAGTACGTCCTTCACAAAGAGAGTATACTATTTAAATGGCTGAAAGGCTGAGGGCTAATGTGGGCAAAAGATGCATTTTTTCTTATTATCTGAGGTTGGCAGACATGTATTTACAGATGAATCAAGTCATGTTCCTGGGCAGAGAGACAAATCAAATCCCTAGAGCTTCATACCATGGGAAATGCTTTGGAATGTATTCCAAGTGGCCCTTTATAAAATAACAATACAGTTTTGAGCCAGCAGCTACTCATCAAAGTATTGATCCTTTCCTGGCATAACAACATCTTGTTTAGATGATGACATAATGTTTCCAGTAGAGCCAAGGGCACCTCAGCCCCTCTACAGACATGCTTCAGCACACTGAAAAGAGCAATGAGATGCAGAGTTGATGAACAGCACT
The DNA here is from genome assembly GCF_021018805.1 of Prinia subflava. Classification (NCBI taxonomy): domain Eukaryota; kingdom Metazoa; phylum Chordata; class Aves; order Passeriformes; family Cisticolidae; genus Prinia; species Prinia subflava. The sequence continues at coordinate 58,447,223 of NC_086250.1, read as the reverse complement.
TTGCCTTCAGGAAAGGAGGACTTGAATGCAAACAAGGATTTATTAACAAGTTTGTGTCCCATTTTGAGATGGGTTAAAATGAAAGTAAAATCTTCAAACTCATAAATACAACAGAAAATTTCCAAAGCTAAGTTAGATACTGAAAGGTTGTGCAACAGAAAGGATGTTAGGAAAAACATCATGACCAAATTCAAAGCCTACTAAAAGCAGTTTTATCCTAGATACATCATTTCAAAAAAATAGATGAAAACTGACCAATATGTCTCTGCCATAATAATTTCCTCATTAATTTTACTGGTTTTCAGCATACTGCCAACTATTAGCAATGAAATAAAGTGGACATTTTCTTCTATTGTGCAGTGTGAAAGAGAGAAAATTGGGATACTATAAAAATGGACATAGCTGCTGCTGTGGTGATTTATTCCTTTGCTGTTCCCATATATTCACACTTCAACTGGGTAATCATTTAAGAACAATGAAGAAATTGCCTGTTACTGTTTCCAAAGGAAAAGGTTCCAAGACAGACCCCCCTCCCATATGAGAAGGTGCCAATTCTCCTGACTTCTCAGTGATGAGAGACAGAGCAAATTTCTAGACAGAAGTTTAGATTTTTGTTGGACAGAAACCTATGCAGAGCCCTCCTTTCTTCACTACACAAACACAGGAAAGCTCCTTTTGAGACTACAGATATAGCAATTTAAATAAATTTATTCCATTAAATTTCCTTTTGCCAAAAAGATGAAAAGTCCACTACTCTTGGTGATACTCTAACAAAATCACATTTTAATTTGATTTCTAAATAAGAGTAAGCATCTGTATCTAATATGCATTCATATATATACATATGCCATATCTAAAACAACGTAATACTGCTGAGAATTTAATTCAGTTAAAGAGAGGTGAATAATACCAAGAAATTAAAACCAGAATATCTTTGAGACCAATTCATAGGTTGTGCAGCCCAAGGGATGGTTATGATCATCTCCTCTGTTTTTCTGCATGAACATAGATTTTTCACACATTAAAAATCTCAGTCAAGACTGATGAATTATAGCTAAAGCATAATTTTAAAGCAAAAGTTTTCAGCAATATAACTGAAACTAATATCCCTTTCTCTAGCATTACTTTCAAACAACTAATTAATGCTATGGCTCTGTTATATTCTGGAGTAATGGTTGCCATTATCATTACTTGAAACTTTTAATTTTTGCCATGAGTGATTTTAAATTTTTAGAGCATTAGTAAAAATGTTGGCTAGCATTGACTGAGAACTGGTACAAATAGAGGAGCATCACATACTAATTTATATAAGTCATAGACAACAAGGATGGTATGGGATCAGACAGTAATAATAATTACACTATTATTAATATGGGAACAAGAATGCAGTATGAAATGAGTGTGGTTTTTTATTATTTTATTTTATTTTATTTTATTTTATTTTATTTTATTTTATTTTATTTTATTTTATTTTATTTTATTTTATTTTATTTTATTTTATTTTATGGTTTGTGAAAGAATATACAAAGCTTTGTCTGGTAGAAATCCATCTGCTCTTCCCTCAGCTATATTAATTAGTCCAGTATAAAACACAATCTCCTTTATGCAAGTCTTTCCTCTCACAAAACAAAACCAAGAAGGAAAAGACACAGAAGTTTTCAAACTTCATTAGTATTTCAGTATGGTTCCTGTTCTACAGGCCGTGGCTGAGTTTCACTGTTGGAGAAAAATTACACATTTAACATATTCATTTGCTGTGGTTACTTGTGAAATCTTATTTTAATCACCATGCATACGAGAATTATTACCACTATACTTCAAGATTTCAGTAGAAGAGATTAAACCTTTGAGCTCTTTCAATCTAAAATGGCTTTAACTTCTGAGAGCTTTCTGTGATTACCTTATCATTTTCTCTTCAAACTTAGTGACTCTCTGATGGTTTTACATCAGTATTTTCAGTTCATTTCTTGTACTAAGATTGCCACGCCGGAAACAACTGTCAAGACCATTCAAGTAAAATTCCAAATTTTCATTTCAAGGATTAGAAGCTAAGCTGTCCCCTTTTATTACTTTACAACATGATGCTACACGCTATGTTATACCAGAAAGTGATAAGAATAGAAAAATGCTTAAATCTTGCCTTTCAGTCTGAGTTTTGTTTTTTTTTTCACTTAGCTGAAAACTGTCTACTATTCCTACCCACTTCTCAAAAGTAACAAGATCTAAAAAGAAAAAAAAAAAAAAGCAGATTTTGATTTTTTTCCCAATGCCCCAAACAGTATAAATATGGGAAAACATTTATCATCTTCAGCTAAAGACTACTTTGTAAATCCAACTCACCAACAAATATACCTCTTGGATAAGGAGCAGCAACATTCAAAAGCAAATGTATAAAATATTTTGTTACCTTTATCATATATTTTCACCCAAAAATCTATAGCTATTCCCATTTTCTTTGCACTATAATTTTGCTTATGTCTCTTTCACCAAGCTCTCAACCTCTCTGTTACTAAATCCTAAGCCTTGCCAACAGTCTCACTAGTAAAATGGGCAGCTCAGCCAAAAGCACTATCCCAGGAGCACTCAGTAACTCTTTTCTACTGGAAGTCATGCTGGAAAGATTCTGTTACTGAGATTCTGTTACTGCATTATTGTCATTACACCCAGTGCTCATGTTTACATTTGCTCTCCAACAAAAGCATACACAAACCACAAAACCAGCAATAAATATTCAATAATGGACAGACAGTTCATGAGACCTGATACAGACTTACCTCTTAAGTAACAAATTCCATTCCTCTTTCAGAAGAAAAAAACATGGCTTTGATACAGCTCATTTGAATGGAATAACAACTATAATGTATTACACCGAAGATACTTCTAGAAATCTATGCAATACACTGTAAGGCCAGCTGTAATTTTTTTATTTTATCCAGTATTTTTTATTCACCTTACACTACCTGAACTTACTCTATCACTAATCCTTTTTTACAGAAATTGTATTAATAGGATTTGAATGTTGAAAATATGTGGAACACTAAGGAAGAAGGGAATAAGACTCTTTTCAGTTCAAGTGTACATTTCAAGTGCTATGCAGAGAAACCCTCAAATGGGATTAAAAAGCGAACAGTGAAACTTAATTAGCTTCTAATACACATTTAGATCCAAGAGAAATTAACTGGGAGATAAATAGGGTCAAACAGCATGGTAAAGGCTTTGCTAACCTCAAGAAACACAAAAATGAATCCCTCCCATTGACACAAATGATATAAAAATGCACTAACAGGAGCTTTGAGACATGAAAAGATATGTCAGTGGTAGTCTTAGATTCAAAGATCCAAGAGAAAAGTATAAAGGCACTGGATAGTCAAAGACAAGACTAGAGAAAAAAAAAATCCCCAAGCCCCAAAACCCAAATCCTGCATCTGTCAGTTATGAATATTGTGAGACAACAAATGTGTGCTCTCAACATAAATGGTAGATGTCAATTAATACAAGACTTGATGCATTCTAACACCTGAAAATATCTGCTGAAGATAATCCACTGAAATGTCTATGTATCATCATGTCTCACTACTCTTAGATACACAGGAGGATTTAAAGTTTTACTTCTAAAGAGCTTTTTTAGACCAAAACAAGAAAGGGACCAAGGACATGATTTATGCTTCTGGCATGCCAAATGCACTACCTCCAAGCTGAATACATCTGAAAACAATGGACTAAATACAAAAAGAAAGACACACGGTCCAGAGAAGTGTGAAAATGATGAAGAAGTAAATAATGCTGATAAATACTTCTGTCTGTGTCTGGTGTTTTTCCTGAAATTTGAGATTAACTTGTCCATTAGAAGAAAAATGACCAAAACAGAGTGGTTGAACCAAAGCACCTAAGCTTGCTGTTGACTTCCTTCTTAGAGTTACATGACACTTAGTTTCAAGTGGTTTCTCTAAAAAATTTCAGTAATACAAACTGTGGAAAAAAGAAAAAATGTGAGGCACATAGTAAGATGATTATGGCTGTTTACAACAGAAACCTAAGGGATCTGAGAGCCCTGCTCACCCTCATATTAAATTCCCAAATCTAGTTTTGCACGCAAGTGCATTACAGATGACTCTTAAAGAAAAAAACCAAACCAATTTGCAGATTCAGAAAAGCTCCAGACACACATCTTTTACATTGTCCTTGTATATGCCTAGTTTTTAGCCTAAAGCAATAGCTGTGCTATTTGTTATGATTTGCCATTAAAAAAAAAGAGGTTTCTGTGTCTGTTCCGAGGAGCTGCCTACTCTTACTAATCTCAGAGAAAGGGTATTGCCTATCTCCTCATCAAATCACTGTACTAAGCACATCTCCTGGCATCTCTAAAGCTCTCCCAATGTCTTTAGAACTTCTAACTCAAAGAAACATAAACTAATGTTCCACTTATTTTGTTTTTCACCTTGTTCTGATAGTAAGTTGAACGTGAAATTCAGAAACTGATGTGTACTATATAATTTAAAGAAAATAAGTTTCTCTCAACAATGAAAATAAGAGAATTATTGTGGCTCAGAGACAAATACACATTGATTTGTAGTTTTGAGCCTGAAGTTCTGTCATGCTGTAATGCTATGTTTAAACACTCACTGTATGTAGACGAGGCACAATTAGGTGGAATTTTAAGGAACTAGAAATACATTTGAAAGAGGATCTATTGTTTTTGCCAACTGCTCTGTCTTCTTCCCAGTACTTCCACTTAGAAAGCGTCCTTCCTTCTCTGAGTCATTTAAGCCTCAACTGCATACTGTGTGTGACTTCAGGAAGGAGCATTTCCAGCATTTCCAGCCAGTGCGCTGCCAGTGAGCAGCAGCCCTTGGACACGGGGTGCAGTGCCAGGCTACACCCAGCAGGTGATGTGTGGACACA